>NC_089812.1:31889244-32575494 GCF_029633855.1 Hoplias malabaricus | reverse complement strand
AAGACCAACTGAATAGAGGGGGTGTACAGAATGCATTGTGAAAAGTGAAAGATATGCAAAAGAGAGTTAAACAAATGGTAAAATGGCTCTGAGTCATACTGAGAACAGGATGCATTAGAATGTGATTGATGTGCAAAGAAAGCAAATGGAATGTGAACAGTGGTAACTTGGTTCGTAGCCATATAAGCTAAAGAAATGAGAGCTATTCAGATTCAGATTCAATTTATTTGTCACATACAAAGTTATACAAGTACAACATTGCAGCGAAATTACATTCCGTCTGTCCACTCACCCAAACAGGGGTTAGATGTGCGCAACAGGCAGGTGCCCATGCCATCTTACAGTTAGACAAAACAGCTGGATTACAACACAGAGAAGTGGTGGTAAAAAAAGAAGGTCACAGACTGTGCATTAAGGAAGCACAGTGTGTGATCTTGAAAAAAACAACACCTATAGCACACAAGCAATACACACAGATAGTTACAAAAAAAAAAAAAAATTAGATGCTAATCAGAGGTAGAGCGCCACAGGTATAAAGATGCAGTTTGTTAAGCGGGTCAGAGAGAGAGGAAACTGTGCTGTGCGTAGCATTCTCTCTCTATTAAATAAATTGTTGTTTTACTTGATTCCGACTCAGAGACTCAGCTTTCTTATTTCTGTCATAATTTTCCACCACATGCGTCTTTTATAGTGGAACCGTTTGTTTGAGAAGAAAAACAAAAGACTCTCGTTTGTAGAGAGAGTGAAAGCCTAGCATACCGGATGGAAACACTTTTTTTAGCCATTTATTTATATATTATTTATTTATTATATCATTTATTTATTTATTTATTAATTTGTTCTATAACAGATTAGAGTGCTGTATATGATGCCTTATGTGTGTGTAGAGACACCTCCCTATCCTCCTCCTGACTCTTATAACACACCCCTGCTCTCTCTCCTCTATCTGCTCATCTCTTCACTCAGCACCGAGAGTCATCACACACTGACAAGATGCTGCCAGCACTCTGCACTCTCTTCACTGCTCTCTCATGTAAGATTTCACAACACTGGAGCTCCTCAGCATTTACCTCCATCTAATGTGAGCATCAACTAATGTAACATGGATGCTGCTTTTATTGCAGGTGTCAGTGGTGTGACTGTGGTGACCCAGAAGCCCCCTGTTCTCACAGCCACTAAAGGAGAGAAGACCGAAACAGGGGACTGAAACCGAACATTCTGCTTGTTGGTTTAAACAGGTTCCAGGAAAAGTTCCACAGTTTGTGTTAAAAAATCATCGCAGCTATAGTCCTCCTGAATATGGATCTGGCTTCTCGTCTCCTAAATTCACATCAACACACTCATCTCAGACTGATTACACTTTGATTATTGATACAGTGGAGATAGGAGACTCTGCAGTGTATTACTGTTACACATGGGACAGATTTGTCAGTAAGTACGTATCACAGTGATTCACACCATGACAAAAACCTCCTCACTGCTCACATTCACTTCTGCTTTCACACAGCTGTAGATGTAAAATTTCCTCAACAGGACACTACTCAGGTTGGCATTGGGCTGCATTTACTGTCATTTTAACATAAACATTGCAGCAAACTAATAATTTTAATGTATAATTGTAGCGGATTTTAAGGAAGCGTCTACTATTGAGGAGAAATACAGTTCTTTCTGGTTTGTTTAAGATAATATAAGATAGTAAATTATTAGAATAATTACTTAAAAAGAAAGGAAAAAAGTACTAAATTGTAAGAAAAGCTGCCACATGCACTGCGCCATCTTGGTGGTGTGTCTTTTATAGTGGAACCGTTTGTTTGAGAAGAAAAACAAAAGACTCTCCTTTGTAGAGAGAGTGAAAGCCTAGCATACCGGATGGAGACACTTTGGGTTTTACCCAGTTATTGACACCGGGGTTTTATAAACATATTAGACAAGTTTCGAGCTGAGAGTTAGCAAATCTTCTAAAAAATATTCTAAAAAACAATCATGAACAAGTTTTAGGTGTCTTGAGCTGAAAAAGTAAGCCACACACTGCTTCATGTTGATGTTCTCAAGGTCTCATTTTCACCCTCAGGAAGGCCTATAGTCTCAACCTCTGGAGACTTGGGCCCTACCTACATTTGTCAACGTGTGTTTTTGGACAGTGGGAAGAAAACGGAGCACTGGGAAAAAACCAAACTCCTCACAGACAGTCACCCGGAGCGGGAATTGAACCCACAAGCCCCTACAGGCCCCTGGAGTTGTGTGACTGCGACACTACCTGCTGCACCACCGTGCCGCCCAAAAAGAATTCAGATAGTGCTTTTAATTAAGCATTCAGATTTACTGATAACTGTCTGTGAGGAGTTTGGTGTGTTCTTCCCGTGTCCACGTGGGTTTCCTCCCACAGGCCAAAAACACACATTGGTAGGTGGATTGGCGACTCAAAAGTGT
The DNA here is from genome assembly GCF_029633855.1 of Hoplias malabaricus. Taxonomy (NCBI): domain Eukaryota; kingdom Metazoa; phylum Chordata; class Actinopteri; order Characiformes; family Erythrinidae; genus Hoplias; species Hoplias malabaricus. The sequence continues at coordinate 32,573,064 of NC_089812.1, read as the reverse complement.
CTTTAGGTATGAGTTTGTGTGTGTTGCCCTGTAAAGGACTGGCGCTGCCTCCAGTGTGTATTCCTGCCTTGCGTCCAATAATTCCAGGTAGGCTCTGGACAAACCGCAACCCTGAACTTTATAAGCGGTTACAGATAATGAATTCACCAATCTACCTACCAACTTGTGTTTTTGGACAGTGGGAAGAAAATGACTCCTCCTTGGATCACCACCTTAACGTGGTGGGGAGGTTTGCGTGCCTGCCTGAGCCTAGGAGCTATGTTGTCGGGGGCAATGGCCCCTGGTAGGGTCTCTCAAGGCAAATTGGTCCTAGGTGATGGGCCAGACAAATAGTGATCCATAAAGACAAGGATGAAGTTAAGAACATGGACACAGTCTCCCTTGCCCGGAGTAGGGTTACTGGGGCCTCACCCTGGAGCCAGGCTTGGGGGAGGGGCTCCTTTTTCGAGCACCTGGTGGCCGGACTTTCACCCATGGGGTCCGGCCGGGCTTAGCCCGAAGGAGTTACATGGGTCCACTTTCCCATGGGCCCACCACCTGTGGGAGAGGTAGTACTGGTACTGTTACTGGTAGATGAGCAGGTAGATCTGGTGCATTGTGGATCAGGTGGCAGCCGGGGTCGGGGGGCTCACCTCAACACACAGTATGGGCTCTGGAACCATCTCCTTGAGAGGGGCTGGATGCTCTTTCACTCTGGAGTTGCCCAGGGTGAGAGGTGTAAGGTAGGAGTGGGCTTACTCATAGCCCTACCGGCTTAGCACCTGTACATTAGGGTTTACCCCAGTGGACGAGAGGGTAATTTCCCTGCGCCTTCGGGTTGGGGAAAGGGCTCTGACTGTTGTTTGTGCTTATGCACCGAACAGCAGTTCAGAGTACCATGCCTTCTTGGGGACCCTAGAGGGGGTGCTGGAGAACACTCATTCTGGGGACTCCATTGTTCTGCTGGGGGACGTCAACGCTCACGTGGGTAATGACAGTGAGACCTGGAGGGGTGTGATTGGGAGGAATGGCCCCGCTGATCTGAACCCGAGTGGTGTTCAGTTATTGGATTTCTGTGCCCGTCACAGTTTGTCCATTACGAACACCATGTTCGAGCATAAGGGTGTCCACAAGTACACCTGGCATCAGGATACCCTAGGCCGCATATCGATGATCGACTTTATAGTCGTATCATCGGACCTGCGGCCCTGCGGCCATATGTTCTGGACACTCGGGTGAAGAGAGGCGCTGAGCTGTCAACTGATCACCACCTTGTGGTGAGTTGGATCAGATGGCGGGGGAGGATGCCGGACAGACCTGGCAGGCCCAAATGCGTGCTGAGGGTTTGCTGGGAACGTTTGGCAGAGGAACCTGTCAGAAAGTTCTTCAACTCCCACATCTGGCAGAGCTTTGACTGCATCTCGGGGGAGGCTGGTGACATTGAGTCCAAGTCGGCCATGTTCCGGACCTCCATTGTTGATGGGAGCTCTCTGTGGCCGCAAGGTTGTTGGTGCCTGTCGGGGTGGCAATCCCCGCACTCGGGTGAGGGGGGCTGTCAAGCTGAAGAAAGAGTCCTATCAAGCCTGGTTGGCTCGGGGGACTCCGGAGGCAGCTGACAGGTACTTAAGAGCCAAGCGGCTCGAGGCTTCGGATGTCGCTGAGGCAAAAACTCGGGTGTGGGGGGAGGAAAACGACCTCCGGTCGGCTCCGAGATGTCCAATCCCTGTATAAACAGAGCAAGATTTCACAACACTGGAGCTCCTCAGCATTTACCTTCATCTAATGTGAGCATCAACTAATGTAACATGGATGCTGCTTTTATTGCAGGTGTCAGTGGTGTGACTGTGGTGACCCAGAAGCCCCCTGTTCTCACAGCCACTAAAGGAGAGAAGATCACTCTGCACTGTAATCTAAACGCTGTAAACACAGCTTACTCCTACAATAAAGACAAGGTTTCTATTCCCTGCTCCAAGAAGAACTCATTTTACACCACTAATAATAATAATATTCCTGGCAAGAATCCTAAATTTACATTGCCCTCCATCAATTAAACCTGATTACATTTATATGTCACTCCAGATAACAATGTATATGTTGTAAATAAGCGGTTACCCTGAACTGGATAAGCGGTTACAGATAATGAATGAATGAATTAATAAATTTCCGCTTTAAAAGGCAGGCAACAAAAAAAAAATTTTGTTTTTGTTTTTCATTTTGAAAAACATGCTGATAAAATAAATGACTTCTTATTTGTTAAATTAAAAATGAAAATGCTTCTATAATTTTTCTATAATGCTCTTTAAAAAAATCAAAATGTTATCACTAAATGAAAATCTTCGGATGTCATCTATCAATACGACTAACAATGGGCATAAAGGGCTGCTCTCTGGCTGCTCTGTCAGGCTGAAGATAAGCTTAAACAATTCTTACCTCATGCATTTTTTTTTTTTCTTTTTGCAATAATTCAAGAATAAAGTCTAGTGTGGAAAACTCCACTTCTTTCTACACAGAAGAGTAGGGTTTGATTCCTTTCTTGGGGAAGAACAGCAGTCTACACCAATAAGAGTCATAGGGCAGGACTCCTAAAATACAATGCCTTATATCAGCGTAACATGATCCACATGCACTGATCTGCCACTGGGCAGCACAGTGGTGCAGCAGGTAGTGTCGGTGTCACACAACTCCAGGGACCTGGAGGTTGTGGGTTTGAGTCCCGTTCCAGGTAACTGTCTGCGAGTAGGTTGGTGTGCTCCCCCCCTGTCTGCATGGGTTTTCTCCGGGTGCTCCAGTTTCCTCCCACAGTCCAAAAACACTTGTTGGTAGGTGGAGTGTGTGTAACCCTGCGAAAGACTGGTGCCTGCTCCAGGGTGTGTTCCCGCCTTGTGCACAGTGATTCAGGATAGGCTTCGGACCCACTGCGACCCTGAACTGGATAAGTGGTTTCAGACAATGAATGAATGAGTGAATGATCTCCCACAATGAAAATAACCTGAGAAAACACATTCCATTTCCTAAAATTTCTCTTGAACAAACAATCAGCAAAAGGTCACCAGACTACAGTATATCCCTGATTACCAGTGTTACCTTTAAGTGCTGTTTACTCTCATTACTGCACTTTTAATTTAATGATATTACAGAATTTCAAATCAACTGCCTTGTGCTGGGACTAGACCACAACACTCATCCATATCTTCATCTCCAGCTCACCCAGACACTAGTGTTTTAACCTAAAACTGATACGCTCAAGTTTAGAGCAAAGTAACTGCATGAAGTGACACATTCTGAACACAGGCTTCAGATTTGAATAGATTTCATATTTACTTCACACAGTCCACATGCTCGGTCAATGTATCACTATTGTATAATGTTCTGTGTGATTTCTTTAATGTCCTGATACTGAAAATAATAAGTACTTAAGGGATGCTGCAGTGGGAAATTAATTACATTTGGCCTCCAGCTTTTGCACAACACAGAGGGTCATTTCTTTAATTCTGGTTACACTGTCTTCTAACTTCCTCTCAGTGAAGGAAAAGTACCTTGACAGGAGTGAATCTGTGGTTTCTGACTAAATGAGTACTGAAGACTTCCTGTGTAAGACAGTAACTCAGACAGCAGGTCTTCCAGTGCACTGGTTCTGTACTGATGCAACATTACACAACACTCTCAGTCACTGTGTGGACACTGACTTCACAGATAACACTCAGCTCCTCACTGAGGGGGAGACCAGAGGGAACACACAAATCACAGCAGTGATGTAACCCAGCATAAAAGGGAGCCTTAAGCATAAATCAACAACACATAAATATACCATTTTACATATTAACCACAAACAACAACTGTAAAAACACAAAATCCACTTTATAAAGAGGAGAGCTGTCATGACTATTCTTTCATATAATGACAATTCCTCTAGATGGCACCGTTTAATGTTAAGGAACAACTGTTCCTTAATTCTGAGTTGTTAGCTGAAGTCACAAGACAAGGTTAGAGACAAATACAGCCATCTTAGATATCATTCATGAGTTCATGACGAAAGTGGACTATTTTCATCTCTGTCCATCCTCACGTTTTGTGCCTTAGACAGCGTTTGTGAATAAAAATTGTGTATTATATTTTAGTACACTGATGAGCAGAATATTTGTTCAGTTGATGATAGTAAGGTTAGATGATGTATTACACCACATTCTCTGTGTAGGTTGTATGGAAATCCATGTTGCTTTATATATCATTTGTGTATGATGTAATCATATTTATATATGTCTTATGTGTTTTCAAGTACTGAATCTTTGTAATGCTTGTTTGCAGTTTCACAAAAGAATTTGAGAATGTGTATAAAGTAAATACTGAAGACACAGAGACACCTTTGGTTCAGCTCTTCATTCAATCCCAGCTGTTTAGCTATCTATCAAAAAGTGTTAAGCCACGCACAATAAGGACAGAATAAGAGCACCTAATGCACTATGGGAACAAAGCATAATTTCATTCATTGTCTCCTCTCTCTTTCTCCATTTTACTGCACACACACACACACACACACACACACACACTCGTGTGACAAGGAACACTTAAATATTTAAATGCACATGAATATGAAACATTTGAATTACGTTTGAGAACATTCCCCACTGCAGAAACAGTGTACTATATTCGTGTCAGTGAAGAAAGTCTCAGCTGATTGGCTGATTACAGATTCAGGTCCCTCCCTCAGTTCCCTATGAAAGCTCCCTCCACTCTCTCCTCTCTTCATCCTCCATTCTGTTCATCCCTCTGCTGATCACACAGACAACATGCTGCCAACTCTCTGTGTTCTACTCCCTGCTCTGGCATGTAAGATCTCTCCTGCTTTTCTCTCTACACTGATGAGGTGTGTGTGTGACTAGGCGTGTGTGTGAAATGTGATTGTTGCTCATACACTTCAATGTTGCTTTATGTTTCAGGGGTCACTTCACAGAAAATTGTGACACAGACCCCTTCAGTGCAAACAGAGCCGGGCCGCACTGTCAGTCTGGACTGTAACATCGCAAAGGATGAGAACAAATATGTCTCCTGGTATAAACAGATTCCACAAGCAGCTCCTCAGTTTGTGTTGAGATTTTATCATTCTGACAGCTCTCCTAATAAATATGGAGATAATTTTTCATCTGCACGCTTCACATCTAAAGCCTCCACAAACATTGACTACCAGCTAATAATCAGTAAAGTGGAGGTAGGAGACTCTGCAGTGTATTACTGTCAAACATGGGATACATCTGTTAGTGAGCACGTACCACAGTGATTCACACCATGACAAAAACCTCCTCACTGCTCACATTCACTTCTGCTTTCACACAGCTGTAAAAGTAGAGTATCATCAATATGACCCTACTCTACTGAAATGACGGAAGAATGTTTAACATTTGAAATTTGTCTAAATTAATTGAAATAAATATTTCCGCAGTAGAATGCAGGCAATTAAAAAAAAACATTTTGAAATTTTTTTTTGATAAAATACACGACTTCTTATTTGTTAAAATGAAAATGAAAATGCTTCTATAATGCGTCTATAATGCTCTGTAAACAAATCAAAACGTTATCACTAAATGAAAGTCATTGGATGACATCTATCAATACGACTAACAATGAGCATAAAGGGCTGCTCTCTGGCTGCTCTGTCAGGCTGAAGATAAGCTTAAACAATTCTTACTTCATGTATTGTTTTTGCAATAATTCAAGAATAAAGTCTAGTGTGGAAAACTCCACTTCTTTCTACACAGAAGAGTAGGGTTTGATTCCTTTCTTGGGGAAGAAGAGCAGTCTACACCAATGAGAGTCATAGGGCAGGACTCCTAAAAATACAACGCCTTACATCAGTGTAACATGATCCACATGCACTGATCTGCCACTGGGCAGCACAGTTGTGCAGCAGGTAGTGTCTGTGTCACACAACTCCAGAGAACTGGAGGTTGTGGGTTTGAGTCCCGTTCCAGGTAACTGTCTGTGAGTAGTTTGGTGTTTTCCCCCCCTGTCTGCATGGGTTTCCTCCGGGTGCTCCAGTTTCCTCCCACAGTCCAAAAACACTTGTTGGTAGGTGGAGTGTGTGTCACCCTGCGAAGGACTGGTGCCTCCTCCAGGGTGTGTTCCCGCCTTGTGCCCAGTGATTCAGGATAGGCTCCGCACCCACTGCGACCATGAACTGGATAAGTGGTTTCAGACAATGAATGAATGAATGAATGAATGATCTCCCACAATGAAAATAACCTGAGAAAACACATTCCATTTCCTAAAAATTCTCTTGAACAAACAATCAGCAGTGGATCACCAGACTACAGTATATCCCTCATTACCAGTGTTACCTTTAAGTGCTGTTTACTCTCATTACTGCACTTTTAATTTAATGATATTACAGAATTTCAAATCCACCATCTTGTGCTGGGACTAGACCACAACACTCATCCATATCTTCATCTCCAGCTCACCCAGACACTAGTGTTTTAACCTAAAACTGATACGCTCAAGTTTAGAGCAAAGTAACTGCATGAAGTGACACATTCTGAAAACAGGCTTCAGATTTTAATAGATTTCAGATTTACTTCACACAGTCCACATGCTCGGTCAATGTATCACTATTGTATAATGTTCTGTGTGATTTCTTTAATGTCCTGATACTGAAAATAATAAGTACTTAAGGGATGCTGCAGTGGGAAATTAATTACATTTAGCCTCCAGCTTTTGCACAACACAGAGGGTCATTTCTTTAATTCTGGTTACACTGTCTTCTAACTTCCTCTCAGTGAAGGAAAAGTACCTTGACAGGAGTGAATCCGTGGTTTCTGACTAAATGAGTACTGAAGACTTCCTGTGTAAGACAGTAACTCAGACAGCAGGTCTTCCAGTGCACTGGTTCTGTACTGATGCAACATTACACAACACCCTCAGTCACTGTGTGGACACTGACTTCACAGATAACACTCAGCTCCTCACTGAGGGGGAGACCAGAGGGAACACACAAATCACAGCAGTGATGTAACCCAGCATAAGAGGGAGCCTTAAACATAAATCAACAACACATAAATATACCATATTACATATTAACCACAAACAACAACTGTAAATACACAAAATCCACTTTATAAAGGAGAGAGCACCTAATGCACTATGGGAACAATGCATAATTTCATTCATTGTCCCCTCTCTCTTTCTCCATTTTCCTGCACACACACACACACACACACACACAAACACTCGTGTCACAAGTAACACTTAAATATTTAAATAATGCACGTGAACATTAAACATTTGAACTACGTTTGAGACTATTCTCCACTGCAGGAACAGTGCACTATAGTCGTGTCAGTGAAGAAAGTCTCAGCTGATTGGCTGATTAGAGATTCAGGTCCCTCCCTCAGTTCCCTATGAAAGCTCCCTCCACTCTCTCCTCTCTTCATCCTCCACTCTGTTCATCCCTCTGCTGATCACACAGACAACATGCTGCCAACTCTCTGTGTTCTACTCCCTGCTCTGGCATGTAAGATCTCTCCTCCTGCTTTTCTCTCTACACTGATGAGGTGTGTGTGTGACTAGGAGTGTGTGTGAAATGTGACTGATGCTCATACACTTCAATGTTGCTTTATGTTTCAGGGGTCACTTCACAGAAAATTGTGACACAAACCCCTTGAGTGCAAACAGAGCTGGGCCGCACTGTCAGTCTGGACTGTAACATCGCAAAGGATGAAGGCAACTATGTCTCCTGGTATAAACAGACTCCACAAGCAGCTCCTCAGTTTGTGTTGAGTTTTTATTATTCTCACAGCTCTCCTAATGCATATGGAGATAATTTTTCATCTGCGCGCTTCACATCTAAAGCCTCCACAAGCATCGACTACCAGCTAATAATCAGTAAAGTGGAGGTAGGAGACTCTGCAGTGTATTACTGTGGAACATGGGACAGCTCTGGTGCAGCTGTATCACAGTGATAGAGAGCAGGACAAAAACCTCCTCACTGTTCACACTGACATCTCCATCTGACTGAGCACATCTCAGCTTCAGCAGAAAAGTGGAGTGGAAAAGTGGTCTATTGAGCAGGAAGTGGGAAGAAATCCCAGGAGAACAGAGCTGTGGAATTCCCAGAAACTGAAACGGGATGTGGAAGGACTCAGTGCTGATCACAGACAGTAGAAGAGAGAGCTGAAGTCTAGAGGAGGTTTCAGTTGCGCTACTTTCACTTCTGAAACTGAGGAGGTTATTGTACGGGTGATGATATGAAATGAAGCACTGTGGTATTCGGACAAGGAACAAAGCTGTTCGTCACCGGTAAGAAACTCTTCTCTTTATCTACACTTCACTTCTTTAATGTTTCAGACTCAGCTTTAACTGCTATCTAACTGCTACTTTATAACACTGAATAAGGATTTTGTCTATATTTATTGTGTGTTTAAAAGAAGGAGAGCATTAGAGTTGGAGGCAGACATGAACCAAAGGAAGATCAGTGATCTATAATTTCAGAATCAAACCCTGACTGTGTTCCTCTGTTGTGAGATTTGATAGTGGATAAATATGAAAACAGTACTTGCTGATTGGAAAGTATGCTGTAAGTCAGCGATTGCTGAAGTTACATTGCTCTCATTGCTGTCTGATGCATATGTTTTGATGCCACAGATAAGTTCTGTTGATTTTCTAACTGGAAAATTAGAAATAGCTCTCAACAGAGAACACACGTCTGGTATTATAAAGCATACTTACAATTTAATTGCTGAATGTAAGACATGTTACAGTAAATATGACATAAAATAAGGTTTGTGTAAACTTTTTGGCAGACTTTGTATTTAATTTTTTCCAATATAAATTATATGTTAAAATACATGTTGTGCATTACATATGACGCCTTAGACACAATTGCGTTTGTTGTCTATTATTGATTTTGAAAATAAAATAATCAAATAACACTCACCCGATCAGAGCTTTCCAAACTTCTACATGAAACCATTTCAAAATTAAGCAAACTATGCTTTAAGTCATGTTTTTTAAATATAACAAAAAACTAAATACTTTTTCATGGTCTCTCCATCTTCCTCTCTGTTCCTCAATGTAACTGTAAAATACTTTTTTAATACTCAGTATAATTCCTTTAAGAGAAATGAGGGTTCAATTTACTCTATATTTATTTTTAAGAAATTTATTTAAATCAATTAAAGTGTTTACAACAGGTGTTTTCCATTAGAACATGACAAAAATTATACTTTCATTAACAGCAAACTGGGCACGACTTCAAACAGTCTTTAATTCTCATTGTTTGTAGTGTATTAAATCATGTCTTTATCTGTTTCTCTGATCAGACGCTTCTGCCCCGGCTCCTGTTCTGACCCTCTTCCCTCCGTCCAGTGAAGAGCTGAAGTCTAACAAAGCCACTCTAGTGTGTGTGGTCAGTGATATGCCCACTGGGTTTGCTGATGTGAGCTGGCTGGTGGACAGTAAAGCGGTCAGCAGTGGAGTGACCACTGGCTCTGCAGAGCAGCAAACCAATAAGAAATTCAGACTGAGCAGCTTTTTGACCATTGAGAGGTCAGAGTGGGAGAAAGATAAAGACGTAACGTGTCAAGTGTCTTCTGCCTCAAAAACCGCCAGTAAAAAGTTGAAGAAGTCTGAATGTATCGTCTGAACCTGATCACATCTGATACATCTTCATTCTTTTATTCTTCACAGTAACAGAGCTTCATAGAAACAGTAGTTTAACGTGTAGTGACAGAACGCTGACGTCATTAACAAACACTGGATCATCTCCTGCTGACGTAGTCATTTATCTTTTCTGTTTTATAACATGTTTGTTTGCTGAAGTTTAATAAAATGCATTACTAAAGAAACTGTTGTTCATTTTTCATGGTGATGGAGAGTCCAGTAGAATGTTCTAGATATTAATCAGAGACCTCAGCAGCTCAATGAAACACACGTAGAGAATAAGAGTGAGAATGACTAAAGGAGTGAAACATGTTTCTACAGGATTATAAAATGATAAGATAATAAACTGACTGTAGAGTGGAGAGAGATATGGACATTCAGCTACACTGAGATGTTGTGAAACCTGTGGTCACTGATAATGTCACTGGAAATGAAAAATAATGATCTAAAGCAGATCAGAGTCAGTGGTCACTGTCCAGACAAGTGCAGTACAGAGAGTGAATTCAAATGTCAGGCTCCAGTGAGAGATTCAGATCCTGAGGCTTAAACTACACTCAAAAAGAGCTAAAAGACTTCATTTCATATCTTTATATTTAAGTTTTACTGCTACTCAAACAACAGATATACAAATTAAAACGCTAAAAAAGTCCTTTTTATGTGACATGGAATAAACAAAATGTCGAAAAGGGGATGTGCTCAGTGACCGCGTTGTGAACCGTAGACCGTGACCTATGGACTATTAGTGAAGAGCGTCATCTGTCCGCAGAATTGAGACACATCACACATTAAGACACAGGATACACCTGCTCAATTCTGTGCTGTTATTTTAACTCTATGCAAATCAAGACAAGTTTCCATTTCTACTTTCAAGCGTAGAAACCCATGCTGGCAACAAATGCAATGATGAGTTATTGTTTTATTTTATTATTGGTAAAACAAATTAACTTAATAGTTGAAAATAAAATTAAGTAAAATTATGAAGAACATGAGAGTGATCTGTATGATCTTTATGGTGTTTGTATTTGAGAGACCCCTCCCTCTCTCCTCCTGACTCTTATAGCACACCCCTGCTCTCTCTCCTTTATCTGCTCCTCTAGCTGCTCCTCTCTTCACTCAGCACAGAGAGTCATCACACACTGACAAGATGCTGCCAGCACTCTGCACTCTCTTCACTGCTCTCTCATGTAAGATTTCACAACACTGGAGCTCCTCAGCATTTACCTCCATCTAATGTGAGCATCAACTAATGTAACATGGATGCTGCTTTTATTGCAGGTGTCAGTGGTGTGACTGTGGTGACCCAGAAGCCCCCTGTTCTCACAGCCACTAAAGGAGAGAAGATCACTCTGCACTGTAACCTGGGGTCTGTTACTGATCAATCTGCTCGTTGGTATAAACAGGTTCCAGGAGGAGTTCCACAGTTTGTGTTAAGGAATTATCACAGCTGGAGCTCTCCTTCATATGGATCTGGCTTCTCGTCTCCTAAATTCACATCAGCACACTCGTCTAAATCTGATTACACTTTGATCATTGACACAGTGGAGGTAGGAGACTCTGCAGTGTATTACTGTCACACATGGGATAACTCTGCTAAAGAACACGTACCACAGTGATTCACACCATGACAAAAACCTCCTCACTGCTCACATTCACTTCTGCTTTCAGAAAACAGCAGAAGAACAGTATCATTAACAGGGACCTATAACAGTGACTTGTGTATTGAGTTTATAATATATATTATTTATAGAGTGTTTTAATAGATGGGATGAGGATTTAATTTGCATAAGAAGTAAATAGCAGTATAAAACAGTAAGTAAACTCAAATCATTTTTCCTGTTCATAATGAGGAGGTGCCACTACTTTGTGTGCTTTTAACCCCTTCTACCACCCCATGTCTAAATCCTGGATACTCAACTGTCAGAATGAGAAGCACTGAGGAGGAGATTCAGTAGACTTTACTCCACACAGTATTGTAGCACTGAAACTGATGTACCTCCTCAACACCACTCAGGGGTTTTAACTCCATACAAATGAAGGGTAGCTTCTGTTTCTTCTGTCATGGTTTGTGGTGGTGATGTGTTCAAGTACATTGTGATGGTATGAATGGATCAGACACAGCAGTGCTCCTGGGGTTTTTAAACACTACGTCTCTTCTCTGTCCACACACTTGGACACACCTACATCTTTGGTCCATCTTGTAGATGTAAAGTCAGAGACAGTAGCTCATCTGTTGCTGCACGGTGTGTGTTGGTCATCCTCTAGTCCTTCATCAGTGGACACAAGATGGTGTTGGCTGGATTTCTTTGGTTAGTGGACTATTCTCAGTTCAGCAGTGACACTGGGGGCTTTAAAAACTCCAGCAGCACTGCTGTGTCTGATCCACTTGTGTACAAGTGCAACACACACTAACACCCTACCACCACATCAGTGTCAGTGCAGCTCAGAGAATGATTCACCATCCAAATCATACCTGCTCTGTGGTGGTCCTGACCATTGAAGAACGGGGTGAAAAGGGGCAATGTACACAGAACAATAGGCGGACTCTGGTGTGTAAATGTAGACCATGTTGGCAGTGGAGCTGAGAGAATGGATAGTGAGGGTAGAAACAAGGTGTTGGTCGTAATATTATGGTTGATCAGTGCATACAAAACGATGAATAACCTCACTTATGACAGACATAAACATAAAATAATAGAATAATAATACACCACATCACAACCCAATGACCATAAAACACAACTGTAAACAAACAAAATCCACTACTCTCTCCATGTCTCCTACAGACACACAAACACACTTGAGGAAGAACACACTATAAACACTTGATGAGGAACACACATAAACTGTTTTCATGTAACACTGCTTTGTAATATCTGTTGATTAATTTAGCCGTGTTTATTTATTTCCTCATGTAAAAACATATATAGCACATCAATAGTCTGCCTTGATATTTAAAAAAGTAACAAGTAAATGTATCTATATATTAATATGTTCTATAACACATTAGAGTGCTGTATATGATCCCTTTGGTGTGTGTAGAGACGCCTCCCTCTCCTCATCCTCCTGACTCTTATAGCACACCCCTGCTCTCTCTTCTTTATCTGCTCCTCCAGCTGCTCATCTCTTCACTCAGCACAGAGAGTCATCACACACTGACAAGATGCTGCCAGCACTCTGCACTCTCTTCACTGCTCTCTCATGTAAGATTTCACAACACTGGAGCTCCTCAGCATTTACCTCCATCTAATGTGAGCATCAACTAATGTAACATGGATGCTGCTTTTATTGCAGGTGTCAGTGGTGTGACTGTGGTGACCCAGAAGCCCCCTGTTCTCACAGCCACTAAAGGAGAGAAGATCACTCTGCACTGTAATCTGGGGTCTGTAAATAATGACACTGCCCGATGGTATAAAGAGGTCCCAGGAGGGGTTCCGCAGTTTGTGTTGGTTAAGAAACAGGGCTGGAGGGCTCCTGAATATGGATCTGGCTTCACGTCTCCTAAATTCACATCAACGGACTCATCTAGTTCAGATTACACTTTGATCATTGATAAAGTGGAGGTAGGAGACTCTGCAGTGTATTACTGTAACACATGGGACGGCTCTGTTAGTGAGCACGTATCACAGTGATTCACACCATGACAAAAACCTCCTCACTGCTCACATTCACTTCTGCTTTCACACAGCTGTGGGAGTACAATATCCTCAACAGGACACTACTCAAGTTGGCATTAGGCTGCATTTACTGTTATTTTAACAAATATTGCAGCAAACTAATAATTTTAATGTAAAGTTGTAGTGGACTTTAAGGGAGCGTCTACTATTGAGGAGAAATACAGTTCTTTATGGTTAGTATAAGATAAGATAAGATAGAAATTTATTAGACATTAAATTAGGGGAAATAAAGAACAGTCAAAACAATTACTTTAAAAGAAAGGAAAAAACTACTAAATTGTAAGAAAAGCTACCACATGCACTGCGCCATCTTGGTGGTGTGTCTTTTATAGTGGGGCCGTTTGTTTGAGAAGAAAAACAAAAGACTCTCGTTTGTAGAGAGAGTGAAAGCCTATCATTCCGGACGGAGACACTTTGGTTTTTTTTTTTTACCCAGTTATTGACACCGGGGTTTCATAAACATATTAGAAATTTTTAAAGCTGAGAGTTAGCAAATATTCTATAAAATCTTTTATAAAAAATTATTTTTGAAAACAATCGTGAATAACGAGTTTTAGGAGTTAAAAATAAGCCACACACCGCTTCATGTTGATGTTCTCAAGGGCTTGTTTTCACCCTCAGGAAGGCCTATAGTCCCACCCTCTGGAGACTTGGGCCTTCCCTACATTTGCCATACCCTCCCCAACAAGACTGACACAGCCAAAAGTTTTCATCCCTTCGACAGGTAAATTCCTTCTTCATTTGCTGCTGCCGTCTTTTCACTTTCCACCTTAAAAGTTGTTGTTGCTGACTGTTTTGACACACAAGCCTGAAGTTGGCATCCTATTTCCACCTTTAAAAAGTTCTAAATTAGACTTGTACATTTCCTTTGTGATTTTCATTTACTATTCTGGCTGACAAGGGAGCACTGAAACCAAAGGGGTATAAATACACAGAAGCACAGACAAGGAACACCTGGGAGAGATGATGAGAGGGTAAGGCAACAAAGGAGACAGGTGGAAACATTGATTACAAGGTGGGGCTAAAGTGGGACAAAGGTGGAGACAGGAACAAAACAGAGCAATGTTATAAAGAAGCACATGGCAGGCAAACAGACCTCACAAAACAAAGCAGGAAAGCATGAGACCAAACACAGGTCAGCTATGAAAAAGTGGTTGTTGAGGCTGGAGAAGGGGGAGGCTGAAGGGAAGGACGTTTCTGAATTACTGTTAATGTTTGGCTCTGAGAGACTCTGGTGGCAAAATCTTGGACAGTGCACCTTTAATGAGTATTTTAATACTCATGGTTTCATGGTTTCTTGGATATGAAAGACTGCTCGAGTGAAGTATTTATCTCTACAGAAGAATTATTTGTTTTTTGAATTGTTAATTGTTATATATTAAATGGACTCATATATTTCACCATATTGTGCTGTTGCTTTTATATGAAAGCAGTGAGTCATATCTGGTTGTGTGCTCACTGCTGCATTAAATATGGTCTCAGGTTTATTGCTTTATCATCGCTGATGCTGTGATTGGTGCAGCATAGTGTATAACAACTGCCTTCTACACAGAAGGCTATGTTACTCTTCCCCGCCATGCTACAACGTTAATGGTCATTTTGGTAAGTACATATACGCTGCCCTCCCATCACATGTTTTTGTCACTCTGGATTATGTAAATAAACACAAATCTAGGTGTGCTCTTGTCTTTTGTGCTGCCCCATGTCTAAAAAATCCTAAACAATCCACTGTCATAACACATTATGTGTAACACTCAGGACGCACTTGCACAACACCACTCTTTTATTTTAGTTCTATAGAAAATGAAGACTATTCCCAGTTTCTTCCAAGAATAATAGAAAACAAATGTTGAATGAATAAAGCACCTCAAACAAAGGATTATGTAGTAAGAATATGCAAAAGTAAATACAAGTAATTGATATATATATATTTCATTTAAAGTTCACACTGAAGAATTTAATATGTTAAATATTAAGGCTGAACAATTTAGAAACAATATAATACAGTATATATATATATATATATATATATATATATATATATATATATATATATATATATATATATATATATATATATATAATTCCAGATTTTAACTGCTGTTTTTATCATATGAACAACAGTGTTTGGATATTTCTAACTGGTCAGTTTCTTTAAATGTCCCCATTGAAACATATTAGGACATTGTTCTTGAAAACGTTCTATAATTAAAATTGCAGCTCTTGTGATTTGAAAAGGACACATTCACATTCTCTTTTCACACATAAGAGTGAAGCACGTAATCCGCATTGTGTGTGTATTTGAGAACTTCCCCATCTAATGTGAGCATCAACAAATGTAACATGAATGCTGCTTTTATTTTTTACATTTTTCTCTACATACTTTAATGTCTGTTGC
Source organism: Hoplias malabaricus (assembly GCF_029633855.1). NCBI lineage: Eukaryota > Metazoa > Chordata > Actinopteri > Characiformes > Erythrinidae > Hoplias > Hoplias malabaricus. The sequence continues at coordinate 32,557,362 of NC_089812.1, read as the reverse complement.
ATACAGGCATTCACAGCATTCATGGAAATTCAGAAAGAGATGCATCTCCATCGTCAGGGCTAGGATGTTGAACGCACCTCAGACACGTGTTAGAGCTGGTTCAGAGGCTAAACACTTGTACTGCTTTGACCTAATATTGGAAGAACTTTCTCGATGCGTAGAAAAAATATTGCTGACACCAGTTAGAAGCAGAAACTTTATTGAATCAACTGGAGATAATTCATCCATTTATTATCTGTAACTGCTTTTCCAATTCAGGGTTGCGGTGGGTCCCGGGCCTTCCCGAAATCACTGGGAGCAAGGCAGGAACACACCCTGGAGGGGGTGCCAGTCCTTTACAGGGCAACACACACTCACACATTCACTCACACCTACAGACACTTTTCGCCAATCCACCTACCAACATGTGTTTTTAGACTGTGGGAGGGAACCCACGCGGACACGAGGAGAACACACCAACTCCACACAGACAGTCACACGGAGCGGGACTCAAACCCACAACCTACAGGTCCCTGGAGCTGTGTGACTGCGGCACTACCTGATGCACCACTGTGCCGCCCCAAAAACAATTCAGATGATGATTTTAATTAAGCGTTCAGATTAACTGATAACAGTGGTGCAGCAGGTAGTGTCGCAGTCACACAGCAACTTTCTGTACGCCATCTCATAAAAGGAGAAAAACAAATGCTCTACATTCATGGATTTATAAAAAGCATTTCCGTCCAACAGAATGTATAATCACGAATTTATCTACAAAGCCATAATTTAAAATATGTTTACGCTTACATTTAATTTGGCAATCGTGATAATTTCATATAATCCCTTAATATTTCAACACTGACAATGATGCATCACATATTATGACACACTGAGGATACACCTGCTCAACACTTATAATCTTATTTCAGCTCTGTGCAAATGAAGACAAGTTTCCATTCATTAATAGGAACTGATGTGTCATGAGTAAAAATAAACATGTTTCTAATATCAGCATATGTTTGAGCATGATAACATTTGTTCTAAAATCCTGGAAAATAATTAATCTGCACATTTTTAATCATAGTAAGTAAGTGTGATGCTAGTGATTTTATGCACCCCTGTGTATATGATTCTTAGGTTGTTTGTACTTAAGACACCACAGAGAGTCATCACACACTGACAAGACACTGACCTGGGGACTGCTACTGAACATTCTGCTATCTGGTATAAACAGATTCCAGGAGGGGTTCCACAGTTGTTGCTAAAAAATCATCACAGCTATAGTCCTCCTAAGTATGGATCTGGCTTCTCGTCTCCTAAATTCACATCAACACACTCGTCTCAGTCTGATTACACTTTGATTATTGATACAGTGGAGGTAGGAGACTCTGCAGTGTATTACTGTTACACATGGGACAGATCTGTTAGTGAGTACGTATCACAGTGATTCACACCATGACAAAAACCTCCTCACTGCTCACAGTCTCTTCTGCTTTCACACAGCTGTAGAAGCACAGTATCATCCACAGGACCCTATATTACTTAAGGGGAAGAGGAAAGGTTAACATTTTAGAAATACCAAAATTTACTTGAAAATTTATTTCGGTATTAAAAGGCAGACAAAATGAAGAAATTATGGAAGATATATATAAGAAAGGAGAAAAGAAAGAGAAAAGGGCAACAAAAAAACTCAATCTCAAAGGTACAAAGTGTTACATGAAATTAAATATCAAATGTGAAGGAGACAATTGAACTCCCCTTAAATCTGCAGATCCAGACTCTCTCCATCTGCTCCCAATGGATTATAGCACTATAATAAAAAACTCATTTAAATCCCACTGATCAAAAAATGAGTATTTTTGTTATAATAAAATATACAATGTAAATTCATCTATGTCTTTAAAGGAAATCCAAACCTAATTACTCAGTGAAAACCACTGTGTATCATCTCTCAGTACGGCTACTTAAGCAGTGTCTTACATCTTGTTCATCCTCGATCAGCACGAAGGGCTACACTCCATCAGCCAGGATGCTCCATCAGCTGTGGCCTAATAGAGAAGCAAGCTTTGGACTGGAAGGTCTTGGATGTGATCTCCACGACTGGAAAAAAAATTTGGAGGTGGTTGAGTGAAAGAAGATTCTCTCTCAATACATGACTTTTTCTTGTATATCAAAAAAAATCTGTATTTTTTTTCCACACCTCTGAACTGAATAAAAAAAAACATGCTTTCCTTGCCATTATGCAGCAGTTTAACCAAACTGTGCTTCTTCATTTAACCTCTCAGTGGCAGTGAACACACACATACCCTAGTGCACTAGGGCAGTGAATACACACACACACACACACACACACACTCACCCAGAGGGCAAGCCACTCATCCCAGTGCTTAGGGAGCAGTTGTGGGTTAGGTGCCTTGCTCAAGGATACATCAGCCATGGATGTTGAGGGAAGAGACAGTGCTGTGTCTTCACTCCTCTGGCCTTTTTGCAGGAGATCAAACCCTCAACTTTCTGTCTCTTATTTTTGAATAGTTTTAGTATTTTTTTACATTGTTTCATATTTATATCACAAAATTGAGACCTAATTGCTTTGATGCAGTTTGTTTTATAAATTATCATTCTTCCCCTGCCCCTTTCTCTCATAGACAGACTGTGGAGTGAATTAATGTTAATGTGAATGTGGGAGGAGAGGGGGTAGGTGTCAGTGAAGAATCAGAGTGAAGTGCACTGACCTGGAGATGTCCACAAGAGAGAACTCAGTCAGTACTCAACGTGGAAATAGTAAGTGTATAAGGGCTCAGTCATTCTCACGTAATCCTTTAATGCTTAGATATATGTGCTATTCATATGCATCATTGTAAATCATCTTTCTTCATTGTAACTACAGTCACAGATGAACATACACTGACTCTGTTTTAATTTGCAGCAGGGAAATCCAACCGTCCGCGACAGTGTTCAGGAAATTCATGGAAATCCGTGAGAAATAGTTTCTGGGTTAGACAGTCTTTGTAAAATATCACTAACAGAGCACCACCAATAGATAAACACATACTCTGCCACTATAAATAGAAGCTACAAGTAGCCAGACTGAACTTTGATCTGACTGTACATCATGATGATATTTATGAAGAGAACAAACACCATCCAAACACAATCCAATGTAGAAATGTAGTCATAGAAATAAATGTTTTACGTGTTCTATCTTCAGTTGATTAGTCAGGTTTCATATACAAAGTTAAAGAGCCCCCTCCCTCTCTCCTCCTGACTCTTATAGCACACCCCTGCTCTCTCTCCTTTATCTGCTCTTCCAGCTGCTCATATCTCTTCACTCAGCACAGAGAGTCATCACACACTGACAAGATGCTGCCAGCACTCTGCACTCTCTTCACTGCTCTCTCATGTAAGATTTCACAACACTGGAGCTCCTCAGCATTTACCTCCATCTAATGTGAGCATCAACTAATGTAACATGGATGCTGCTTTTATTGCAGGTGTCAGTGGTGTGACTGTGGTGACCCAGAAGCCCCCTGTTCTCACAGCCACTAAAGGAGAGAAGATCACTCTGCACTGTAATCTGGGGTCTGGTACTGATCAGTCTGCTCGATGGTATAAACAGGTTCCAGGAGGAGTTCCGCAGTTTGTGTTAAGGAATCGTCATGATTATAGCTCTCCTTCATATGGATCTGGCTTCTCGTCTCCTAAATTCACATCAACACACTCATCTAAATCTGATTACACTTTGATCATTGACACAGTGGAGGTAGGAGACTCTGCAGTGTATTACTGTGAGACATGGGACAGCTCTGCTAAAGAACACGTACCACAGTGATTAACACCATGACAAAAACCTCCTCACTGCTCACATTCACTTCTGCTTTCAGAAAACAGCAGAAGAAAAGTATCATTAACAGGGACCTATAACAGTGCCTTGTGTATTGAGTTTATAATATATATTATTTATAGAGTGTTTTAATAGATGGGATGAGGAGGTAGTTTGCATAAGAAGTAAATAGCAGTACAAAACAGTAAGTAAACTCAAATCATTTTTCCTGTTCATAATGAGGAGGTGCCACTGCTTTGTGTGCTTTTAACCCCTTCTACCACCCCATGTCTAAATCCTGGATACTCAACTGTCAGAATGAGAAGCACTGAGGAGGAGATTCAGTAGACGTTACTCCACACAGTACTGTAGCACTGAAACTGATGTACCTCCTCGACACCACTTAGGTGTTTTAACTCCTTACAAATGAAGGGTAGCTTCTGTTTCTTCTGTCATGGTTTGTGGTGGTGATGTGTTCATGTACATTATGATGGTATGAATGGATTAGACACAGCAGTGCTCCTGGAGTTTTTAAACACTACGTCTCATCTCTGTCCACACACTTGGACACACCTGCATCTTTGGTCCACCTTGTAGATGTAAAGTCAGAGACAGTAGCTCATCTGTTGCTGCACAGTTTGTGTTGGTCATCCTCCAGTCCTTCATCAGTGGACACAAGATGGTGTTGGCTGGATTTCTTTGGTTAGTGGACTATTCTCAGTTCAGCAGTGACACTGAGGGTTTTAAAACTCCAGCAGCACTGCTGTGTCTGATCCACTTGTGTACAAGTGCAACACACACTAACACACTACCACCACATCAGTGTCACTGCAGCTCAGAGAATGATCCATCATCCAAATCATACCTGCTCTGTGGTGGTCCTGACCATTGAAGAACAGGGTGAAAAGGGGCAAACAATGTACACAGAACAACAGGCGGACTCCCGTTTGTAAATGTAGAACTACAGTGTAACATGTTGGCAGTGGAGCTGAGAGAATGGATAGTGAGGGTAGAAACAAGGTGTTTGTCATAATATTATGGTTGATCAGTGCATACAAAACGATGAATAACCTCACTTATGACAGACATAAACATAAAATAATAGAACAAAAATACACCACATCACAACCCAATGGCCATAAAACACAACTGTAAACAAACAAAATCCACTACTCTCTCCATGTCTCCTACAGACACACAAACACACTTGAGGAAGAACACACTATAAACACTTGATGAGGAACACACATAAACTGTTTTCATGTAACACTGCTTTGTTATATCTGTTGATTCATTTAGTTGTGTTTATTTATTTCCTCATGTAAAAACATATATAGCACATCAATAGTCTGCCTTGATATTTAAAAAAGTAACAAGTAAATGTATCTATGTATTAATATGTTCTATAACACATTAGAGTGCTGTATATGATCCCTTTGGTGTGTGTAGAGACGCCTCCCTCTGCTCCTCCTCCTGACTCTTATAGCACACCCCTGCTCTCTCTCCTTCATCTGCTCCTCCAGCTGCTCACCTCTTCACTCAGCACAGAGAGTCATCACACACTGACAAGATGCTGCCAGCACTCTGCACTCTCTTCACTGCTCTCTCATGTAAGATTTCACAACACTGGAGCTCCTCAGCATTTACCTCCATCTAATGTGAGCATCAACTAATGTAACATGGATGCTGCTTTTATTGCAGGTGTCAGTGGTGTGACTGTGGTGACCCAGAAGCCCCCTGTTCTCACAGCCACTAAAGGAGAGAAGACCACTCTGCACTGTAATCTGGGGTCTGTTACTGGACAATCTGCTCGCTGGTATAAACAGGTTCCAGGAGGGGTTCCACAGTTTGTGTTAAGTAATTATTACAGCTGGAGTTCTCCTTCATATGGATCTGGCTTCTCGTCTCCTAAATTCACACCAACACACTCATCTCAGTCTGATTACACTTTGATTATTGACACAGTGGACGTAGAAGACTCTGCAGTATATTACTGTAGCACATGGGACAACTCTGCTAAAGAACACGTATCACAGTGATTCACACCATGACAAAAACCTCCTCACTGCTCACATTCACTTCTGCTTTCAGAAAACAGCAGAAGAACAGTATCATTAACAGGGACCTATAACAGTGACTTGTGTATTGAGTTTATAATATATATTATTTATAGGGGCGCAGCGGGTAGTGTCGCAGTCACACAGCTCCAGGGGCCTGGAGGTTGTGGGTTCGATTCCCGCTCCGGGTGACTGTCTGTGAGGAGTTCTCTGAGGTGTGTTCTCCCCGTGTCCGCGTGGGTTTCCTCCGGGTGCTCCGGTTTCCTCCCACAGTCCAAAAACACACGTTGCAAGGTGGATTGGCGACTCGAAAGTGTCCGTAGGTGTGAGTGTGTGAGTGAATGTGTCTGTGTTGCCCTGTGAAGGACTGGCGTCCCCTCCAGGGTGTATTCCCGCCTTGCGCCCGATGATTCCAGGTAGGCCCTGGACCCCCCGTGACCCTAAATTGGATAAGCGGTTACAGATAATGGATGGATGGATTATTTATAGACTGTTTTAATAGATGGGATGAGGAGGGAGTTTGCATAAGAAGTAAATAGCAGTACAAAACAGTAAGTAAACTCATCATTTTTCCTGTTCATAATGAGGAGGGGCCACCACTTTGTGTGCTTTTAACCCCTTCTGCCACCCCATGTCTAAATCCTGGATACTCAACTGTGCAGTGTGATATGAATGTGTATTAATTTCTAATAAGAAATTTGACTTTCTGAGATGTGATTTTAAATACCCAAGCTTTCGCTAGTTTTCAGAGACATCTCCAAGCCACACAAGCCCAGATGGGAATTTCAGATAACACAGAGCAGGCACGTAAACCACTCTCCAGGGACCTTTTTTAAGACCCAAGGCCACGCAGGGTCAAGAGAAGAATCTTTTGGGAGACACTCCTTAGGATCAGTTTATGCTCTGTATAAAGCTGCTTAATGAAGAACTTCTCAAACTATAGAATTAAACCTGAATTTCCATTGGTTTAAAACAATTTGAAGTTACATATGTGCACTTTTCTTGTACAGAATTATTCCTTCTAGTTCAGATTCAATTTCAGAGCCAAGAATCTACGACGGGTCAATGAGCATAAGTCATTAATAATAATACATTCTAGCTAATTCTGCAGTATAATATGTGAAGATGGCCTACTTGTCCAAGTAAAAATTGGACAGGTAAAGACACTACATATTATTTAATGACTCCCAAACATGGAGCTTATCAAAATGAATGAAATAATTACTTGTTAATAAAATAATAATTAATTATCATTGACTCCGCTATGTAGTGCTTATGCCACTGCAACGTGTGCATACTATTTCCACTACAACTGTCAGAATGAGAAGCACTGAGGAGGAGATTCAGTGGACTTTACTCCACAGAGTACTGTAGCACTGAAACTCCTCAACTCCACTCTTCATTCGTTGACACTGTGAAATTTTGAATCAACATATTTTTCCTTTAAAATGTTTAATTTACTCAGATTAAACTTTTGATCTGTCATCTATGTTCTATTACGAATAAAATATTGACATTTGCCACCTCCACATCATTGCATTCAGTTTTTATTCACAATTTGTTTAGTGTCCCAACTTTTTTGGAATCCGGTTTGTATTTCCTCATTTTAAAACGTATATAGCGCATCAATAGTCTGCCTTTTTAAAAAAGTAACAAGTAAATGTATATCTATATATTAATATGTTCTATAACACATTAGAGTGCTGTACAGAGATACCTCCCTCTCCTCCTTCTCCTGAGTCTTATAGCACACCCCTGCTCTCTCTCCTTTATCTGCTCTTCCAGCTGCTCATCTCTTCACTCAGCACACAGAGTCATCACACACTGACAAGATGCTGCCAGCACTCTGCACTCTCTTCACTGCTCTCTCATGTAAGATTTCACAACACTGGAGCTCCTCAGCATTTACCTCCATCTAATGTGAGCATCGACTAATGTAACATGGATGCTGGTTTTATTGCAGGTGTCAGTGGTGTGACTGTGGTGACCCAGAAGCCCCCTGTTCTCACAGCCACTAAAGGAGAGAAGATCACTCTGCACTGTAACCTGGGGTCTGTTTTTGATCAAACTACTCGATGGTATAAACAGGTTCCAGGAGGAGATCCACAGTTTGTGTTAAGTAATTACATTGGCCAAAGCTCTACATATGGATCTGGCTTCTCGTCTCCTAAATTCACATCAGAATGTTCATCGGTATCTGACTGTACTTTGATCATTGATAAAGTAGAGGTAGGAGACTCAGCAGTGTATTACTGTAACACATGGGATAACTCTGCGAAAAGACACATTGCACAGTGATTCAGACAATAACAAAAACCTCCTCACTGCTCACTCTAACTTCTGCTTTTAGACAGCAGTAGAAGTACAGTATCATCAACAGGATCCTACTCTACACAAGTGTGCATTGTGCTGCATTTGCTGTTATTTAATTAATGTTTAAATAGACGGGACTAGATGTTAGTGTGTGTATGAATTTAATGAGAATAAACACTACTATACTGATGCTATGTAATGATCTTGATTTGTTTATATAAATATGATGAGTGACATGTGTTTACACAAATAAACTGGGTAAATTCTGTTGAAGTATATTCAGTATTGTTTAAACGACACATAATGTCTTTGGTGTGAAGTAATGGCATCCCCTTTGTGAATCAGTTCCTAAACTGAGTGAGAAATAGCTCCTTTGTAAAGCATTAACTAAAGGTGAGTATGTATGTGAATGACTCAGTCTTTGGAATGAGTTAATGGATACAAACCAGTTCAGTTCCATCTGGTGCTTCAATTAAATAAATAAATAAATAAATAAATAAATAAATAAATAAATAATTCAAATGAAGATCAGAAATGTGGTGAGGTTCTAGGGTGAAATGTGTTGTCCTGTTTGTGTGTTTGTTGATGCACACTTATGGAAATTAGCTATAATGTCGTGGTGGTCATTTGATGAGGATAATCTACTTTTAATGTGATACACTGCTATATGTTCATGATTATAACATTTAGAAAATGAATGCCTGTCTAGAATGATGGATGACTAAAAGATCTTACATTTTTTCAGGGTTCATGGTTTGTTGGGTATGATATGCTCTTCTAACTGTATATATCTCATCAGAAGAATGGTTGATCATTTATGTTAGTAATTATAAAATATGAATTCATCATTTGTGTACTTTATTAAAGCAGTGAATCGTTTCATGTTTTGTGTTCTCTGCTTCATCTTGTGCTGATCAACCCCTTTTACTTGTGATAGATCAATGTAAAGCACAAACTCACAGTCTTTTTTATTATTATTATCACAGATGCTGTGATTGGTGCAGCATTTTGGATGACACAGCTTCCTCCTACAATAAGTTTCTGTTCCCTGCTCCAAGAAGAACTCATTTCACACCACTAATAATAATAATATTTCTGGCAAGAATCCTAAATTTACACTGCCCTCCAGCAATTAAACCTGATTACATTTATATGTCACTCCAGATAACAATGTATATGTTGTAAATAAGCACAAAGATGATGTTGTGCTCTTGTACTGCCTCATATCTAAAATCCTGGACACTCCATTGTAGTAATCTGAAGCACTGAGGCAATTCAGTGGAGGTTACTTTACACAGTCCATGAAGTGTAGGACACTGTCAGCCTTTAAAATTCACCACTGAATCATTGAATCTGATACATAACACATTATGACACCCACTCAGGACACGTCTGCTTAACAAAATGGTTTATATTCTGTGTAAATGTCCATTTCTTTTAAGAATAATGGACAAATATTGTCAGTCAGTACATGAATTATAGTTTTCAGATTTTCATTTGAATGAAGTACTTCAAATTAATATTTAATAAAATATGCAGAGAGTAAATACAGATGATGAAAATGAAAAACGCTATGGCTACAATTAGAAACGTATATCTGTATCAGTATGTAGATGACAGGCTAATGTTAAAACACTATAGATTTTAGGAATGATGAATAATTATTATATATTAAATATGATCTTCCTGACTGCAGGCAAAAAACACTTATTATAAAATTCAGATATTTCCGCACAGTTTGCTAGCTCTCCAGTCTATTTGCGCACTGGAAATCGGTCTAAAGTGTTTACGAAACCCTAGTGTCAGTGAATAGATCATGAGGATATTGCTTTACTCCTGTTCCATTGGTGGGTAACTGCCTTAATTTTGCTGGTTCAGATTATTTAGGTAGGAACCATTCTAAATTCTGAAGGCTGCTAACTGCATGACATGAAACACAGATGCAAACTAAACAACTTAAGTTACCAATTAGTTTCTGTGGTGATTCATACTGTAAATAAAGACTTACAGACTATTTAACTTCAGCCACATTGAAACAATGGGCATTTTTTGTCCTCAAACACACCATTCCACCTTAAATGATGTTGAGCTTCTGAATGCAAACAAACGAAGGAGAACTTCAGTTCCCCACAATCGAGGACATTGCTTTTAAAGTAAAGTGGTTTATGAAATATTGCTAATTGCAATTTTCCTAACCAATCATGCAACTGTGAATTAAACTACAATTATTTTCTACAAATGAAAGTACAAGACTGTATTAATAACAATGAAAATCAAGCTTTAAATTTGAACACTGACTGTAAAATGCCAGGGTTTAATTTAAGTGTGGTCAGATACACAGCGCAGTGTGAATGTTTCTGATTGGTCTAACTATTCAAATGTCACCACTTAAGCATTATTAAGACCTTGTTCTATAAAATATAAACTGTGATTAATATTGCAGCTTTTTTGATTTGAAAAATCATTTTCAATTTAAATGCAAGTCATATTTCAGCTCTGTTCCATGGCACACTATAGTTAAGTGTTATCTATTGGGTGTGGTGTAGTTGAACTCCCTCCCACCCCTCAGTGCCACATGCACTGCGCCATCTTGGTGGTGTGTCTTTTATAGTGGGACCGTTTGTTTGAGAAGAAAAACAAAAAACTCTCGTTTGTAGAGAGAGTGAAAGCCTATCATTCCGGACGGAGACACTTTGTTTTTTTTTTACCCAGTTATTGACACCGGGGTTTCATAAACATATTAGAAATTTTTAAAGCTGAGAGTTAGCAAATCTTCTATAAAATCTTTTATAAAAAATGATTTTTGAAAACAATCGTGAATAACGAGTTTTAGGAGTTAAAAATAAGCCACACACTGCTTCATGTTGATGTTCTCAAGGGCTTGTTTTCACCCTCAGGAAGGCCTATAGTCCCACCCTCTGGAGACTTGGGCCTTCCCTACATTTGCCATACCCTCCCCAACAAGACTGACACAGCCAAAAGTTTTCATCCCTTCAACAGGTAAATTCCTTCTTCATTTGCTGCTGCCGTCTTTTCACTTTCCACCTTAAAAGTTGTTGTTGCTGACTGTTTTGACACACAAGCCTGAAGTTGGCATCCTATTTCCACCGTTAAAAAGTTCTAAATTAGACTTGTACATTTCCTTTGTGATTTTCATTTACTATTCTGGCTGACAAGGGAGCACTGAAACCAAAGGGGTATAAATACACAGAAGCACAGACAAGGAACACCTGGGAGAGATGATGAGAGGGTAAGGCAACAAAGGAGACAGGTGGAAACATTGATTACAAGGTTGGGCTAAAGTGGGACAAAGGTGGAGACAGGAACAAAACAGAGCAATGTTATAAAGAAGCACATGGCAGGCAAACAGACCTCACAAAACAAAGCAGGAAAGCATGAGACCAAACACAGGTCAGCTATGAAAAAGTGGTTGTTGAGGCAGGAGAAGGGGGAGGCTGAAGGGAAGGACGTTTCTGAATTACTGTTAATGTTTGGCTCTGAGAGACTCTGGTGGCAAAATCTTGGACAGTGCACCTTTAATGAGTATTTTAATACTCATGGTTTCATGGTTTCTTGGATATGAAAAACTGCTCGAGTGAAGTATTTATCTCTACAGAAGAATTATTTGTTTTTTGAATTGTTAATTGTTATATATTAAATTGACTCATATATTTCACCATATTGTGCTGTTGCTTTTATATGAAAGCAGTGAGTCATATCTGGTTGTGTGCTCACTACTGCATTAAATATGGTCTCAGGTTTATTGCTTTATCATCGCTGATGCTGTGATTGGTGCAGCATAGTGTATAACAACTGCCTTCTACACAGAAGGCTATGTTACTCTTCCCCGCCATGCTACAACGTTAATGGTCATTTTGGTAAGTACATATACGCTGCCCTCCCATCACATTTTTTTGCCACTCTGGATTATGTAAATGAACACAAATCTAGGTGAGCTCTTGTCTTTTGTGCTGCCCCATGTCTAAAAAAATCCTAAACAATCCACTGTCATAACACATTATGAGTAACACTCAGGACACACTTGCACAACACCACTCTTTTATTTTAGTTCTATAGAAAATGAAGACTATTCTCAGTTTCTTCCAAGAATAATAGAAAACAAATGTTGAATGAATAAAGCACCTCAAACAAAGGATTATGTAGTAAGAATATGCAAAAGTAAATACGAGTAATTGATATATATATATATTTCATTTAAAGTTCACACTGAAGAATTTAATATGTTAAATATTAAGGCTGAACAATTTAGAAACAGTATAATACAGTATATATATATATATATATAATTCCAGATTTTAACTGCTGTTTTTATCATATGAACAACAGTGTTTGGATATTTCTAACTGGTCAGTTTCTTTAAATGTCCCCATTGAAACATATTAGGACATTGTTCTTGAAAATGTTCTATAATTAAAATTGCAGCTCTTGTGATTTGAAAAGGACACATTCACATTCTCTTTTCACACATAAGAGTGAAGCACGTAATCCGCATTGTGTGTGTATTTGAGAACTTCCCCATCTAATGTGAGCATCAACAAATGTAACATGAATGCTGCTTTTATTTTTTACATTTTTCTCTACATACTTTAATGTCTGTTGCATACAGGCATTCACAGCATTCATGGAAATTCAGAAAGAGATGCATCTCCATCGTCAGGGCTAGGATGTTGAACGCACCTCAGACACGTGTTAGAGCTGGTTCAGAGGCTAAACACTTGTACTGCTTTGACCTAATATTGGAAGAACTTTCTCGATGCGTAGAAAAAATATTGCTGACACCAGTTAGAAGCAGAAACTTTATTGAATCAACTGGAGATAATTCATCCATTTATTATCTGTAACTGCTTTTCCAATTCAGGGTTGCGGTGGGTCCCGGGCCTTCCCGAAATCACTGGGAGCAAGGCAGGAACACACCCTGGAGGGGGTGCCAGTCCTTTACAGGGCAACACACACTCACACATTCACTCACACCTACAGACACTTTTCGCCAATCCACCTACCAACATGTGTTTTTAGACTGTGGGAGGGAACCCACGCGGACACGAGGAGAACACACCAACTCCACACAGACAGTCACACGGAGCGGGACTCAAACCCACAACCTACAGGTCCCTGGAGCTGTGTGACTGCGGCACTACCTGATGCACCACTGTGCCGCCCCAAAAACAATTCAGATGATGATTTTAATTAAGCGTTCAGATTAACTGATAACAGTGGTGCAGCAGGTAGTGTCGCAGTCACACAGCAACTTTCTGTACGCCATCTCATAAAAGGAGAAAAACAAATGCTCTACATTCATGGATTTATAAAAAGCATTTCCGTCCAACAGAATGTATAATCACGAATTTATCTACAAAGCCATAATTTAAAATATGTTTACGCTTACATTTAATTTGGCAATCGTGATAATTTCATATAATCCCTTAATATTTCAACACTGACAATGATGCATCACATATTATGACACACTGAGGATACACCTGCTCAACACTTATAATCTTATTTCAGCTCTGTGCAAATGAAGACAAGTTTCCATTCATTAATAGGAACTGATGTGTCATGAGTAAAAATAAACATGTTTCTAATATCAGCATATGTTTGAGCATGATAACATTTGTTCTAAAATCCTGGAAAATAATTAATCTGCACATTTTTAATCATAGTAAGTAAGTGTGATGCTAGTGATTTTATGCACCCCTGTGTATATGATTCTTAGGTTGTTTGTACTTAAGACACCACAGAGAGTCATCACACACTGACAAGACACTGACCTGGGGACTGCTACTGAACATTCTGCTATCTGGTATAAACAGATTCCAGGAGGGGTTCCACAGTTGTTGCTAAAAAATCATCACAGCTATAGTCCTCCTAAGTATGGATCTGGCTTCTCGTCTCCTAAATTCACATCAACACACTCGTCTCAGTCTGATTACACTTTGATTATTGATACAGTGGAGGTAGGAGACTCTGCAGTGTATTACTGTTACACATGGGACAGATCTGTTAGTGAGTACGTATCACAGTGATTCACACCATGACAAAAACCTCCTCACTGCTCACAGTCTCTTCTGCTTTCACACAGCTGTAGAAGCACAGTATCATCCACAGGACCCTATATTACTTAAGGGGAAGAGGAAAGGTTAACATTTTAGAAATACCAAAATTTACTTGAAAATTTATTTCGGTATTAAAAGGCAGACAAAATGAAGAAATTATGGAAGATATATATAAGAAAGGAGAAAAGAAAGAGAAAAGGGCAACAAAAAAACTCAATCTCAAAGGTACAAAGTGTTACATGAAATTAAATATCAAATGTGAAGGAGACAATTGAACTCCCCTTAAATCTGCAGATCCAGACTCTCTCCATCTGCTCCCAATGGATTATAGCACTATAATAAAAAACTCATTTAAATCCCACTGATCAAAAAATGAGTATTTTTGTTATAATAAAATATACAATGTAAATTCATCTATGTCTTTAAAGGAAATCCAAACCTAATTACTCAGTGAAAACCACTGTGTATCATCTCTCAGTACGGCTACTTAAGCAGTGTCTTACATCTTGTTCATCCTCGATCAGCACGAAGGGCTACACTCCATCAGCCAGGATGCTCCATCAGCTGTGGCCTAATAGAGAAGCAAGCTTTGGACTGGAAGGTCTTGGATGTGATCTCCACGACTGGAAAAAAAATTTGGAGGTGGTTGAGTGAAAGAAGATTCTCTCTCAATACATGACTTTTTCTTGTATATCAAAAAAAATCTGTATTTTTTTTCCACACCTCTGAACTGAATAAAAAAAAACATGCTTTCCTTGCCATTATGCAGCAGTTTAACCAAACTGTGCTTCTTCATTTAACCTCTCAGTGGCAGTGAACACACACATACCCTAGTGCACTAGGGCAGTGAATACACACACACACACACACACACACACTCACCCAGAGGGCAAGCCACTCATCCCAGTGCTTAGGGAGCAGTTGTGGGTTAGGTGCCTTGCTCAAGGATACATCAGCCATGGATGTTGAGGGAAGAGACAGTGCTGTGTCTTCACTCCTCTGGCCTTTTTGCAGGAGATCAAACCCTCAACTTTCTGTCTCTTATTTTTGAATAGTTTTAGTATTTTTTTACATTGTTTCATATTTATATCACAAAATTGAGACCTAATTGCTTTGATGCAGTTTGTTTTATAAATTATCATTCTTCCCCTGCCCCTTTCTCTCATAGACAGACTGTGGAGTGAATTAATGTTAATGTGAATGTGGGAGGAGAGGGGGTAGGTGTCAGTGAAGAATCAGAGTGAAGTGCACTGACCTGGAGATGTCCACAAGAGAGAACTCAGTCAGTACTCAACGTGGAAATAGTAAGTGTATAAGGGCTCAGTCATTCTCACGTAATCCTTTAATGCTTAGATATATGTGCTATTCATATGCATCATTGTAAATCATCTTTCTTCATTGTAACTACAGTCACAGATGAACATACACTGACTCTGTTTTAATTTGCAGCAGGGAAATCCAACCGTCCGCGACAGTGTTCAGGAAATTCATGGAAATCCGTGAGAAATAGTTTCTGGGTTAGACAGTCTTTGTAAAATATCACTAACAGAGCACCACCAATAGATAAACACATACTCTGCCACTATAAATAGAAGCTACAAGTAGCCAGACTGAACTTTGATCTGACTGTACATCATGATGATATTTATGAAGAGAACAAACACCATCCAAACACAATCCAATGTAGAAATGTAGTCATAGAAATAAATGTTTTACGTGTTCTATCTTCAGTTGATTAGTCAGGTTTCATATACAAAGTTAAAGAGCCCCCTCCCTCTCTCCTCCTGACTCTTATAGCACACCCCTGCTCTCTCTCCTTTATCTGCTCTTCCAGCTGCTCATATCTCTTCACTCAGCACAGAGAGTCATCACACACTGACAAGATGCTGCCAGCACTCTGCACTCTCTTCACTGCTCTCTCATGTAAGATTTCACAACACTGGAGCTCCTCAGCATTTACCTCCATCTAATGTGAGCATCAACTAATGTAACATGGATGCTGCTTTTATTGCAGGTGTCAGTGGTGTGACTGTGGTGACCCAGAAGCCCCCTGTTCTCACAGCCACTAAAGGAGAGAAGATCACTCTGCACTGTAATCTGGGGTCTGGTACTGATCAGTCTGCTCGATGGTATAAACAGGTTCCAGGAGGAGTTCCGCAGTTTGTGTTAAGGAATCGTCATGATTATAGCTCTCCTTCATATGGATCTGGCTTCTCGTCTCCTAAATTCACATCAACACACTCATCTAAATCTGATTACACTTTGATCATTGACACAGTGGAGGTAGGAGACTCTGCAGTGTATTACTGTGAGACATGGGACAGCTCTGCTAAAAAACACGTACCACAGTGATTAACACCATGACAAAAACCTCCTCACTGCTCACATTCACTTCTGCTTTCAGAAAACAGCAGAAGAAAAGTATCATTAACAGGGACCTATAACAGTGCCTTGTGTATTGAGTTTATAATATATATTATTTATAGAGTGTTTTAATAGATGGGATGAGGAGGTAGTTTGCATAAGAAGTAAATAGCAGTACAAAACAGTAAGTAAACTCAAATCATTTTTCCTGTTCATAATGAGGAGGTGCCACTGCTTTGTGTGCTTTTAACCTCTTCTACCACCCCATGTCTAAATCCTGGATACTCAACTGTCAGAATGAGAAGCACTGAGGAGGAGATTCAGTAGACGTTACTCCACACAGTACTGTAGCACTGAAACTGATGTACCTCCTCGACACCACTTAGGTGTTTTAACTCCTTACAAATGAAGGGTAGCTTCTGTTTCTTCTGTCATGGTTTGTGGTGGTGATGTGTTCATGTACATTATGATGGTATGAATGGATTAGACACAGCAGTGCTCCTGGAGTTTTTAAACACTACGTCTCATCTCTGTCCACACACTTGGACACACCTGCATCTTTGGTCCACCTTGTAGATGTAAAGTCAGAGACAGTAGCTCATCTGTTGCTGCACAGTTTGTGTTGGTCATCCTCCAGTCCTTCATCAGTGGACACAAGATGGTGTTGGCTGGATTTCTTTGGTTAGTGGACTATTCTCAGTTCAGCAGTGACACTGAGGGTTTTAAAACTCCAGCAGCACTGCTGTGTCTGATCCACTTGTGTACAAGTGCAACACACACTAACACACTACCACCACATCAGTGTCACTGCAGCTCAGAGAATGATCCATCATCCAAATCATACCTGCTCTGTGGTGGTCCTGACCATTGAAGAACAGGGTGAAAAGGGGCAAACAATGTACACAGAACAACAGGCGGACTCCCGTTTGTAAATGTAGAACTACAGTGTAACATGTTGGCAGTGGAGCTGAGAGAATGGATAGTGAGGGTAGAAACAAGGTGTTTGTCATAATATTATGGTTGATCAGTGCATACAAAACGATGAATAACCTCACTTATGACAGACATAAACATAAAATAATAGAACAAAAATACACCACATCACAACCCAATGGCCATAAAACACAACTGTAAACAAACAAAATCCACTACTCTCTCCATGTCTCCTACAGACACACAAACACACTTGAGGAAGAACACACTATAAACACTTGATGAGGAACACACATAAACTGTTTTCATGTAACACTGCTTTGTTATATCTGTTGATTCATTTAGTTGTGTTTATTTATTTCCTCATGTAAAAACATATATAGCACATCAATAGTCTGCCTTGATATTTAAAAAAGTAACAAGTAAATGTATCTATGTATTAATATGTTCTATAACACATTAGAGTGCTGTATATGATCCCTTTGGTGTGTGTAGAGACGCCTCCCTCTGCTCCTCCTCCTGACTCTTATAGCACACCCCTGCTCTCTCTCCTTCATCTGCTCCTCCAGCTGCTCACCTCTTCACTCAGCACAGAGAGTCATCACACACTGACAAGATGCTGCCAGCACTCTGCACTCTCTTCACTGCTCTCTCATGTAAGATTTCACAACACTGGAGCTCCTCAGCATTTACCTCCATCTAATGTGAGCATCAACTAATGTAACATGGATGCTGCTTTTATTGCAGGTGTCAGTGGTGTGACTGTGGTGACCCAGAAGCCCCCTGTTCTCACAGCCACTAAAGGAGAGAAGACCACTCTGCACTGTAATCTGGGGTCTGTTACTGGACAATCTGCTCGCTGGTATAAACAGGTTCCAGGAGGGGTTCCACAGTTTGTGTTAAGTAATTATTACAGCTGGAGTTCTCCTTCATATGGATCTGGCTTCTCGTCTCCTAAATTCACACCAACACACTCATCTCAGTCTGATTACACTTTGATTATTGACACAGTGGACGTAGAAGACTCTGCAGTATATTACTGTAGCACATGGGACAACTCTGCTAAAGAACACGTATCACAGTGATTCACACCATGACAAAAACCTCCTCACTGCTCACATTCACTTCTGCTTTCAGAAAACAGCAGAAGAACAGTATCATTAACAGGGACCTATAACAGTGACTTGTGTATTGAGTTTATAATATATATTATTTATAGGGGCGCAGCGGGTAGTGTCGCAGTCACACAGCTCCAGGGGCCTGGAGGTTGTGGGTTCGATTCCCGCTCCGGGTGACTGTCTGTGAGGAGTTCTCTGAGGTGTGTTCTCCCCGTGTCCGCGTGGGTTTCCTCCGGGTGCTCCGGTTTCCTCCCACAGTCCAAAAACACACGTTGCAAGGTGGATTGGCGACTCGAAAGTGTCCGTAGGTGTGAGTGTGTGAGTGAATGTGTCTGTGTTGCCCTGTGAAGGACTGGCGTCCCCTCCAGGGTGTATTCCCGCCTTGCGCCCGATGATTCCAGGTAGGCCCTGGACCCCCCGTGACCCTAAATTGGATAAGCGGTTACAGATAATGGATGGATGGATTATTTATAGACTGTTTTAATAGATGGGATGAGGAGGGAGTTTGCATAAGAAGTAAATAGCAGTACAAAACAGTAAGTAAACTCATCATTTTTCCTGTTCATAATGAGGAGGGGCCACCACTTTGTGTGCTTTTAACCCCTTCTGCCACCCCATGTCTAAATCCTGGATACTCAACTGTGCAGTGTGATATGAATGTGTATTAATTTCTAATAAGAAATTAGACTTTCTGAGATGTGATTTTAAATACCCAAGCTTTCGCTAGTTTTCAGAGACATCTCCAAGCCACACAAGCCCAGATGGGAATTTCAGATAACACAGAGCAGGCACGTAAACCACTCTCCAGGGACCTTTTTTAAGACCCAAGGCCACGCAGGGTCAAGAGAAGAATCTTTTGGGAGACACTCCTTAGGATCAGTTTATGCTCTGTATAAAGCTGCTTAATAAAGAACTTCTCAAACTATAGAATTAAACCTGAATTTCCATTGGTTTAAAACAATTTGAAGTTACATATGTGCACTTTTCTTGTACAGAATTATTCCTTCTAGTTCAGATTCAATTTCAGAGCCAAGAATCTACGACGGGTCAATGAGCATAAGTCATTAATAATAATACATTCTAGCTAATTCTGCAGTATAATATGTGAAGATGGCCTACTTGTCCAAGTAAAAATTGGACAGGTAAAGACACTACATATTATTTAATGACTCCCAAACATGGAGCTTATCAAAATGAATGAAATAATTACTTGTTAATAAAATAATAATTAATTATCATTGACTCCGCTATGTAGTGCTTATGCCACTGCAACGTGTGCATACTATTTCCACTACAACTGTCAGAATGAGAAGCACTGAGGAGGAGATTCAGTGGACTTTACTCCACAGAGTACTGTAGCACTGAAACTCCTCAACTCCACTCTTCATTCGTTGACACTGTGAAATTTTGAATCAACATATTTTTCCTTTAAAATGTTTAATTTACTCAGATTAAACTTTTGATCTGTCATCTATGTTCTATTACGAATAAAATATTGAAATTTGCCACCTCCACATCATTGCATTCAGTTTTTATTCACAATTTGTTTAGTGTCCCAACTTTTTTGGAATCCGGTTTGTATTTCCTCATTTTAAAACGTATATAGCGCATCAATAGTCTGCCTTTTTAAAAAAGTAACAAGTAAATGTATATCTATATATTAATATGTTCTATAACACATTAGAGTGCTGTACAGAGATACCTCCCTCTCCTCCTTCTCCTGAGTCTTATAGCACACCCCTGCTCTCTCTCCTTTATCTGCTCTTCCAGCTGCTCATCTCTTCACTCAGCACACAGAGTCATCACACACTGACAAGATGCTGCCAGCACTCTGCACTCTCTTCACTGCTCTCTCATGTAAGATTTCACAACACTGGAGCTCCTCAGCATTTACCTCCATCTAATGTGAGCATCGACTAATGTAACATGGATGCTGGTTTTATTGCAGGTGTCAGTGGTGTGACTGTGGTGACCCAGAAGCCCCCTGTTCTCACAGCCACTAAAGGAGAGAAGATCACTCTGCACTGTAACCTGGGGTCTGTTTTTGATCAAACTACTCGATGGTATAAACAGGTTCCAGGAGGAGATCCACAGTTTGTGTTAAGTAATTACATTGGCCAAAGCTCTACATATGGATCTGGCTTCTCGTCTCCTAAATTCACATCAGAATGTTCATCGGTATCTGACTGTACTTTGATCATTGATAAAGTAGAGGTAGGAGACTCAGCAGTGTATTACTGTAACACATGGGATAACTCTGCGAAAAGACACATTGCACAGTGATTCAGACAATAACAAAAACCTCCTCACTGCTCACTCTAACTTCTGCTTTTAGACAGCAGTAGAAGTACAGTATCATCAACAGGATCCTACTCTACACAAGTGTGCATTGTGCTGCATTTGCTGTTATTTAATTAATGTTTAAATAGACGGGACTAGATGTTAGTGTGTGTATGAATTTAATGAGAATAAACACTACTATACTGATGCTATGTAATGATCTTGATTTGTTTATATAAATATGATGAGTGACATGTGTTTACACAAATAAACTGGGTAAATTCTGTTGAAGTATATTCAGTATTGTTTAAACGACACATAATGTCTTTGGTGTGAAGTAATGGCATCCCCTTTGTGAATCAGTTCCTAAACTGAGTGAGAAATAGCTCCTTTGTAAAGCATTAACTAAAGGTGAGTATGTATGTGAATGACTCAGTCTTTGGAATGAGTTAATGGATACAAACCAGTTCAGTTCCATCTGGTGCTTCAATTAAATAAATAAATAAATAAATAAATAAATAAATAAATAAATAATTCAAATGAAGATCAGAAATGTGGTGAGGTTCTAGGGTGAAATGTGTTGTCCTGTTTGTGTGTTTGTTGATGCACACTTATGGAAATTAGCTATAATGTCGTGGTGGTCATTTGATGAGGATAATCTACTTTTAATGTGATACACTGCTATATGTTCATGATTATAACATTTAGAAAATGAATGCCTGTCTAGAATGATGGATGACTAAAAGATCTTACATTTTTTCAGGGTTCATGGTTTGTTGGGTATGATATGCTCTTCTAACTGTATATATCTCATCAGAAGAATGGTTGATCATTTATGTTAGTAATTATAAAATATGAATTCATCATTTGTGTACTTTATTAAAGCAGTGAATCGTTTCATGTTTTGTGTTCTCTGCTTCATCTTGTGCTGATCAACCCCTTTTACTTGTGATAGATCAATGTAAAGCACAAACTCACAGTCTTTTTTATTATTATTATCACAGATGCTGTGATTGGTGCAGCATTTTGGATGACACAGCTTCCTCCTACAATAAGTTTCTGTTCCCTGCTCCAAGAAGAACTCATTTCACACCACTAATAATAATAATATTTCTGGCAAGAATCCTAAATTTACACTGCCCTCCAGCAATTAAACCTGATTACATTTATATGTCACTCCAGATAACAATGTATATGTTGTAAATAAGCACAAAGATGATGTTGTGCTCTTGTACTGCCTCATATCTAAAATCCTGGACACTCCATTGTAGTAATCTGAAGCACTGAGGCAATTCAGTGGAGGTTACTTTACACAGTCCATGAAGTGTAGGACACTGTCAGCCTTTAAAATTCACCACTGAATCATTGAATCTGATACATAACACATTATGACACCCACTCAGGACACGTCTGCTTAACAAAATGGTTTATATTCTGTGTAAATGTCCATTTCTTTTAAGAATAATGGACAAATATTGTCAGTCAGTACATGAATTATAGTTTTCAGATTTTCATTTGAATGAAGTACTTCAAATTAATATTTAATAAAATATGCAGAGAGTAAATACAGATGATGAAAATGAAAAACGCTATGGCTACAATTAGAAACGTATATCTGTATCAGTATGTAGATGACAGGCTAATGTTAAAACACTATAGATTTTAGGAATGATGAATAATTATTATATATTAAATATGATCTTCCTGACTGCAGGCAAAAAACACTTATTATAAAATTCAGATATTTCCGCACAGTTTGCTAGCTCTCCAGTCTATTTGCGCACTGGAAATCGGTCTAAAGTGTTTACGAAACCCTAGTGTCAGTGAATAGATCATGAGGATATTGCTTTACTCCTGTTCCATTGGTGGGTAACTGCCTTAATTTTGCTGGTTCAGATTATTTAGGTAGGAACCATTCTAAATTCTGAAGGCTGCTAACTGCATGACATGAAACACAGATGCAAACTAAACAACTTAAGTTACCAATTAGTTTCTGTGGTGATTCATACTGTAAATAAAGACTTACAGACTATTTAACTTCAGCCACATTGAAACAATGGGCATTTTTTGTCCTCAAACACACCATTCCACCTTAAATGATGTTGAGCTTCTGAATGCAAACAAACGAAGGAGAACTTCAGTTCCCCACAATCGAGGACATTGCTTTTAAAGTAAAGTGGTTTATGAAATATTGCTAATTGCAATTTTCCTAACCAATCATGCAACTGTGAATTAAACTACAATTATTTTCTACAAATGAAAGTACAAGACTGTATTAATAACAATGAAGATCAAGCTTTAAATTTGAACACTGACTGTAAAATGCCAGGGTTTAATTTAAGTGTGGTCAGATACACAGCGCAGTGTGAATGTTTCTGATTGGTCTAACTATTCAAATGTCACCACTTAAGCATTATTAAGACCTTGTTCTATAAAATATAAACTGTGATTAATATTGCAGCTTTTTTGATTTGAAAAATCATTTTCAATTTAAATGCAAGTCATATTTCAGCTCTGTTCCATGGCACACTATAGTTAAGTGTTATCTATTGGGTGTGGTGTAGTTGAACTCCCTCCCACCCCTCAGTGCCACATGCACTGCGCCATCTTGGTGGTGTGTCTTTTATAGTGGGACCGTTTGTTTGAGAAGAAAAACAAAAAACTCTCGTTTGTAGAGAGAGTGAAAGCCTATCATTCCGGACGGAGACACTTTGTTTTTTTTTTACCCAGTTATTGACACCGGGGTTTCATAAACATATTAGAAATTTTTAAAGCTGAGAGTTAGCAAATCTTCTATAAAATCTTTTATAAAAAATGATTTTTGAAAACAATCGTGAATAACGAGTTTTAGGAGTTAAAAATAAGCCACACACTGCTTCATGTTGATGTTCTCAAGGGCTTGTTTTCACCCTCAGGAAGGCCTATAGTCCCACCCTCTGGAGACTTGGGCCTTCCCTACATTTGCCATACCCTCCCCAACAAGACTGACACAGCCAAAAGTTTTCATCCCTTCAACAGGTAAATTCCTTCTTCATTTGCTGCTGCCGTCTTTTCACTTTCCACCTTAAAAGTTGTTGTTGCTGACTGTTTTGACACACAAGCCTGAAGTTGGCATCCTATTTCCACCGTTAAAAAGTTCTAAATTAGACTTGTACATTTCCTTTGTGATTTTCATTTACTATTCTGGCTGACAAGGGAGCACTGAAACCAAAGGGGTATAAATACACAGAAGCACAGACAAGGAACACCTGGGAGAGATGATGAGAGGGTAAGGCAACAAAGGAGACAGGTGGAAACATTGATTACAAGGTTGGGCTAAAGTGGGACAAAGGTGGAGACAGGAACAAAACAGAGCAATGTTATAAAGAAGCACATGGCAGGCAAACAGACCTCACAAAACAAAGCAGGAAAGCATGAGACCAAACACAGGTCAGCTATGAAAAAGTGGTTGTTGAGGCAGGAGAAGGGGGAGGCTGAAGGGAAGGACGTTTCTGAATTACTGTTAATGTTTGGCTCTGAGAGACTCTGGTGGCAAAATCTTGGACAGTGCACCTTTAATGAGTATTTTAATACTCATGGTTTCATGGTTTCTTGGATATGAAAAACTGCTCGAGTGAAGTATTTATCTCTACAGAAGAATTATTTGTTTTTTGAATTGTTAATTGTTATATATTAAATTGACTCATATATTTCACCATATTGTGCTGTTGCTTTTATATGAAAGCAGTGAGTCATATCTGGTTGTGTGCTCACTACTGCATTAAATATGGTCTCAGGTTTATTGCTTTATCATCGCTGATGCTGTGATTGGTGCAGCATAGTGTATAACAACTGCCTTCTACACAGAAGGCTATGTTACTCTTCCCCGCCATGCTACAACGTTAATGGTCATTTTGGTAAGTACATATACGCTGCCCTCCCATCACATTTTTTTGCCACTCTGGATTATGTAAATGAACACAAATCTAGGTGAGCTCTTGTCTTTTGTGCTGCCCCATGTCTAAAAAAATCCTAAACAATCCACTGTCATAACACATTATGAGTAACACTCAGGACACACTTGCACAACACCACTCTTTTATTTTAGTTCTATAGAAAATGAAGACTATTCTCAGTTTCTTCCAAGAATAATAGAAAACAAATGTTGAATGAATAAAGCACCTCAAACAAAGGATTATGTAGTAAGAATATGCAAAAGTAAATACGAGTAATTGATATATATATATATTTCATTTAAAGTTCACACTGAAGAATTTAATATGTTAAATATTAAGGCTGAACAATTTAGAAACAGTATAATACAGTATATATATATATATATATAATTCCAGATTTTAACTGCTGTTTTTATCATATGAACAGTGTTTGGATATTTCTAACTGGTCAGTTTCTTTAAATGTCCCCATTGAAACATATTAGGACATTGTTCTTGAAAATGTTCTATAATTAAAATTGCAGCTCTTGTGATTTGAAAAGGACACATTCACATTCTCTTTTCACACATAAGAGTGAAGCACGTAATCCGCATTGTGTGTGTATTTGAGAACTTCCCCCATCTAATGTGAGCATCAACAAATGTAACATGAATGTTGCTTTTAATTTTTACATTTTTCTCTACATACTTTAATGTCTGTTGCATACAGGCATTCACAGCATTCATGGAAATTCAGAAAGAGATGCATCTCCATCGTCAGGGCTAGGATGTTGAACGCACCTCAGACACGTGTTAGAGCTGGTTCAGAGGCTAAACACTTGTACTGCTTTGACCTAATATTGGAAGAACTTTCTCGATGCGTAGAAAAAATATTGCTGACACCAGTTAGAAGCAGAAACTTTATTGAATCAACTGGAGATAATTCATTCATTCATTATCTGTAACTGCTTTTCCAATTCAGGGTTGCGGTGGGTCCCGGGCCTTCCCGAAATCACTGGGCGCAAGGCAGGAACACACCCTGGAGGGGGTGCCAGTCCTTTACAGGGCAACACACACTCACACATTCACTCACACCTACAGACACTTTTCGCCAATCCACCTACCAACATGTGTTTTTAGACTGTGGGAGGGAACCCACGCGGACACGAGGAGAACATACCAACTCCACACAGACAGTCACACGGAGCGGGACTCAAACCCACAACCTACAGGTCCCTGGAGCTGTGTGACTGCGGCACTACCTGCTGCACCACCGTGCCGCCCCAAAAACAATTCAGATGATGATTTTAATTAAGCGTTCAGATTAACTGATAACAGTGGTGCAGCAGGTAGTGTCGCAGTCACACAGCAACTTTCTGTACGCCATCTCATAAAAGGAGAAAAACAAATGCTCTACATTTATGGATTTATAAAAAGCATTTCCGTCCAATAGAATGTATAATCACGAATTTATCTACAAAGCCATAATTTAAAATATGTTTACGCTTACATTTAATTTGGCAATCGTGATAATTTCATATAATCCCTTAATATTTCAACACTGACAATGATACATCACATATTATGACACACTGAGGATACACCTGCTCAACACTTATAATCTTATTTCAGCTCTGTGCAAATGAAGACAAGTTTCCATTCATTAATAGGAACTGATGTGTCATGAGTAAAAATAAACATGTTACTAATATCAGCATATGTTTGAGCATGATAACATTTGTTCTGAAGTCCTGGAAAATAATTAATCTGCACATTTTTAATCATAGTAAGTAAGTGTGATGCTAGTGATTTTATGCACCCCTGTGTATATGATTCTTAGGTTGTTTGTACTTAAGACACCACCCTCTCCTCCTCTCCTCCTGACTCTCTTATAGCACATGCTGACTCTCCTTTATCTGCTCCTCCAGCTGCTCATCTCTTCACTCAGCACAGAGAGTCATCACACACTGACAAGATGCTGCCAGCACTCTGCACTCTCTTCACTGCTCTCTCATGTAAGATTTTACAATGGAGCTGGAGCTCCTCAGCATTTACCTCCATCTAATGTGAGCATCAACTAATGTAACATGGATGCTGCTTTTATTGCAGGTGTCAGTGGTGTGACTGTGGTGACCCAGAAGCCCCCTGTCCTCACAGCCACTAAAGGAGAGAAGACCACTCTGCACTGTAACCTGGGGACTGCTACTGAACATTCTGCTATCTGGCATAAACAGATTCCAGGAGGGGTTCCACAGTTTGTGCTAAAAAATCATCACAGCTATAGTCCTCCTAAGTATGGATCTGGCTTCTCGTCTCCTAAATTCACATCAACACACTCGTCTCAGTCTGATTACACTTTGATTATTGATACAGTGGAGGTAGGAGACTCTGCAGTGTATTACTGTTACACATGGGACAGATCTGTTAGTGAGTACGTATCACAGTGATTCACACCATGACAAAAACCTCCTCACTGCTCACAGTCTCTTCTGCTTTCACACAGCTGTAGAAGCACAGTATCATCCACAGGACCCTTTATTACTCAAGGGGAAGAGGAAAGGTTAACATTTTAGAAATACCAAAATTTACTTGAAAAATTATTTCGGTATTAAAAGGCAGACAAAATGAAGAAATTATGGAAGAAATATATAAGAAAGGAGAAAAGAAAGAGAAAAGGGCAACAAAAAAACTCAATCTCAAAGGTACAAAGTGTTACATGAAATTAAATATCAAATGTGAAGGAGACAATTGAACTCCCCTTAAATCTGCAGATCCAGACTCTCTCCATCTGCTCCCAATGGATTATAGCACTATAATAAAAAACTCATTTAAATCCCACTGATCAAAAAATGAGTATTTTTGTTATAATAAAATATACAATGTAAATTCATCTATGTCTTTAAAGGAAATCCAAACCTAATTACTCAGTGAAAACCACTGTGTATCATCTCTCAGTACGGCTACTTAAGCAGTGTCTTACATCTTGTTCATCCTCGATCAGCACGAAGGGCTACACTCCATCAGCCAGGATGCTCCATCAGCTGTGGCCTAATAGAGAAGCAAGCTTTGGACTGGAAGGTCTTGGATGTGATCTCCACGACTGGAAAAAAGATTTGGAGGTGGTTGAGTGAAAGAAGATTCTCTCTCAATACATGACTTTTTCTTGTATATCAAAAAAAATCTGTATTTTTTCTCCACACCTCTGAACTGAATAAAAAAAAAAACATGCTTTCCTTGCCATTATGCAGCAGTTTAACCAAACTGTGCTTCTTCATTTAACCTCTCAGTGGCAGTGAACACACACATACCCTAGTGCACTAGGGCAGTGAGTACACACACACACACATACACTCACCCAGAGGGCAAGCCACTCATCCCAGTGCTTAGGGAGCAGTTGTGGGTTAGTTGCCTTGCTCAAGGATACATCAGCCATGGATGTTGAGGGAAGAGACAGTGCTGTGTCTTCACTCCTCTGGCCTTTTTGCAGGAGATCAAACCCTCAACTTTCTGTCTCTTATTTTTGAATAGTTTTAGTTTTTTTTTACATTGTTTCATATTTATATCACAAAATTGAGACCTAATTGCTTTGATGCAGTTTGTTTTATAAATTATCATTCTTCCCCTGCCCCTTTCTCTCATAGACAGACTGTGGAGTGAATTAATGTTAATGTGAATGTGAGAGGAGAGGGGGTAGGTGTCAGTGAAGAATCAGAGTGAAGTGCACTGACCTGGAGATGTCCACAAGAGAGAACTCAGTCAGTACTCAACGTGGAAATAGTAAGTGTATAAGGGCTCAGTAATTCTCACGTAATCCTTTAATGCTTAGATATATGTGCTATTCATATGCATCATTGTAAATCATCTTTCTTCATTGTAACTACAGTCACAGATGAACATACACTGACTCTGTTTTAATTTGCAGCAGGAAAATCCAACCGTCCGCGACAGTGTTCAGGAAATTCATGGAAATCCGGGAGAATTAGTTTCTGGTTTAGACAGTCTTTGTAAAATATCACTAACAGAGCACCACCAATAGATAAACACATACTCTGCCACTATAAATAGAAGCTACAAGTAGCCAGACTGAACTTTGATCTGACTGTACATCATGATGATATTTATGAAGAGAACAAACACAATCCAATGTAGAAATGTAGTCATAGAAATAAATGTTTTACGTGGTCTAACTTCAGTTGATTAGTCAGGTTTCATATACAAAGTTAAAGAGCCCCCTCCCTCTCTCCTCCTGACTCTTATAGCACACCCCTGCTCTCTCTCCTTTATCTGCTCCTCCAGCTGCTCATATCTCTTCACTCAGCGCGGAGAGTCATCACACACTGACAAGATGCTGCCAGCACTCTGCACTCTCTTCACTGCTCTCTCATGTAAGATTTCACAACACTGGAGCTCCTCAGCATTTACCTCCATCTAATGTGAGCATCAACTAATGTAACATGGATGCTGCTTTTATTGCAGGTGTCAGTGGTGTGACTGTGGTGACCCAGAAGCCCCCTGTTCTCACAGCCACTAAAGGAGAGAAGACCACTCTTCACTGTAATCTGGGGACTATTACTAATTTTGAAGCATGTTGGTATAAACAGGTTCCAGGAGGAGTTCCACAGTTTGTGTTAAGAAATCATCACAGCTATAGCACTCCTTCATATGGATCTGGCTTCTCGTCTCCTAAATTCACATCAACACACTCATCTCAGTCTGATTACACTTTGATTATTGATACAGTGGAGGTAGGAGACTCTGCAGTGTATTACTGTAACACACATGACACATCTGTTAGTGAGTGAGTATCACAGTGATTCACACCATGACAAAAACCTCCTCACTGCTCACATTCACTTCTGCTTTCACACAGCTGTAAAATTTACTTGAAATTTATTTTAGTAGTATTGAAGAAGTTTTGGAAGAAAGAGAATAAAAGATAAGAAAGGAGTAAAGAAAGACAAAAGGGCAACAAAACAATTCAATCTCAAAGGTACAAAGTGCTACATGAAATTAAATATCAAATGTGGAGAAGACAATTAAACTCCCATTAAATCAGCAGATGCAGACTCTCTCCATCTGCTCCCAATGGATTATAGCACTATAATAAAAATCTCATTTAAATCCCACTGATCAAAACATGAGTATTTTTGTTATAATAAAATATACAATGTAAATTCATCTATGTCTTTAAAGGAAATCCAAACCTAATTACTCAGTGAAAACCACTGTGTATCATCTCTCAGTACGGCTACTTAAGCAGTGTCTTACATCTTGTTCATCCTCGATCAGCATGAAGGGCTACACTCTGGATGCTCCATCAGCTTTAAGATAAGTCCAAACAAGTGTTTACATCATGTGATTTTCTTGAAACAATCAGTCTGCAAAAGTCAGAGGGGCATCTGTGGCCTAAAAATGACTGTGGGTGGGTGAGTAAAGGAATATCTTACTTCAAATGAAAACATTTTACACCTTGGAACTGAATTTAAACACTACAACAAAACTGTACTTCCTCATTTCATTCATGAGTAGCAGTGAACACACACATACACTAGTGCACTAGGGCAGTGAGTATACACACCCCCAGAGTGTAAGGCAGCCATCCCGGTGCAGAACAGTTGTGGGTTAGGCGCCTTGCCCAAGGATACATCAGCTGTGGATGTTGAGGGAAGAGACAGTGCTGTTTCTTCACTCCTCCGACCCCTTTGCGGGAGATCGAACCAGCAACATTCTGTCTCTTATTTTTGAATAGTTTAGTTTTAAATTATCATTCTTCCCCTGCCCCTTTCTCTCATAGACAGACTGTGGGGTGAATTAATGTTAATGTGAATGTGAGAGGAGAGGGGGTAGGTGGCAGTGAAGGATCAGAGTGAAGTGCACTGACCTGGAGATTTCCACAAGAGAGAACTCAGTCAGTAATCAACGTGGAAATAGTAAGTGTATAAGGGCTCAGTAATTCTCACATAATTCTTTAATGCTTAGACCTATGTGCTGTTCAGTCATATGTATCATTGAAAATCATCCTTCTTTATTGTAACTACAGTCACAGGAAACTCATGCAAATCCAACAGATAGTTTCTGTCAGTCGTTGTAAAATAAAACACCACCTATATATAAACACACAGTATCCCACTATGAATAGAAGCTACAAGTAGCCAGACTGAAGTTTGATTTGACTGTACATCGTGATGAAGTCTAAAAAATAAATCTGTATCTGAAAAACACTGTACACTGAAAGGATGAATATTTGATTACAGAGATAATCCACTTCAGTATGCGTCTCTCACATCTAAATCCCAGTTTAAATATGAATTAAATGTTTTACATGGTCTGACTTCAGTTGTTTAGTCAGGTTTCATGTACAAAGTTGAAGTGAATATAAGACAATATGTGTTTTTGAAAAGTATAGTGAGATGTATTTTCTGCTACAGTTTATAAAAGTTTATTAAAACACAGAATGTACATTTTAAATTAGTGATTGATTGGCTGGGACGTAGGGCGGCGCAGCAGGTAGTGTCGCAGTCACACAGCTCCAGGGACATGGAGGTTGTGGGTTCGATTCCCACTCCGGGTGACTGTCTGTGAGGAGTTGGTGTGTTCTCCCCGTGTCCGCGTGGCTTCCCTCCGGGTGCTCCGGTTTCCTCCCACAGTCCAAAAACACACGTTGGTAGGTGGATTGGTGACTCAAAAGTGTCCGTATGTGTGTGTGTGTGTCTGTGTTGCCCTGTGAAGGACTGGCGCCCCCTCCAGGGTGTATTCCCGCCTTGCGCCCAATGATTCCAGGTAGGCTCTGGACCCACTGTGACCCTGAATTGGATAAGCGGTTACAGATAATGAATGAATGAATGGCTGGGACGTGATAATTTTAATCCTACATCTGACTATTACTAATTAGTACTTTTCTAGGTTATAAATATCCGCACAGTGTACCTCCATTTATCTCAGGCTCAAACAAGAAGCTCTTTTTTTTTAAGAGTCTAGTGTCACCTCAACAATTCAGCCACTTCATGTATATATGCAAATTACATAAAAATAAGACCTTTTGGATGCAAAGCTGAATAAACTTGCTGCTTCAGAATTGCCCAGAAAGGGTTTAGGTTGGGTGAGGAAGCAGGTCACTGCAAAATCTGGTCATCAGCAAATCTCTTCTTCTTTAACCATTCACGGGTCTAGTGGGAAGCTTGAGATGGAGCACTGTCATGCATGAACATGAGTGTTTTCCTTATCTTAGCACCACAACCCTTCCACTAGGGCAAGAACTGCTGCTCCCACAAGGTGCATATCCCTTCAAGAGTTCATTGACAAATGAAATATGGAAGGAAATGGGGATAAAAAGACAAGAGAAAAGGGCAAAAAAAATTAAAACTCAAAGTTATAAAAGTGCTACATGAAATGAAATGTCAGAAGTGGAGCAGAATATTAAACTCGCATAAAATCTGTGGATGCAGACACTTTCCATCTGCTTGATTAAAGTACTGTTGTCAGGTATCACGGGGTGGACTCACGGAGGCGGACGCACTTGCTAAAACACAGTATTTATTGAAACAACAGATGACAAAACAGAGATAGACAGAATCAAACGATTAGACAGAATACCTATACAGAAGGAGACCTAGACAGAGACTTGAACAGAGAGATCGTACAGGGACCTGGAGGAGGAGAGCAAAACAGAGAACTGAACCAGGAGAGCTAAACAGAAAACTGAACAGATACAAAGAGAGCTAGACTGAATAAATATACAAACAGACTTCAGACAAGGGAAGCGATAGGAACAAGGTAAGGGAACGAGTGACAGACAAGACAGACTGGAGAGTATGAACAAAGGTGGTAACGCGGAAACAAACAGACTTGATAACAACATGACCTAGGAAATGAACAGAGGAAACAACATGATCTGGGAGTAGAAACAAAACAATACAACATGACTATGGAAAGGAAACAACAAGACTGGGAATTGGAACAAACGAATGACAAGAGGAAGTGAGACAAGGGCGTGACAAGACACGACAAGACAAGGGCGTGACAACTGTCATAAAATCTATATTTAAATCCAACTGATCTAATAAATTACTTTATTTGTTATAAAAAAAATGGTATAAATGATGGTCTTTAAAGGAAATAAACATTTAATTACTAAATGAAAACCACTGTGTATCATCTCTCAGTACGGCTACTTAAGCAGTGTCTTACATCTTGTTCATCCTTGATCAGTATGAAGGGCTACACTGTTTTAAGGTCAAACAAGTTCTTACATCATGTGATTTTCTTGAAACAATCAGGCTGCAAAAGTCAGAGGGGCAGCTGTGGCCTAATAGAGAAGCGAGCTTTGGACTGGAAGGTCTTGGATGTGATCTCCACGACTGGTAAAAAGAATTGGAGGTGGTTGAGTGAAAGAAGATTCTCCCTCAATAGACAGCTTTCTCTATTTTTCAATGAAATCAGCCGAGGTTTATTTTTAACACCTCGGTACTGAATTGGAAAAAAACTAAACATGCTTTTCTTGTCATTGTGCAGCACTAATTGTGCTTCCTCATTTAACCTCTCAGTGGCAGTGAACACACACACACACACACACACACACACACACACTAGTGCACTAGGGCAGTGAGTACACACAGACACACACACTAGTGCACTAGGGCAGTGAGTACACACACACACACACAGACTAGTGCACTAGGGCAGTGAGTACACACACACACACACACACACACACACACACACACACACACACACAGAGGGAAGGGCAGCCATAACAGTGCCTGGATAGTAGTTGGGGATCAGGTGCCTTGCTCAAGGATACATCAGCCATGGACTTTCGAATTGTCTTCAGAGACATCTCCAATTCACTCAAGGTGAGACTGGAATTTGAGATAATCCTTCCAGCAAGCACTGGCCCCACATTAAAGGTATGTGTCAGATATTCATAAAAACTTATACTACAGGCACCTTCAAGGACAGTTTACCACACAGGGTCTTGGAGGGTCATGCAACTCTTCTCAAATGGAATGCAGGCACACGGACTCAACCTTGATTAAATGTCCTCTCACACATCTTGAAAGACTGTTAAAAGAATCACACATTCCTTAATTCCTAAGTTTACCTGGTGAACAAGTTGTGTATGTGTACCACTGTGTGAAATTCCATTTAGACAATCAAAACGGGTGGAATTAATTTACGTGTTTAAAATCACCTTTTTATATGACCTTATGTAGGAACCAAGGTGGCCACATACTCTGTGTTATTTGGTTAAGAATTATGTAAAACATGGTTTGTCTGAATGATATTACTTTGTGTTAACATACAATCTATTATATTGCACAAGTATGATTCAGAATTCTGGGATAGTCATTCAACAGGGATTGTCTTTAAGTCTTTGTCTTGTCATGAGTCATACATTTTATGTGATGTCACTACCAAGGTACAGGAAACAGCCAATCAGGAGCAAGAGAGGCTCCAATCCTCAATTCAAGGCGGATTTCCTAAAATCTGGCTTAAAAACCAGTGGCGTGAAGAACTTCTCTCTCTCTTGCTTCCAGGAGGCAATGCTTCTCAGCTAGGGAAGTCAGTCAAGGGAGAGGCCGGTTCTCTCTCGAGCTCTCAGTTTAGAGTTCAGCTCCTCAGAGTTCAGCTTTTCAGCTCTCTTCAGGCTTCTTCAGAGGCTTTCCAGACTCTCTTATGGCTCTTTCTTAAACAGTCTTGGACTCCTCAAGCAGAGTCCAGATAGAACAAACCCTGAAATTCCAATCAGAAGTTTTATTTTTTTTTATTTCTATTAGAAAATTATAGTTTAGTAAGAAATGCTATAGTTTAACTCCAGCAAAGCTCGATGCCATGCCCAGAGCTTGAAAGAGACCTCAGACCCCTGACCCTCAAAGTTGTGACGAGCTTCAGGATCAACGATGGAGAAGGAGGCCACACGGACCCTCAGAATGATTTTATGAGCAAAAGGCCCAGGAAAGACCTGCATGGACGTGTCTCTCACCAAGAGGCAGAGCAGCGATAACTGAGAATTCCCGCAGAGACCTTCAGGATGCCACCTGCTCTGAAGGAGTGGTCACTCTGTCTCTGGCCAAGAGGGAGAAGAGGAACAGCGGCTGCAGTGCTACAAGGCCTGCGTCTGCAGTACTCCAGGAAGCCGGCGCTGGAAAGCACCACACGTCAGTGACATACTCCCAGCGATCACCAGTCCATCTCCAGGGATGTGTAAGGTCACATGGTTTAATTTCTTTCATAACTCATGAGACTGGTGCTAAACGCTTTGCTGGGATAAACTATAGCCTTTTAGAATTTAGGGAAATTACCATAGAGAGATTCTCTCATATATTAATCTCCCTGTTCCTTCATGTATCACTGTAATCCATTTCATTATATGAATGTGTAATCAAAATTCAGTATTTGATATTACAATTAAAAAAACAGTTGTGTGATAAAACCAGTTTTTGGTTATTTGTTTGTGTGTGCACCTTTCTTGTACAGAATTATTACTTTTAGTTCAAATTCAATTTCAGAGCCAAGAACCTACAGGGGGTCAATGAGCATAATTCATTAATAATAATTAATTCTAGCTAATTCCGCTATATTGTATGTAAAGTCATCTAACATGATGACCTACATGTCCAAGCTAAAATTGGACAGGTAAAGACACTACATATTACTTAATGACTCCCAAACATGTAGCTTATCATAATTAATTAAGTCAGTAATTAATAATCAAATACTAATCAATAATCACTGACTCCGATATGTAGTATTTATGCCGCTGCAACGTGGGGCATAATTATTTTACTACACTTTGATGCAGTTTGTTTTATAAATTATCATTCTTCCCCTGCCCCTTTCTCTCATAGACAGACTGTGGGGTGAATTAATGTTAATGTGAATGTGAGAGGAGAGGGGGTAGGTGGCAGTGAAGGATCAGAGTGAAGTGCACTGGCCTGGAGATTTCCACAAGAGAGAACTCAGTCAGTAGTCAACGTGGAAATAGTAAATGTATGAGTGTATCAGTAATTTTCATTCTTTAATGCTTAGACCCATGTGCTTTTCAATCATATGTATCATTGTAAATCATCCTTCTTTATTGTAACTAAAGTCACAGATGAACATACACTGACTCTGTTTTAATTTGCAGTGGGGAAATCCGACAGTGTTCAGGAAACTCATGGAAATCCGAGAGAAATAGTTTCTGGGTTAGACAGTCTTTGCAAAATATCAGTAACAGAGCACCACCAATAAATAATCACACACTCTGCCACTGTAAATAGAAGCTACAAGTAGCCAGACTGAAGTTTGATCTGACTGTACATCATGAAGAAATGTAGAAATGTAGTCATAGAAATAAATGTTTCACGTGGTCTAACTTCAGTTGATTAGTCAGGTTTCATATACAAAGTTAAAGAGACCCCTCCCTCTCTCCTCCTGACTCTTATAGCACACCCCTGCTCTCTCCTTTATCTGCTCCTCCAGCTGTTCCTCTCTTCACTCAGCACAGAGAGTCATCACACACTGACAAGATGCTGCCAGCACTCTGCACTCTCTTCACTGCTCTCTCATGTAAGATTTCACAACACTGGAGCTCCTCAGCATTTACCTCCATCTAATGTGAGCATCAACTAATGTAACATGGATGCTGCTTTTATTGCAGGTGTCAGTGGTGTGACTGTGGTGACCCAGAAGCCCCCTGTTCTCACAGCCACTAAAGGAGAGATGACCACTCTGCACTGTAATCTGGGGTCTGTTACTAATGCAGCACATTGGTATAAACAGGTTCCAGGAGGAGTTCCACAGTATGTTTTAAGTAATCGTCACAGCTGGAGTTCTCCTAAGTATGGATCTGGCTTCTCGTCTCCTAAATTCACATCAACACACTCATCTCAGTCTGATTACACTTTGATTATTGATACAGTGGAGGTAGGAGACTCTGCAGTGTATTACTGTAAAACATGGGACGGTTCTGTTAATAAGTACGTATCACAGTGATTCACACCATGACAAAAACCTCTTCACTGCTCACATTCACTTCTGCTTTCACACAGCTGTAGATGTAATATATTGAAAATATATTTCTGCTTTAACCATGACCCTGAACTGGATAAGCGGTTACAGATAATGGATGAATGAATGAATGAATTTCCGCTTTAAAAGGCAGGCAACAAAAAAAAAAAAAAATTTTGAAAAAAATGCTGATAAAATAAATGACTTCTTATTTGTTAAATTAAAAATGAAAATGCTTCTATAATGTTTCTATAATGCTCTTTAAACAAATCAAAATGTTATCACTAAATGAAAGTCTTCGGATGTCATCCATCAATACGACTAACAATGAGCATAAAGGGCTGCTCTCTGGCTGCTCTGTCAGGCTGAAAATAAGCTTAAACAATTCTTACCTCATGCATTTTTTTTGCAATAATTCAAGAATAAAGTCTAGTGTGGAAAATTCCACTTCTTTCTACACAGAAGAGTAGGGTTTGATTCCTTTCTTGGGGAAGAACAGCAGTCTACACCAATGAGAGTCATAGGCACAACTCCTAAAAATACAACGCCTTACATCAGCGTAACATGATCCACATACACTGATCTGCTACTGGGCAGCACAGTGGTGCAGCAGGTAGAGTCTGTGTCACACAACTCCAGGAACCTGGAGGTTGTGGGTTTGAGTCCCGTTCCAGGTAACTGTCTGTGAGTAGTTTGGTGTTTCCCCCCCTGTCTGCATGGGTTTTCTCCAGGTGCTCCAGTTTCCTCCCACGGTCCAAAAACACTTGTTGGTAGGTGGAGTGTGTGTCACCCTGCGAAAGACTGGTGTTCCCTCCAGGGTGTGTTCCCGCCTTGTGCCCAGTGATTCAGGATAGGCTCCGCACCCACTGCGACCCTGAACTGGATAAGTGGTTTCAGACAATGAATGAATGAATGAATGATCTCCCACAATGAAAATAACCTGAGAAAACACATTCCATTTCCTAAAAGTTCTCTTGAACAAACAATCAGCAGTGGATCACCAGACTACAGTATATCCCTCATTACCAGTGTTACCTTTAAGTGCTGTTTACTCTCATTACTCCACTTTTAATTTAATGATATTACAGAATTCTAAATCCACTGTCTTGTGCTGGGACTAGACCACAACACTCATCCATATCTTCATCTCCAGCTCACCCAGACACTAGTGTTTTAACCTAAAACTGATACACTCAAGTTTAGAGCAAAATAACTGCATCAAGTGACACATTCTGAACACAGGCTTCAGATTTTAATAGATTTCAGATTTACTTCACACAGTCCACATGCTCGGTCAATGTATCACTATTGTATAATGTTCTGTGTGATTTCTTTAATGTCCTGATACTGAAAATAATAAGTACTTAAGGGATGCTGCAATGGGAAATTAATTACATTTGGCCTCCAGCTTTTGCACAACACAGAGGGTCATTTCTTTAATTCTGGTTACACTGTCTTCTAACTTCCTCTCAGTGAAGGAAAAGTACCTTGACAGGAGTGAATCTGTGGTTTCTGACTAAATGAGTACTGAAGACTTCCTGTGTAAGACAGTAACTCAGACAGCAGGTCTTCCAGTGCACTGGTTCTGTACTGATGCAACATTACACAACACTCTCAGTCACTGTGTGGACACTGACTTCACAGATAACACTCAGCTCCTCACTGAGGGGGAGACCAGAGGGAACACACAAATCACAGCAGTGATCTAACGCAGCATAAGAGGGAGCCTTAAGCATAAATCAACAACACATAAATATACCATATTACATATTAACCACAAACAACAACTGTAAATACACAAAATCCACTTTATAAAGAAGAGAGCACCTAATGCACTATGGGAACAATGCATAATTTCATTCATTGTCCCCTCTCTCTTTCTCCATTTTCCTGCACACACACACACACACACACACACACATGTCACAAGGAACACCTTAATATTTAAATAATGCACGTGAACATAAAACATTTGAACTACGCTTGAGACTATTCTCCACTGCAGGAACAGTGCACTATAGTCGTGTCAGTGCCAACTCTCTGTGTTCTACTCCCTGCTCTGGCATGTAAGATCTCTCCTCCTGCTTTTCTCTCTACACTGATGAGGTGTGTGTGTGACTAGGAGTGTGTGTGAAATGTGACTGATGCTCATACACTTCAATGTTGCTTTATGTTTCAGGGGTCAGTTCACAAAGAGTTCTGACACAACCCCCTTTAGTGCAAACAGAGCCGGGCCGCACTGTCAGTCTGGACTGTAACGTGGCAAAGGATGAAAACTACTATGTCTCCTGGTATAAACAGATTCCACAAGCAGCTCCTCAGTTTGTGTTGAGATTTTATCATTCTCACAGCTCTCCAGATAAATATGGAGATAATTTTTCATCTGTGCGCTTCACATCTAAAGCCTCCTCAAGCATCGACTACCAGCTAATAATCAGTAAAGTGGAGGTAGGAGACTCTGCAGTGTATTACTGTCAAACATGGGAAAGCTCTAATGCAGTTGTATCACAGTGATAGAGAGCAGGACAAAAACCTCCTCACTGTTCACACTGACATCTCCATCTGACTGAGCACATCTCTCAGCTTCAGCAGAAAAGTGGAGTGGAAAAGTGGTCTATTGAGCAGGAAGTGGGAAGAAATCCCAGGAGAACAGAGCTGTGGAATTCCCAGAAACTGAAACGGGATGTGGAAGGACTCAGTGCTGATCACAGACAGTAGAAGAGAGAGCTGAAGTCTAGAGGAGGTTTCAGTTGCGCTACTTTCACTTCTGAAACTGAGGAGGTTATTGTACGGGTGATGATATGAAATGAAGCACTGTGGTATTCGGACAAGGAACAAAGCTCTTCGTCACCGGTAAGAAACTCTTCTCTTTATCTACACTTCACTTCTTTAATGTTTCAGACTCAGCTTTAATACAAACTGCTACTTTATAACACTGAATAAAGATTTTGTCTATTTTTATTGTGT
This sequence comes from Hoplias malabaricus, assembly GCF_029633855.1. NCBI lineage: Eukaryota > Metazoa > Chordata > Actinopteri > Characiformes > Erythrinidae > Hoplias > Hoplias malabaricus. The sequence goes on along the minus strand of NC_089812.1, from coordinate 32,517,550 downwards.
GTTTAAAAGAAGGAGAGCATTAGAGTTGGAGGCAGACATGAACCAAAGGAAGATCAGTGATCTATAATTTCAGAATCAAACCCTGACTGTGTTCCTCTGTTGTGAGATTTGATAGTGGATAAATATGAAAACAGTACTTGCTGATTGGAAAGTATGCTGTAAGTCAGCTATTGCTGAAGTTACATTGCTCTCATTGCTGTCTGATGCATATGTTTTGATGCCACAGATACGTTCTGTTGATTTTCTAACTGGAAAATTAGAAATAACTCTCAACAGATAACACGTCTGGTATTATAAAGCATACTTACAATTTAATTGCTGAATGTAAGACATGTTACAGTAAATATGACATAAAATAAGGTTTGTGTAAACTTTTTGGCAGACTTTGTATTTAATTTTTTCCAATATAAATTATATGTTAAAATACATGTTGTGCATTACATATGACGCCTTAGACACAATTGCGTTTGTTGTCTATTATTGATTTTGAAAATAAAATAATCAAATAACACTCACCCGATCAGAGCTTTCCAAACTTCTACATGAAACCATTTCAAAATTAAGCAAACTATGCTTTAAGTCATGTTTTTTAAATATAACAAAAAACTAAATACTTTTTCATGGTCTCTCCATCTTCCTCTCTGTTCCTCAATGTAACTGTAAAATACTTTTTTAATACTCAGTATAATTCCTTTAAGAGAAATGAGGGTTCAATTTACTCTATATTTATTTTTAAGAAATTTATTTAAATCAATTAAAGTGTTTACAACAGGTGTTTTCCATTAGAACATGACAAAAATTATACTTTCATTAACAGCAAACTGGGCACGACTTCAAACAGTCTTTAATTCTCATTGTTTGTAGTGTATTAAATCATGTCTTTATCTGTTTCTCTGATCAGACGCTTCTGCCCCGGCTCCTGTTCTGACCCTCTTCCCTCCGTCCAGTGAAGAGCTGAAGTCTAACAAAGCCACTCTAGTGTGTGTGGTCAGTGATATGCCCACTGGGTTTGCTGATGTGAGCTGGCTGGTGGACAGTAAAGCGGTCAGCAGTGGAGTGACCACTGGCTCTGCAGAGCAGCAAACCAATAAGAAATTCAGACTGAGCAGCTTTTTGACCATTGAGAGGTCAGAGTGGGAGAAAGATAAAGACGTAACGTGTCAAGTGTCTTCTGCCTCAAAAACCGCCAGTAAAAAGTTGAAGAAGTCTGAATGTATCGTCTGAACCTGATCACATCTGATACATCTTCATTCTTTTATTCTTCACAGTAACAGAGCTTCATAGAAACAGTAGTTTAACGTGTAGTGACAGAACGCTGACGTCATTAACAAACACTGGATCATCTCCTGCTGACGTAGTCATTTATCTTTTCTGTTTTATAACATGTTTGTTTGCTGAAGTTTAATAAAATGCATTACTAAAGAAACTGTTGTTCATTTTTCATGGTGATGGAGAGTCCATTATAATGTTCTAGATATTAATCAGAGCCTGAAAGTCTACAAAACGTTACACTGAAAATTTACCGCCACTCTCACAACAGAAACACAAATTAAAAGAGAAAGACGTGTAGGTGTCTTATGGCGGGGGGAATAAAGCGAATGTAGAAAAGGGGATGTGCAGTGAACCCGTTGCGACCCGTAGACGGGGACCCGTGGAACATTAGTGAAGATCGCCATCTGTCCGCAGAAGAGTGAACTGCAGTCTACTGCAGTCCAAAGAAGAAGGCATCTACATTTTACATCTGGGCATCAGAACTAGACGTAGGAGCTATTAAAGAAAATGGCCTTGTCTGACGAATCCGATTTCCTCAAGGAGCTCCTCTCCCATTCCTGCAGAAAAAAACAGCCTAGCCAGTTCAAGCTGACTCTTGACCACCATATGGGTTTGTTTTTGTTTAAGTTTGATGGTTTAGCCTGTCTACAAACATTATCAACCTGAACAACCAGTAAGACCAAGCTGGTTAGCCAACATCACCAGCACCTGGTTGATCAGCTTGACCAGCATCACCAAAGTGATCGACCAACACCATCAGCAAAACTGAGCATGACTAAAAAAAGCTCAGGAGCTGGTTAGACAGCTAGTTTACCAGCATAGGCTATGTTTTAACCTGATGAGCAGCTTTTTAACCACCTTGACCATGAAAGCTTAGACCATACAACACCTGCTACCAGCAAAAGCTGGTCTTGAGCTGGGTTTCAGGGTCATTTTAGCTCTGTTTAAATAAGCAACATTCTCTGGGTCATGTTCATAGATTTAAAATGTATTTCCATACAACTGAGCGTATAATGACCATGAATTTGAAATACATCTCTCTGCAGAATCATAATCCAAAAGAGGTGAATTGTGCTGTTAGTTTAACTAAGTGTAACTTTTTGAAAAATATTTTAAAACTTAAAACCTATCACTCAGTTTTAATGTTTGAGTCAGTTGTATGTAAATAGACTCAAAAGTGTTTAAGACATAATCTATTGATATAATTCTAGTTTATGGTGCGAGTCCTCCCTCTGCCCCCCTCCTTCTTACTGCATCTTTTCTCTCCGTTAAACACAGAAACTGATACATAAGACACTGACACACACTGAGGATACACCTGCTCAACACCACGTTGATATTTTAGCTCTATGCAAATTAATGAGTTTCCGTTTCTTATTTTAAGAGAAACACTGTAAGTGAATGCAATTAATGATATGCTTTTCCCCCCTAAAGTATATGAATCTTTACAAACTTTATGGTAACAAATATATTTATTAATAAAGATTATTCTGAAATAAACATAAATGCAATAATCAAAAATATACATTTGATTTAACAAACAACTGAAATGCATAAAGATGCCTACAATAGAGTCATTTTAGTTAATAATACTGAGCTAGTGTCCAAGAATGAAGTCATGTTGTCAGGACAGAACAGAAAGCTGACAATTGCGGAACACAGTAAACACTTTTTTAATGACGTTATCCAAAAGAGTAATCACAAGGCAAGCAAGGTTCAAAAACAGGGAGCAAACAGAACCTCAGAGGATAAGCGAAAACCGTAGTCGAAAATCAGGCAGAGTTCAAAAACCGAAGAATACAGACAGTATCAAAAGGGACAAGGCAGGAGACGTAAACCGGGAAAACAGGCAGGGAGTAGGCAAAAAGAAATCGTCAAACTAATAACAAGCGAATGCGTTGTAAGCTGGGATATACCACTGCAATACTCGGCAGAGAACAGGTCAGTGATAGGGGTATAAATAGGGAAACAAACAGGTGTGTGTAATTAGAATTCAGGCGAGGGAGACCGGTGGGTAGTCATGTGACTGACGGGTGCATTCTGGGAATTGGAGTCCTGGGATGTAGGCGTGACACATGTGGGTATTCAATGAAAGCTGGATTCTGCTTTCTTGGCAGCAACATCTGATCCTGAAAAATTACAGATGAAGAGCGTTTCTAAAGAAAATGAACAAAAAACTCCTGTTTAACAGCAGACATTCCTTTTAATTTAACACTGTTTCATTTTCTCTGTGTGGATCCTGTTAGTTGTGTTTATTTATTTATTTACTCATAAAAACATTTTTCATTATTTTAACATCTAACAGAGTCAGTCAATAAAAAGAACGTATACAGATACATTATTACATTAATATCTTATTAACACATTAGAGTGCTGTATATGATCCATTTGGTGTGTGGTTGATAGACCCCACCACGCCCACCACAACTCTCTTATAGCACTACCCTGCTCTCTCTGCTCCAGCTGCTCATCTCTTCACTCAGCACAGAGAGTCATCACACACTGACAAGATGCTGCCAGCACTCTGCACTCTCTTCACTGCTCTCTCATGTAAGATTTCACAACACTGGAGCTCCTCAGCATTTACCTCCATCTAATGTGAGCATCAACTAATGTAACATGGATGCTGCTTTTATTGCAGGTGTCAGTGGTGTGACTGTGGTGACCCAGAAGCCCCCTGTTCTCACAGCCACTAAAGGAGAGAAGATCACTCTGCACTGTAATCTGGGGTCTGTTACTGGTTTTCAAGTTGTGTGGTATAAACAGGCTCCAGGAGGAGTTCCTCAATATGTATTAAGAAATCATCACAGCTATAGCGCTCCTTTCTATGGATCTGGCTTCTCGTCTCCTAAATTCACATCAACACACATCGTCTCAGTCTGATTACACTTTGATTATTGATAAAGTAGAGGTAGGAGACTCTGCAGTGTATTACTGTAACACATGGGACAGCTCTGTTAGTGAGTGGGTATCACAGTGATTCACAACATGACAAAAACCTTCTCATTGCTCACATTCACTTCTGCTTTCACACAGCTGTAAAATTTACTTGAACAATTATTTCAGTATTAAAGTGCAGACAAATTTATGTTGACAAAGTTATGCAGACAAAGTTATGGAAGAAAGAGAAAAAATATATAAGAAAGTAGAAAAGAAAGAGGAAAGAGCAACAAAACAAATCTCAAAGGAAATTAATTAATTCAAAGAAATTAAATATCAAAAGTGGAGCAAACACTTATACTCCCATTAAATCTGCAGATGCAGACTCTCCATCTGCTCCCACTGGGTTATAGTACTATAATAAAAATCTCATTTAAATCCCACTGATCAAAACATGAGTATTTTTGTTATAATAAAATATACAATGTAAATTCATCTATGTTTTTAAAGCAAATCCAAACCTAATAATTATTCAGTGAAAACCACTGTGTATCATCTCTCAGTACGGCTACTTAAGCAGTGTCTTACATCTTGTTCATCCTCAATCAGCATGAAGGGCTACACTCTGTCTGCTCCATCAGCTTTAAGATAAGTCCAAACAAGTTCTTACATCATGTGATTTTCTTGAAACAATCAGTCTGCAAAAGTCAGAGGGGCAGCTGTGGCCTAAAAATAACTGTGGGTCGGTGAGTGAAGGAATATCTTACTTCAACTGAAAACCTTTTATGTCTTTCAAAGAAATCAGCAGGGGTTTTTTTCACATCTCCAAACTGAATTTATACAGTACAACAAAACTGTACTCCCTCATTTAACTCATCAGTGGCAGTGAACACACACATAAGCTCTTGAACTAGGGCAGTGTGTATACACACAGAGGGAAGGGCAGCCATCCCAGTGCCTGGGGAGCAGTTGGGGGTTAGGTGCCATGCTCAAGGACACATCAGCCATGGATGTTGAGGGAGGAGACAGTGCTGTTTCTCCACAAGAGAGGATACAGTTAGTAAACACTGTGCAAATAGTTTATGAGTGTATCAGTGATTTTCACATAATTCTTTAGCCCATGTGCTATTCAATCATATGTATCATTGTAAATCATCCTTCTTTATTGTAACTACAGTCACAGATGAACATACACCCACTCTGTTTTAATTTGCAGAGGGGAAACCCAGCCGTCCGTGATCATGGTCAGGAAACTCATGCAAATCCAACAGATAGTTTCTGTCAGTCTTTGTAAAATAAAATACAACCTATATATAAACACACAGTATCCCACTATGAATAGAAGCTACAAGTAGCCAGACTGAAGTTTGATTTGACTGTACATCGTGATGAAGTCTAAAAAATAAATCTGTATCTGAAAAACACTGTACACTGAAAGGATGAATATTTGATTACAGAGATAATCTACTTCAGTATGTCTCTCACATCTAAATCCCAGTTTAAATATGAAATAAATGTTTTACATGGTCTGACTTCAGTTGTTTAGTCAGGTTTCATTTACAAAGTTAAAGTGAATATAAGACAATAGGTGTTTTTGAAAAGTGTAATGAGATGTATTTTCTGCTACAGTTTATACAATTTTATTAAACAAGAATGTAAATTTAGAATTAGTGATTGATTGGCTGGGACATGATAATTATAGTCCTACAAATGACTATTACTAATTAATATTTTTCTAGGTTATAAATATCACCACAGTGTACCCCCATTTATCTCAGGCTCAAACAAGAAGCTTTTTTTATTTTAGAGTCTAGTGTCACCTCAACAATTCAGCCACTTCATGTATATATGCAAATTACATAAAAATAAGACCTTTTGGATGTAAATTTGAATAAACTTGCTGCTTCAGAATTGCCCAGACATTTTCAATAGGGTTTGAGTCGGGTGAGGAAGCAGGTCACTGCATAATCTGGTCATCAGCAAACCTCTTCTTCTTTAACCATTCATGGGTCTAGTGGGAAGCATGAGATGGAGCACTGTCATAAATGAACATGAGTGTTTTCCTTATCTTTGCACCACGACCCTTCCACCAGGGCAAGTACTGCTGCTCCCAGAAGGGGAAAGGGCGAAAAGGGCAAAAGCTGTGCTTAATAATTATAAACACCAACAAACTTCACCAAAAAAAATTAAATAAAAAGCCATTTTGACTGAATAAAACAGCAAAGTGAAGTTAGGGAACATATAGGGTCCAATTAGGGAATGATTTAGAGCAGCTGTGCTAATTAAGAGAAGAACACTCTGCACTGTAACCTGGGGTCTTGTACTCATAATGCTCCTTGGTATAAACAGGTTGCAGGAGGGGTTCCTCAATATGTATTTAGACATTATCACAGCTGGAGCTCTCCTTCATATGGATCTGGATTCTCGTCTCCTAAATTCACATCAACACACGTCTCAGTCTGATTACACTTTGATTATTGATGAAGTGGAGACTCTGCAGTGTATTACTGTCACCCATAGGATAACTCTGCTAATGAAGAGTTATCACAGTGATTCACACAATGACAAAAACCTCCTCACTGCTCATATTCACTTCTGCTTTCAGAAAATAGCAGAAGAACAGTATTATTAACAGGGACCTATAATAGTGACTTGTGTATTGAGTTTATAATATATATTATTTATAGAGTGTTTTAATAGATGGGATGAGGAGGTAGTTTGCATAAGAAGTAAATAGCAGTACAAAATAATAAGTAAACTCATAATTTTTCCTGTTCATAATGAGGGGGTGCCAATACTTTGTGTGCTTTTAATGCCTTCTGCAACCCCATGTCTAAATCCTGGATACTGAACTGTGTAGTGTGATATGATGAATGTGTATTAATTTCTAATAAGAAATTTGACTTTCTGATATGTGATTTTAAATACCCAAGCTTTCGCTAGTTTTCAGAGACATCTCCAGGCCACACAAGCCCAGATGGGAATTTCAGATAACACAGAGCAGGTATGTAAACCACTGTCCAGGGACCTTTTTATGACTCAAGGCTATGCAGGGTCAAGAGAAGAATCTTTTGGGAGACACTCCTGAGGATCCGTTTATGCTCTGTATAAAGCTGCTTAATGAAGAACTTCTCAAACAATAGAATTAAACAATATTTAAATATCTCTAACAGTGTTGTAATTCTTTGTGTGCAAAACTGCATGTGGAACACAACACATTTCCATTTTGCGACAGATATTTCCCTCAGTGTAAAAGTTAGCTTACCGGTTAGCTTCCTTTTCTCTGAGGGGAAAATCTACCGCCATTTTAATCCTGACATATAGAGTACGGATACCAACACAGGACAAACGTAATCTCATTTTAAACCCTTTAAAAACCACTGAATGTGGTAGCAACTGTCTTGTTTGACTGTCACAATCAGGGGAGGTGGCTTAAGTTAGGGGGCACCAATAATCTTAGCGGTATTGGCACCTACTTAAACAAAAGCGTTTTTTATCTAAAAATATATTTTCTTTCAAAGTCAAGCAAGTCTTGGACATTAATCTACACATATTTGACTCCTGAAAAATGTTGATTTGAGTGAGTAAAGTACTTCTATTTATTTACAGTTAGCTAAGATTTCCAATATTGTATTTAAAGTGGCCAGAAGTTGGGGTAATTACGCTACATGTCGCTAGAAGGCAGAGATCCCACACTACACGAGGATACGTGGGTAATGCCGCTTGAAGATATTTTAAAAAAATTTCGAAAATGGGTATTATTTCTTCTGGATTTGTTTTCCGGTCAGTACTCTTGACACAAACATGAGGATTACTCATGAATGGTTTCCTGGAAAGACTTGGAATTAGTCTCATTTTGAAGGGGAGAGCCTAAGGTAAGCGACACTATGCTAACCGTGTGTGTGTGCGGCTTTTGTGCGGTGCAGGCAGCGACACGCACGGATGTTTCCTCGTAAAAGAAACAGACCTGACACTTGAAATGTCTTATTCTTTCGGCTTTATTTCCTTAATTCTACATTTTAGCGTATAATGGCTTATATCCTCTTAATCCTGAGAGTCCACCCGTTTGATTGGTGTATGACATGTAAACATTGACTCAAATATGGCGCCGTGAAAAATATGAATGTGTCTAACTCAAAAATAATTTTTCATAACAACAATCCTGGCAAGGTATATTTCGACCAAAAATACATATTTTTTAAATGAAAATATATATAAAATGGCAGAATAAATAAAAAGCTGAGACTTAAAGCTTTAATTTTGTACCTGGAGTGTCTATATTGCAACTGTAGAAATGTAGATATTTCTAAGTTTATAAACACGAGTGTTTATTGAAGTTACATATTGTCACGCCTACATCTCAGGACTCAAATTCCCAGAATGCACCTGTCAGTCACATGACTACCCGCCGGTCTCCCTCACCAGAATTCTAATTACACACACCTGTTTGTCTCCCTATATATACCCCATTCAGTGAACTGTTCCCTGCCGAGTATTGCTTTGGTTCTCCCATGCATACAACGCGTTCCCTTGTACTTTGTCTGACGGTTTCCTGTTGCCTACTTCCTGCCTGTGTTCCCGACTTGGAATTCCTGTGTTCCTGCCAAGGAATTTCTCTTGTCATTCCAGCACTAATAGATTCTGGAGCCGAAGGAAACTTCATTCAACAATCCCTCGTTACCCGGCTGGGAATTAAGACGAAACAGTTGTGCAAACAGATCCAAGTTCGAGCTTTTGATGGCCTTCCCGTTGGAGGAGATTTCATCTCACAAGAGACAGTTCCTGTTTGGTTCCAAACAAGTTTCCTGCATTACGAGTGGCTTTCGTTCCTGGTATTACCCAAGGCAGATTTTCAGATTATCTTGGGCCTACCATGGTTAGAAATTCATAACCCAGCTATCTCATGGAGCCAACGCGAAATCACATCCTGGTCATCCTTATGTCAAACAAACTGTTTAGCCCTTAAAAACATTTCTATCCATTCCACTTCCGTGGAGAGTCCAGAGTCAACCATGTCAGTAAAAATTCCTCCCACATATTCCCAATACTTAGAAGTCTTCAGTAAAACCAAAGCTACTAAACTACCCCCGCATAGGCCGTATGACTGTGCGATAGAACTTTTAGAAGGTGCTACCTTACCCAAATCACGTATTTACCCTTTGAATTTGGAAGAGGAGAGAGTCATGGAGGAGTATGTCGAAGAAGCTCTAACACAGGGGTTTATACGTCCATCAAAGTCTCCAATATCTTCGGGTTTCTTCTTTGTCAAAAAGAAGGATGGTGGATTAAGACCTTGTATAGACTATCGTGCTCTGAACGATATAACTAAAAAATTTGTATATCCTCTACCCCTTATTCCAGTTGCATTAGAACAACTTAGAGGTGCTACCATATTCTCCAAGCTGGACCTTCGTAGTGCCTACAATCTTGTTCGAATTAAGGAGGGTGACGAGTGGAAAACTGCTTTTAGTACTACCAAAGGACATTATGAGTATTTAGTGATGAGCTATGGGCTGGCAAACGCTCCATCTGTGTTCCAGGAATTTATCAATGACATTTTCAAGGATATGTTGGGAAAATTTGTAATTGCATACATTGATGAGATTTTGATTTACTCTCCAGATGTTAAAACACATATAAAACAGGTCAGTCAGGTGCTTCTGCGTTTAAAAGGAGAATAACCTTTTTGTCAAAGGAGAAAAATGTGAATTCCATCAACAAACCATTTCATTCTTGGGATATGTTATCAGTGTGTCTGGTATAGTCATGGACGACCAGAAGGTTGAGGCGGTCGTGAACTGGCCAGTCCCAACTAACGTGAAAGAGCTTCAACGCTTTTTAGGAATTTTAGTTCTATTGCAGCTCCACTTACTGCCTTACTGAAGGGTAGTCCCCATCGTTTGTGTTGGTCTGCTCAGGCCCAAGGTGCTTTTGAACGTCTCAAGACAGCTTTCACTACTGCTCCCATATTAAAACATCCGAACCCTGAACTCCCCTTCGTGGTTGAGGTTGACGCATCGGAAACGGGTGTAGGGGCGGTACTATCTCAACGTAGTGGGGAACTTCCTAAGTTACACCCTATTGCCTTTTTTTCACATAAATTATCACCTGCTGAACGAAACTACGGTATCGGAGATAGAGAACTTTTAGCAGTAAAATTAGCTTTAGAGGAATGGAGACACTGGCTAGAAGGTTCTCTACATCCTTTCACAGTTTTAACTGACCACAAGAATCTGGAATATCTTCGTACAGCTAAACGTATGAATTCTCGGCAAGCCAGGTGGTCGCTGTTTTTCTCACGGTTCCGGTTTTCCATAACGTTTCAACCAGGTAATCATAACCTTAAGGCTGATGCGCTCTCTCGTTTTAATCAGAATGAATTAGGGGAAAAAGGTGAAGAATCAACTGAGTTTATACTACCTTCCTCCGTTTCGGTGGCAGCTATCAGATGGGAATTAGACGAACTGATTGCACAGGAAAATAGGTCAAAAGGAGTATCAGAAGCTTGTCCTGAAGGCAAAACATATGTACCGCCAGAATTTCGTAATAGTCTGATTACCTGGGCCCATTCGTCACTGTCATCAGGTCATCCCGGAGAGAGACGCACTACACAGCTTATTCTAGCACGATATTGGTGGGGGTCATTAAGAGCGGATGTACATGAATTTGTAGCATCTTGTTCAGTCTGTGCTCAGTCGAAGACACCTAAAACCCTTCCGGCAGGCAAATTAATGCCTCTACCTGTTCCAGAACGTCCCTGGTCGCACTTAGTGCTTGATTTTGTCACGGACCTACCTCTATCGGAAGGATGTACTACAGTCCTCACAGTCATTGATCGGTTCTCTAGAGGAGTTAAGTTCATACCATTTCCTTCATTACCCACGGCCCTGGATACAGCTAAAGCTATATATACACATATATTCCGTCATTATGGAATTCCTGAAGATATTTTATCCGATCGAGGTCCCCAGTTTACTTCACATGTCTGGAAAGCTTTCTTTGAACATTTAGGGGTAAATGTTAGTCTCACCTCTGGATATCATCCCCAGAGCAACGGCCAGTGTGAACGGGTTAATCAAGAGCTGGGAAAGTTCTTACGAATGTATTGTCATGAGAATCCACAAGACTGGTTCCAGTACTTGGTGTGGGCAGAAATAGCACAAAACTCCCTGGTTAACTCGACTACAGGTCTCACGCCCTTTCAGTGTATATTAGGTTATCAACCCCCTTTGGCACCCTGGACTGCAGCAACATCTGGGATTCCATCAGTCGACTCGTGGATGAGACGCAGTGAGGAGGTGTGGGAAGAAACCAATCTACACATCAGAGGCCCTTTCCCGATATAAGGAACAGGCTGACAGGAACAGATCGAATTCTCCGGTATTCCAGATTGGAGAAAGGGTGTGGTTGGCTACAAAGGATATCAGGTTTGAGGGGAGGTGCAGGAACTTCTTCCCAAGTACATTGGTCCTTTTCTTATTTCTGGTAAAATTAATGAAGTTACTTATAAGTTGGAGTTACCTGCACAATACCGTATTGCTAATTCCTTTCATGTGTCCCTCCTCAAACCTGTGGTTCCAGGCCCTTTGAATGAGTTGCAGCCCGACGACGTTCCGCCCCCGGCAGTGGACTTTGAGGACTCTTCCACATATGCTGTGCGAGAGGTGCTGGATTCACGTAGACGTGGAGGAACTCTTCAGTATCTTATTGATTGGGAAGGGTACGGTCCGGAGGAGCGTTCATGGGTACCAGCAAAGGACATCTACGATCCGGGTCTCGTGTTGGCGTTTCACTCTCATCATCCTGAGAAGCCGGCTCCCCGTCCCAGAGGTCACCCGAGAGGATCAGTCTCTAATCCCGCTTCGTCCCTTCCTATGTCTCGATCCAGAAACCCAGGTCAATCTCAGCTCTCCGCATGTGCAGACGTCCCTAGCTCCGGTAACTCCGTTCCGCTGGGTGGTCGTCGTCGTGGCCGTCCTCGTTCCAGGCCTCCTCCGGTGCCTTCGGGGGGGGGGGGGGTACTGTCACGCCTACATCTCAGGACTCAAATTCCCAGAATGCACCTGTCAGTCACATGACTACCCGCCGGTCTCCCTCACCAGAATTCTAATTACACACACCTGTTTGTCTCCCTATATATACCCCATTCAGTGAACTGTTCCCTGCCGAGTATTGCTTTGGTTCTCCCATGCATACAACGTGTTCCCTTGTACTTTGTCTGACGGTTTCCTGTTGCCTACTCCCTGCCTGTGTTCCCGACTTACGTCTCCTGCCTTGTCCCTTTTGGTATTGTTTGTATTCTCTGGTTTTCGAACTCTGCCTGTTTTTGACTACGGTTTTTGTCCATCCTCTGAGGTACTGTTTGCTCCTGTTTTTGAACTTTGCCTGCCTTGTGATTACTCTTTTGGATAACGACATTAAAATAACTATTTACTGTGTACCGCGACTGTCAGCTTTCTGTTATGTCCTGACACATATGTGCACTTTTCTTGTATGGAAATATTCCTTCTAGTTCAGTTTCAATTTCAGAGCCAAAAACCTACGGTGGGTCAATGAGCATAAGTCATTAATAATAATAAATTCTAGCTAATTCTGCTGTATAATATTTGAAGATGGCCTACTTGTCCAAGCTAAAATTGGACACTAAAATTGGCACTACATATTATTTAATGACTCCCAAACAATTAATTATCATTGACTCCGCTATGTAGTGCTTATGCCACCGCAACTTGTGCATGCTACATTCCACTAAATTTTTATTGGCGCCCAATGTGGGGCTTTGGATATAATCTGATATATTATGTGATCAGATATTATAATTCCTGTATAAGAAAATTGCACACCGAATTAAGCACAATTGTGCTTCAGTGATAAGAGCGGCCTGTGTAAGAGACACGGGCCTCACAACTGGTTCCTCCCACCTTAATCCCCTCTAATTCATAACTAGGACCTGTTCCTAAATTAAGCCTTGAGTGTGAGTGATGATTGTCATTTCACTGTTGTTTTGATTTAATGCTTAATGTGAACACGCTTTTCATTTGTGAAATTATTAGGCTGCCGCCGTGCGCATAACTGTGAAGTATTACTGTGGGTTTATCAACTGTTCTGCGTCACTGTTTAATCACATGTATGAAAATCATATGACACACCCGTGAGAGGTTAAATTAATCACTGCACGTGAATCTCTGTGTATGTGTATGTTGAATCGCCCAAAAGTCTGCAAATTCCAGCTTTTGATTGGCAAATTTTGTTCCTCTGATATATGGCTTGTTAAAATACATTCATAAATACAGGAATTGTTTGTGAGCAGTTTTGATTCAACCCCTAAGCAGTGAGACCACGAATCCCACCTCAGAATTGAACGCAGAATCTCGTGCCTCGAATGTGTAAAACAACGTGAATAGTGAACTCACTCTAAAGCGGCCCACAAGGAAAGGTCCCTGTCCTTTAAAACTGGCAATGGTGTGTTTTCCCTCCAGTGTCCAAACTGAAATGGTTCCATTAAAACCAAGCCAGTCAACCTAACCCGGGGGGAGGGGTTAAGTTACTAAGTTGTTGCCACTGACCCAGCCCTGGAAACACCAGGAGACATATGGCTGACTTGTGCTATTGCAACTGAAGTCAATTTATGGTGCCCTCATTCGCATGACTTGCGCTACTGCATGTAAAGTTTCTCTGTTGCACCCTTGTGTATGACTTGTGCTATTGCAACTGAAGTCAATTTATAGTGCCCCCTTTTGCATAACTTGCACTACTGCATTTAAAATTTATCTGGTGCACCCTTGTGTATGACCTGTGCTATTGCAACTGAAGTCAACTTATAGTGCCCCCTTTTGCATGACTTGTGTTACTGCATTAAAAGTTTCTCTGGTGCACTCTTGTGGATGACTTGTGTAAGTGCAAGTTAATTAATTGTCTTTCATATACTAAATTCACATGTAAATTGTAAGTTATATTTGATGTACTGCTTCTATCCTTTACTCATTCTTCCATAAGTGGAAGTAACCAATTACTGATTATAAAATATATATTGGTTGAGGTGAAATAAATTAAAACAGCATGTCTAATTAAACATTAATTAGTATTAAATCTGACACACAACCCAGTCACCAAGCATCAGTAGTAAGACCCCTGACTGAGGTGTATTTGGAATTAGCAAGCTCAACAGGAGCCACAGTGTCAGAATATACAGCCATGATCCACGGTGCTGAGCCCTCTCACATGGCAAATTTAATGTCACAATTAATGGTCCTCCATCTAATGGAGAAACCTAAAGACAAGGCCTTAATAAAGGTAGCCAGCCAAATGGCTACACTAGCAATAGTGTCCAGGACACAGAATTAGAAGCAGTGAACACACAAATGATGAGCCCAAAAATGGAGAATATCAGAAATGCTCACAACAAGCCTGATCAGTTAATGGCATTGCATGCAAAAACAACAGCAGAACTTGCAGCAGTCAAAGATGAACTCAAATTGTCTTAGCACCTGCAGTCAGAGACAGAAAACAAGCAAAACTTTGCTAAAGCAGAGCTAGAGAAGGTACGCTCACAGCTATTTAGCAACCAACAGAGAACTACTCACATAACGTGCTTCGAGCCAAAGCCGGATGGCTCAAATGAAATCTATTCGTACCTAAAAGAGATAGATTACTTTTTGCAAAGGTTCCCCGGAGCCCCGGTAGATGACAGAATCTACCTGATCAGAATGACATCCAGCAGGGAAGTTAGCAGTTTCATTGAACATCAACCTAACTATGTTAGGAAACAATATGATGTGCTCTGTGACACTTTGGAGAAGGAGTTCTCCAATCAGCTGTCACAGGCAGGACTGATGACAGCACTGCAAGTTAAACAACAAAGGCAGGAGTCACCCCATCAGTACTATCACGGCATTAGACAAGCTTATTTTGGGCCCCAAAATGAACCAGGAATAGAAGAAGAGTTGAATTTCAAAACACTGTTTGTTCTAAATCTCCATCCCAACACTAGTTATTATCTAGGGCAGCGGTCCCCAACCTTTTTTGCACCACGGACCGGTTTCATCTAAGACAATATTTTCATGGACCAGCCTTAATATGCTCAGGCCTACATTTGCTCGATAATCGTTAATGACGTAATCTAATAATAAATCATCCGCAGTGGTCTTATGTCAAATGCAAACATCAACACACAATAAACAACCTTTTGTTCATAAATTGATAATCAACAACATCTCTGTAAACTAAAATATTTATTTTAGAACGAAAATCCTTTTCTAAACTTAATTCAAGTGACAATACTGGTCATTTCTCTATAAAAGGGTGAACAAGTCAATCAAATAATAATAATGTCAATTAGAGAGAGCCCTGAGCTTGTTTCTCTGCAACGAGCCGGTCCCATCTCAGAATAATGGGAGACAGTGACATCCGAAGTGTGTTCCGTACGTTCAGTCTGTTCCGTAGTTTCGTTTTGGTTGCGGTCACTGCAGAAAATCCTGCTTCACAAAGATTGGTGGTTGGAAATGGAAGCAGGGCTTTCAATGCGTTTTGGGCGATCTCAGTGTTATTCTGCCTCAATTTTAACCCAGAACACTGGCACAGTTGTTGTTTGAAACATACTTTTAAGGCCACCGTCATTTGCAATGTCCAGCAGTTGATCCTCTTCTAGCACGGACAGGCTCCATTCACCAGGTTTGTTTACAAATGGGTCGCGGATCCATTCTTTTGCCGTCCGTGGGTTATGCATGTATGCGTCTGTGCGTCATTCCGCACTCACTGAAAAGTCACTTTTCAAAATAAAACATCAACATTTAGACTGATAATCAATTAAAAAAAAGAAAAAAATCACACGTTCTGTGTCCATTATCTGTAACCGCTTATCCAATTTAGGGTCGCGGGGGGTCCAGAGCCTACCTGGAATCATTGGGCGCAAGGCGGGAATACACCCTGGAGGGGGCGCCAGTCCTTCACAGGGCAACACAAACACACACACACATTCACTCACACCTACGGACACTTTCGAGTTGCCAATCCACCTACCAACGTGTGTTTTTGGACTGTGGGAGGAAACCGGAGCACCCGGAGGAAACCCACGCGGACACGGGGAGAACACACCAACTCCTCACAGACAGTCACCCGGAGTGGGAATCGAACCCACAACCTCCAGGCCCCTGGAGCTGTGTGACTGCGACAGTACCTGCTGCGCCACCGTGCCGCCCCAGTTGAAACCCAACATCACTCAAACCCCTGTGTTAATCCGTTAATATCAGGGTACCCTCAGAATAAATTCCCAGCCAGTAGGCATGAGAATCCAGCATCCAAGGAAAATATGGTGGACCACGGATGTCCCCAAAACTCGCGCACATGTGACGAAATCCTAGACAAAAGCCCCTGTCCTAACTCAACTAACAAGAACAGGGATGAGAACTGACACCAGTGCGAAAGCTCAGATGATGTGAATGAGTCTGAAGTATCTGGAATTAGCACAGAAATTCCAGTAACCGCTGAACAGGTGATTTCG
Organism: Hoplias malabaricus; assembly: GCF_029633855.1. Lineage (NCBI taxonomy): Eukaryota > Metazoa > Chordata > Actinopteri > Characiformes > Erythrinidae > Hoplias > Hoplias malabaricus. The sequence continues at coordinate 32,500,899 of NC_089812.1, read as the reverse complement.
CACCTGTGTAAAGAGGAGCATCAGACAGCTGACCTCTTCTAAGACACCTCAGGTGAAACTGAGCAATTCAGACTTGCACATCTGGCCAATTTAATAAAGGGGTGAAAATCAGGCTCCTCTTAGTGTCATGGTTGTTCAAGGTGATCCACTTGCATCACATTTCCTGTGCCATTTAAAAGGAAAGGGGGGGGGGGGGGCCTCGTAGATTACACCTGACCACAGTCCTGGAAAAGAAGCTTATACAAAAAGCTCTCTTTGACGCTGCATCAGACATCACTGTGATGTCATCCACACCCTTGATGAAGTGTGGGCTGCAGCACAACACGCCCCACGGAGATTGCAGTTATAAAACTGTTCCCTCCAAATTGTGCCTTATTCGTACACTGGTATCGAAACAAAGTCTGTGGCAAGAGTGTTCATAACAATAGGACCCATAAGTCTAGTTCACCCTGTATATGTGTCTCCTATTGAAAACATTCCTTTCCTTATTGGCAAGGACCTGCTCAACAGGCTTGAGCCACTGATTGACATCAAGTGTTTGAAGATCTGGGCCCAGGTTCACAAACCTCTGCCCATCTCACACTCACATCACCTTAAAGCTCAGCCCTGTCACCTAAACACCAGGTCCACAGAGACTATTAACACATTTCACACTCCAACAATGACAAAGGATGCCATGAGCCAAAGAATCTCAGCTCATGATGAGCAATTGACTGTCCAAACAATAACAGTCCCTTTTGCTAACACCCATTCGGATCCCAAATGGCCTCCAGAAAGAGATAAATTAAAAGACCTGACAAACCAGGGTAACCACCAAAACATCCAATGTGCTTTTGATCCCATTCAATTCCCAAGAGCAGAACAAAAAGGGATTAAAGTAAAACATCACATAGTCCATCAAAATACATACAACACACGACAGGATAGGGACGGTTTGCAAAACTCCTCAGAGCTGCATTTGCAGTCAACCAACAAAGGCTGGAAAAATGGTTATGACCAATATGTGTTCTGTGAATGGCTGAAAAGGGGGGGGGGGGGGGGCAAGTTGCAAAAGTACAACTCTGTTAAACTGGCCCAAATGTCCATGTGCAAAGTCCAAAAGTGAGAAACAAGCTCATAAGCTCCTGCCACATGGGTCACACCCACACAGGGTCCTAAAACTTTCCCCCACCATTCACCCTCCAGCTAGGAATGTGAATAAAGATCAGCAAAGTGCTGACTTCAAATGGGTTCCTCACAACCAGATGGAACCAAATCAACATTCATCTCTGCATTATCAGCTCAATGCTTCTAGAAAGAAAGCATGATCTGAAAGGGGGGATTTGTAGTGTGATATGATGAATGTGTATTAATTCCTAATAAGAATTTTGAATTTCTTAGATGTGATTTTAAATACCAAAGATTTCGCTAGTTTTCAGAGACATGTCCAATCCACACAAACTCAGATGGGAATTAACCCATCTGATAACACAGAGCACGTAAACCACTCTCCAGGGACCTTTTTTATGACCCATGGCCATGCAGGGTCAAGAGAAGAATCTTTTGGGAGACACTCCTGAGGATCAGTTTATGGTCTGTATAAAGCTGCTTAATAAAGAACTTCTCAAACTATAGAATTAAACCTGAATTTCCATTGGTTTAAAACAATTTGAAGTTACATATGTGCACTTTTCTTGTACAGAAATATTCCTTCTAGTTCAGATTCAATTTCAGAGCCAAGAACCTATGGCGGGTCAATGAGCATAAGTCATTAATAATAATAAGTTCTAGCTAATTCTGCTGTATAATATGTGAAGATGGCCTACTTGTCCAAGCTAAAATTGGACAGGTAAAGACACTACATATTATTTAATGACTCCCAAACATTTAGCTTATCAATATGAATTAAATAATTAATTATTAATAAAATAATAATTAATTACCATTGACTCCGTTTTGTAGTGCTTATGCCACCGCAACGTGTGCATGCTATTTCCACTACAACTGTCAGAATGAGAAGCACCTAGGAGGAGATTCAGTAGACTTTACTCCACAGAGTACTGTAGCACTGAAACTGATGTACCTCCTCAACACCACTCAGGTGTTTTAACTCCATACAAATGAAGGGGAGCTTCTGTTTCTTCTGTCATTGGTAGAAACACAACCTTAAGTTAATGCAATTTTGTTAAATGAGTAAAGCAAATGAATGTGTCCTGGGTTTAAGGGAAGGAAGACTTCTGAGAAGGATTACTTACAGATAAACTGAAATAGTACAATTGACTATAAACATGCTTATAATCAGCATGAGGTGTTTGAGCATGGTAAATAGTGTTAATTAAAGACTAGAGTCCATTTGTTCATGTATAAACACCATGATTTACTTTCCACACTTTCACCCTGTTCTTTAAAGGTCAGGACCCCCACAGAGCAGGTATGGTTTGGTTGGTTGGTTACTGGCGTGGTGGTGATGTGTTCATGTACATTGTGATGGTATGAAATGATCAGACACAGCAGTGCTGCTGGAGATTTTAAACACAGTGTCTCTTCACTGTCCACACAATTGGACACATGAACATCTTTGGTCCACCTTGTAGATGTAAAGTCAGAGACAGTAGCTTATCTGTTGCTGCACAGTTTATGTTGGTCATCGTCTAGTCCTTCATCAGTGGACACAAGATGGTGTTGGCTGGATTTCTTTGGTTAGTGGACTATTCTCAGTCCAGCAGTGACACTGAGGGCTTTAAAAACTCCAGCAGACACTATACACCACCACCACATCAGTGTTACTGCAGCTCAGAGAATGATAAACCATCCACATCATACCTGCTCTGTGGTGGTCCTGACCATTGAAGAACAGTGGGAATGGGAGCAAACAACAACAGATAGACTACAGTCAGTAAATGTAGGACTACAAAGGGCTCCTGTGGACAGTGGAGCTGAGAGAATGGACAGTGAGGGTAGAAACAAGATGGTGCTCATCAGAGGCGATTGCTTTAAGACTGCAAGGGAAGCTCAGCTTCCCCTAAAATGTCAAAAAATAAGTGATCAAATATATTCTGTTGTGTGTACATGTCAGTGAATAAATATGCACTACAACGCGCTCAACTTTTGTTCAGAATCAGCTTCTTATTACTGGTAAAGATGCGGCTTTTTGAGCGTCCACAGAGTTCAATAGCGAAGCAGCCAAGTGCAGCGACACGAGACAAGTTATTGGATAAATGCTGGGCTTTGTCCCGCCCATCGGACGCTCAGCGTCTCTGGGGGTCTATGGGGCAGTGGGCTGGCCTGGGCTGGCCCGGACGCTCAGGTTCTGCATGATGATTGGATGATCTGTCTGAGGCTGAATCCCTTTTTGATGAACAGCCAAATGAGAGAATCAGCGATCCTTTGGTGTAAAGATTCGTGGGAGCATTACATTTTCATTCTGTTCTGAGTTGAACCAGACTTTCTTAATCCTCTTAGCGGCATTTTCTTTGTTAAAAACGACTAGTGACAAATCGAGCTTCTATTTCTGGTGGGGTTTTTTGTAGCTGCTTGTGTTTGGAGACTGACTTGTATCACTCTTTCTGACTTCTATCGCAGTTTCTGCTGCTGAGCCCCTCCACCATCACAAAGCACTCACAGGTGGAAACACTTAACATGGGCCAAGGCCGTTTAAGCAGCCTAGCTCCGCTGGCCATTGAGAGGACACTAGTCAAGTCCCTGGAAAAAATGCCTTGTTGGTACGACAGGGTCACAGATCATTTTCTTGAAAAGGAAAGGAGGGTAGAATTTACGTATAAATAAACTGACACATTTTATGATGTAGGCCGAAATTGAGCTTCCCCTCCTTGAACACTGAACTCCTTGAACTCTGTGGACGCATCCACAGGGTTCAATAGTGAAGCAGCGAAGTGCAGTGAAACGAGACGAATCATTGGATAAATGCTGGGCTTTGTCCCGCCCATCGGACGCTCAGCATCTCTGGGGGACTATGGGGCAGTGGGCTGGCCTCGGCTGGCCTGGATGCTCAGCTTCTGCATGATGATTGGATGATCTGTGTGAGGCTGAATCCCTTTTTGATTGACAGTGAAATGAGCGAATCAGCGATCCTTTGGTGTAAAGATTCGTGGGAGCACAGGCGGGCACACTTCACATGGGCCAAGGCCGATAAAGCAGCCTAGCTCTACTGGCCACTGAGAGGACACTAGTCAAGTCCCTGGAAAAGACACCTTGTTGGTAAGACAGGGTCAAAGATCATTTTCTTAAAAAGGAACGGAGGGTAGAATTTACGTATAAATAAACCACATGATGTAGGCGGAAAATGAGCTTCCCCTCCTTGAAAGACCAGCATCCGCCACTGGTGCTCATAATGTTATGGTTGATCAGTGTATACACTGTGTGTAGTTTAGGGACCACTCTCCACCTCCTGACTCTCTTAAAGCACACTGCTCCTTTATCTGCTTCACTGTAATCTGGGGTCTGTTACTGAGAGTGGAGTATATTTTTTGGTATAAGCAAGCTCCAGGAGGAGTTTTACAGTATGTTTTATATTTTATGCAGAGCTGGAGCTCTCCTTTATTATGGATCAGGTTTCTCGTCTCCTTATCTTCTTTGGAGATAACACTTAGCTCCACAATGAGGAGGCAACCACAGCGAATACAAAACGGTGTATAACCTCAATTATAACAGACATAAACATAAAATAATAGAACAAAAATACACCACATCACCCCCCACATTAACATAAAATGCAACTGTAAACACAAAATCTGCTACTATCTCCATGTCTCCTATATATTATTATGTTCTATATCAGATTTGAGTGCTGTATATGATGCCTTTGGTGTGTGTAGAGATGCCTCCCTTTACTCCTCCTGACTCGTATAGCACCACCCGTTCTCTCTCCTTTATCTGCTCCTCCAGCTGCTCCTCTCTTCACTCAGCACAGAGAATCATCATACACTGACAAGATGCTGCCAGCACTCTGCACTCTCTTCACTGCTCTCTCATGTAAGATTTCACAACACTGGAGCTCCTCAGCATTTACCTCCATCTAATGTGAGCATCAACTAATGTAACATAGATGCTGCTTTTATTGCAGGTGTCAGTGGTGTGACTGTGGTAAACCAGAAGCCCCCTGTTCTCACAGCCACTAAAGGAGAGAAGATCACTCTGCACTGTAATCTGGGGTCTGTTACTGGATATTCTGCTCGTTGGTTTAAACAGGTTCCAGGAAGGGTTCCACAATTTGTATTAAGTAATTATCACAGCTCTAGCTCTCCTTCATATGGATCTGGCTTCTCATCTCCTAAATTCACATCGACACACTCATCTCAGTCTGATTACACTTTGATTATTGATACAGTGGAGGTAGGAGACTCTGCAGTGTATTACTGTAAAACATGGGACAGCTCTGTTAGTGAGGTCGTATCACAATGATTCACACCATGACAAAAACCTCCTCACTGCTCACATTCACTTCTGCTTTCACACAGCTGTAGAAGCACCGTAACATCAACAGGACCCTGCTCTACCCAAGGGGAGGAGGAAAGTTTAACATTTAAAATATATCAAAATTTACAGAGATACATTAAATTCACTGAACAATTATTTCAGTATTAAAGTGTAGACAAATTGATTAAGTTGTGGAAGAAAGAAAAAAAAGATAAGAAAGGAGAAAGAAAGAGAAAAGGGCAACAAAATAATTAAATCTCAAAAGGTTCAAAAGTGCTACATGAAATTAAAGATGTCTTACATCTTGTTCATCCTCGATCAGCATGAAGGGCTACACTCTGTCTGCTCCATCAGCTTTAAGATAAGTCCAAACAAGTGTGATTTTCTTGAAACAATCAGTCTGCAAAAGTCAGAGGGGCAGCTGTGGCCTAAAAATGACTGTGGGTGGGTTAGTGAAGGAATATCTTACTTCAACTGAAAACCTTTTATCTCTTTCAAAGAAATCAGCCGGGTTTTTTCACACCTCGGAACTGAATTTATACTGTACAACAAAACTGTACTTCCTCATTTAACTCATCAGTGGCAGTGAACAAACACATACACTAGTGCACTAGAGCAGTGAGTATACACACCCACAGAGTGAAAGGCAGCCATAGTGGTGCAGAGCAGCTGTGGGTTAGGTGCCTTTCTCAAGGATACATCAGCCATGGATGTTGAGGGAAGAGACAGCACTGTTTCTTTACTCTTCCAGCCCCTTTGCAGGAGATCGAAACAGCAGCTTTCTGTCACTTATTTTTGAATAGTTTTAGTTTATTTACATAGTTTCATATTCATTTCACAATGAGACCTAATTGCTTTGATGCAGTTTGCTTTATAAATTATCATTCTTCCCCTGCCCCTTTCTCTCATAGACAGACTGTGGGGTGAATTAATGTTAATGTGAATGTGAGAGGAGAGGGGGTAGGTGGCAGTGAAGGATCAGAGTGAAGTGCACTGACCTGGAGATTTGCACAAGTGAGGACTAAAATGATCTCACTGTACATCATGGTGAAGTCTATTAAAAAAACAAAGACCATACAAACACAACAAAAGTAATGTCTTTTTATAAGATTAAGAAATATATATTTTTAAGCAAAACACTACATTGAAAGGATGAATATTTAATTCCAGGGACAGGTCACATCCCTTCAGTATTCACCTCTCACGTCTAAATCCCAGTAAAATACCTGAAGTAGTGATAGAATAGAATGTTTTGTGTTGTGTGACCTCAGTTGATTAGTCAGGGTTCATACACAAATTAAAGTGAATATAAGACAACTCTAGATATTTTTGTAAAGTGTGGCGAGATGTATTTTCTGCTACAGTTTATTCAACTTTATTCAAACTCAGAATGTAAATTTAAAGTGAGTGATTGTTTGGCTGAGATCATTTTAGTCCAGTAATGTTTATTACTAATTAATCATTTTCAAGGTTGTAGTGAATGTTACTCCATTGTACCTTCATTATCTCAGGCTCAATCCAGAGGCTTTTTTTCACTAGAGTCTAGTGTCACCTCAACATTTCAGCATCTACATTGAATTTATAATGAGAAATATTCTAAGTTCAAGGAATAAGACAGTGTTTCTATACAGATGAATTAACAGTGTTTATGTATTTTGAATAAGTCCATTTCAGGAATTATCTTGACACAACTTTATGCAAATAAATAATTATTACCTTCTATAGCACAAAAATGTAAATGATACATGTGATGTGTTAGTGTTGTCTACAGCCCCCTCCTTCTAACCCCTCCTGACTCTCTTATAGCACACCCCTGTTCTGTCTCCTTTATCTGTTCCTCCAGCTGCTCATCTCTTCACTCAGCACAGAGAGTCATCACACACTGACAAGATGCTGCCAGCACTCTGCACTCTCTTCACTGCTCTCTCATGTAAGATTTCACAACACTGGAGCTCCTCAGCATTTACCTCCATCTAATGTGAGCATCAACTAATGTAACATGGATGCTGCTTTTATTGCAGGTGTCAGTGGTGTGACTGTGGTGACCCAGAAGCCCCCTGTTCTCACAGCCACTAAAGGAGAGAAGACCACTCTGCACTGTAATCTGGGATCTGTTACTAATGATGCTCGTTGGTATAAACAGGTTCCAGGAGGGGTTCCACAGTTTGTTTTAAGTAATCATCACAGCTGGAGTTCTCCTAAGTATGGATCTGGCTTCTCGTCTCCTAAATTCACATCAACACACTCGTCTCAGACTGATTACACTTTGATTATTGATACAGTGGAGGTAGGAGACTCTGCAGTGTATTACTGTCACACATGGGACAGCTCTGCTAGTGTGGATGTACCACAATGATTCACACCATGACAAAAACCTCACTGCTCACATTCACACAGCTGTAGATGTAAAATGTCCTCAACAGGACACTACTCAAGTTGGCATTAGGTTGGCATTTACTGTTATTTTAACATAAACAATGCAGCAAACTATTTTTAAACTATTAAATCATTTTAATGTAAAATTGTAGTGGACTTTAAGGTAGCGTCTACTATTGAGGAGAAATACAGTTCTTTATGGTTAATAAGGTAATATAAGATAATCTTTTATTAGACATTAAATTAGGGGAAATAAAAAAAAACAGTCAAAACAATTACTTTAAAAGAAAGGAAAAAAGTACTAAATTGTAAGAAAAGCTGCCACATGCACTGCGCCATCTTGGTGGTGCGTCTTTTATAGTCGAACCGTTTGTTTGAGAAGAAAAACAAAAGACTTTTGTTTGTAGAGAGAGTGAAAGCCTAGCATACCGGATGGAGACACTTTGGGTTTTTTTTATCCAGTTATTGACACCGGGGTTTTATAAACATATTAGACAGGTTTAAAGCCGAGAGTTAGCAAATCTTCTATAAAATCTTTTATAAAAAATGTATTTTGAAAACAATAATGAACAATGAGTTTTATGTGTCTTGAGCTGAAAAATAAGCCACACACTGCTTCATGTTGATGTTCTCAAGGGCTTGTTTTCACCCTCAGAAAGGCCTATAGTCCCACCCTCTGGAGATTGGGCCTTCCCTACATTTGTCATGCCCTCCCCAACAAGACTGACACAGCCAAAAGTTTTCATCCCTTTGACAGGTAAATTCCTTCTTCATTTGCTGCTGCTGTCATTTCACTTTCCACCTTAAAAGCTGTTGTTGCTGACTGTTTTGACACACAAGCCTGAAGTTAGCATCCTATTTCCATCTTTAAAAAGTTCTAAATTAGACTTGTACATTTGCTCTGTGTTTTTCATTTATTATTCTGGCTGACAAGGGAGAAGAAGCCAAAGGGGTATTAATACACAGAAGCACAGACAAGGAACACCTGGGAGAGATGATGAGAGGGTAAGGCAACAAAGGAGACAGGTGGACACATTGATTGCAAGGTTGGGCTAAAGGGGGACAAAGGTGGAGACAGGAACAAAACAAAACAGAGCCATGTCATAAAGGAGCACATGGCAGGCAAACAGACCTCACAAACCAAAGCAGGAAATCATGAGACCAAACACAGGTCAGCTATGAAAAAGTGGTTGTTGATGCAGGAGAAGGGGGAGGCTGAAGGGAGGGCGTTTCTGAATTACTGTTTGTTTGGCTCTGAGAGACTAGTGCGAACTCTAGTGACAAAATCTTGGACAGTGCGCCTTTAATAAGTATTTTAATAGATGAGACAATGTTAATATTTATATGAAATAGATCGTAGTAATAAAGATTACAAACTCATTCCATTGAATGAACTTGATTTGTCTTTATTTCTTTGATAAGTGAAATTAATTCATTTATGTGTAAATTGTGTTTTCAGTTATAAATGTCACTTAGTGTCTACATGTGAAGTAGTAGCATCCCCTTGTGGATCAGTTCCACATTCACAACATATGTGAACAGGTGAGAAATAAAACCCATGTAAAGCCGTTCCATGTTTGTACGTGAATGAGTTAATGAGATACAAACCTGTTCTTTGAAGTGTTAAATGAGCATAAATCATTTAGAATATTCATGAAATGACTACAGTGTTGGATAACAGAGTTCTTATCTGTTTTCCAGGGTTCCTGGTTTCTTGGATATGAAAAACTGCTAGAGTGAAGTATTTATCTCTGCAGAAGAATTGTTTGTTTTTTTAATTGTTAATTGTTATATATTAAATGGACTCATGTATTTCACCATATTGTGCTGTTGCTCTTATATGAAAGCAGTGAGTCATATCTGGTTTTATTTTTTAATCTCTACATACTTTAATGTCTGTTGCATTCAGGCATGCACAGCATTCATGGAAATTCAGAAAGAGATGCATCTCCATTGTCAGGGCTTGGATGTTGAATGCACCTTAGACATGTGTTAGAGCTGGTTCAGTGGCTAAACACTTGTACTGCATTGACCTAATATTGGAAGAACTCTCTCTGGATGACTGTCTGTAAGGAGTTGGTGTGTTTTCCCTGTGTCCGCGTGGGTTTCCTCCCAAAGTCCAAAAACACACGTTAGTAGGTGGATTGGCGACTCAAAAGTGTCTGTAGGTGTTCACAATGATTCCAGGTAGGCTCTGGACCCACCGCGACCCTGAATTGGATAAGGGTTATAGATAATGAATGAAGGATATCACTGAGTGGGACATCACTATCACTTCATGCAATCGCCACCTACAGAGCAGACACATTTGGGCCAAATCGGTTTCAAGTGTTGTGTGGCCCACACATGGGCCAAACTCATTCACTGCATTTATCCAGCACCTCAGTCACAAAACAGTGGAACAGAAGCAGCACTCTCTCATTTTAGCTCAATGTAAATCAGCAACTTTCTGTATGTCAACTCATAAAGGGAGAAACACTGATGCACTACATTCATGGATTTTTAAAAAAGCATTTCCGTCCAACAGAATGTATAATCACAGATTTATCTACAAAGCCATCATTTAAAATATGTTTACGCTTACATTTAATTTGGCAATCGTGATAATTTCATATAGTGTCGCAGTCACACAGCTCCAGGGGCCTGGAGGTTGTGGGTTCGATTCCCGCTCCGGGTGACTGTCTGTGAGGAGTTGGTGTGTTCTCCCCGTGTCCGCGTGGGTTTCCTCCGGGTGCTCCGGTTTCCTCCCACAGTCCAAAAAACACACGTTGCAGGTGGATTGGCGACTCGAAAGTGTCCGTGAGTGAATGTGTGTGTGTCTGTGTTGCCCTGTGAAGGACTGGCGTCCCCTCCAGGGTGTATTCCCGCCTTGCGCCCGATGATTCCAGGTAGGCTCTGGATCCCCCGCGACCCTAAATTGGATAAGCAGTTACAGATAATGGATGGATGGATGGATGGATAATTTCATATACTGTCTTAATATTTCAACACTGACAATGATACATCACATATTATGAAACACTGAGGATACACCTGCTCAACACTTATACTCTTATTTCAGCTCTATGCAAATGAAGACAAGTTTCCAATCATTAATAGGAACTGATGTGTCATGAGTAAAAATAAACGTTACTAATATCAGCATATGTTTGAGCATGATAACATTTGTTCTGAAGTCCTGGAAAATAATTAATCTGCACATTTTTAATCATAGTAAGTGTGATGTTAGTGATTTTATGCACCCCTGTGTATATGATTCTTAGGTTGTTTGTACTTAAGACACCTCCCTCTCTCTCCTCCTGACTCTCTTATAGCACACCCATGCTCTCTCCTTTATCTGCTCCTCCAGCTGCTCATCTCTTCACTCAGCACAGAGAGTCATCACACACTGACAAGATGCTGCCAGCACTCTGCACTCTCTTCACTGCTCTCTCATGTAAGATTTCACAACACTGGAGCTCCTCAGCATTTACCTCCATCTAATGTGAGCATCAACTAATGTAACATGGATGCTGCTTTTATTGCAGGTGTCAGTGGTGTGACTGTGGTGACCCAGAAGCCCCCTGTTCTCACAGCCACTAAAGGAGAGAAGACCACTCTGCACTGTAACCTGGGGACTGCTACTGAACATTCTGCTATCTGGTATAAACAGATTCCAGGAGGAGTTCCACAGTTTGTGCTAAAAAATCATCACAGCTATAGTCCTCCTAAGTATGGATCTGGCTTCTCGTCTCCTAAATTCACATCAACACACTCGTCTCAGTCTGATTACACTTTGATTATTGATACAGTGGAGGTAGGAGACACTGACGTATATTACTGTTACACATGGGACAGATCTGTTAGTGAGTACGTATCACAGTGATTCACACCATGACAAAAACCTCCTCACAGTCTCTTCTGCTTTCACACAGCTGTAGAAGCACAGTATCATCCACAGGACCCTATATTACTCAAGGGGAAGAGGAAAGGTTAACATTTAAGAAATACCAACATGTACTTGAAAAATTATTTCAGCATTAAAAGGCAGACAAAATGAAGAAATTATGGAAGATATATATAAGAAAGGAGAAAAGAAAGAGAAAAGGGCAACAAAACAACTCAATCTCAAAGGTACAAAGTGCTACATGAAATTAAATATCAAATGTGAGGAAGACAATTAAACTCCCATTAAATCTGCAGATGCAGACTCTCTCCATCTGCTCCCAATGGATTATAGCACTATAATAAAAAACTCAGTTAAATCCCACTGATCAAAAAATGAGTATTTTTGTTATAATAAAATATACAATGTAAACTCATCTATGTCTTTAAGGAAATCCAAACCTAATTACTCAGTGAAAACCACTGTGTATCATCTCTCAGTACGGCTACTTAAGCAGTGTCTTACATCTTGTTCATCCTCGATCAGCATGAAGGGCTACACTCTGGATGCTCCATCAGCTTTAAGATAAGTCCAAAAAGTTCTTACATCATGCATTCTTTCTTGAAACAATCAGTCTGCAAATGTCAGAGGGGCATCTGTGGTCTAACAATGACTGTGAGTGGGTGAGTGAAGGAATATCTTACTTCAAATGAAAACCTTTCAAAGAAACCAGCAGGGTTTTTTCACACCTCTGAACTGAATTTAAACAGTACAACAAAACTGTACTTCCTCATTTAACTCATCAGTGGCAGTAAACACACACATACACTAGTGCACTAGGGCAGTGAGTATTCACACACCCAGAGAGAAAGGCAGCCATTACAGTGCAGAGCAGTTGTGGGTTAGGATACATCAGCCATGGATGTTGAGAGAAGAGACAGTGCTGTTTCTTCACACCTCCTGCCCCTTTATGGGGAATTAATTTTAGTTTATTTACATTGTTTCATATATATATCACAATATTGAGACCTAATTGCTTTAATGCAGTTTGTTTTATAAATTATCATTCTTCCCCTGCCCCTTTCTCTCATAGACAGACTGTGGGGTGAATTAATGTTAATGTGAATGTGAGAGGAGAGGGGGTAAGTGGCAGTAAAGGATCAGAGTGAAGGGCACTGACCTGGAGATTTCCACAAGTGAGGACTAAAATTTGATCTCACTGTACATCATGATGAAGTCTATTAAAAGAACAAAGACCATACAAACACAACAAAAGTAATGTCTTTTTGTAAGATTAAGAAATATATATTTTTAAGCAAAACACTACATTGAAAGGATGAATATTTAATTCCAGGGACAGGTCACATCCCTTCAGTATTCACCTCTCATGTCTAAATCCCAGTAAAATACCTGAAGTAGTGATAGAATAGAATGTTTTGTGTTGTGTGACCTCAGTTGATTAGTCAGGGTTCATACACAAATTAAAGTGAATATAAGACAACTCTAGATATTTTTGTAAAGTGTGGCGAGATGTATTTTCTGCTACAGTTTATTCAACTTTATTCAAACTCAGAATGTAAATTTAAAGTGAGTGATTGTTTGGCTGAGATCATTTTAGTCCAGTAATGTTTATTACTAATTAATCATTTTCAAGGTTGTAGTGAATGTTACTCCATTGTACCTTCATTATCTCAGGCTCAATCCAGAGGCTTTTTTCATTAGAGTCTAGTGTCACCTCAACATTTCAGCATCTACATCGAATTTATAATGAGAAATATTCTAAGTTCAAGGAATAAGACAGTGTTTCTATACGGATGAATTAATAGTGTTTATATATTTTGAATAAGTCCATTTCAGGAATTATTTTGACACTTTATGCAAATAAATAATTATTACCTTCTATAGCACAAGAATGTAAATGATAGGTGTGGTGTGTTAGTGTTGTCTACAGCTCCCTCCTTCTAACCCCTCCTGATTCTTATAGCACACCCCTGCTCTCTCCTTTATCTGTTCCTCCAGCTGCTCATCTTTTCACTCAGCACAGAGAGTCATCAAACACTGACAAGATGCTGCCAGCACTCTGCACTCTCTTCACTGCTCTCTCATGTAAGATTTCACAACACTGGAGCTCCCCAGCATTTACCTCCATCTAATCTGTGCATCAACTAATGTAACATGGATGCTGCTTTTATTGCAGGTGTCAGTGGTGTGACTGTGGTGACCCAGAAGCCCCCTGTTCTCACAGCCACTAAAGGAGAGAAGATCACTCTGCACTGTAATCTGGGGACTGTTACTGATTATAATGCTATCTGGAATAAACAGGTTCCAGAAGGAGTTCCACAGTTTGTATTAAGTAATCGTCACAGCTCTAGTTCTCCTAAGTATGGATCTGGCTTCTCGTCTCCTAAATTCACATCAACACACTCATCTCAGTCTGATTACACTTTGATTATTGATACAGTGGAGGTAGGAGACTCTGCAGTGTATTACTGTCACACATGGGACACATCTGTTAATAAGTACGTATCACAGTGATTCACACCATGACAAAAACCTCCTCACTGCTCACATTCACTTCTGCTTTCACACAGCTGTAGATGTAAAATATCCTCAATAAGAGCTTACAATACTGAAATGGAGGAGGGAAGTTTATCATTTAAAAGTTCACTAAATTTATTGAAAATTTATTTCCGCTTTAACCTCGACCCTGAACTGGATAAGCAGTTACAGATAATGAATGAATAAATGAATTTCCGCTTTAAAAGGCAGGCAACAAAAAAAAAAAAACATTTTGAAAAACATGCTGATAAAATGTGTGACTTCTTATTTGTTAAATTAAAAATGAAAATGCTTCTATAATGTTTCTATAATGCTCTTTAAACAAATCAAAATGTTATCACTAAATGAAAATCTTCGGATTTCGCCCATCAATACGACTAACAATGAGCATAAAGGACTGCTCTCTGGCTGCTCTCTGGCTGAAGATAAGCTTAAACAATTCTTACATCTTTTTTTTTTTTTTTCAATAATCCAAGAATAAAGTCTAGTGTGGAAAACTCCACTTCTTTCTACACAGAAGAGTAGGGTTTGATTCCTTTCTTGGGGAACAACAGCAGTTTACACCAACGAGAGTCATAGGGCAGGACTCCTAAAAATACTAAGCCTTACATCAGCGTAACATGATCAACATACACTGATGTGCTACTGGGCAGCACAGTGGTGCAGCAGGTAGAGTCTGTGTCACACAACTCCAGAGACCTGGAGGTTGTGGGTTTGAGACCCGTTCCAAGTAACTGTCTGTTAGTAGTTTGGTGTGTTCCTCCCCTGTCTGCATGGGTTTCCTCCAGGTGCTCCAGTTTCCTCCCACGGTCCAAAAACACTTGTTGGTAGGTGGAGTGTGTGTCACCCTGCAAAGGACTGGTGCCTCCTCCAGGGTCTGTTCTCGCCTTGTGCCCAGTGATTCAGGATAGGCTCCGGACCCACTGTGACCCTGAACTGGATAAGTGGTTTCAGACAATGAATGAATGAATGATCTCCCACAATGAAAATAACCTGAGAAAACACATTCCATTTCCTAAAAGTTCTCTTGAACAAACAATCAGCAATGGATCACCAGACTACAGTATATCCCTCATTACCAGTGTTACCTTTAAGTGCTGTTTACTCTCATTACTGCACTTTTAATTCAATGATATTACAGAATTTCAAATCCACCGTCTTGTGCTGGGACTAGACCACAACACTCATCCATATCTTCATCTCCAGCTCACCCAGACACCAGTGTTTTAACCTAAAACTGATACCCTCAAGTTTAGAGCAAAATAACTGCTTGAAGTGACACATTCTGAACACAGGCTTCAGATTTTAATAGATTTCAGATTTACTTCACACAGTCCACATGCTCGGTCAATGTATCACTATTGTATAATGTTCTGTGTGATTTCTTTAATGTCCTGATACTGAAAATAATAAGTACTTAAGGGATGCTGCGATGGGAAATTAATTACATTTGGCCTCCAGCTTTTGCTCAACACAGAGGGTCATTTCTTTAATTCTGGTTACACTGTCTTCTAACTTTCTCTCAGTGAAGGAAAAGTACCTTGACAGGAGTGAATCTGTGGTTTCTGACTAAATGAGTACTGAAGATTTCCTGTGTAAGACAGTAACTCAGACAGCAGGTCTTCCAGTGCACTGGTTCTGTACTGATGCAACATTACACAACACTCTCAGTCACTGTGTGGACACTGACTTCACAGATAACACTCAGCTCCTCACTGAGGGGGAGACCAGAGGGAACACACAAATCACAGCAGTGATGTAACGCAGCATAAGAGGGAGCCTTAAACATAAATCAACAACACATAAATATACCATATTACATATTAACCACAAACAACAACTGTAAATACACAAAATCCACTTTATAAAGAAGAGAGCACCTAATGCACTATGGGAACAATGCATAATTTCATTCATTGTCCCCTCTCTCTTTCTCCATTTTCCTGCACACACACACACACACACACACACACACATGTCACAAGGAACACCTTAATATTTAAATAATGCACGTGAACATGAAACATTTGAACTACGCTTGAGACTATTCTCCTCTGCAGGAACAGTGCACTATAGTCGTGTCAGTGAAGAAAGTCTCAGCTGATTGGCTGATTAGAGATTCAGGTCCCTCCCTCAGTTCCCTATGAAAGCTCCCTCCACTCTCTCCTCTCTTCATCCGCCACTCTGTTCATCCCTCTGCTGATCACACAGACAACATGCTGCCAACTCTCTGTGTTCTACTCCCTGCTCTGGCATGTAAGATCTCTCCTCCTGCTTTTCTCTCTACACTGATGAGGTGTGTGTGTGACTAGGAGTGTGTGTGAAATGTGACTGATGCTCATACACTTCAATGTTGCTTTATGTTTCAGGGGTCAGTTCACAAAGAGTTCTGACACAACCTCCTTCAGTGCAAACAGAGCCGGGCCGCACTGTCAGTCTGGACTGTAACGTCGCAAAGGATGAAAACTTCTATGTCTCCTGGTATAAACAGATTCCACAAGCAGCTCCTCAGTTTGTGTTGAAATTGCTTTATTCTCACAGCTCTCCTAGGGAATATGGAGATAATTTTTCATCTGCGCGCTTCACATCTAAAGCCTCCACATGCATCGACTACCAGCTAATAATCAGTAAAGTGGAGGTAGGAGACTCTGCAGTGTATTACTGTGGAACATGGGATGACTCCACTAGTTCAGCTGTATCACAGTGATAGAGAGCAGGACAAAAACCTCCTCACTGTTCACACTGACATCTCCATCTGACTGAGCACATCTCAGCTTCAGCAGAAAAGTGGAGTGGAAAAGTGGTCTATTGAGCAGGAAGTGGGAAGAAATCCCAGGAGAACAGAGCTGTGGAATTCCCAGAAACTGAAACGGGATGTGGAAGGACTCAGTGCTGATCACAGACAGTAGAAGAGAGAGCTGAAGTCTAGAGGAGGTTTCAGTTGCGCTACTTTCACTTCTGAAACTGAGGAGGTTATTGTACGGGTGATGATATGAAATGAAGCACTGTGGTATTCGGACAAGGAACAAAGCTGTTCGTCACCGGTAAGAAACTCTTCTCTTTATCTACAATTCACTTCTTTAATGTTTCACACTCAGCTTTAACTGCTATCTAACTGCTACTTTATAACACTGAATAAGGATTTTGTCTATTTTTATTGTATGTTTAAAAGAAGGAGAGCATTAGAGTTGGAGGCAGACATGAACCAAAGGAAGATCAATAATCTATAATTTCAGAATCAAACCCTGACTGTGTTCCTCTGTTGTGAAATTTGATAGTGGATAAATATGAAAACAGTACTTGCTGATTGGAAAGTATGCTGTAAGTCAGCGATTGCTGAAGTTACATTGCTCTCATTGCTGTCTGATGCATATGTTTTGATGCCACAGATAAGTTCTGTTGATTTTCTAACTGGAAAATTAGAAATAGCTCTCAACAGAGAACACACGTCTGGTATTATAAAGCATACTTACAATTTAATTGCTGAATGTAAGACATGTTACAGTAAATATGACATAAAATAAGGTTTGTGTAAACTTTTTGGCAGACTTTGTATTTAATTTTTTCCAATATAAATTTTATGTTAAAATACATGTTGTGCATTACATATGACGCCTTAGACACAATTGCATTTGTTGTCTATTATTGATTTTGAAAATAAAATAATCAAATAACACTCACCCGATCAGAGCTTTCCAAACTTCTACATGCAGCCGTTTCAAAATTAAGAAACTATGCTTTAAATCATTTAAAAAAAAAAAAAAAAAAAAAAAAAACTAAAATACTTTTTCATGGTCTCTCCATCTTCCTCTCTGTTCCTCAATGTAACTGTAAAATACTTTTTTAATATTCAGTATAACTCCTTTAAGGGAAATGAAGGTTCAATTGACTCAATATTTATTTTTAAGAAATTTATTTAAATCAATTAAAGTGTTTACAACAGGTGTTTTCCATTAGAACATGAGAAAAATTATACTTTCATTAACAGCAAACTGGGCACAACTTCAAACAGTCTTTAATTCTCATTGTTTGTAGTGTATTAAATCATGTCTTTATCTGTTTCTCTGATCAGACGCTTCTGCCCCGGCTCCTGTTCTGACCCTCTTCCCTCCGTCCAGTGAAGAGCTGAAGTCTAACAAAGCCACTCTAGTGTGTGTGGTCAGTGATATGCCCACTGGGTTTGCTGATGTGAGCTGGCTGGTGGACAGTAAAGCGGTCAGCAGTGGAGTGACCACTGGCTCTGCAGAGCAGCAAACCAATAAGAAATTCAGACTGAGCAGCTTTTTGACCATTGAGAGGTCAGAGTGGGAGAAAGATAAAGACGTAACGTGTCAAGTGTCTTCTGCCTCAAAAACCGCCAGTAAAAAGTTGAAGAAGTCTGAATGTATCGTCTGAACCTGATCACATCTGATACATCTTCATTCTTTTAATCTTCACAGTAACAGAGCTTCATAGAAACAGTAGTTTAACGTGTAGTGACAGAACGCTGACGTCATTAACAAACACTGGATCATCTCCTGCTGACGTAGTCATTTATCTTTTTTGTTTTATGACATGTTTGTTTGCTGAAGTTTAATAAAATGCATTACTAAAGAAACTGTTGTTCATTTTTCATGGTGATGGAGAGTCCAGTAGAATGTTCTAGATATTAATCAGAGACCTCAGCAGCTCAATGAAACACATGTAGAGAATAAGAGTGAGAATGACTAAAGGAGTGAAACATGTTTCTACAGGATTATAAAATGATAAGATAATAAACTGACTGTAGAGTGAAGAGAGATATGGACATTCAGCTACACTGAGATGTTGTGAAACCTGTGGTCACTGATAATGTCACTGGAAATGAAAAATAATGATCTAAAGCAGATCAGAGTCAGTGGTCACTGTCCAGACAAGTGCAGTACAGAGAGTGAATTCAAATGTCAGGCTCCAGTGAGAGATTCAGATCCTGAGGCGTAAACTACACTCAAAAAGAGCTAAAAGACTTCATTTCATATCTTTATATTTAAGTTTTACTGCTACTCAAACAACAGATATACAAATTAAAACGCTAAAAAAGTCCTTTTTATGTGACATGGAATAAACAAAATGTCGAAAAGGGGATGTGCTCAGTGACCGCGTTGTGAACCGTAGACCGTGACCTATGGACTATTAGTGAAGAGCGCCATCTGTCCGCAGAATTGAGACACATCACACATTAAGACACAGGATACACCTGCTCAATTATGTGCTGTTATTTTAACTCTATGCAAATCAAGACAAGTTTCCATTTCTACTTTCAAGCGTAGAAACCCATGCTGGTAACAAATGCAATGATGAGTTATTGTTTTATTTTATTATTGATAAAAACAAATTAACTTAATAGTAATTATGTACATTATTACGTAATTAAATAAAATTATGAAGAACATGAGAGTGATCTGTATGATCTTTATGGTGTTTGTATTTGAGAGACCCCTCCCTCTCTCCTCCTGACTCTTATAGCACATCCCTGCTCTCTCTCCTTTATCTGCTCCTCCAGCTGCTCCTCTCTTCACTCAGCACAGAGAGTCATCACACACTGACAAGATGCTGCCAGCACTCTGCACTCTCTTCACTGCTCTCTCATGTAAGATTTCACAACACTGGAGCTCCTCAGCATTTACCTCCATCTAATGTGAGCATCAACTAATGTAACATGGATGCTGCTTTTATTGCAGGTGTCAGTGGTGTGACTGTGGTGACCCAGAAGCCCCCTGTTCTCACAGCCACTAAAGGAGAGAAGACCACTCTGCACTGTAACCTGGGGTCTGTTACTGATCAATCTGCTCGTTGGTATAAACAGGTTCCAGGAGGAGTTCCACAGTTTGTGTTAAGGAATTATCACAGCTGGAGTTCTCCTTCATATGGATCTGGCTTCTCGTCTCCTAAATTCACATCAGCACACTCATCTAAATCTGATTACACTTTGATCATTGACACAGTGGAGGTAGGAGACTCTGCAGTGTATTACTGTCACACATGGGATAACTCTGCTAAAGAACACGTACCACAGTGATTCACACCATGACAAAAACCTCCTCACTGCTCACATTCACGTCTGCTTTCAGAAAACAGCAGAAGAACAGAATCATTAACAGAGACCTATAACAGTGACTTGTGTATTGAGTTTATAATATATATTATTTATAGAGTGTTTTAATAGATGGGATGAGGATTTAATTTGCATAAGAAGTAAATAGCAGTATAAAACAGTAAGTAAACTCAAATCATTTTTCCTGTTCATAATGAGGAGGTGCCACTACTTTGTGTGCTTTTAACCCCTTCTACCACCCAATGTCTAAATCCTGGATACTCAACTGTCAGAATGAGAAGCACTGAGGAGGAGATTCAGTAGACTTTACTCCACACAGTACTGTAGCACTGAAACTGATGTACCTCCTCAACACCACTCAGGGGTTTTAACTCCATACAAATGAAGGGTAGCTTCTGTTTCTTCTGTCATGGTTTGTGGTGGTGATGTGTTCAAGTACATTGTGATGGTATGAATGGATCAGACACAGCAGTGCTCCTGGGGTTTTTAAACACTACGTCTCTTCTCTGTCCACACACTTGGACACACCTACATCTTTGGTCCATCTTGTAGATGTAAAGTCAGAGACAGTAGCTCATCTGTTGCTGCACGGTGTGTGTTGGTCATCCTCTAGTCCTTCATCAGTGGACACAAGACGGTGCTGGCTGGATTTCTTTGGTTAGTGGACTATTCTCAGTCCAGCAGTGACACTGGGGGCTTTAAAAACTCCAGCAGCACTGCTGTGTCTGATCCACTTGTGTACAAGTGCAACACACACTAACACCCTACCACCACATCAGTGTCAGTGCAGCTCAGAGAATGATTCACCATCCAAATCATACCTGCTCTGTGGTGGTCCTGACCATTGAAGAACGGGGTGAAAAGGGGCAATGTACACAGAACAATAGGCGGACTCTGGTGTGTAAATGTAGACCATGTTGGCAGTGGAGCTGAGAGAATGGATAGTGAGGGTAGAAACAAGGTGTTGGTCGTAATATTATGGTTGATCAGTGCATACAAAACGATGAATAACCTCACTTATGACAGACATAAACATAAAATAATAGAACAATAATACACCACATCACAACCCAATGACCATAAAACACAACTGTAAACAAACAAAATCCGCTACTCTCTCCATGTCTCCTACAGACACACAAACACACTTGAGGAAGAACACACTATAAACACTTGATGAGGAACACACATAAACTGTTTTCATGTAACACTGCTTTGTTATATCTGTTGATTAATTTAGCCGTGTTTATTTATTTCCTCATGTAAAAACATATATAGCACATCAATAGTCTGCCTTGATATTTAAAAAAGTAACAAGTAAATGTATCTATATATTAATATGTTCTATAACACATTAGAGTGCTGTATATGATCCCTTTGGTGTGTGTAGAGACGCCTCCCTCTCCTCATCCTCCTGACTCTTATAGCACACCCCTGCTCTCTCTTCTTTATCTGCTCCTCCAGCTGCTCATCTCTTCACTCAGCACAGAGAGTCATCACACACTGACAAGATGCTGCCAGCACTCTGCACTCTCTTCACTGCTCTCTCATGTAAGATTTCACAACACTGGAGCTCCTCAGCATTTACCTCCATCTAATGTGAGCATCAACTAATGTAACATGGATGCTGCTTTTATTGCAGGTGTCAGTGGTGTGACTGTGGTGACCCAGAAGCCCCCTGTTCTCACAGCCACTAAAGGAGAGAAGATCACTCTGCACTGTAATCTGGGGGCTGTAAATAATGACACTGCCCGATGGTATAAAGAGGTCCCAGGAGGGGTTCCGCAGTTTGTGTTGGTTAAGAAACAGGGCTGGAGGGCTCCTGAATATGGATCTGGCTTCACGTCTCCTAAATTCACATCAACGGACTCATCTAGTTCAGATTACACTTTGATCATTGATAAAGTGGAGGTAGGAGACTCTGCAGTGTATTACTGTCACACATGGGACGGCTCTGCTAGTGAGCACGTATCACAGTGATTCACACCATGACAAAAACCTCCTCACTGCTCACATTCACTTCTGCTTTCACACAGCTGTAGGAGTACAATATCCTCAACAGGACACTACTCAAGTTGGCATTAGGCTGCATTTACTGTTATTTTAACAAATATTGCAGCAAACTAATAATTTTAATGTAAAGTTGTAGTGGACTTTAAGGGAGCGTCTACTATTGAGGAGAAATACAGTTCTTTATGGTTAGTATAAGATAAGATAGAAATTTATTAGACATTAAATTAGGGGAAATAAAGAACAGTCAAAACAATTACTTTAAAAGAAAGGAAAAAACTACTAAATTGTAAGAAAAGCTACCACATGCACTGTGCCATCTTGGTGGTGTGTCTTTTATAGTGGGGCCGTTTGTTTGAGAAGAAAAACAAAAGACTCTCGTTTGTAGAGAGAGTGAAAGCCTATCATTCCGGACGGAGACACTTTGTTTTTTTTTTTTACCCAGTTATTGACACCGGGGTTTCATAAACATATTAGAAATTTTTAAAGCTGAGAGTTAGCAAATATTCTATAAAATCTTTTATAAAAAATGATTTTTGAAAACAATCGTGAATAACGAGTTTTAGGAGTTAAAAATAAGCCACACACCGCTTCATGTTGATGTTCTCAAGGGCTTGTTTTCACCCTCAGGAAGGCCTATAGTCCCACCCTCTGGAGACTTGGGCCTTCCCTACATTTGCCATACCCTCCCCAACAAGACTGACACAGCCAAAAGTTTTCATCCCTTCGACAGGTAAATTCCTTCTTCATTTGCTGCTGCCGTCTTTTCACTTTCCACCTTAAAAGTTGTTGTTGCTGACTGTTTTGACACACAAGCCTGAAGTTGGCATCCTATTTCCACCATTAAAAAGTTCTAAATTAGACTTGTACATTTCCTTTGTGATTTTCATTTACTATTCTGGCTGACAAGGGAGCACTAAAACCAAAGGGGTATAAATACACAGAAGCACAGACAAGGAACACCTGGGAGAGATGATGAGAGGGTAAGGCAACAAAGGAGACCGGTGGAAACATTGATTACAAGGTTGGGCTAAAGTGGGACAAAGGTGGAGACAGGAACAAAACAGAGCAATGTTATAAAGAAGCACATGGCAGGCAAACAGACCTCACAAAACAAAGCAGGAAAGCATGAGACCAAACACAGGTCAGCTATGAAAAAGTGGTTGTTGAGGCTGGAGAAGGGGGAGGCTGAAGGGAAGGACGTTTCTGAATTACTGTTAATGTTTGGCTCTGAGAGACTCTGGTGGCAAAATCTTGGACAGTGCACCTTTAATGAGTATTTTAATACTCATGGTTTCATGGTTTCTTGGATATGAAAGACTGCTCGAGTGAAGTATTTATCTCTACAGAAGAATTATTTGTTTTTTGAATTGTTAATTGTTATATATTAAATGGACTCATATATTTCACCATATTGTGCTGTTGCTTTTATATGAAAGCAGTGAGTCATATCTGGTTGTGTGCTCACTACTGCATTAAATATGGTCTCAGGTTTATTGCTTTATCATCGCTGATGCTGTGATTGGTGCAGCATAGTGTATAACAACTGCCTTCTACACAGAAGGCTATGTTACTCTTCCCCGCCATGCTACAACGTTAATGGTCATTTTGGTAAGTACATATACGCTGCCCTCCCATCACATGTTTTTGTCACTCTGGATTATGTAAATAAACACAAATCTAGGTGTGCTCTTGTCTTTTGTGCTGCCCCATGTCTAAAAAATCCTAAACAATCCACTGTCATAACACATTATGTGTAACACACAGGACGCACTTGCACAACACCACTCTTTTATTTTAGTTCTATAGAAAATGAAGACTATTCCCAGTTTCTTCCAAGAATAATAGAAAACAAATGTTGAATGAATAAAGCACCTCAAACAAAGGATTATGTAGTAAGAATATGCAAAAGTAAATACGAGTAATTGATATATATATATTTCATTTAAAGTTCACACTGAAGAATTTAATATGTTAAATATTAAGGCTGAACAATTTAGAAACAATATAATACAGTATATATATATATATATATATATATATATATATATATATATATATATATATATATATATAATTCCAGATTTTAACTGCTGTTTTTATCATATGAACAACAGTGTTTGGATATTTCTAACTGGTCAGTTTCTTTAAATGTCCCCATTGAAACATATTAGGACATTGTTCTTGAAAATGTTCTATAATTAAAATTGCAGCTCTTGTGATTTGTAAAGGACACATTCACATTCTCTTTTCACACATAAGAGTGAAGCACGTAATCCGCATTGTGTGTGTATTTGAGAACTTCCCCCATCTAATGTGAGCATCAACAAATGTAACATGAATGCTGCTTTTATTTTTTACATTTTTCTCTACATACTTTAATGTCTGTTGCATACAGGCATTCACAGCATTCATGGAAATTCAGAAAGAGATGCATCTCCATCGTCAGGGCTAGGATGTTGAACGCACCTCAGACACGTGTTAGAGCTGGTTCAGAGGCTAAACACTTGTACTGCTTTGACCTAATATTGGAAGAACTTTCTCGATGCGTAGAAAAAATATTGCTGACACCAGTTAGAAGCAGAAACTTTATTGAATCAACTGGAGATAATTCATCCATTTATTATCTGTAACTGCTTTTCCAATTCAGGGTTGCGGTGGGTCCCGGGCCTTCCCGAAATCACTGGGAGCAAGGCAGGAACACACCCTGGAGGGGGTGCCAGTCCTTTACAGGGCAACACACACTCACACATTCACTCACACCTACAGACACTTTTCGCCAATCCACCTACCAACATGTGTTTTTAGACTGTGGGAGGGAACCCACGCGGACACGAGGAGAACACACCAACTCCACACAGACAGTCACACGGAGCGGGACTCAAACCCACAACCTACAGGTCCCTGGAGCTGTGTGACTGCGGCACTACCTGATGCACCACTGTGCCGCCCCAAAAACAATTCAGATGATGATTTTAATTAAGCGTTCAGATTAACTGATAACAGTGGTGCAGCAGGTAGTGTCGCAGTCACACAGCAACTTTCTGTACGCCATCTCATAAAAGGAGAAAAACAAATGCTCTACATTCATGGATTTATAAAAAGCATTTCCGTCCAACAGAATGTATAATCACGAATTTATCTACAAAGCCATAATTTAAAATATGTTTACGCTTACATTTAATTTGGCAATCGTGATAATTTCATATAATCCCTTAATATTTCAACACTGACAATGATGCATCACATATTATGACACACTGAGGATACACCTGCTCAACACTTATACTCTTATTTCAGCTCTATGCAAATGAAGACAAGTTTCCATTCATTAATAGGAACTGATGTGTCATGAGTAAAAATAAACATGTTTCTAATATCAGCATATGTTTGAGCATGATAACATTTGTTCTAAAATCCTGGAAAATAATTAATCTGCACATTTTTAATCATAGTAAGTAAGTGTGATGCTAGTGATTTTATGCACCCCTGTGTATATGATTCTTAGGTTGTTTGTACTTAAGACACCACAGAGAGTCATCACACACTGACAAGACACTGACCTGGGGACTGCTACTGAACATTCTGCTATCTGGTATAAACAGATTCCAGGAGGGGTTCCACAGTTGTTGCTAAAAAATCATCACAGCTATAGTCCTCCTAAGTATGGATCTGGCTTCTCGTCTCCTAAATTCACATCAACACACTCGTCTCAGTCTGATTACACTTTGATTATTGATACAGTGGAGGTAGGAGACACTGACGTATATTACTGTTACACATGGGACAGATCTGTTAGTGAGTACGTATCACAGTGATTCACACCATGACAAAAACCTCCTCACTGCTCACAGTCTCTTCTGCTTTCACACAGCTGTAGAAGCACAGTATCATCCACAGGACCCTATATTACTTAAGGGGAAGAGGAAAGGTTAACATTTTAGAAATACCAAAATTTACTTGAAAAATTATTTCGGTATTAAAAGGCAGACAAAATGAAGAAATTATGGAAGATATATATAAGAAAGGAGAAAAGAAAGAGAAAAGGGCAACAAAAAAACTCAATCTCAAAGGTACAAAGTGTTACATGAAATTAAATATCAAATGTGAAGAAGACAATTAAACTCCCATTAAATCTGCAGATCCAGACTCTCTCCATCTGCTCCCAATGGATTATAGCACTATAATAAAAAACTCATTTAAATCGCACTGATCAAAAAATGAGTATTTTTGTTATAATAAAATATACAATGTAAATTCATCTATGTCTTTAAAGGAAATCCAAACCTAATTACTCAGTGAAAACCACTGTGTATCATCTCTCAGTACGGCTACTTAAGCAGTGTCTTACATCTTGTTCATCCTCGATCAGCATGAAGGGCTACACTCCATCAGCCAGGATGCTCCATCAGCTGTGGCCTAATAGAGAAGCAAGCTTTGGACTGGAAGGTCTTGGATGTGATCTCCACGACTGGAAAAAAAATTTGGAGGTGGTTGAGTGAAAGAAGATTCTCTCTCAATACATGACTTTTTCTTGTATATCAAAAAAAATCTGTATTTTTTTTCCACACCTCTGAACTGAATAAAAAAAAACATGCTTTCCTTGCCATTATGCAGCAGTTTAACCAAACTGTGCTTCTTCATTTAACCTCTCAGTGGCAGTGAACACACACATACCCTAGTGCACTAGGGCAGTGAATACACACACACACACACACACACACACACTCACCCAGAGGGCAAGCCACTCATCCCAGTGCTTAGGGAGCAGTTGTGGGTTAGGTGCCTTGCTCAAGGATACATCAGCCATGGATGTTGAGGGAAGAGACAGTGCTGTGTCTTCACTCCTCTGGCCTTTTTGCAGGAGATCAAACCCTCAACTTTCTGTCTCTTATTTTTGAATAGTTTTAGTATTTTTTTACATTGTTTCATATTTATATCACAAAATTGAGACCTAATTGCTTTGATGCAGTTTGTTTTATAAATTATCATTCTTCCCCTGCCCCTTTCTCTCATAGACAGACTGTGGAGTGAATTAATGTTAATGTGAATGTGGGAGGAGAGGGGGTAGGTGTCAGTGAAGAATCAGAGTGAAGTGCACTGACCTGGAGATGTCCACAAGAGAGAACTCAGTCAGTACTCAATGTGGAAATAGTAAGTGTATAAGGGCTCAGTCATTCTCACGTAATCCTTTAATGCTTAGATATATGTGCTATTCATATGCATCATTGTAAATCATCTTTCTTCATTGTAACTACAGTCACAGATGAACATACACTGACTCTGTTTTAATTTGCAGCAGGGAAATCCAACCGTCCGCGACAGTGTTCAGGAAATTCATGGAAATCCGTGAGAAATAGTTTCTGGGTTAGACAGTCTTTGTAAAATATCACTAACAGAGCACCACCAATAGATAAACACATACTCTGCCACTATAAATAGAAGCTACAAGTAGCCAGACTGAACTTTGATCTGACTGTACATCATGATGATATTTATGAAGAGAACAAACACCATCCAAACACAATCCAATGTAGAAATGTAGTCATAGAAATAAATGTTTTACGTGTTCTATCTTCAGTTGATTAGTCAGGTTTCATATACAAAGTTAAAGAGCCCCCTCCCTCTCTCATGTAAGATTTCACAACACTGGAGCTCCTCAGCATTTACCTCCATCTAATGTGAGCATCAACTAATGTAAAATGGATGCTGCTTTTATTGCAGGTGTCATTGGTGTGACTGTGGTGACCCAGAAGCCCCCTGTTCTCACAGCCACTAAAGGAGAGAAGATCACTCTGCACTGTAACCTGGGGTCTGTTTTTGATCAAACTACTCGATGGTATAAACAGGTTCCAGGAGGAGATCCACAGTTTGTGTTAAGTAATTACATTGGCCAAAGCTCTACATATGGATCTGGCTTCTCGTCTCCTAAATTCACATCAGAATGTTCATCGGTATCTGACTGTACTTTGATCATTGATAAAGTAGAGGTAGGAGACTCAGCAGTGTATTACTGTAACACATGGGATAACTCTGCGAAAAGACACATTGCACAGTGATTCAGACAATAACAAAAACCTCCTCACTGCTCACTTTAACTTCTGCTTTTAGACAGCAGTAGAAGTACAGTATCATCAACAGGATCCTACTCTACACAAGTGTGCATTGTGCTGCATTTGCTGTTATTTAATTAATGTTTAAATAGACGGGACTAGATGTTAGTGTGTGTATGAATTTAATGAGAATAAACACTACTATACTGATGCTATGTAATGATCTTGATTTGTTTATATAAATATGATGAGTGACATGTGTTTACACAAATAAACTGGGTAAATTCTGTTGAAGTATATTCAGTATTGTTTAAACGACACATAATGTCTTTGGTGTGAAGTAATGGCATCCCCTTTGTGAATCAGTTCCTAAACTGAGTGAGAAATAGCTCCTTTGTAAAGCATTAACTAAAGGTGAGTATGTATGTGAATGACTCAGTCTTTGGAATGAGTTAATGGATACAAACCAGTTCAGTTCCATCTGGTGCTTCAATTAAATAAATAAATAAATAAATAAATAAATAAATAAATAAATAATTCAAATGAAGATCAGAAATGTGGTGAGGTTCTAGGGTGAAATGTGTTGTCCTGTTTGTGTGTTTGTTGATGCACACTTATGGAAATTAGCTATAATGTCGTGGTGGTCATTTGATGAGGATAATCTACTTTTAATGTGATACACTGCTATATGTTCATGATTATAACATTTAGAAAATGAATGCCTGTCTAGAATGATGGATGACTAAAAGATCTTACATTTTTTCAGGGTTCATGGTTTGTTGGGTATGATATGCTCTTCTAACTGTATATATCTCATCAGAAGAATGGTTGATCATTTATGTTAGTAATTATAAAATATGAATTCATCATTTGTGTACTTTATTAAAGCAGTGAATCGTTTCATGTTTTGTGTTCTCTGCTTCATCTTGTGCTGATCAACCCCTTTTACTTGTGATAGATCAATGTAAAGCACAAACTCACAGTCTTTTTTATTATTATTATCACAGATGCTGTGATTGGTGCAGCATTTTGGATGACACAGCTTCCTCCTACAATAAGTTTCTGTTCCCTGCTCCAAGAAGAACTCATTTCACAACACTAATAATAATAATATTTCTGGCAAGAATCCTAAATTTACACTGCCCTCCAGCAATTAAACCTGATTACATTTATATGTCACTCCAGATAACAATGTATATGTTGTAAATAAGCACAAAGATGATGTTGTGCTCTTGTACTGCCTCATATCTAAAATCCTGGACACTCCATTGTAGTAATCTGAAGCACTGAGGCAATTCAGTGGATGTTACTTTACACAGTCCATGAAGTGTAGGACACTGTCAGCCTTTAAAATTCACCACTGAATCATTGAATCTGATACATAACACATTATGACACCCACTCAGGACACGTCTGCTTAACAAAATGGTTTATATTCTGTGTAAATGTCCATTTCTTTTAAGAATAATGGACAAATATTGTCAGTCAGTACATGAATTATAGTTTTCAGATTTTCATTTGAATGAAGTACTTCAAATTAATATTTAATAAAATATGCAGAGTAAATACAGATGATGAAAATGAAAAACGCTATGGCTACAATTAGAAACGTTTATCAGTATCATTATGTAGATGACAGGCTAATGTTAAAACACTATAGATTTTAGGAATGATGAATAATTATTATATATTAAATATGATCTTCCTGACTGCAGGCAAAAAACACTTATTATAAATTTCAGATATTTCCTCACAGTTTGCTAGCTCTCCAGTCTATTTGCGCACTGGAAATCGGTCTAAAGTGTTTACGAAACCCTAGTGTCAGTGAATAGATCATGAGGATATTGCTTTACTCCTGTTCCATTGGTGGGTAACTGCCTTAATTTTGCTGGTTCAGATTATTTAGGTAGGAACCATTCTAAATTCTGAAGGCTGCTAACTGCATGACATGAAACACAGATGGAAAGTGCTACAGAACTAAACAACTTAAGTTACCAATTAGTTTCTGTGGTGATTCATACTGTAAATAAAGACTTACAGACTATTTAACTTCAGCCACATTGAAACAATGGGCATTTTTTGTCCTCAAACACACCATTCCACCTTAAATGATGTTGAGCTTCTGAATGCAAACAAACGAAGGAGAACTTCAGTTCCCCACAATCGAGGACATTGCTTTTAAAGTAAAGTGGTTTATGAAATATTGCTAATTGCAATTTTCCTAACCAATCATGCAACTGTGAATTAAACTACAATTATTTTCTACAAATGAAAGTACAAGACTGTATTAATAACAATGAAGATCAAGCTTTAAATTTGAACACTGACTGTAAAATGCCAGGGTTTAATTTAAGTGTGGTCAGATAAACAGCGCAGTGTGAATGTTTCTGATTGGTCTAACTATTCAAATGTCATCACTTAAGCATTATTAAGACCTTGTTCTATAAAATATAAACTGTGATTAATATTGCAGCTTTTTTTATTTGAAAAATCATTTTCAATTTAAATGCAAGTCATATTTCAGCTCTGTTCCATGGCACACTATAGTTAAGTGTGATCTATTGGGTGTGGTGTAGTTGAACTCCCTCCCACCCCTCTTCCTGACTCTTATAGCACACCCCTGCTCTCTCTCCTTTATCTGCTCCTCCAGCTGCTCATCTCTTCACTCAGCACAGAGAGTCATCACACACTGACAAGATGCTGCCAGCACTCTGCACTCTCTTCACTGCTCTCTCATGTAAGATTTCACAACACTGGAGCTCCTCAGCATTTACCTCCATCTAATGTGAGCATCAACTAATGTAACATGGATGCTGCTTTTATTGCAGGTGTCAGTGGTGTGACTGTGGTGACCCAGAAGCCCCCTGTTCTCACAGCCACTAAAGGAGAGAAGATCACTCTGCACTGTAATCTGGGGTCTGTAAATAATGACACTGCCCGATGGTATAAAGAGGTCCCAAGAGGGGTTCCGCAGTTTGTGTTGGTTAAGAAACAGGGCTGGAGGGCTCCTAAATATGGATCTGGCTTCACGTCTCCTAAATTCACATCAACGGACTCATCTAGTTCAGATTACACTTTGATCATTGATAAAGTGGAGGTAGGAGACTCTGCAGTGTATTACTGTAACACATGGGACGGCTCTGCTAGTGAGCACGTATCACAGTGATTCACACCATGACAAAAACCTCCTCACTGCTCACATTCACTTCTGCTTTCACACAGCTGTAGGAGTACAATATCCTCAACAGGACACTACTCAAGTTGGCATTAGGCTGCATTTACTGTTATTTTAACAAATATTGCAGCAAACTAATAATTTTAATGTAAAGTTGTAGTGGACTTTAAGGGAGCATCTACTATTGAGGAGAAATACAGTTCTTTATGGTTAGTATAAGATAAGATAGAAATTTATTAGACATTAAATTAGGGGAAATAAAGAACAGTCAAAACAATTACTTTAAAAGAAAGGAAAAAAACTACTAAATTGTAAGAAAAGCTACCACATGCACTGCGCCATCTTGGTGGTGTGTCTTTTATAGTGGGACCGTTTGTTTGAGAAGAAAAACAAAAGACTCTCGTTTGTAGAGAGAGTGAAAGCCTATCATTCCGGACGGAGACACTTTGTTTTTTTTTTACCCAGTTATTGACACCGGGGTTTCATAAACATATTAGAAATTTTTAAAGCTGAGAGTTAGCAAATCTTCTATAAAATCTTTTATAAAAAATGATTTTTGAAAACAATCGTGAATAACGAGTTTTAGGAGTTAAAAATAAGCCACACACCGCTTCATGTTGATGTTCTCAAGGGCTTGTTTTCACCCTCAGGAAGGTCTATAGTCCCACCCTCTGGAGACTTGGGCCTTCCCTACATTTGCCATACCCTCCCCAACAAGACTGACACAGCCAAAAGTTTTCATCCCTTCAACAGGTAAATTCCTTCTTCATTTGCTGCTGCCGTCTTTTCACTTTCCACCTTAAAAGTTGTTGTTGCTGACTGTTTTGACACACAAGCCTGAAGTTGGCATCCTATTTCCACCTTTAAAAAGTTCTAAATTAGACTTGTACATTTCCTTTGTGATTTTCATTTACTATTCTGGCTGACAAGGGAGCACTGAAACCAAAGGGGTATAAATACACAGAAGCACAGACAAGGAACACCTGGGAGAGATGATGAGAGGGTAAGGCAACAAAGGAGACAGGTGGAAACATTGATTACAAGGTTGGGCTAAAGTGGGACAAAGGTGGAGACAGGAACAAAACAGAGCAATGTTATAAAGAAGCACATGGCAGGCAAACAGACCTCACAAAACAAAGCAGGAAAGCATGAGACCAAACACAGGTCAGCTATGAAAAAGTGGTTGTTGAGGCAGGAGAAGGGGGAGGCTGAAGGGAAGGACGTTTCTGAATTACTGTTAATGTTTGGCTCTGAGAGACTCTGGTGGCAAAATCTTGGACAGTGCACCTTTAATGAGTATTTTAATACTCATGGTTTCATGGTTTCTTGGATATGAAAAACTGCTCGAGTGAAGTATTTATCTCTACAGAAGAATTATTTGTTTTTTGAATTGTTAATTGTTATATATTAAATGGACTCATATATTTCACCATATTGTGCTGTTGCTATTATATGAAAGCAGTGAGTCATATCTGGTTGTGTGCTCACTACTGCATTAAATATGGTCTCAGGTTTATTGCTTTATCATCGCTGATGCTGTGATTGGTGCAGCATAGTGTATAACAACTGCCTTCTACACAGAAGGCTATGTTACTCTTCCCCGCCATGCTACAACGTTAATGGTCATTTTGGTAAGTACATATACGCTGCCCTCCCATCACATTTTTTTGCTACTCTGGATTATGTAAATGAACACAAATCTAGGTGTGCTCTTGTCTTTTGTGCTGCCCCATGTCTAAAAAATCCTAAACAATCCACTGTCATAACACATTATGAGTAACACTCAGGACACACTTGCACAACACCACTCTTTTATTTTAGTTCTATAGAAAATGAAGACTATTCTCAGTTTCTTCCAAGAATAATAGAAAACAAATGTTGAATGAATAAAGCACCTCAAACAAAGGATTATGTAGTAAGAATATGCAAAAGTAAATACGAGTAATTGATATATATATATTTCATTTAAAGTTCACACTGAAGAATTTAATATGTTAAATATTAAGGCTGAACAATTTAGAAACAATATAATACAGTATATATATATATATATAATTCCAGATTTTAACTGCTGTTTTTATCATATGAACAACAGTGTTTGGATATTTCTAACTGGTCAGTTTCTTTAAATGTCCCCATTGAAACATATTAGGACATTGTTCTTGAAAATGTTCTATAATTAAAATTGCAGCTCTTGTGATTTGAAAAGGACACATTCACATTCTCTTTTCACACATAAGAGTGAAGCACGTAATCCGCATTGTGTGTGTATTTGAGAACTTCCCCATCTAATGTGAGCATCAACAAATGTAACATGAATGCTGCTTTTATTTTTTACATTTTTCTCTACATACTTTAATGTCTGTTGCATACAGGCATTCACAGCATTCATGGAAATTCAGAAAGAGATGCATCTCCATCGTCAGGGCTAGGATGTTGAACGCACCTCAGACACGTGTTAGAGCTGGTTCAGAGGCTAAACACTTGTACTGCTTTGACCTAATATTGGAAGAACTTTCTCGATGCGTAGAAAAAATATTGCTGACACCAGTTAGAAGCAGAAACTTTATTGAATCAACTGGAGATAATTCATTCATTCATTATCTGTAACTGCTTTTCCAATTCAGGGTTGCGGTGGGTCCCGGGCCTTCCCGAAATCACTGGGAGCAAGGCAGGAACACACCCTGGAGGGGGTGCCAGTCCTTTACAGGGCAACACACACTCACACATTCACTCACACCTACAGACACTTTTCGCCAATCCACCTACCAACATGTGTTTTTAGACTGTGGGAGGGAACCCACGCGGACACGAGGAGAACACACCAACTCCACACAGACAGTCACACGGAGCGGGACTCAAACCCACAACCTACAGGTCCCTGGAGCTGTGTGACTGCGGCGCTACCTGCTGCACCACCGTGCCGCCCCAAAAACAATTCAGATGATGATTTTAATTAAGCGTTCAGATTAACTGATAACAGTGGTGCAGCAGGTAGTGTCGCAGTCACACAGCAACTTTCTGTACGCCATCTCATAAAAGGAGAAAAACAAATGCTCTACATTCATGGATTTATAAAAAGCATTTCCGTCCAACAGAATGTATAATCACGAATTTATCTACAAAGCCATAATTTAAAATATGTTTACGCTTACATTTAATTTGGCAATCGTGATAATTTCATATAATCCCTTAATATTTCAACACTGACAATGATGCATCACATATTATGACACACTGAGGATACACCTGCTCAACACTTATACTCTTATTTCAGCTCTGTGCAAATGAAGACAAGTTTCCATTCATTAATAGGAACTGATGTGTCATGAGTAAAAATAAACATGTTACTAATATCAGCATATGTTTGAGCATGATAACATTTGTTCTAAAATCCTGGAAAATAATTAATCTGCACATTTTTAATCATAGTAAGTAAGTGTGATGCTAGTGATTTTATGCACCCCTGTGTATATGATTCTTAGGTTGTTTGTACTTAAGACACCACAGAGAGTCATCACACACTGACAAGACACTGACCTGGGGACTGCTACTGAACATTCTGCTATCTGGTATAAACAGATTCCAGGAGGGGTTCCACAGTTGTTGCTAAAAAATCATCACAGCTATAGTCCTCCTAAGTATGGATCTGGCTTCTCATCTCCTAAATTCACATCAACACACTCGTCTCAGTCTGATTACACTTTGATTATTGATACAGTGGAGGTAGGAGACTCTGCAGTGTATAACTGTTACACATGGGACAGATCTGTTAGTGAGTACGTATCACAGTGATTCACACCATGACAAAAACCTCCTCACTGCTCACAGTCTCTTCTGCTTTCACACAGCTGTAGAAGCACAGTATCATCCACAGGACCCTATATTACTTAAGGGGAAGAGGAAAGGTTAACATTTTAGAAATACCAAAATTTACTTGAAAAATTATTTCGGTATTAAAAGGCAGACAAAATGAAGAAATTATGGAAGATATAAATAAGAAAGGAGAAAAGAAAGAGAAAAGGGCAACAAAAAAACTCAATCTCAAAGGTACAAAGTGTTACATGAAATTAAATATCAAATGTGAAGGAAACAATTGAACTCCCCTTAAATCTGCAGATCCAGACTCTCTCCATCTGCTCCCAATGGATTATAGCACTATAATAAAAAACTCATTTAAATCCCACTGATCAAAAAATGAGTATTTTTGTTATAATAAAATATACAATGTAAATTCATCTATGTCTTTAAAGGAAATCCAAACCTAATTACTCAGTGAAAACCACTGTGTATCATCTCTCAGTACGGCTACTTAAGCAGTGTCTTACATCTTGTTCATCCTCGATCAGCATGAAGGGCTACACTCTGGCTGCTCCATCAGCTGTGGCCTAATAGAGAAGCAAGCTTTGGACTGGAAGGTCTTGGATGTGATCTCCACGACTGGAAAAAATATTTGGAGGTGGTTGAGTGAAAGAAGATTCTCTCTCAATACATGACTTTTTCTTGTATATCAAAAAAAATCTGTATTTTTTTTCCACACCTCTGAACTGAATAAAAAAAAAAACATGCTTTCCTTGCCATTATGCAGCAGTTTAACCAAACTGTGCTTCTTCATTTAACCTCTCAGTGGCAGTGAACACACACATACCCTAGTGCACTAGGGCAGTGAGTACACACACACACACATACACTCACCCAGAGGGCAAGCCACTCATCCCAGTGCTTAGGGAGCAGTTGTGCGTTAGTTGCCTTGCTCAAGGATACATCAGCCATGGATGTTGAGGGAAGAGACAGTGCTGTGTCTTCACTCCTCTGGCCTTTTTGCAGGAGATCAAACCCTCAACTTTCTGTCTCTTATTTTTGAATAGTTTTAGTATTTTTTTACATTGTTTCATATTTATATCACAAAATTGAGACCTAATTGCTTTGATGCAGTTTGTTTTATAAATTATCATTCTTCCCCTGCCCCTTTCTCTCATAGACAGACTGTGGAGTGAATTAATGTTAATGTGAATGTGAGAGGAGAGGGGGTAGGTGTCAGTGAAGAATCAGAGTGAAGTGCACTGACCTGGAGATGTCCACAAGAGAGAACTCAGTCAGTACTCAACGTGGAAATAGTAAGTGTATAAGGGCTCAGTAATTCTCACGTAATCCTTTAATGCTTAGATATATGTGCTATTCATATGCATCATTGTAAATCATCTTTCTTCATTGTAACTACAGTCACAGATGAACATACACTGACTCTGTTTTAATTTGCAGCAGGGAAATCCAACTGTCCGCGACAGTGTTCAGGAAATTCATGGAAATCCGGGAGAATTAGTTTCTGGTTTAGACAGTCTTTGTAAAATATCACTAACAGAGCACCACCAATAGATAAACACATACTCTGCCACTATAAATAGAAGCTACAAGTAGCCAGACTGAACTTTGATCTGACTGTACATCATGATGATATTTATGAAGAGAACAAACACCATCCAAACACAATCCAATGTAGAAATGTAGTCATAGAAATAAATGTTTTACGTGGTCTAACTTCAGTTGATTAGTCAGGTTTCATATACAAAGTTAAAGAGCCCCCTACCTCTCTCCTCCTGACTCTTATAGCACACCCCTGCTCTCTCTCCTTTATCTGCTCCTCCAGCTGCTCATATCTCTTCACTCAGCGCGGAGAGTCATCACACACTGACAAGATGCTGCCAGCACTCTGCACTCTCTTCACTGCTCTCTCATGTAAGATTTCACAACACTGGAGCTCCTCAGCATTTACCTCCATCTAATGTGAGCATCAACTAATGTAACATGGATGCTGCTTTTATTGCAGGTGTCAGTGGTGTGACTGTGGTGACCCAGAAGCCCCCTGTTCTCACAGCCACTAAAGGAGAGAAGACCACTCTGCACTGTAATCTGGGGACTATTACTAATTTTGAAGCATGTTGGTATAAACAGGTTCCAGGAGGAGTTCCACAGTTTGTGTTAAGAAATCATCACAGCTATAGCACTTCTTCATATGGATCTGGCTTCTCGTCTCCTAAATTCACATCAACACACTCATCTCAGTCTGATTACACTTTGATTATTGATACAGTGGAGGTAGGAGACTCTGCAGTGTATTACTGTAACACACATGACACATCTGTTAGTGAGTGGGTATCACAGTGATTCACACCATGACAAAAACCTCCTCACTGCTCACATTCACTTCTGCTTTCACACAGCTGTAAAATTTACTTGAAATTTATTTTAGTAGTATTTAAGTGCAGACAAATTGAAGAAGTTTTGGAAGAAAGAGAATAAAAGATAAGAAAGGAGTAAAGAAAGACAAAAGGGCAACAAAACAATTCAATCTCAAAGGTACAAAGTGCTACATGAAATTAAATATCAAATGTGGAGAAGACAATTAAACTCCCATTAAATCAGCAGATGCAGACTCTCTCCATCTGCTCCCAATGGATTATAGCACTATAATAAAAATCTCATTTAAATCCCACTGATCAAAACATGAGTATTTTTGTTATAATAAAATATACAATGTAAATTCATCTATGTATTTAAAGGAAATCCAAACCTAATTACTCAGTGAAAACCACTGTGTATCATCTCTCAGTACGGCTACTTAAGCAGTGTCTTACATCTTGTTCATCCTCGATCAGCATGAAGGGCTACACTCTGGATGCTCCATCAGCTTTAAGATAAGTCCAAACAAGTGTTTACATCATGTGATTTTCTTGAAACAATCAGTCTGCAAAAGTCAGAGGGGCATCTGTGGCCTAAAAATGACTGTGGGTGGGTGAGTAAAGGAATATCTTACTTCAAATGAAAACATTTTACACCTTGGAACTGAATTTAAACACTACAACAAAACTGTACTTCCTCATTTCATTCATGAGTAGCAGTGAACACACACATACACTAGTGCACTAGGGCAGTGAGTATACACACCCCCAGAGTGTAAGGCAGCCATCCCGGTGCAGAACAGTTGTGGGTTAGGCGCCTTGCCCAAGGATACATCAGCTGTGGATGTTGAGGGAAGAGACAGTGCTGTTTCTTCACTCCTCCGACCCCTTTGCGGGAGATCGAACCAGCAACATTCTGTCTCTTATTTTTGAATAGTTTAGTTTTAAATTATCATTCTTCCCCTGCCCCTTTCTCTCATAGACAGACTGTGGGGTGAATTAATGTTAATGTGAATGTGAGAGGAGAGGGGGTAGGTGGCAGTGAAGGATCAGAGTGAAGTGCACTGACCTGGAGATTTCCACAAGAGAGAACTCAGTCAGTAATCAACGTGGAAATAGTAAGTGTATAAGGGCTCAGTAATTCTCACATAATTCTTTAATGCTTAGACCTATGTGCTGTTCAGTCATATGTATCATTGAAAATCATCCTTCTTTATTGTAACTACAGTCACAGGAAACTCATGCAAATCCAACAGATAGTTTCTGTCAGTCGTTGTAAAATAAAACACCACCTATATATAAACACACAGTATCCCACTATGAATAGAAGCTACAAGTAGCCAGACTGAAGTTTGATTTGACTGTACATCGTGATGAAGTCTAAAAAATAAATCTGTATCTGAAAAACACTGTACACTGAAAGGATGAATATTTGATTACAGAGATAATCCACTTCAGTATGCGTCTCTCACATCTAAATCCCAGTTTAAATATGAATTAAATGTTTTACATGGTCTGACTTCAGTTGTTTAGTCAGGTTTCATGTACAAAGTTGAAGTGAATATAAGACAATATGTGTTTTTGAAAAGTATAGTGAGATGTATTTTCTGCTACAGTTAATAAAAGTTTATTAAAACACAGAATGCACATTTTAAATTAGTGATTGATTGGCTGGGACGTAGGGCGGCGCAGCAGGTAGTGTCGCAGTCACACAGCTCCAGGGACCTGGAGGTTGTGGGTTCGATTCCCACTCCGGGTGACTGTCTGTGAGGAGTTGGTGTGTTCTCCCCGTGTCCGCGTGGCTTCCCTCCGGGTGCTCCGGTTTCCTCCCACAGTCCAAAAACACACGTTGGTAGGTGGATTGGTGACTCAAAAGTGTCCGTAGGTGTGAATGTGTGTCTGTGTTGCCCTGTGAAGGACTGGCGCCCCCTCCAGGGTGTATTCCCGCCTTGCGCCCAATGATTCCAGGTAGGCTCTGGACCCACTGTGACCCTGAATTGGATAAGCGGTTACAGATAATGAATGAATGAATGGCTGGGACGTGATAATTTTAATCCTACATCTGACTATTACTAATTAGTACTTTTCTAGGTTATAAATATCCCCACAGTGTACCTCCATTCATCTCAGGCTCAAACAAGAAGCTCTTTTTTTTTAAGAGTCTAGTGTCACCTCAACAATTCAGCCACTTCATGTATATATGCAAATTACATAAAAATAAGACCTTTTGGATGCAAAGCTGAATAAACTTGCTGCTTCAGAATTGCCCAGAAAGGGTTTAGGTTGGGTGAGGAAGCAGGTCACTGCAAAATCTGGTCATCAGCAAATCTCTTCTTCTTTAACCATTCACGGGTCTAGTGGGAAGCTTGAGATGGAGCACTGTCATGCATGAACATGAGTGTTTTCCTTATCTTAGCACCACAACCCTTCCACTAGGGCAAGAACTGCTGCTCCCACAAGGTGCATATCCCTTCAAGAGTTCATTGACAAATGAAATATGGAAGGAAATGGGGATAAAAAGACAAGAGAAAAGGGCAAAAAAAATTAAAACTCAAAGTTATAAAAGTGCTACATGAAATGAAATGTCAGAAGTGGAGCAGAATATTAAACTCGCATAAAATCTGTGGATGCAGACACTTTCCATCTGCTTGATTATAGTACTGTTGTCAGGTATCACGGGGTGGACTCACGGAGGCGGACGCACTTGCTAAAACACAGTATTTATTGAAACAACAGATGACAAAACAGAGATAGACAGAATCAAGCGATTAGACAGAATACCTATACAGAAGGAGACCTAGACAGAGACTTGAACAGAGAGA
Source organism: Hoplias malabaricus (assembly GCF_029633855.1). Taxonomy (NCBI): domain Eukaryota; kingdom Metazoa; phylum Chordata; class Actinopteri; order Characiformes; family Erythrinidae; genus Hoplias; species Hoplias malabaricus. The sequence goes on along the minus strand of NC_089812.1, from coordinate 32,460,372 downwards.
TCGTACAGGGACCTGGAGGAGGAGAGCAAAACAGAGAACTGAACAAGGAGAGCTAAACAGAAAACTGAACAGATACAAAGAGAGCTAGACTGAATAAATATACAAACAGACTTCAGACAAGGGAAGCGATAGGAACAAGGTAAGGGAACGAGTGACAGACAAGACAGACTGGAGAGTATGAACAAAGGTGGAAACGCGGAGACAAACAGACTTGATAACAACATGACCTAGGAAATGAACAGAGGAAACAACATGATCTGGGAGTAGAAACAAAACAATACAACATGACTATGGAAAGGAAACAACAAGACTGGGAATTGGAACAAACGACCGACAAGAGGAAGTGAGACAAGGGCGTGACAAGACACGACAAGACAAGGGCGTGACAACTGTCATAAAATCTATATTTAAATCCAACTGATCTAATAAATTACTTTATTTGTTATAAAAAATGGTATAAATGATGGTCTTTAAAGGAAATAAACATTTAATTACTAAATGAAAACCACTGTGTATCATCTCTCAGTACGGCTACTTAAGCAGTGTCTTACATCTTGTTCATCCTTGATCAGTATGAAGGGCTACACTCCATCAGTTTTAAGGTCAAACAAGTTCTTACATCATGTGATTTTCTTGAAACAATCAGGCTGCAAAAGTCAGAGGGGCAGCTGTGGCCTAATAGAGAAGCGAGCTTTGGACTGGAAGGTCTTGGATGTGATCTCCAGGGCAGTGAGTGCACACACACACACACACACACACACACACACAGAGGGAAGGGCAGCCATAACAGTGCCTGGAGAGTAGTTGGGGATCAGGTGCCTTGCTCAAGGATACATCAGCCATGGACTTTCGAATTGTCTTCAGAGACATCTCCAATTCACTCAAGGTGAGACTGGAATTTGAGATAATCCTTCCAGCAAGCACTGGCCCCACATTAAATGTATGTGTCAGATATTCATAAAAACTTATACTACAGGCACCTTCAAGGACAGTTTACCACACAGGGTCTTGGAGGGTCATGCAACTCTTCTCAAATGGAATGCAGGCACACGGACTCAACCTTGATTAAATGTCCTCTCACACATCTTGAAAGACTGTTAAAAGAATCACACATTCCTTAATTCCTAAGTTTACCTGGTGAACAAGTTGTGTATGTGTACCACTGTGTGAAATTCCATTTAGACAATCAAAACGGGTGGAATTAATTTACGTGTTTAAAATCACCTTTTTATATGACCTTATGTAGGAACCAAGGTGGCCACATACTCTGTGTTATTTGGTTAAGAATTATGTAAAACATGGTTTGTCTGAATGATATTACTTTGTGTTAACATACAATCTATTATATTGCACAAGTATGATTCAGAATTCTGGGATAGTCATTCAACAGGGATTGTCTTTAAGTCTTTGTCTTGTCATGAGTCATACATTTTATGTGATGTCACTACCAAGGTACAGGAAACAGCCAATCAGGAGCAAGAGAGGCTCCAATCCTCAATTCAAGGCGGATTTCCTAAAATCTGGCTTAAAAACCAGTGGCGTGAAGAACTCTCTCTTGCTTCCAGGAGGCAATGCTTCTCAGCTAGGGAAGTCAGTCAAGGGAGAGGCCGGTTCTCTCTTGAGCTCTCAGTTTAGAGTTCAGCTCCTCAGAGTTCAGCTTTTCAGCTCTCTTCAGGCTTCTTCAGAGGCTTTCCAGACTCTCTTATGGCTCTTTCTTAAACAGTCTTGGACTCCTCAAGCAGAGTCCAGATAGAACAAACCCTGAAATTCCAATCAGAAGTTTTATTTTTTTTATTTCTATTAGAAAATTATAGTTTAGTAAGAAATGCTATAGTTTAACTCCAGCAAAGCTCGATGCCATGCCCAGAGCTTGAAAGAGACCTCAGACCCCTGACCCTCAAAGTCGTGACGAGCTTCAGGATCAACGATGGAGAAGGAGGCCACACGGACCCTCAGAATGATTTTATGAGCAAAAGGCCCAGGAAAGACCTGCATGGACGTGTCTCTCACCAAGAGGCAGAGCAGCGATAACTGAGAATTCCCGCAGAGACCTTCAGGATGCCACCTGCTCTGAACGAGTGGTCACTCTGTCTCTGGCCAAGAGGGAGAAGAGGAACAGCGGCTGCAGTGCTACAAGGCCTGCGTCTGCAGTACTCCAGGAAGCCGGCACTGGAAAGCACCACACGTCAGTGACATACTCCCAGCGATCACCAGTCCATCTCCAGGGATGTGTAAGGTCACATGGTTTCATTTCTTTCTTAACTCATGAGACTGGTGCTAAACGCTTTGCTGGGATAAACTATAGCCTTTTAGAATTTAGGGAAATTACCATAGAGAGATTCTCTCATATATTAATCTCCCTGTTCCTTCATGTATCACTGTAATCCATTTCATTATATGAATGTGTAATCAAAATTCAGTATTTGATATTACAATTAAAAAAACAGTTGTGTGATAAAACCAGTTTTTGGTTATTTGTTTGTGTGTGCACCTTTCTTGTACAGAATTATTACTTTTAGTTCAAATTCAATTTCAGAGCCAAGAACCTACAGGGGGTCAATGAGCATAATTCATTAATAATAATTAATTCTAGCTAATTCCGCTATATTGTATGTAAAGTCATCTAACATGATGACCTACATGTCCAAGCTAAAATTGGACAGGTAAAGACACTACATATTACTTAATGACTCCCAAACATGTAGCTTATCATAATTAATTAAGTCAGTAATTAATAATCAAATACTAATCAATAATCACTGACTCCGATATGTAGTATTTATGCCGCTGCAACGTGGGGCATAATTATTTTACTACACTTTGATGCAGTTTGTTTTATAAATTATCATTCTTCCCCTGCCCCTTTCTCTCATAGACAGACTGTGGGGTGATTTAATGTTAATGTGAATGTGAGAGGAGAGGGGGTAGGTGGCAGTGAAGGATCAGAGTGAAGTGCACTGGCCTGGAGATTTCCACAAGAGAGAACTCAGTCAGTAGTCAACGTGGAAATTGTAAATGTATGAGTGTATCAGTAATTTTCATTCTTTAATGCTTAGACCCATGTGCTTTTCAATCATATGTATCATTGTAAATCATCCTTCTTTATTGTAACTAAAGTCACAGATGAACATACACTGACTCTGTTTTAATTTGCAGTGGGGAAATCCAACAGTGTTCAGGAAACTCATGGAAATCCGAGAGAAATAGTTTCTGGGTTAGACAGTCTTTGCAAAATATCAGTAACAGAGCACCACCAATAAATAATCACACACTCTGCCACTGTAAATAGAAGCTACAAGTAGCAAGACTGAAGTTTGATCTGACTGTACATCATGAAGAAATGTAGAAATGTAGTCATAAAAATAAATGTTTTACGTGTTCTATCTTCAGTTGATTAGTCAGGTTTCATATACAAAGTTAAAGAGACCCCTCCCTCTCTCCTCCTGACTCTTATAGCACACCACTGCTCTCTCTCCTTTATCTGCTCCTCCAGCTGCTCATCTCTTCACTCAGCACAGAGAGTCATCACACACTGACAAGATGCTGCCAGCACTCTGCACTCTCTTCACTGCTCTCTCATGTAAGATTTCACAACACTGGAGCTCCCCAGCATTTACCTCCATCTAATGTGAGCATCAACTAATGTAACATGGATGCTGCTTTTATTGCAGGTGTCAGTGGTGTGACTGTGGTGACCCAGAAGCCGCCTGTTCTCACAGCCACTAAAGGAGAGAAGATCACTCTGCACTGTAATCTGGGGTCTGTTATTAATGATGCTCGTTGGTATAAACATGTTCTAGGAGGGGTTCCACAGTTTGTGTTAAGGAATTTTCACAGCTGGAGCTCTCCTAACTATGGATCTGGCTTCTCGTCTCCTAAATTCACATCAACACACTCGTCTCAGTCTGATTACACTTTGATTATTGATAAAGTGGAGGTAGGAGACTCTGCAGTGTATTACTGTAAAACATGGGATAACTCTGCTAAAGAGTGGGTATCACAGTGATTCACACCATGACAAAAACCTCCTCACTGCTCACATTCACTTCTGCTTTCACACAGCTGTAGACACATAAACTCCTATCAAAGATTCATTTTGTGTCAGAGACCCATCATATTCTTTGTAAAATTGGTTCATATAAGAAAACAGATTGAGATCTTAAGCTTTGTTTATTAGGCAGCCTTTCTCAGTTTAAATGTATACTCACACGAATAAAACCCACAAACAAGAAGAGTTTCACTCAAAATGAACACAAAGCCCACTTCACAAACAAGTGAGCACTTCACGCATCATGGAAGCCATGTATAATTTTTTTAGCTACTCTTCATTTCTCCTACACACACACACACACACACATGATGAGGAACACACTGTATTTAATCATGCATGTGACCAATAAAACAGTCTCTGAAAACATTCCCCACTGCAGACACAGTGCACTATAGTCGTGTCAGTGAAGAAAGTCTCAGCTGATTGGCTGATTAGAGATGCAGGTCCCTCCCTCAGTTCCCTATGAAAGCTCCCTCCACTCTCTCCTCTCTTCATCCTCCATTCTGTTCATCCCTCTGCTGATCACACAGACAACATGCTGCCAACTCTCTGTGTTCTACTCCCTGCTCTGGCATGTAAGATCTCTCCTCCTGCTTTTCTCTCTACACTGATGAGGTGTGTGTGAGACTAGGAGTGTGTGTGAAATGTGATTGATGCTCATACACTTCAATGTTGCTTTATGTTTCAGGGGTCACTTCACAGAAAATTGTGACACAGACCCCTTCAGTGCAAACAGAGCCGGGCCGCACTGTCAGTCTGGACTGTAACATCGCAAAGGATGAAAGCAACTATGTCTCCTGGTATAAACAGATTCCACAAGCAGCTCCTCAGTTTGTGTTGAGATTTTATTATTCTCACAGCTCTCCTGATAAATATGGAGATAATTTTTCATCTGCACGCTTCACATCTAAAGCCTCCACAAGCATCGACTACCAGCTAATAATCAGTAAAGTGGAGGTAGGAGACTCTGCAGTGTATTACTGTGGAACATGGGATGACTCTACTTCTTCAGCTGTATCACAGTGATAGAGAGCAGGACAAAAACCTCCTCACTGTTCACACTGACATCTCCATCTGACTGAGCACATCTCTCAGCTTCAGCAGAAAAGTGGAGTGGAAAAGTGGTCTATTGAGCAGGAAGTGGGAAGAAATCTCAGGAGAACAGAGCTGTGGAATTCCCAGAAACTGAAACGGGATGTGGAAGGACTCAGTGCTGATCACAGACAGTAGAAGAGAGAGCTGAAGTCTAGAGGAGGTTTCAGTTGCGCTACTTTCACTTCTGAAACTGAGGAGGTTATTGTACGGGTGATGATATGAAATGAAGCACAGTGGTATTCGGACAAGGAACAAAGCTGTTCGTCACCGGTAAGAAACTCTTCTCTTTATCTACACTTCACTTCTTTAATGTTTCAGACTCAGCTTTAACAATCAAACTGCTACTTTATAACACTGAATAAGGATTTTGTCTATTTTTATTGTGTGTTTAAAAGAAGGAGAGCATTAGAGTTGGACGCAGACATGAACCAAAGGAAGATCAATGATTTATAATTTCAGAATCAAACCCTGACTGTGTTCCTCTGTTGTGAAATTTGATAGTGGATAAATATGAAAACAGTACTTGCTGATTGGAAAGTATGCTGTAAGTCAGCTATTGCTGAAGTTACATTGCTCTCATTGCTGTCTGATGCATATGTTTTAAAGCCACATATAAGTTCTGTTGATTTTCTAACTGGAAAATTAGAAATAGCTCTCAACAGAGAACACTCGTCTGGTATTATAAAGCATACTTACAATTTAATTTCTGATTGTAAGACATGTTACAGTAAATATGACATAAAATAAGGTTTGTGTAAACTTTTTGGCAGACTTTGTATTTAATTTTATCCAATATAAATTATATGTTAAAATACATGTTGTGCATTACATATGACGCCTTAGACACAATTGCATTTGTTGTCTATTATTGATTTTGAAAATAAAATAACTAAATAACACTCACCCGATCAGAGCTTTCCAAACTTCTACATGCAGCCGTTTCAAAATTAAGCAAACTATACTTTAAGTCATTTTTTAAAAAAATATAACAAAAAACTAAAATACTTTTTCATGGTCTCTCCATCTTCCTCTCTGTTCCTCAATGTAACTGTAAAATACTTTTTTCTTTTTTAATATTCAGTATAACTCCTTTATGAGAAGTGAAGGTTCGATTTACTCTATATTTATTTTTAAGAAATTTATTTAAATCAATTAAAGTGTTTACAACAGGTGTTTTCCTTTAGAACGTGACAAAAATTATACTTTCATTAACAGCAAACTGGGCACAACTTCAAACAGTCTTTAATTCTCATTGTTTGTAGTGTATTAAATCATGTCTTTATCTGTTTCTCTGATCAGACGCTTCTGCCCCGGCTCCTGTTCTGACCCTCTTCCCTCCGTCCAGTGAAGAGCTGAAGTCTAACAAAGCCACTCTAGTGTGTGTGGTCAGTGATATGCCCACTGGGTTTGCTGATGTGAGCTGGCTGGTGGACAGTAAAGCGGTCAGCAGTGGAGTGACCACTGGCTCTGCAGAGCAGCAAACCAATAAGAAATTCAGACTGAGCAGCTTTTTGACCATTGAGAGGTCAGAGTGGGAGAAAGATAAAGACGTAACGTGTCAAGTGTCTTCTGCCTCAAAAACCGCCAGTAAAAAGTTGAAGAAGTCTGAATGTATCGTCTGAACCTGATCACATCTGATACATCTTCATTCTTTTATTCTTCACAGTAACAGAGCTTCATAGAAACAGTAGTTTAACGTGTAGTGACAGAACGCTGACGTCATTAACAAACACTGGATCATCTCCTGCTGACGTAGTCATTTATCTTTTCTGTTTTATAACATGTTTGTTTGCTGAAGTTTAATAAAATGCATTACTAAAGAAACTGTTGTTCATTTTTCATGGTGATGGAGAGTCCAGTAGAATGTTCTAGATATTAATCAGAGACCTCAGCAGCTCAATGAAACACATGTAGAGAATAAGAGTGAGAATGACTAAAGGAGTGAAACATGTTTCTACAGGATTATAAAATGATAAGATAATAAACTGACTGTAGAGTGAAGAGAGATATGGACATTCAGCTACACTGAGATGTTGTGAAACCTGTGGTCACTGATAATGTCACTGGAAATGAAAAATAATGATCTAAAGCAGATTAGAGTCAGTGGTCACTGTCCAGACAAGTGTAGTACAGAGAGTGAATTCAAATGTCAGGCTCCAGTGAGAGATTCAGATCCTGAGGCATAAACTACACTCAAAAAGAGCCTGAAAGTTTTCAGAACGTTATACTGAATATTTACCGCTACTCTCACAACAGATACACAAATTAAAAGAGAAAAACGTGTAGGTGTCTTATGGCGGGGGGAATAAAGCGAATGTAGAAAAGGGGATGTGCAGTGAACCCGTTGCGACCCGTAGACGGGGACCCGTGGAACATTAGTGAACATCGCCATCTGTCCGCAGAAGAGTGAACTGCTGTCTACTGCAGTCCAAAGAAGAAGGCATCTACATTTTACATCTGGGCATCAGAATTAGACGTAGGAGCTATTAAAGCAAATGGCCTTGTCTGACGAATCCGATTTCCGCAGAAAAAAAAAAAAACAGCCTAACCAGCTCAAGCTGTTTGACCAGTTTAGCTCTTGACCAGCATATGGGTTTGTTTTTGTTTAAGTTTGATGGTTTAGCCTGTCTACAAACATTATCAACCTGAACAACCAGTAAGACCAAGCTGGTTAGCCAACATGACCAGCACCTGGTTGACCAGCATGACCAGCATTTCCAAAGTGATCGACCAACACCATCAGTAAGACTGAGCATGACTAAAAAAAGCTCAGGAGCTGGTTAGACAGCTAGTTTACCAGCATAGGGTATGTTTTAATCTGATGAGCAGTTTTTTAACCACCTTGACCATCAAAGCTTAGACCATACAACACCTGCTACCAGCAAAAGCTGGTCTTGAGCTGGATTTCAGGGTCATTTTAGCTCTGTTTAAATAAGCAACATTCTCTGGGTCATATTCACAATGAAAACACTAATGCACTATGTTCATAGATTTAAAAGATATTTCCATACAACTGAGCGTATAATGACCTTGAATTAAAAATACATCTCTCTGCAGAATCATAATCCAAAAGAGGTGAATTGTGCTGTTAGTAACTAAAAGTATAATTTCTTTAAAAATAATTTAAAACTTAAAACTTATCATCACTCAGTATTAACGTTTGAGTCAGTAGTGTGCAAATAGACTCAAAAGTGTTTAAGACTTAGTCTATTGATATAATTCTAGTTTATGGTGTGAGTCCTCCCTCTGCCCCCCTCCTTCTTACTGCATCTTTTCTCTCCGTTAAACACAGAAACTGATACATAAGACACTGACACACACTGAGGATACACCTGCTCAACACCACGTTGATTTTTTAGCTCTATGCAAATTAATGAGTTTCCGTTTCTTATTTTAAGAGAAACACTGTAAGTGAATGCAATTAATGATATGCTTTTCCCCCCTAAAGTATATGAATCTTTCCAAACTTTATGGTAACAAATTATTCTGAAATAAACATAAATGCAATAATAAAAAATATACATTTGATTTAACAAACAACTGAAATGCATAAAGATGCCTACAATACAGTCATTTTAGTTAATAATACTGAGCTAGTGTCCAAGAATGATGTGGGTATTCAGTGAAAGCTGGATTCTGCTTTTTTGGCAGCAACATCTGATCCTGAAAAATTACAGATGAAGAAAAATGAAGAAAATGAACCAAAAATCCTGTTTAACAGCAGACATTCCTTTTAATTTAACACTGTTTCATTTTCTCTGTGTAGATCCTGTTAGTTGTGTTTATTTATTTATTTACTCATAAAAACATTTTTCATTATTTTAACATCTAACAGAGTCAGTCAATATAAAAAAACGTATACAGATACATTATTACATTAATATCTTATTAACACATTAGAGTGCTGTATATGATCCATTTGGTGTGTGGTTGATAGACCCCACCACGCCCACCACAACTCTCTTATAGCACTACCCTGCTCTCTCTGCTCCAGCTGCTCATCTCTTCACTCAGCACAGAGAGTCATCACACACTGACAAGATGCTGCCAGCACTCTGCACTCTCTTCACTGCTCTCTCATGTAAGATTTCACAACACTGGAGCTCCTCAGCATTTACCTCCATCTAATGTGAGCATCAACTAATGTAACATGGATGCTGCTTTTATTGCAGGTGTTAGTGGTGTGACTGTGGTGACCCAGAAGCCCCCTGTTCTCACAGCCACTAAAGGAGAGAAGACCACTCTGCACTGTAATCTGGGGTCTGTTACTAATTTTGAAGCATATTGGTATAAACAGGTTCCAGGAGAAGTTCCACAGTATGTATTAAGTAATCATCACAGCTGGAGTTCTCTTAAGTATGGATCTGGCTTCTCGTCTCCTAAATTCATATCAACACAATCATCTCAGTCTGATTACACTTTGATCATTGATAAAGTGGAGGTAGGAGACTCTGCAGTGTATTACTGTAACACATGGGACAGCTCTGTTAGTGAGTGGGTATCACAGTGATTCACACCATGACAAAAACCTCCTCACTGCTCACATTCACTTTTGCTTTCACACAGCTGTAGAAGTATAGTGTCCTTAAGAGGAACATATAATATTGACTTGGGTATTTAGTGTTTTATTATATTTAAAGAGTGTTTTAATAGATGGGATGTGGAGTTAGCATAAATGGTGGTACAAAACAATAAATAAACTTAAGTCGAGCTGGTCAATTATACCTTCAGCTAACAGGCTAGCAGGTCCTTCTATTAATATTTTGTGGTAAGTTTTTCTGCAGTGCAGAAAACATCTTACTCTAATCACTTGTAAGATTCAAATTCAATGCCAAATTCAAATTATTTTTACCACAATTTTACCTAAAGAAATAGTGGAATAAATAAAGGTCATGTAATAATATAGAGTTCTACTGTATCATCATTGTGCGGCACGGTGGTGCAGCAGGTAGGTGGCGCAGTCAGACAGCTTCAGGGGCCTGGAGGTTGTGGGTTCGATTCCTGCTCCGGGTGACTGTCTGTGAAGAGTTGGTGTGTTCTCCTTGTGTCAGTGTGGGTTTCTTCCGGGTGCTCTGGTTTCCTCCCACAGTCTAAAAACATATGTTGGTAGGTGGATTGGCGACTCAAAAGTGTGAGTGAATGTCTTTGTTGCCCTGTGAAGGGCTGGCGCCCCCTCCAGGGTGTATTGCTGCCTTGCGCCCAATGATTCCAGGTAGGCTCTGGACCCACCACAACCCTGAACTGGATAAGGGTTTCAGATAATGAATGAATGTATCATCATTACAATTTACAAATCACTGTAACGTGATTACTATTATATGTCACTGTACATGCTGTACACAAACACTTCGGTCTATTATGCCTTCTCAGAGGCTGACAGAATTTGAATTTTTTCAGCTTGCACTTCTTTAAAAAATTGTAATCCACCCTTCTGCCACCCCATGTCTAAAATCCTGAAAACTCCACTGTCAGAATCAGAAGCACTGCAGGAGAGTCACTGAAGCTTTGATACCTCAACACTGAATCCTTTACATCACACATTATGAGAAACACACAGGATTTAATTATAATCATACACAGGATAAGATGTAAAATATCCTATGCCAATCCATTAGAGCTTCACACAGAGCTTCCAGACTCTCTTCCTACCTGCAGCCACAAAATGTCTGTTGTTTGAATCCTACCCCTCAACAATAAAGTTGACGTGGCCGTTTATGACCCTTCACAGGGGTCACCAAGTAGACACCGCCCCTCATCGGTGTTTCACTAAATTAAGTCCACAACAACTCCAGAAGGCTCAACAGTGAAGTCTGGTGTCCCAGACCCACCCCACTCCAAGCGAGCTTTATAGTCCTACCTCACCCTTTTCGATCATCAACCATAAATCCACACTGGCCTCCCTGGTGACTAAGCCTGTACCTAGCCCCACTGGCACCGTTAATGCATGCTCAGTGCCACCAGTTCCATGTGAACTTTATGTGCTACATCACCAACAACCACAATAGCACCTCTACAGTGCATTTCCCCCCAATAACACCTATCTCCACCAGTCTTATATGTACCTGCCACCCACGTTCCCTCACCTCAGCCACCAAGTCTGTGTACTTCAGCTTCTTCCTTTTGAATGCTTCATCTACTGCATCCTCAAATAGAACAGTTAACTTTATGAAATAAACTATCCATTTACTTTCAGAGTAGAGAACCATGTCTGGCCTCAGTGTAGTTAATACAAAGCACTCTGTGCAGTTATTTTACCTACGTCCACCAACAATCTCCCATCTACCAATATTTATAGCTTGTGCATGCTCTTGAACAAGTTCCTCCTCAAGCACACACCTAATCCCTTTATTACTACAGCCACTCATTAATGCATTAACATCTAGGTGATTGCTGTCCAACCTGCTCAACACTGGTCTGCTGTTTTAGCTGTTTATACGAGTGAAGCAAATAAAAGTGTCCTGAGCTTAAGGGAAGAAAGGAATTAAGAGAAGGATTATACACAGATAAAATAAAGAGTACAAGTAAAAATCAACATGTTTATGATGTTTGATCATGGTAAGATTAGCAATTTTACTTACAGGAAGACAATTTTAGCAGAATATTTCTATTGGGGGTATTTAGCAAATGAGAATTATATATATAGTATTTGTAGTTTATAGAGCCCTCCCTCTTCCCCTGACCCTCTTATAGCACACCCCTGCTCTCTCTCCTTTATCTGCTCCTCCAGCTGCTCATCTCTTGAAAGTTGAATCTAATCTAATCTAAACACCATCCAATGTAGAAATGTAGTCATAAAAATAAATGTTTTACGGTGTCTAACTTGGGTTGATTAGTCAGGTTTCATATACAAAGTCAAAGAGACACCTCCCTCTCTCCTCCTGACTCTTATAGCACACCCCTGCAGCTGCTCATCTCTTAATGATTAATTAATGATTAATGATTATAATGCTATGTGGTATAAACAGGTTCCAGGAGGAGTTCCACAGTTTGTGATAAGGAATTATCATGATGGGAGCTCTCCTAGGTATGGATCTGGCTTCTCGTCTCCTAAATTCACATCAACACACTCGTCTCAGTCTGATTACACTTTGATTATTGATGAAGTGGAGGTAGGAGACTCTGTAGTGTATTACTGTAGCACATGGGACAGATCTGTTAGTGAGTACGTATCACAGTGATTCACACCATGACAAAAACCTCCTCACTGCTCACATTCACTTCTGCTTTCACACAGCTGTAGAAGTACAATATCATCAACAGGACTGTACACAGGTGAAAGAGGAACGTTTTCCATTTACAAAATAGCAACACTTTTTTGACGGCTGAACAGTGGCACAGCAGGTTAGTGTCACAGTCACAGCTCCAGGGACCTGGAGGTTGTGCGTTCATGTCCTGCTCTGGGTGACTGTCTGTGAGGAGTTTGGTATGTACTCCCTGTGTCCGAGTGGGTTTCCTCCAGGTACTCTGGTTTCCTCCCACTGTCCAAATACACATGTTGGTCGGTGGATTGGTGGCTCAAGTGTCCATAGGTGTGAGTGTGAGTGAATATGTGCGTGTATGTCACCTTGTGAAGGACTGGCGCCCTCTTCAGGGTGTGTTCTTGCCTTGCGCCCAGTGATTCAGGGTAGGCTCTGGACCCACCGCAAACCTGAACTGGATAAGTGGTTACAGATAATAAATGAATGAAATAAAATTTATTTGAAAAATAATTTCAGCAATAAAATGCAGGGAAAAAGAAAGAAATTAAGGGGATAAAAGGATTTAGTAAAGGATTCCAAATCAAGTCTCATTTACAAATATGCTACATGAAATCAGAAGTCAGATATGGAGCAGACAACAAAACTCTCATAAAACAGAGGCAGACTCTTTCCATCTGCTGTGAATTGATTACAGTATAATAATAAATATCACAGGGCAGCATGATGGCGCAACATGCAGTGTCTCTCTTACATAGCTCTAGGGTCCTGAGTTTGTGTACAAGCCCCACTCCGGGTGGATGTGAGGAGTTTGGTGTGTTCTCCCTGTGTCTGCATGGGTTTCCTCTGAGTGCTCCGGCTTCCTCTTATGGGCCAAAGACACACACAGGTAGGTGTACGGGCTACTCAAAACTGACCATAGATGAGAGTAAATGTGTGAGAGTTTTGGGTGCCCTCTGATTGACTGGTGCCCCCTATTGGGTGTGTTTCTACCTTGCGTCCAGTGATTCCAGAAAGGCTCTGTACACACCCCTACCCTGTAGCGGTTACAGACAATGGATGACTGAAAAACATTGTACATTGAAAGGATGAAAATTTGATTCCAGGGATAATCCACATCCTTTTAGTATGCATCTGTCACATATCAGGTCTGACCTCAGTTGTTTAGTCAGGTTTCATATCTAATGTTAAAATGAATATAAGGTGACTCTAGCTGTTTTTGTAAAGTGTAGTGAGATGTGTTTACTGTTACAGTTTATTAAAGCACATTAAACCTAGGAACGCCAACTTCATGTGGCAGCATTCAGATTTAAAATCAGTGATTGTTTGGCTGAGATGTGATCATTTAATTAATACAGGTTACTATTATTAATTAATACCAGGTCATGGTGTATATAACCCCAGTGTACCTTCATTATCTCAGGCTCAGTTCAGAGGCTTTTTTCATCAGAGTCTAATGACACCTCAACACTTCAGATTTGTAATTAGAAATGTTCAAGGAATAAAAAAGTGTTTCTATTAAATGAATGAATAATTTTTATGCCTTTTCAATAAGTCAATGTCAGGAATTATTTTGACACAACATTATGCAAATAAATAACTATTACCTTCTATAGCACAAAAATGTAAATGATACATGTGGTGTGTTAGTGTTGTCTACAGCCCCCTCCTTCTAACCCCTCCTGCCTCTCTTATAGCACACCCCTGCTCTCTCTCCTTTATCTGCTCCTCTCTTCACTCAGCACAGAGAGTCATCACACACTGAAACGATGCTGCCAGCACTCTGCACTCTCTTCACTGCTCTCTCATGTAAGATGTCACAACACTGGAGCTCCTCAGCATTTACCTCCATCTAATGTGAGCATTAACTAATGTAACATGGATGCTGCTTTTATTGCAGGTGTCAGTGGTGTGACTGTGGTGACCCAGAAGCCCCCTGTTCTCACAGGCTCTAAAGGAGAGAAGACCACTCTACACTGTAATCTGGGCTCTGTTACTAATTTTCAAGTTGTGTGGCATAAACAGGCTCCAGGAGGAGTTCCTCAATATGTGTTAAGAAATCATCACAGCTATAGCTCTCCTAGGTATGGATCTGGCTTTTCATCTCCTAAATTCACATCAACACACTCATCTCAGTCGGATTACACTTTGATTATTGATACAGTGGAGGTAGGAGACTCTGCAGTGTATTACTGTAGCACACATGACAGATCTGTTAATGAGTGGGTATCACAGTGATTCACACCATGACAAAAACCTCCTCACTGCTCACATTCACTTCTGTTTTAGACGTAATCAGAAGCACAGTATCATCAACAGGGACCTACTCAAATCGAGGAGGAAAGTTTAACATTTAAAAAATATCAGAATTTACTTGACAAATTATTTCAGCATTAAAAGGCAGGCAGAAATTATGGAAGGAAACTGGGATGAAAAGATAAAAGGGCAACAAAAAAACAAGTCTCAAAGTTATAAAAGTGCTACAGGAAATTAAATGTCAGAAGTGGAGCAGAATATTAAACTCGCATAAAATCTGCAGATGCAGACACTTTCCATCCGCTTGATTATAGTACTGTCATAAAATGTACATTTAAATCCAACTGATCTAATACATGAATATATATTTGTTGTAAAAATGGTATAAATGATGGTCTTTAAAGCAAATCAACATTTAATTACTCAGTGAAAACCACTGTGTATCATCTCTCAGTACGGCTACTTAAGCAGTGTCTTACATATTGTTCATCCTCGATCAGCATGAAGGGCTACACTCTGGCTGCTCCCTCAGCTTTAAGATAAGTCCAAACAAGTTCTTACATCATGCGATTTTCTTGAAACAATCAGACAGCAAAAGTCAGAGGGGCAGCTATGACCTAAAAATGACTGTGGGTGGGTGAGAAAACGAATATCTTACTTCAGCTGAAAACCTTTTACACCTCGGAACTGAATTTAAACACTACAACAAAACTGTACTTCCTCATTTCATTCATGAGTAGCAGTGAAACACACATACACTAGTGCACTAGGGCAGTCAGTGTACACACCCCCAGAATGAAAGGCAGTCATCCCAGTGCAGAGCAGTTGTGGGTTAGGCGCCTTGCTCAAGGATACATCAGCTCTGGATGTTGAGGGAAGAGACAGTGCTGTTTCTTCACTCCTCCGGCCCCTTTGCGGGAGATCGAACCAGCATCTTTCTGTCTCTTATTTTTGAATAGTTTAGTTTTAAATTATCATTCTTCCCCTGCCCCGTTCTCTCATAGACAGACTGTGGGGTGAATTAATGTTAATGTGAATGTGAGAGGAGCGGGGGTAGGTGGTAGTGAAGGATCAGAGTGAAGTGCACTGACCTGGAGATTTCCACAAGAGAGAACTCAGTCAGTAATCAACGTGGAAATAGTAAATGTATAAGGGCTCAGTAATTCTCACGTAATCCTTTAATGCTTAGACCCATGTGCTATTCAATCATATGTATCATTGAAAATCATTCTTCTTTATTGTAACTCCAGTCACAGATGAACATACACAGACTCTGTTTTAATTTGCAGAGGGGAAACCCAGCCGTCTGTGATCGTGGTGAGGAAACTCATGCAAATCCAACAGATAGTTTCTGTCAGTCTTTGTAAAATAAAACACCACCTACATATAAACACACAATATCCCACTATGAATAGAAGCTACAAGTAGCCAGACTGAAGTTTGATTTGACTGTACATTGTGATGAAGTCTAAAAAATAAATCTGTATCTGAAAAACACTGTGCACTGAAAGGATGAATATTTGATTACAGAGATGATCCACTTCAGTATGTGTCTCTCACGTCTAAATCCCAGTTTAAATATGAAATAAATGTTTTACATGGTTCGACTTCAGTTTAGTCAGGTTTCATTTACAATGTTAAAGTGAATATAAGACAATAGGTGTTTTTGAAAAGTGTATTGAGATGTATTTTCTGCTACAGTTTATAAAAGTTTATTAAAACACAGAATGTAAATTTAAAATTAGTGATTGATTGGCTGGGATGTGATCATTTTAGTCCTACAAATAACTGTTACTAATTAATAGTTTTCTAGGTTATAAATATCACCATAGTGTACCTCCATTTATCTCAGGCTCAAACAAGAAGCTCTTTTTTTTTTACAAACCGGATTCCAAAAAAGTTGGGACACTAAACAAATTGTGAATAAAAACTTAATGCAATGATGTGGAGGTGCCAACATCTAATATTTTATTCAGAATAGAACACATCACAGATCAAAAGTGTAAACTGAGAGAATGTATCATTTTAAGGGAAAAATGTTAATTTCAAAATTTCATGGTGTCAACAAATCCCAGAAAAGTTGGGACAAGGCCATTTTTTTACCGTGTGGCATCCCCCCCTTCTTCTTACAACACTCAACATAATTCTGGGGACAGAGGAGTTTCTCAAGTTTAGAAATAGGAATGCTCTCCCATTCATGTCTAATGCAGGCCTCTAACTGTTCAATCGTCTTGGGCCTTCTTTGTCGCACCTTCCTCTTTATGATGCGCCAAATGTTCTCTATAGGTGAAAGATCTGGACTGCAGGCTGGCCATTTCAGTACCCAGATCCTTCTGCTACGTAGCCATGATGTTGTGATTGCTGCAGAATGTGGTCTGGCATTATCTTGTTGAAAAATGCAGGGTCTTCACTGAAAGAGATGACATCTAGATGGGAGCATATGTTGTTCTAGAACCTGAACATAGTTCTCTACATTAAGGGTGCCTTTCCAGACATGCAAGCTGCCCATGCCACAAGCATTCTGACGCTTCTGAACGGAGCGTTGATAACAACTTGGGTTATCCTTGTCCTCTCTGGTCCAGATGACATGGCGTCCCAGTGTTCCATAAAGAACTTCAAATCTGACCACAGAACAGTCTTCAATTTTGCCACACTCCATTTTAAAAGACCCCTGGCCCAGTGCAAATGTCTGAGCTTGTGGAGCTTGCTTAGAAATGGCTCCCTCTTTGCACTGTAGAGTTTCGGCTGGCAACGGCGGATGGCACAGTGGATTGTGTTAATTGACAATGCTTTCTGGAAGTATTCCTGAGCCCATTCTGTTATTTCCTTGACAGTCGCGTTCCTGTTTGAGGTGCAGTGAAGTTTAAGGGCCTGGAGATCACGAGCATCCAGTATAGTTTTTACGGCCTTGACCCTTACGCACAGCAATTGCTCCAGATTCTCTGAATCTTTTGATGATGTTATGCACGGTTGATGATGATAACTTAAAAGTGTTTGCTATTTTACACTGGGTAACACCATTCTGGTATTGCTGCACTATTTTTCTGCGCAACAATGGTGGAATTGGTGATCCTCTTACCATCTTGGCTTCAGAGAGACACTGACATGCTGAGAAGCTCTTTTTATACCCAATCATGTTGTCAATTGACCTAATTAGTGTTAATTGGTCTTCCAGCTGTTCGTTATATGCTCAATTACCTTTTCCAGCCACTTATTGCTACTTGTCCCAACTTTTTTGGGATTTGTTGACACTGTGAAATTTTGAATCAACACAATTTTCCTTTAAAATGTTACATTTACTCAGATTAAACTTTTGATCTCTCATCTACGTTCTATTACGAATAAAATATTGACATTTGCCATCTCCACATCATTGCATTCAGTTTCTATTCACAATTTGTTTAGTGTCCCAACTTTTTTGGAATCCGGTTTGTATATTTTAGAGTCTAGTGTCACCTCAACAATTCAGCCTCTTCATATATATGCAAATGATATAAATTACATAAAAATAAGACCTTTTGGATACAAACCTGAATAAACTTGCTGTTTCTGAATTTCCCAGAAATTTTCAATAGGTTTCAATTATTATAGGGTCCAATTAGGGATTGATTTAGAGCAGCTGTGCTGATTAAGAAAAGGATCTATTGACATGTAGCCAAAAATACATGGATGCATAATAATTCCAAACACACTGTAGAGACCCCTCCCTCTCTCCTCTTAACTCTTTATAGTACATCCCATCAGGACCCTACACAGGTGAAGAAGGAATGTTTACTATTTAAAAGACAACATTTATTTGAGAGCAGCACGGTGGTGTAGCAGGTAGTGTCTTAGTCACACAGCTCCAGGGACCTGGAGGTTGTGGGTTTGAGTCCTGCTCCGGGTGACTGTCTGTGAGGAGTTTAGTGTGTTCTCCCCGTGTTCTCCACGTGAGTTTTCTCCGGGTGCTCCGGTTTCCTCCCACGGTCCAAAAAACACGTTGGCAGGTGGATTGGCGACTCAAGTGTCCATGTGTGTGAATGTGTGTGTGTGTGTGTGTATGATGCCCTGTGAAGACTGGCTCCCCCTCCAGGGTGTGTTCCTACCTTGCGTCCAGTGATTCCAAATAGGCTCCATACACAGCGTGACCCTCTAGTGGTTACAGACAATGGATGACTGAAAAACACTGTACATTGAAAGGATGAAAATTTGATTCCAGGGATAATCCACATCCTTTTAGTGTGCATCTGACACATATCAGCTGATGTCAGTTGTTTAGTCAGGTTTCATATCTAATGTTAAAGTGAATATAAGGTGACTCTAGCTGTTTTTGTAAAGTGTAGTGCGATGTGTTTACTGCTACAGTTTATTAAAGCTCATTAAAACTAGGAATGTCAACTTCATGTGGCAGCATTCAGATTTAAAATCAGTGATTGTTTGGCATCATTCTAAATCTGAGAGGAATAGTTTCTGGGTTAAACAGTATTGTAAAATATCATTAACAGAGCACCACCAAGAAATAAACACATACTCTGCCACTATAAATAGAAGCTACAAGTAGCCAGACTGAAGTTTGATCTGACTGTACATCATGATGTTTATGAAGAGAACAAACACCATCCAAACACAATCCAATGTAGAAATGTAGTCACAGAAATAAATGATTTACGGGGTCTAACTTCAGTTGATTAGTCAGGTTTCATATACAAAGTTAAAGAGACCCCTCCCTCTCTCCTCCTGCCTCTTATAGCACACCCCTGCTCTCTCTCCTTTATCTGCTCCTCCAGCTGCTCCTCTCTTCACTCAGCACAGATTGTCATCACACACTGACAAGATGCTGCCAGCACTCTGCACTCTCTTCACTGCTCTCTCATGTAAGATTTCACAACACTGGAGCTCCTCAGCATTTACCTCCATCTAATGTGAGCATCAACTAATGTAACATGGATGCTGCTTTTATTGCAGGTGTCAGTGGTGTAGTGGAGTATGGACCGAATAAAGAGATGAAAGTTCTTAATAAAGACTCTCCCCCTAACAAGGATTTTTGTCTGCAACAGAATCTCACATTCCACAGAACTGCTGTGTGCAAAAACGCTGCACTCTTCCCCCACACGAACTCACCTAAAGTCTACATCAAAAGAACGCCTGTCTAAACTCCAGATAACAAACCCATTTTATGATGCTCTTAGGAAAAATAAGAACAAACAAAGTGGTGAGAACCAGAGTTAAAAGGACTTTTTATGACGAGTGGCGCTTAAACAACAAAACGTTATCTCGAGCCTACTAAACAGACAGCCCAGATGGTCAAACTCGGGTTGACCTCCTGGTAACCATCCGCACAGGACAAACAGCATGGACCAACAGCGATCCCAAGTGGACATTGGCGAAACTACGTCTCGCCCGAGGTCGCCTAAACAATAACAAAAATTAATCAAATTCTGAAAAAATATGTGTACGCGATATGTATGAATGTCACTCTTTGTGTCTTCAGATGAACACCTATCAACCAATGAAGTGATGTGTATTACTGTTTTCAATCATGAAAGAAAGTTTCTGTCTCTAACTAAGAAAACGAATTAATATCTTCTAACATGATATTGTAGTGGGACGTAAGCACGACGTACCCAAAATAAAATTATATGTAGATGTTTGATATTAATAATCTAGGACACATATTATGCTATACCACAAGTATGTATAAGTAATTTCTATGATATTCAATTTCGTGTATACGTGTATCTTTTTTCCTCTCTCTGAAACATGAAGCTAGAGGAGCCTCGGACCCCGGATCCAATCAAAGGAAGGACACCTCCCAATAGGGCATGACCGCGCTACATTTGAAAAGAGGGTGCCGACTCATTTCTTGGTCTCTTAGTTTTTTTTTTGTACTCTCTTACACTCTCTTGCTTTTTACTCGCTCTTACTGCTGAAACTTCCTCTCTTATTTTCCAAATCGCTCTCTTACTTCACGCGCTCTATCTTAAGCTATCTCTCTAAGTTCTAACCTCTCCAAGGAGACGGTTTTCTCTTCTCCATGCCGAAGAACAAAGACTTTTAAATTACCTCACTAAGCTCCCAGGAGACGTCTTGAGTTAGCTAGTATGAAAGAAATTTACGAATACGTCGAGTGATTTGAATACATTCTTTTCTTTTAATTGTGTTTATGTTTTATCGCCCAATCTAAGTTTAATCTCATGAGTGATCAAAGTAGGTGAAACTTATTCATGGCCAGAATAAGATATCACCTCTTTAGATTAGTTGAAAGCGGATATATTAGCGTTATAAACCGACTTCTGAGGGCACAGTTTCTGGAGATTCGACTGACGAGCTAAACACTCTGAGAAGCCACCCCACGCAGGGGAAAGACCAGCCAAGCCTGCAATTCTCCTAAAAAAGGGAACTCCCGATCGACATCGCCCCGTCTAAGGCCAAGAGTGCCTTACTCAACCTGGAGGGAATCTCCTTCTCAGCTGGCCTACCTTCCACGACGCGGGGAGTACAAGAAACAACCCCTAGAGCACGGAGGTTAAACAGCGGGACTCGACAGCTCGGTGAAAACGGCAAAAAGAGTAAGCAAGCCAAAATTCATTCACTCTCCAGAAGCTGGTGCCTAATTAAGTCCCTTGATAGATGTATACACTAAGTAAAACCTCAGTTAGCAATACATTAGTCATAAGTCCTAGTGCCTAGCTTATCTTTAAATTCGAATCGGCTTCCCCTGCGTTGATGCCATGAGATTTCAAGATTATGCTATGTTAAGTAAATATCCTTCTTCTTTTTGTTAATAAATACCTTCATTATTTGAAATCACAGTGTGTGGAGTCTGTTCATTAAAAGTCTGAAGATCCTGAAGAACTCACTTAGTTTGGCCATTATTCATTTCTCAAATTAATTATTAACGTTTTAATTGCTTAAGCCAATTATAAATTTTGAATTACTATCATTAGTCAAATATCAGTAATCATAAGAGTTTGAATAAGGTCAACGCTATAAACACAATATATAAATATATATAAAATATATATTCATATATTACGGTATATGCAACATACACTACAGTGGTGTGACTGTGGTGCCCCAGAAGCCCCCTGTTCTCACAGCCACTAAAGGAGAGAACACCACTCTGCACTGTAACCTGGGGTCTATTAATAATTATCGAGCTCTGTGGTATAAACTGGTTCCAGGAGGTTGCAAACTGTAGTACACTGTTATCATTAAGAGTTCAACACTGAAACTGATATATTACACAAACATAACACATTATGAGACACACTCAGGATACACCTGCTCAAGACAACTGTGTTATTTTAGCTCTATGCAAATGAAAATCATTAACCCTGTCTTAGAATGATAGAAATACAAACGCTGACATTTCATGCATTACATTGTTCACTTCTGTAACTGAATAAATACACTCTCAAAATAAATGTACCTTTAGAAGTACAACAGTGATTTTAAAGTCCAGTATGTTGATAGAAACAATCATTACTATGTTCTCTATCCCATAACAGTGATATATGTTTTATAAAATGTGTAAAGTTAATAGCCCCTCCCTCTCCTCCTCCTCCTGACTCTTATAGCACACCCCTGCTCTCTCTCCTTTATCTGCTCATCTCTTCACTCAGCACAGAGAGTCATCACACACTGACAAGATGCTGCCAGCACTCTGCACTCTCTTCACTGCTCTCTCATGTAAGATTTCACAACACTGGAGCTCCTCAGCATTTACCTCCATCTAATGTGAGCATCAACTAATGTAACATGGATGCTGCTTTTATTGCAGGTGTCAGTGGTGTGACTGTGGTGACCCAGAAGCCCCTTGTTCTCACAGCCACTAAAGGAGAGAAGACCACTCTGCACTGTAATCTGGGGACTGTTACTACTGATCAAGTTCGTTGGTATAAACAGGTTCCAGGAGGAGCTCCACAGTTTGTGTTAAGGAATTATCATGATGGGATCTCTCCTAAGTATGGATCTGGCTTCTCGTCTCCTAAATTCACATCAACACACTCGTCTAAGACAGATTACACTTTGATAATTGATACAGTGGAGGTAGGAGACTCTGCAGTGTATTACTGTAACACATGGGACAACTCTGTTAAGGAGTACGTATCACAGTGATTCACACCATGACAAAAACCTCCTCACTGCTCACATTCACTTCTGCTTTCACACAGCTGTAGATGTAAAATATCCTCAATAAGAGCCTACAGTACTGAAATGCAGGAGGGAAATTTAACATTTTAAAGTTCCCTAAATTTATTGAAAAAATATTTCAGCATTAAAAGGCAGGCAGAATTTATGGAAGGAAATAGGGATAAAAAGATAAGAGAAAAGGGCAAAAAAACAAAAAACAATTAAGTCTCAAAGTTATAAAAGTGCTACATAAAATTAAATGTCAGAAGTGGAGCAGAATATTAAACTCGCATAAAATCTGCAGATACAGACACTTTCCATCCGCTTGATTATAGTACTGTCATAAAATGTACATTTAGATCTAATACATGAATATTTATTTGTTATAAAAAATGGTATGAATGATGGTCTTTAAAGCAAATCCAAACCTAATTACTCAGTGAAAACCACTGTGTATCATCTCTCAGTACGGCTACTTAAGCAGTGTCTTACATCTTGTTCATTCTCGATCAGCATGAAGGGCTACACTCTGGCTGCTCCCTCAGCTTTAAGATAAGTCCAAACAAGTTCTTACATCATGTGTTTTCTTGAAACAATCAGTCTGCAAAAGTCAGAGGGGCAGCTGTGGCCTAATAGAGAAGCGAGCTTTGGATTGGAAGGTCTTGGATGTGATCTCCACGACTGGAAAAAAAATTGGAGGTGGTTGAGTGAAAGAAGATTCTCCCTCAATCCATGACTTTTTCTTGTTTTTGAAATCAATCAGCAGTTTTTCCACACCTCTGAACTAAAGAAAAAAACATACTTTCGTTGTCATTGTGCAGCAGTTTAACCAAACTGTGCTTCCTCATTTAACCTCTCAGTGGCAGTGAACACACACATACACTAGTGCACTAGGGCAGTGAGTACACACACACACACACACACACACACACACACACACACACACACACACACACAGAGGGAAAGCCACCCTTCCCAGTGCTTAGGGAGAAGTTGTGGGTTAGATGCCTTGCTCAAGGATACATCAGCCATGGATGTTGAGGGAAGAGACAGTGCTGTTTCTTTACTCTTCCAGCCCCTTTATGGGGGATTAATTAGGGGAAATAGTTTTAGTTTATTATATATATATATATATATATATATATATATATATATATATATATATATATATATATATATATATATCTTCATATATATATCACAAAATTGAGACCTATTTGCTTTGATGCAGTTTGTTTTATAAATTATCATTCTTCCCCTGCCCCTTTCTCTCATAAACAGACTGTGGAGTGAATTAATGTTAATGTGAATGTGAGAGGAGAGGGGGTAGGTGGCAGTGCAGGATCAGAGTGAAGTGCACTGACCTGGAGATTTCCACAAGAGAGATCTCAGTCAGTAATTAACGTGGAAATAGTAAATGTATAAGGGCTCTTTAATTCTCACGTAATCATTTGATGCTTAGATATACGTGCTATTCATAAGCATCATTGTAAATCATATTTTTTTATTGTAACTATAGTCACAGATGAACATATACTGACTCTGTTTTAATTTGCAGTGGGGAAATCCAGCCGTCTATAACAGTGTTCAAGAAACTCATGGAAATCCGGGAGAAATAGTTTCTGGGTTAGACAGTCTTTGTAAAATATCAATAACAAAGCACCACCAATAAATAGACACATACTCTGCCACTATAAATAGAAGCTACAAGTAGCCAGACTGAAGTTTGATCTGACTGTACATCATGATGATGTTTATGAAGAGAACAAACACCATCCAAACACAATTCAATGCAGAAATGTAGTCGTAGAAATAAATGATTGACAAGGTCTAACTTCAGTTGATTAGTCCGGTTTCATATACAGAGTTAAAGAGACCCCTCCCTCTCTCCTCCTGACTCTTATAGCACACCCCTACTCTCTCTCCTTTATCTGTTCTCCCAGCTGCTCATCTCTTCACTCAGCACAGAGAGTCATCACACACTGACAAGATGCTGCCAGCACTCTGCACTCTCTTCACTGCTCTCTCATGTAAGATTTCACAACACTGGAGCTCCTCAGGTTTTACCTCCATCTAATGTGAGCATCAACTAATGTAACATGGATGCTGCTTTTATTGCAGGTGTCAGTGGTGTGACTGTGGTGACAGAAAAGCCCCCTGTTCTCACAGCCACTAAAGGAGAGAAGACCACTCTGCACTGTAATTTGGGGTCTGGTACTAATAATGCTCGTTGGTATAAACAGGTTCCAGGAGGGGTTCCTCAATATGTACTAAGAAATTCATATGGATCTGGCTTCTCCTCTCCTAAATTCACATCAACACACTCATCTCAGTCTGATTATACTTTGATTATTGATACAGTGGAGGTAGGAGACTCTGCAGTGTATTACTGTCACACATGGGACAGCTCTGCTAAAGAAGAGGTATCACAGTTGTTAGAAATTCGGCATTGAAGAGTCAGGAGACTGGAGTTCGGCGTTGACTGGAGTTTATTTACATATACACAGGACCATGTATGAGTACAGCTGGATGATCTCAGTCTATCACATGATTATCTGAAGTTTAGAAACTGGAGGTTCAGAGGTTTCCTTCACGTGCATGCAGGAAAGCACGGGCACAGCTTGGTCATCAGTTTGTCACCAGTTCAGTCTATAGCCAGTTCATTATTTTCCTGATCCAGTCTTGTCCTGATCCAGTCTGATCCCGATCCAGTCTGATCCCGATCCAGTCTGACACCAAATATTTTAGGAGGGCCTTATATACATTGGAGTAGTGGGGGAAGAGAATTGGAGGAAGAAGAGGAGTGAGAGGAGGGGTATGTAGAATGAGGGTGATGAAGAATGTGCAAGACAAAGGAAGGGGGGGAAAAGGTAAGAGAAAATGGAAATCAGGGGAGGGATAGGAGGAAGAATAGGGGTGATAAGGGTGATGGTCAAGGAAAGAAGGAAATAAGCTAGAACAAGAGGTGTGAGGGGAGGTGTATGATGAAAGGCATAATTTCTCTCACAGTGATTCACACCATGACAAAAACATCCTCACCGCTCACACTCACTTCTGCTTTCAGAAAACAGCAGAAGAAAAGTATCATTAACAGAGACCTATAACAGTGAGTTTATAATATATATTATTTATAGAGTGTTTTAATAGATGGGATGAGGAGGTAGTTTGCATAAGAAGTAAATAGCAGTACAAAATAGTAAGTAAACTCAAATCATTTTTCCTGTTCGTAATGAGGAGGGGCCACTAGTTTGTGTGCTTTTAACCCCTTCTGCCACCCCATGTCTAAATCCTGGATACTCATCTGTCAGAATGAGAAGCACTGAGGAGCATATGCAGTGGACGTTACTCCACACAGTACTGTATAACTGAAACTGATGTACCTCCTCAACACCACGCAGGTGTTTTAACTCCATACAAATGAAGGGGGGCTAGTGTTTCTTCTGTCATTGGTAGAAATACAACGTTAAGCTAATGCAATTTTATTAAATGAGTAAAGCAAATGAATGTGTCCTGGGTTTAAGGAAAGGAAGAATTCAGAGAAGGATTACTCACAGATAAACTGAAATAGTACAATTAACTGTAAACATGCTTATAATCAGCATGGTAAGCTATAATGAGCATGGTAAGCTTGGTGTTTAGAAATACTGGAAAACATTTTTATCAGATGATTTAGCATATGAGTATGATGTATATGATATACATGATCATAGCATTATTACTACCTTGTTTCTACACTCACTGTCCATTCTCTGTGTTCCACTGACCGTACAGAAGCACTTCATAATTTTAGAATTAAAGACTAGAGTCCATTTGTTCATTTATAAAGTCCATACTTTATTTTCCACCCTTTCACCCTGTTCTTTAATGGTCAGGACCCCCACAGAGCAGGTATGATTTGGGTGGTTAGTCACTGGCGTGGTAGTGATGTGTTCATGTACATTGTGATGGTATGAATGGATCAGACACAGCAGTGTTGCTGGAGTTTTTAAAAACTGCGTCTCTTCACTGTCCACACATTTGGACACACCTACATCTTTGGTCCACCTTGTAGACGAAAAGCCAGAGACAGTAGCTTATCTTTTGCTGCACAGTTTGTGTCGGTCATCCTCTAGTCCTTCATCAGTGGACACAAGACGGTGTTGGCTGGATTTCTTTGGTTAGTGGACTTTTCTCAGTTCAGCAGTGACATTGTGGGTTGTAGTGTGATATGATGAATGTGTATTAATATCTAATAAGAAATTTGACTTTCTGGGATTTGACTTTAATACTCAGACTTTTCAATTGGTCTTCAGAGACATCCCCAAGCCCCACCAGCCTAGATAGGAATTTGAGATAACCCTTCCAGCAAGCACTGGCCCCAAATTGGTGCCTGAAGGTCTGTGTCAGAGATTCATAAAACTGACACTACAGACCTTTCCCAGGACAGTTTACAACACGGGGTCTTGGAGGGTCATGCAACTCTTCTCAAATGCAGAATGCAGAGAGACACACAGACTCAGATGATATTCCACTTTGATTCCATGTCCTCTTAGACATTTTAAAGACTGTGAAAACTAAAAGAATCAAACATCTTGTTACGCCCCTACTATTGGACTCCAGGGTCTAGGGTGGTAGTAGTAAGGGAAACGTAACAATATGTGCAGGTGAAAAAGAAAAGCCAGCCAAAAAAGCTAGAGACCAAGTGGTTCAGGACTATAAACCTTACTTTAATATAAACGACCATACCACAATAACACACGACAGGTGGACAAACCTTAGGAGGGAGGAACATGGACAGTACCAAAGAAAAGAAAATAACAAAACATGACTAACACCTAAGCTATGTCAAGATACTCTAACTATATTCTATAAAGAAAATACAAGGGGTGGTACCTGCCCTCTACTCTGGTGTGTCTATACAATACAGAGCCTACGTGTGCACCATGTAAGTGCGCGCACATCTAACTTGCTCTCACCCTCCTAGGGAGACAGAAACAAACAGACAACCTGACAGGACTAGGACACGGTTTCAAACACAAAAATATAAATACTTCAAAGGCAAAACAACACTAACATAAGGTAGACATTATTAAACTAGTTTTCTAAGACACACACCAGCACACAAGACCATACAACCAGACAGAGTCAAACAATTTCCAAAACAAAACAAGTGAGCCCAAAGATGGCTGCCTTTCTGATTTCCTGGTGCAGCTTAAAACCCTTAAGCCCCACCCTTTTAGGAGCAGTAAGCAGATGTGGCTGGTTGGGATTGGCTGGAGCTGGAAGGGTTGCCAGGTCCATGAAGTGACAGTCCAATCTACCCATGAGAAGAAGAGAGAGAAAAAGAAAGAACCAGGAAACAAAACAAGATAACAAATACATGCACAAAATTGTTACATGTAACACGCCCACCCCAAAGAACAAACATATGTAATATGTTTGTAATAGGAGGAAAGACATTACCTGAATGTATGCTAACAAAGATTGCTTACAAATTAGATATGAGATAATGCATCAGCTAAAACATTTTCTGAACCCTTCTTATGTTTTATAACTAGATTGTATTCCTGTAGTATCAAAGACCACCTCATCAAACGTTGGTTGTGATTATACATACGTGACAAAAATGTCAGAGGATTATGGTCAGTATAAACTGTAATAGGCAATGAACTAGAACCAACATAAACTTCAAAATGTTGTAAAGACAACAGTAGAGCTAAAGTCTCTTTCTCAATGGTAGAATAATTTAGTTGATGTTTGTTAAACTTGCGAGAGAAGTAACATACAGGATGATCTATGCCCGAATCATCCTCCTGTAGCAGTACAGCTCCAGCTCCCACAGCACTAGCATCCACATCTAGTTTGAATGGCTTTAGGAAATTAGGAGCAGCCAAAACAGGAGTATTACAGAGAAGAGCTTTTACATTGTCAAATGCATGTTGACAACCAAAATCCCATGTAAAAGATTGAGAGGGAC
This sequence comes from Hoplias malabaricus, assembly GCF_029633855.1. NCBI lineage: Eukaryota > Metazoa > Chordata > Actinopteri > Characiformes > Erythrinidae > Hoplias > Hoplias malabaricus. The sequence continues at coordinate 32,431,703 of NC_089812.1, read as the reverse complement.
TGAGCAAGGAAGTCAGTGGTTCAACTACGGTTGAAAAGTTTTTACAGAAAGTACGATAATAACCAGTCATACCAAGGAACCTGCGTAGTTCCCGCCTAGAAGAAGGAGTAGGATACATTAATATAGCTGAAACTAGTGCATCAACAGGACGCACATGACCTTGACCAACTACCTTACCAAGATAGGTCACGGTGGCCTGAGCAAATTCACACTTTGCTAAATTGAGTGTCAGGGAAGCACGCTGTAGGCGATCAAACACGGATGATAGGATCTTCACATGAGTGGGCCAGTCCAAAGTATAAATGATAAGATCATCTAAATAAGCAGAACAATTTGGTACATCAGATAGCACAGTGTTCACTAATCTTTGAAATGTAGCTGGTGCATTCTTAAGACCAAATGGCATCACTGTGTACTGTACAAAAGCATCTGGCGTTACAAACGCAGAGATGTCTGAAGCACGATCAGTCAGAGGAACTTGCCAATATCCTTTTAGCAAATCCAGTTTACTAACAAATTTAGCAGAACCAACATTATCAATACAGTCATCTATCCGGGGTAAAGGATAAGAATCAGAGATTGTGACAGAATTCACACGCCTATAATCAGTGCACAATCGGTATGACCCATCAGGCTTAGGAACGAGAAGACAAGGAGAACTCCAAGGACTACAACTTGGTTTTGCCAAACCATGCTCTAACAAATAGTCAACCTCCTTCTTCATGGCAGCTCTCTTCACAGAATTAAGACGATAAGCATGTTGTTTAATTGGTGTGGTGGTAGTAACCTGGATATCATGTTTTAATACATTTGTCTGGGAAGGAACATCAGCAAAGATGGAAGGAAATCCACAGATTAGTTTCTCAAGATCTATTCTTTGCAAATCTGGTAAGTGGCCTAATATGGAGGCCAGGCTCTGTAGCATTTCAGAATTGGCAAGTCGACACAATATCTGTGGAGAGTCTTGTAATATTAACCCATGTACATTATCATTTTCAGGGCTACCAACTACTGTACCAACAGAAACAAGGGTGTCAACAGGTATCTTACCCTCAGTAGCAGGACTAACACGAGAACGATAAGCTTTCAACATATTGACATGACAGACACGTTTCCTACGTTTTCGATCAGGGGTTTGAATAACATAATCTGTAGTACTAAGTCTTTCTTCAACCGTATATGGGCCAGCAAACTTGGCTGAAAGTGATGGACCAGGGACAGGAAGTAACACCATTACTTTATCCCCTGGTTGGAACTGTCTGGAAACTGCACGTCTGTCATAGGAACGTTTCATCCGTTCCTGAGAACCACTAAGATTCTCACGAGCAAGAGCACAAGCTTTATGCAGGCGCTCTCGAAAGGTACTTACATAATCCAATATATTCTGTGACTTACTATTTTCATTTAGAAATGTTTCTTTAAGAACCTTCAAAGGACCACGCACAGAGTGAGCAAATACAAGCTGAGCGGGGCTAAATCCTAATGAGTCCTGAACAGCCTCACGCACAGCAAAGAGCACAAGGGGTAGCCCTTCATCCCAGTCTTTCCCTGTATCCAAGCAATATTTACAAAGCATTGACTTTAAGGACTGGTGAAACCTTTCTAAAGCACCTTGTGACTCAGGATGATATGGACTTGAAACCTGGTGAGCAATATTCAGAGTGGCCATAACTTGTGAAAACAGTTTGGAGAGAAAATTAGTACCTTGGTCAGTCTGTACACTCCTCGGCAGACCGAAAGTAGTAAAATACTTTATCAAAGCTTTAATGATAATTGGGGCAGTTATTCTCCGTAAAGGGATAGCTTCAGGAAAACGTGTTGCAGCGCACATTATTGTCAACAAGTATTGATTTCCAGACCTGGTTTTTGGTAAGGGACCTACACAATCAAGTAATATTCTTTCAAATGGTTCCCCAATCACTGGAATGGGACAAAGAGGAGCAGGAGGAATAACCTGATTAGGTTTCCCTGAGCACTGACAAACATGGCAAGAATGGCAAAAGTCTGCTACATCCTTTCTAAGTCCGGGCCAGAAAAAATGTTTAAGTATACGAGCATACGTTTTGGTAATGCCTAAATGACCGGACCAAGGGTGATCATGTGCCAATTGAAGCACATGCTGTCGGAAAACATTGGGTATCACAACTTGATAAACACAAGCGGCCTCAGAATTTGTACGAGGTAACCATTTCCTCATTAATACATTATGATCTAAAAAAAATAACACTTGTTTATCTCGTGTTTCTGTAGACAAGGCAGCAAAACATTTCCTCAAACTAGGGTCAGCCTTTTGGGATGTTACAAGCTGGTCACGACTAATGTTCAAATTACCCATCCCCTGATCCCCAGTCTTTTCATTATGCACAAAGGCTGTAGATGGTTCCATTGAACAATGGGAAGCCGTATAGCAAGACGAGTCATCCTGGGCTAAAAATGAATCAGCTAGGTCAACCACGTCCTCTAACAATTTTGCTCTAGCACGTGTCACAGCACAAGCAGGGAAAACCATAGGATGATCTTCTAATACCCCAGAAAGTGCCAACACATTACTGTCAGACGGCTTATCTATGACCTCTAATACTGGAAGAATACTACCTCCCGCTATGTCGTTACCCATGATAAATGTAACCCCTTCCACGGGTAAAGAAGGACAGACACCCACTCTGTATTTGCCAGTGGCGAGACCGGAAGTCAAATAAACATAGTGCAAAGGAACCTTAATATACTGCATAGCAATGCCCCGACAGAACACATATGAACCACAAAATGACTGTTCATTGAAAGGCAACACTCCTGCTAATACAAATGACTGTGAGGCACCCGTATCACGAAGAATAGTTATGAGTGACTGACTTTCCTCAGACCCAGCAAACGAAATATACCCCTGAGTTATAAAAGGCTGATAACTAGGATCTGGAATGGTAGTGGCAATTTCAGGATAAACCAAAGAATGTTTATCTACCAATGCCACACTGTGATTCTGATTAATGTAGGATGTTTGCTTTTCTTGCTTACGTTTAAGGTTGGGACATGTGGCTATTAAATGACCAGGCTTATGACAGTAAAAAACACTCATCTGAGGTTCGACCAGATTGGACCTGCTTAGGCCGTCGGTCAGTTACTACTGGAAAGTCGGTCTTAGCGGTCTTATAGATTGTTTTGTGGGTCAAAACATACTCATCCGCTAATACTGCTGCTTCTGACAATGATGTAACTTTACGTTCATTAAGATAAATAACCACACGTTCATGTAAGCAGTTCTTAAACTCCTCCAACAGAATCAGCTCACGCAAGGATGCAAAATCTGTGACTTTGCTAGCCGAGCACCACTTATCCAGCAGAGTCTCTTTTTCCCTAGCAAACTCCACAAAAGTTTGTAATGAGCTCTTTTTGTGTAGGCGAAATTTCTGTCTGTATGCTTCAGGCACAAGTTCATATGCACGTAAAATAGATGCTTTAACAACATCATACTTCAAGCTGTCCTGTAATGGCAGAGATGAACATACCTCCTGAGCCTTGCCTAATAACTTGCACTGTAACAAAAGGGACCACACATCTTTTGGCCAATTTAAAGCTGTAGCTATACGCTCAAAAACCCCAAAATATGTATCCACCTCTGTTTCCCTAAAAGGTGGTACTAAGGCAATGTGTTTACTCACATCAAATGTTGGAGGGTTGACAGAAGAAACGGGAGGAGCAGAAGCAGAATCCACTGAAACAACAGCTGGAGAAGACACCAGAGTGGGAGGAGGACACGGTGCAATGTCCGGCTGGATAGTGGAAGGAGGAGCAATCTTCATTGCTCCTATCTCCAACTCCCTTAGACGGACCTCCCGGTCAACTTCTAATTCCATCTTCCGGATAGCCAAACGTAAATCCCGTTCAGCTTGACGTGCCTCGGCCTTTTCCTGAGCCTCTAATTGGAGACGAGCGATTCGCACTTTAGCTCGTGCTTCAGCATAAGACCCGGCAGTAGATGGAGAATAAGGGTCAAAACGAGGTAATGTCGCCCTTACTTCTTCCTCTAGTTGTTCTTGCTCCTCAGACTCAATAACAGGAGTTACAACCCTCTCAACTTCCCCCACCCCAGTACTTGTGGGAACCTGTGCTTGAAAGCTTTCAAACACCTCTAACTCCCTTAATGCCACAATGAGTTTACCCCTTATGTCCTTTACTAACATCTGTTTAGATACAGAAATGTTGTAATGTGCAGCTATTTCTAGTAATTCATCCTTACGGCATTTCTCAAGCACTTCCAAGCTAGGTGAAGCAACAAAAGCAGCCACATCAAACGATGCCATGTCCAACAACAAAAGCCAGCAAACCCCTTTACAACTCTACACATACAAGAAAAGAAAAAAAAAATATCCCGGACGAGCCCCCAATTGTTACGCCCCTACTATTGGACTCCAGGGTCTAGGGTGGTAGTAGTAAGGGAAACGTAACAATATGTGCAGGTGAAAAAGAAAAGCCAGCCAAAAAAGCTAGAGACCAAGTGGTTCAGGACTATAAACCTTACTTTAATATAAACGACCATACCACAATAACACACGACAGGTGGACAAACCTTAGGAGGGAGGAACATGGACAGTACCAAAGAAAAGAAAATAACAAAACATGACTAACACCTAAGCTATGTCAAGATACTCTAACTATATTCTATAAAGAAAATACAAGGGGTGGTACCTGCCCTCTACTCTGGTGTGTCTATACAATACAGAGCCTACGTGTGCACCATGTAAGTGCGCGCACATCTAACTTGCTCTCACCCTCCTAGGGAGACAGAAACAAACAGACAACCTGACAGGACTAGGACACGGTTTCAAACACAAAAATATAAATACTTCAAAGGCAAAACAACACTAACATAAGGTAGACATTATTAAACTAGTTTTCTAAGACACACACCAGCACACAAGACCATACAACCAGACAGAGTCAAACAATTTCCAAAACAAAACAAGTGAGCCCAAAGATGGCTGCCTTTCTGATTTCCTGGTGCAGCTTAAAACCCTTAAGCCCCACCCTTTTAGGAGCAGTAAGCAGATGTGGCTGGTTGGGATTGGCTGGAGCTGGAAGGGTTGCCAGGTCCATGAAGTGACAGTCCAATCTACCCATGAGAAGAAGAGAGAGAAAAAGAAAGAACCAGGAAACAAAACAAGATAACAAATACATGCACAAAATTGTTACATGTAACACATCTCAAATTTCTTACATGGTAAACAAGTTGCATATGGGTACAACTATAAAATGAACTCCATTTAGACAATCAAAACGGCTGGAATTAATTTACATGTTTTTAAAATCACCTTTTTATATGAACGTTTATATGAACTATTTGGTTAAGAATTATGTAAAACATGGTTTATTTGAATGATATTATTTGTGTTAACATATAATCTCTTATATTGCAAAAGTATGATTCAGAATAAGATTCCTGGGATAGTCATTCAACAGGGATTGTCTTTAAGTCTTTGTCTTGTCATGTGTCATAAATTTTATGTAATGTCACTACCAAGGTACAGGAAACAGCCAATCAGGAGCAAGAGATGCTCCAATCCTCAATCCCTGAGGACGAATCATGTATTCAAAGGCGGGTTTTCTAAATTCTGGTTAAAAACCCAGTGGCACGAAATCTCTCTAGAAAGAGAGATCGCACTCTAACTCACACTCTTAGAACAGAACAGGAAAAGAGCAGAAAGAAAATGTAAAAGAGATTTTCTCTCTCTTGCTTCCAGCGGGGAATGCTTCTAAGCTAGGATAGTCATTTGAGGGAGATCCCTGGGTCTCTCTAGAGCTTTTCAGCTCTCTTCAGGCACCTCTCAGGCATCAGACTCTCTTATGGCTATCTCTTAAACAGTCTTGGGCCCATCAAGTAGGGTCTGGACAGAACAAACCCAGAACTTTTAACCAGAAGTTTTATTTTAATTTTACTTCTAGTAGAAAAACTATAGTTAAAAGACCTATAGCTTAATCCAGCAAAAGCTCAATGCCACACCCAGAGCATGAAAGAGACCTCAGACCCTTGACCCTCAAAGTCATGATGAGCTTCAGGATCATTGACGGAGAAGGAGGCCACGCGGACCCGCAGAATGATTTTCTGAGGAAAATGTTCAGGACAGACCTGCATGGATGTGTCTCTCACCAGGAGGCAGATCAGCGATGACGGAGAATTCCCACAGAGACCTTCAGGACACCACCAGCTTTGACGGAGTGGTCGCCGTGTCTCTGGCCAAGAGGGAGAAGAGGAACAGCCGCGACTGCAGTGCTACAAGGCCTGCGTCTGCAGTGCTCCAGGAAGCCGGCGCCAGAAAGCACCTCGCGTCAGTGACACACTCCCAGCTGTCTCCAGTCCATCTCCAGGGATACGTAAGGTCACATGGTTTCATTTCTTTCATAACTCAGGAGGTTGGTTCTGAATGCTTTGCTGGGATAAACTATAGCCTTTTTTGAATTTAGGGTAATTATCATAGAGAGATTCTCTCATATATTAATCTCCCTGCTCCTTCATGTATCACTGTAATCCATTTCATTATATGAATGTATAATCAAAGTTCTGTATTTTATATTACAATTAATAAACCAGTTGTGTGATAAAACCAGTCCTTGGTTATTTGTTTGTGTGTGCACTTTTCTTGTGCAGAATTATTCATTTTAGTTCAGATTCAATTTCAGAGCCAAGAACCTACAGCGGATCAATGAGCATAATTCATTAATAATAATTAATTCCAGCTAATTCTGCTATATTGTATGTAAAGTCATCCAACATGATGACCTACATGTCCAAGCTAAAATTGGATAGGTAAAGACACTACATATTACCTTATGGCTCCCAAACATTGAGCTTATAAAATTTAATTAAATAATTAATTATTAATAAAATAATAATTAATTATCACTGACTCCGCTATGTAGTATTTATGCCGCCACAACGTGGGGTATAACTATTTTACTACAACACACACACACACACACACACACATGATGAGGAACACACTGTATTTAATCATGCATGTGGCTAACAAATACAGTCTCTGAAGACATTCCCCACTGCAGAAACAGTGCACTATAGTCATGTCAGTGAAGAAAGTCTCAGCTGATTGGCTGATTAGAGATTCAGGTCCCTCCCTCAGTTCCCTATGAAAGCTCCCTTCACTCTCTCCTCTCTTCATCCTCCACCCTGTTCATCACTCTGCTGATCACACAGACAACATGCTGCCAACTCTCTGTGTTCTACTCCCTGCTCTGGCATGTAAGATCTCTCCTCCTGCTTTTCTCTCTACACTGATGAGGTGTGTGTGTGACTAGGAGTGTGTGTGAAATGTGATTGATGCTCATACACTTCAATGTTGCTTTATGTTTCAGGGGTCACTTCACAGAAAATTGTGACACAGACCTCTTCGGTGCAAACAGAGCCAGGCAGCACTGTCAGTCTGGACTGTAACATCGCAAAGGATGAAGGCTACGTTCTTATGTGGTATAAACAGATTCCACAAGCAGCTCTTCAGTTTGTGTTGAGGTTTGATCATACTTCCAGTTCTCCCTATGAATATGCAGATAATTTTACATTTGCACGCTTCACATCTAAAGCCTCCACAAGCATTGACTACCAGCTAATAATCAGTAAAGTGGAGGTAGGAGACTCTGCAGTGTATTACTGTCAAACATGGGAAAGCTCTGGTGCAGTTGTATCACAGTGATAGAGAGCAGGACAAAAACCTCCTCACTGTTCAAACTCACTTCTCCATTTTACTGAGCACAGCAAATCCAACAGCTACAGCAAAACAGTAGAGTGTGAGTCTCTTAGACCAAACATGTGAAGAAATCCCATGAGAACCGACTTATGGAATTCCCAGAAACTGAAATGGGATGTGGAAGGACTCAGTGCTGATCACAGACAGTAGAAGAGAGAGCTGAAGTCTAGAGGAGGTTTCAGTTGCGTTACTTTCACTTCTGAAACTGAGGAGGTTATTGTACGGGTAATGATATGAAATGAAGCACTGTGGTATTCGGACAAGGAACAAAGCTGTTCGTCACCGGTAAGAAACTCTTCTCTTTATCTACACTTCTCTCATTTAATGTTTCAGACTCAGCTTTAACAATCAAACTGCTACTTTATAACACTGAATAAGGATTTTGTCTATTTTTATTGTGTGTTTAAAAGAAGGAGAGCATTAGAGTTGGAGGTAGACATGAACCAAAGGAAGATCAATGAACTATAATTTCAGAATCAAACCCTGACTGTGTTCCTCTGTTGTGAAATTTGATAGTGGATAAATATGAAAACAGTACTTGCTGATTGGAAAGTATGCTGTAAGTCAGCTATTGCTGAAGTTACATTGCTCTCATTGCTGTCTGATGCATATGTTTTGATGCCACAGATAAGTTCTGTTGATTTTCTAACTGGAAAATTAGAAATAGCTCTCAGAGATCACACGTCTGGTATTATAAAGCATACTTACAATTTAATTGCTGAATGTAAGACATGTTACAGTAAATATGACATAAAATAAGGTTTGTGTAAACTTTTTGGCAGACTTTGTATTTTATATTGTATTTAATTTTATCCAATATAATTTTTTTTGTTAAAATACATGTTGTGCATTATATATGACGCCTTAGACACAATTGCGTTTGTTGTCTATTATTGATTTTGAAAATAAAATAACCAAATAACACTCACCCGATCAGAGCTTTCCAAACTTCTACATGCAGCCATTTCAAAATTAAGCAAACTATACTTTAAGTCATTTTTTAAAAAAATATAACAAAAAACTAAAATACTTTTTCATGGTCTCTCCATCTTCCTCTCTGTTCCTCAATGTAATGGTAATGTCAGGCTTGGTAAACAACAGAGACGCTCGCGGGTGTTTAACAAAAAGAGATTTACTTTAAGGATGTGCAAAGCACACCGTGAAGAGAAGACAATTACAACAAAAGGGGCAATCCAAAGAATAGTGAGGGACAGGCTAGGGTCAGAAACACGAAGTAGTAAATAGTAGCAGTCCGTAATCAAAAACACAGAGTCCAGAGAAACCTAAGCAAGGGTCATACACGGGTAGGCTTTAAGAGATAAGGTTCGCTCGGTACGTAACATGGGTTAGCAATACTTCGCAAAGAGTGAAGGAAAGAGTCCGGGTTTATATGGTGAGTGAGTGATTAAGGTAAAACCGAAACAGCTGTGAATCAGAACTCAGGTGACTTGGATCGTGTGAGAGGAGTTCTATTGGCTGTTGATGTCAGGTGACCATCAGCTGAATCCTGGGAGTTGAAGTTCTCTGAGTCTTTCCCAGACTCAAGTATTGAAGTGTCCTGATCAGAGGGAGGAAGCGAGACGTCCGCCGCTACAGGCGTGAGAGTACCCCCCCCCCCCCCCCAAGGAGTCCGGCGCAGTTGAAGGACGAGGTCGAACAGGACGACTCGCTCCGGAACGAAGAGGTAAGCCTCCTGAACCACCTAAGTCAAGAGATTGTTGACCTGAAGAAGTCCTCCCACGACGATTCCCAGTACGTCGAGCAGTAGGCACCCTGCCCGAGCCAAGTGGTTGAGACCTGGGGCGTCCTCTAAGACGAGGGGCTGGTCTGTCCGGGTGGAGATGGTGAAATTCTAAAACTAAAGCAGGATCCAGAACATCCTTGGCAGGAACCCAACTCCTCTCCTCCGGACCATAACCCTCCCAGTCTACCAGGTATTCCAGTTGACCACTCCTCCTCCTGGAATCCAGCAAACCACGAACCTGGTACACCGGATCTCCATCCATGAACACCGGAGGCGGAGGTGTCTCACCTGGTATCTCTTCGTCCAACGGACCTGGAACCACAGGCTTTAAAAGGGACACATGAAAAGATCTAGAAACCTTATATTGTTTAGGTAAGTCCAACTTATATGTAACCTCATTGATTCTTTCAATAATCTTAAATGGACCAATATATTTAGAAGTCAGTTTTTTGCAACCGCCTTCAGATCTGAAGTCCCTTGTAGAAAGCCAGACCCGATCTCCCGGCTGATAAATTGGAGTCTCTTTTCTGTGACGATCAGCAAAGTCTTTGTACCTTCCTATAACTCTTTCAATATGCTGATGAGTAAGTTCCCATACCTGTTCACTTCTTTTCATCCAGCTGTCCACAGCTGGAACTTCAGTAGTCACCGCTGTCCAAGGCATGATCGGAGGTTGATAACCCAACACACATTCAAATGGTGTAATACCTGTTGTGGAGTTTACAAGGGAATTTTGTGCCATTTCGGCCCAAGGGAGGAAACGAACCCATTCTGTTTGGTTCTTGTGACAATATATCCTAAGAAATTTACCCAATTCCTGGTTAACCCTTTCACATTGTCCATTAGACTGAGGGTGATAACCAGAAGTCAAGCTTACATTTACTCCCAAATGTTCAAAAAATGCGGACCAAACCTGGGAAGTAAACTGTGGACCATGGTCTGACACAATGTCTTCCGGAATTCCAAACATTCTGAACACATAATTGAACAAAACTTCTGCAGTTTCGAAGGCTGTAGGAATCTGAGAAAATGGAATGAACCTCACCGCTCTAGAGAATCTATCTACCACTGTTAATATAGTGGTGAAATGTTGTGAAAGGGGTAAGTCAGTGATAAAGTCAATTGCAATATGAGACCATGGACGGTTAGGAACAGGTAATGGATGCAACTTCCCAGCAGGTAAAGTCTTTGGTGTCTTGCATTGTGCGCAAACTGAACAGGAGGCAACAACACGGTGAATATCAACTGACATGTTCTCCCACCAATACCTAGCCTTTACGAGTTCCTGAGTACGTTTCTCACCTGGATGACCAGAGGAAATTGAAGAATGAGCCCACGTGATTAAATAATCTTGGAATTCCATAGGGACGTATTTCTTGTCGACAGGGCACTGAGAAGGAATATTCGTGGTTTCTAATGCCTTATCAATTCTCTCATCAATCTCCCATCTAATTGCCGCTACTACCACCCCGGGTGACAGTATTTCTTCCGTCTGTTTCTCCAAGTCCTCCTCCATGACAAATTGTCTAGACAGAGTATCAGCTTTGGTATTACGAGAACCTGGGCGGTAAGTAATGGTAAATTGATAACGTGAAAAAAAAGAGACCAATGAGCCTGACGAGGATTGAGTCTTTTTGCATTACGTACGTATTCTAAGTTCTTATGATTCGTTAAAACTAGGAAGGGATGTAGTGACCCCTCCAACCAATGACGCCATTCCTCGAGAGCCAATTTAATGGCTAATAATTCCCTGTCCCCTATACCGTAGTTTCTCTCCGTAGACGTTAATTTATGGGAATAAAATGCTACGGGATGAAGTTTCTTATCACTTTCTGAACGTTGGGATAGAACTGCTCCAATCCCAACATCTGAAGCATCTACTTCCACCACGAAAGGCATCTTCGGATTGGGATGATGAAGTATGGGTGCTGTGGTAAAAGCCTCTTTAAGCTTCTGGAAGGCAGTGACAGCAGAACTGTTCCATTGGAGCTTTCTAGGGGACCCTTTAAGTAATGAGGTCAGAGGAGCCGCAATTGTGCTATAATCTCTAATAAAACGGCGGTAAAAGTTAGCGAACCCCAAAAAACTTTGTAGACCCTTTATCGTAGTGGGAACTGGCCAGTTAATAACAGCGTCCACCTTATTGTCATCCATGACTACCCCTTGATTACTTATTATATATCCTAGGAACGATATTCTGGGTACATGGAATTCACATTTTTCTCTTTTTACGTACAACTGGTGATCTAGTAATCTATTGAGGACTTGACGAACCTGTTGAACATGTGTCTTAATGTCGGGTGAGTAAATTAATATATCGTCTAAATATGCGATAACAAACTTTCCCAGCATCTCTCTCAGAACATCATTAATAAACGATTGAAAGACCGAAGGCGCGATTGCCAGACCAAAAGGCATTACTAGATATTCATAATGTCCATTGCTAGTTGAAAAAGCTGTCTTCCATTCATCTCCCTCCTTAATTCTTATTAGATTATAAGCACTACAGAGGTCAAGTTTAGTAAAGACACTTGCTCCTCTAATCTGTTCCAAGGCTTCAGGCACTAAGGGTAAAGGGTATGTAAATTTCTTAGTTATTTGGTTTAAGCCCCTATAATCAATGTAAGGTCTCAAACCCCCATCTTTTTTCTCTACAAAGAAAAATCCTGCCGATACTGGTGAAGTAGAGGGATGAATAAAACCCTGTTGTAAGGCTTCTTTTATATACTCCTCCATAGCTTGATTTTCCTTTTGTGTAAGTGGATAAATTCGAGCTTTAGGAAGATCAGCTCCCTCAATGATGTCTATAGCACAATCATATGAACGATGAGGGGAAGTGACATGGCCTTGAGTTTGCTGAAGACTTCACTAATGTCTCTATATTCATGAGGAATATCACACCGGATACTAGTCTCAGGACTCTCAGTAGAAGTGGAATGAATGTTGATCTGGGGTATAGACAGACAATGCTTAAAACAGTGCAGAGACCAAGACAAAATCTCCCTTTCGGACCAAGAGATAACAGGATTGTGTTTCACTAGCCAAGGTAAGCCCAAAATTACAGGGTAGTCTGATGAGTCTATAACAAAAAAACTGATCTTTTCTTTATGCAAAGCACTTGTCACTAACAGTACAGGAACAGTCATTTGGGACACCAAACCAGTTCCTAGAGGGTCACCATCAATAGTTGATATTTGTAGAGATTGTTCCATGGAAATAACAGGTATCTTCAAGTCCTCTACCACTGCCGCAGTGATGAAGTTTCCCTCTGCTCCCGAATCAATCAATGCTGGAAATATAGAAGAACAAGCCTGAGAGCAGTGAATGTCCACAGGAATAGTGAATGACCTCGAAATGAGTCCCTTTGTGATGGTACTCACCAATTTTCTCTGCGGAGTTGTAGGGTGCTTTCCAGAAAGAGGTGCTTGATATTTGCGTGGCCGAGCTGAACACTGACAAAGTATGTGATCAGCTGCGCCACAGTACATGCATAAACCGTTGTCTTGACGGTGAATCCTCTCTTCTGGTGTAAGCCGTGACGAATCACATTGCATGGGAGTAGGATACTCGGATGCTTGATGATTGTAAGAACCAGGTGTAGTAGTTACTCTGTGGTGCTGTTGCCGTGAGTTAGAAACGTGGGTAACCTGGGATGTCTTTCCACTATTGCAACTTCTACGAGCACTTAAAAGATGGTCCAAACGAATAGCCAGGTCAAATAATCCTTCCAATGAGAGATTCTCATCCCGACAGGCTAATTCCGACTGGATATCCCCGTTAAGTCCGTTACGAAAAACAATGATTAATGCTGGTTCATTCCAGCCGCTACCAGCAGCGAGGATACGGAATTCTAAAACATAGTCAGCCACCGATCTGCTGCCTTGACGAATCTTTGCGATTATTTCGCCATTAGATCTCCCCTCATTAGGACGATCAAAAACAGTCTTAAAGTCCTTTTCAAAACGATCATAGGAAATGCTCTGTATGTTAGGCCAAACGGCCGTAGCCCAATCGAGAGCTTTACCAGTTAAGCGCGATATTAGAAATGATATCCGAGCGAAATCAGAGCATGGAGGGGAGCTATTGAAATATAATGAGCATTGCAACAAAAATCCCAGACATTTGTCCATACAACCGTCATACTTTTCCGGCTTACTCACGCTATACGGAGATGATGGAACAGAAACAGGTGAAACTTCACTCGAGGTTGACGGAGGCTCGAGCAGAGGCGCAAAAGGTCGCTGGGGAACGAGATTCTTTAAATGTTCAGAAATCACTGCCATCTGCTCTTGTTGCTGGCTCTGCTGTTGTCTTAATAGAGTGACCGACTCAGACAATTTCTGCAATATCGAGTGATGTTCTCCTAACAACTGACCTTGGTTACCGATCGCAGTTGTTAAATCACCAGAACCCGCCGTCTGCATTTTAAAGGCGAAGTATTCTGTCAGGCTTGGTAAACAACAGAGACGCTCGCGGGTGTTTAACAAAAAGAGATTTACTTTAAGGATGTGCAAAGCACACCGTAAAGAGAAGACAATTACAACAAAAGGGGCAATCCAAAGAATAGTGAGGGACAGGCTAGGGTCAGAAACACGAAGTAGTAAACAGTAGCAGTCCGTAATCAAAAACACAGAGTCCAGAGAAACGTAAGCAAGGGTCATACACGGGTAGGCTTTAAGAGATATGGTTCACTCGGTACATAACATGGGTTAGCAAAACTTCGCAAAGAGTGAAGGTAAGAGTCCGGGTTTATATGGTGAGTGAGTGATTAAGGTAAAACCGAAACAGCTGTGAATCAGAACTCAGGTGACTTGGATCGTGTGAGAGGAGTTCTATTGGCTGTTGATGTCAGGTGACCATCAGCTGAATCCTGGGAGTTGACGTTCTCTGAGTCTTTCCCAGACTCAAGTATTGAAGTGTCCTGATCAGAGGGAGGAAGCGAGACGTCCGCCGCTACAGGCGTGACAGGTAAAATACTTTTTTCTTTTTTAATATTCAGTATAACTCCTTTATGAGAAGTGAAGGTTCGATTTACTCTATATTTATTTTTAAGAAATTTATTTAAATCAATTAAAGTGTTTACAACAGGTGTTTTCCTTTAGAACATGACAAAAATTATACTTTCATTAACAGCAAACTGGGCACGACTTCAAACAGTCTTTAATTCTCATTGTTTGTAGTGTATTAAATCATGTCTTTATCTGTTTCTCTGATCAGACGCTTCTGCCCCGGCTCCTGTTCTGACCCTCTTCCCTCCGTCCAGTGAAGAGCTGAAGTCTAACAAAGCCACTCTAGTGTGTGTGGTCAGTGATATGCCCACTGGGTTTGCTGATGTGAGCTGGCTGGTGGACAGTAAAGCGGTCAGCAGTGGAGTGACCACTGGCTCTGCAGAGCAGCAAACCAATAAGAAATTCAGACTGAGCAGCTTTTTGACCATTGAGAGGTCAGAGTGGGAGAAAGATAAAGACGTAACGTGTCAAGTGTCTTCTGCCTCAAAAACCGCCAGTAAAAAGTTGAAGAAGTCTGAATGTATCGTCTGAACCTGATCACATCTGATACATCTTCATTCTTTTATTCTTCACAGTAACAGAGCTTCATAGAAACAGTAGTTTAACGTGTAGTGACAGAACGCTGACGTCATTAACAAACACTGGATCATCTCCTGCTGACGTAGTCATTTATCTTTTCTGTTTTATAACATGTTTGTTTGCTGAAGTTTAATAAGATGCATTACTAAAGAAACTGTTGTTCATTTTTCATAGTGATGGAGAGTCCAGTATAATGTTCTAGATATTAATCAGAGACCTCAGCAGCTCAATGAAACACATGTAGAGAATAAGAGTGAGAATGACTAAAGGAGTGAAACATGTTTCTACAGGATTATAAAATGATAAGATAATAAACTGACTGTAGAGTGAAGAGAGATATGGACATTCAGCTACACTGAGATGTTGTGAAACCTGTGGTCACTGATAATGTCACTGGAAATGAAAAATAATGATCTAAAGCAGATCAGAGTCAGTGGTCACTGTCCAGACAAGTGCAGTACAGAGAGTGAATTCAAATGTCAGCCTCCAGTGAGAGATTGAGATCCTGAGGCTTAAACTACACTCAAAAAGAGCTAAAAGACTTAAGTTCATATCTTTATATTTAAGTTTTACTGCTACTCAAACAACAGATGTACAAATTAAAACGCTAAAAAACGTGTAAGTCCTTTTTATGTGACATGGAATAAACAAAATGTCGAAAAGGGGATGTGCTCAGTGACCGCGTTGTGAACCGTAGACCGTGACCTATGGACTATTAGTGAAGAGCGCCATCTGTCCGCAGAATTGAGACACATCACACATTAAGACACAGGATACACCTGCTCAATTCTGTGCTGTTATTTTAACTCTATGCAAATCAAGACAAGTTTCCATTTCTACTTTCAAGCGTAGAAACCCATGCTGGTAACAAATGCAATGATGAGTTATTGTTTTATTTTATTATTGGTAAAACAAATTAACTTAATAGTTGAAAATAAAATTAAGTAAAATTATGAAGAACATGAGAGTGATCTGTATGATCTTTATGGTGTTTGTATTTGAGAGACCCCTCCCTCTCTCCTCCTGACTCTTATAGCACACCCCTGCTCTCTCTCCTTTATCTGCTCCTCCAGCTGCTCCTCTCTTCACTCAGCACACAGAGTCATCACACACTGACAAGATGCTGCCAGCACTCTGCACTCTCTTCACTGCTCTCTCATGTAAGATTTCACAACACTGGAGCTCCTCAGAATTTACCTCCATCTAATGTGAGCATCAACTAATGTAACATGGATGCTGCTTTTATTGCAGGTGTCAGTGGTGTGACTGTGGTGACCCAGAAGCCCCCTGTTCTCACAGCCACTAAAGGAGAGAAGACCACTCTGCACTGTAATCTAGGGTCTGTTACAGATCAGTCTGCTCGATGGTATAAACAGGTTCCAGGAGGAGTTCCACAGTTTGTGTTAAGGAATTATCACAGCTGGAGCTCTCCTTCATATGGATCTGGCTTCTCGTCTCCTAAATTCACATCAGCACACTCATCTAAATCTGATTACACTTTGATAATTGATACAGTGGAGGTAGGAGACTCTGCAGTGTATTACTGTCACACATATGACAGCTCTGCTAAAGAACACGTATCACAGTGATTCACACCATGACAAAAACCTCCTCACTGCTCACATTCACTTCTGCTTTCAGAAAACAGCAGAAGAACAGAATCATTAACAGGGACCTATAACAGTGACTTGTGTATTGAGTTTATAATATATATTATTTATAGAGTGTTTTAATAGATGGGAAGAGGATGTAGTTTGCATAAGAAGTAAATAAAAGTATAAAACAGTAAGTAAACTCAAATCATTTTTCCTGTTCATAATGAGGAGGAGCCACTACTTTGTGTGCTTTTAACCCCTTCTGCCACCCCATGTCTAAATCCTGGATACTCAACTGTCAGAATGAGAAGCACTGAGGAGGAGATTCAGTAGACTTTACTCCACACAGTACTGTAGCACTGAAACTGATGTACCTCCTCAACACCACTCAGGTGTTTTAACTCCATACAAATGAAGGGGAGCTTCTGTTTCTTCTGTCATGGTTTGTGGTGGTGATGTGTTCATGTACATTGTGATGGTATGAATGGATCAGACACAGCAGTGCTCCTGGAGTTTTTAAACACTACGTCTCTTCTCTGTCCACACAATTGGACACACCTACATCTTTGGTCCACCTTGTAGATGTAAAGTCAGAGACAGCAGCTCATCTGTTGCTGCACGGTGTGTGTTGGTCATCCTCTAGTCCTTCATCAGTGGACACAAGATGGTGTTGGCTGGATTTCTTTGGTTAGTGGACTATTCTCAGTTCAGCAGTGACACTGAGGGTTTTAAAACTCCAACAGCACTGCTATGTCTGATCCACTTGTGTACAAGTGCAACACACACTAACACCACATCAGTGTCACTGCAGCTCAGAATGATCCACCATCCAAATCATACCTGCTCTGTGGTGGTCCTGACTATTGAAGAACAGGGTGAAAAGGGGCAAACAATGTACACAGAACAACAGAAGGACTACAGTCAGTAAATGTAGTACTGCAAAGGGCTCCTGTGGACAGTGGAGCTCAGAGAATGGATAGTGACGGTAGAAACAAGGTAGTGGTCATAATATTATGGTTGATCAGTGCATACAAAACGATGAATAACCTCACTTATGACAGACATAAACATAAAATAATAGAACAAAAATACACCACATCACAACACAATGGCCATAAAACACAACTGTAAACACACAAAATCCGTTACTCTCCCCATGTCTCCTACAGACACACAAACACACTTGAGGAAGAACACACTATAAACACTTGATGAGGAACACACATAAACTGTTTTCATTTAACACTGCTTTGTTATATCTGTTGATTCATTTAGCGGTGTTTATATAGCGAATCAATATTCTGCCTTGATATTTAAAAAAGTAACAAGTAAATGTACCTATGTATTAATATGTTCTATAACACATTAGAGTGCTGTAATATGATCCCTTTGGTGTGTGTTTTATTTTTTAGCCTATTTTACTATAGCCAGCTGTAAACAAGTATATTTCTTGACAGAACAACTGATTATTTTACATTATTAGTTACATTATATGAATCTATTTTTGTGAATTATGCCCTTTGTTTTGTAGCTAGTTTGTAAAGCAATACATCACTTCAAGCTGTGGGTTCTCGGCTTCATGTAAAGCACAGTCTCAGGATTATTGCTTTAAAACCACTGATGTTGTGGTTGGTGTAACCTAGTGGAAAACACCAGTGCCCTGAAGATGAGAGTTTGATCCCCTGCTCAAGGAGAAACACCATGTTACACTATTAAATGTCTCTGGCAAAACTCATAACACTACACTGCACTCCATCAGTGTAATTTGATTGAAACTGTATGTCTCTTTCTATAAGAATGCACATACTGTGCACAGACACAGATATAGATTGAGGTGCCAGCTCTTGGTGTGCTCATACCCCTTTGTGTAACCCCATGTCATAAACCCTGAACACTCCACTGTCAGAATCAGAAGCACTGAGGAGGTGGTTCAGTAGATGTGACTTTATTCCACACAGTCCCTTATCTGTCAAACTGTAGTACACTGTTATCATTAACAGTTCAACACTGAAACTGATACATTACACAAACATAACACATTATGAGACACACTCAGGATACACCTGCTCAAGACAACTGTGTTATTTTAGCTGTATGCAAATGAAAACCATTAACCCTGTCTTAGAATGATGGAAATACAAACGCTGACATTTCATGCATTACATTATTCACTTCTTTAACTGAATAAATACACTCTCAAGAAAAATGTACATTTAGAGGTACAACCGTGATTTTAAAGTCCAGTATGTTGATGGAAATAACCATTACTATGTTCTCTATCCCATAACAGTGATATATGTTTTATAAAGTGTGTAAAGTTAAGAGCCCCTCCCTCACCTCCTCCTCCTCCTGACTCTTATAGCACACCCCTGCTCTCTCTCCTTTATCTGCTCATCTCTTCACTCAGCACAGAGAGTATATCACACACTGACAAGATGCTGCCAGCACTCTGCACTCTCTTCACTGCTCTCTCATGTAAGATTTCACAACACTGGAGCTCCTCAGAATTTACTTCCATCTAATGTGAGCATCAACTAATGTAACATGGATGCTGCTTTTATTGCAGGTGTCAGTGGTGTGACTGTGGTGACCCAGAAGCCCCCTGTTCTCACAGCCACTAAAGGAGAGAAGACCACTCTGCACTGTAATCTGGGGTCTGTTATTAATGATGCTCGTTGGTATAAACAGGTTCCAGGAGGAGTTCCACAGTATTTGTTAAATAATTTTCACAGCTGGAGCTCTCCTAAGTATGGATCTGGCTTCTCGTCTCCTAAATTCACATCAACACACTTGTCTCAGTCTGATTACACTTTGATAATTGATACAGTGGAAGTAGGAGACTCTGCAGTGTATTACTGTAACACATGGGACAACTCTGCTAAAGAAGAGGTATCACAGTGATTCACACCATGACAAAAACCTCCTCACTGCTCACATTCACTTCTGCTTTCACACAGTTGTAGAAGTATAGTGTCCTTAAGAGGAACATATAATATTGACTTGTGTATTTAGTGTTTTATTATATTTAAAGAGTGTTTTAATAGATGGGATGTAGAGTTAGCATAAATGGCGGTACAAAACAATAAATAAACTAAAATCGAGCTGGTCAATTATACCTTCAGCTAACAGGCTAGCAGGTCCTTCTATTAATATTTTGTGCTAGGTTTTTCTGCAATGCAGAAAACATCTTACTCTAATCACTTGTAAGGTTCAAATTCAATGCCAAATTCAAATTATTTTTACCACAATTTTACCTAAAAAAAACAGTGGAATAAATAAATGTCATGTAATAATATAGAGTTCTACTGTATCATCATTGGGCGGCACAGTGGTGCAGCAGGTAGGTGTCGCAGTCAGACAGCTCCAGGGGCCTGGAGTTTGTGGGTTCGATTCCCGCTCCAGGTGACTGTCTGTGAGGAGTTGGTGTGTTCTCCCTGTGTCTGTGTGGGTTTCCTCTGGGTGCTCTGGTTTCCTCCCACAGGAGGTCTATTATGCCTTCTCAGAGGCTGACAGAATTTCAATTTTTCCAGCTTGCACTTCATAATAAAATCATGTTTAAAAAAATTGTAATCCACCCTATTGCCACCCCATGTCTAAAATCCTGAAAACTCCACTGTCAGAATCAGAAGCACTGCAGGAGAGTCACTGAAGCTTTGATACCTCAACACTGAAACTTTTACATCACACATTATGAGAAACACACAGGATTGAATTATAATCACACACAGGATAAGATGTAAAATATCCTATGCCAATCCATTAGAGCTTCACACAGAGCTTCCACACTCTTCCTACCTGCAGCCACAAAATGTCTGTTGTTTGAATCCTACCCTTCAACACTAAGGTTGACGTGGCCGTTTATGATCCTTCACAGGGGTCACCAGTTAGGCACCGCCCCTCATTGGTGTTTCACTAAATTAAGTCCACAACACCTCCAGAAGGCTCAAGAGTGAAGTCTGGTGTCCCAGACTCTCCCCACTCTAAGCGAGCTTTACAGTCTGACCTCACCCTTTACCATCAACAACCATAAATCCACACTGGCCTCCCTGGTGACTAAGGCTGTACCTAGCCCCACTGGCACCGTTAATGTAGCTCAGTGTCACCAGTTCCATGTGAACTTTACATGCTACATCACCAACAACAACAATAGCACCTCTACAGTGCATTCCCCAAATAATTTGTACTTTCCTTATCCACAACCACTGACTAGACCTTTCAGCTGTTTCTGATAACTTCACAGCTGCCCTTAGTTTCCTGCCTCTGATGCTGAACTGCACAAGCAGGGATGTGACAGACTTGGCTAAAAATTCCCTAACACCTATCTCCACCAGTCTTACATGTGCCTGCCACCCACGTTCCCTCACCTCAGCCACCAAGTCTGTGAACTTCAGCTTCTTCCTTTTGAATGCTTCATCTACTGCATCCTCAAATAGAACAGTTAACTTTATGAAATAAACTATCCATTTACTTTCAGAGTAGAGAACCATGTCTGGCCTCAGTGTAGTTAATACAAAGCACTCTGTGCAGTTATTTTACCTACGTCCACCAACAATCTCCCATCTACCAATATTTATAGCTTGTGCATGCTCTCGAACAAGTTCCTCCCCAAGCACAAACCTAATCACTTTATTACTACAGCCACTCATCAATGCATTAACATCTAGACGATTGCTGTCCAACCTGCTCAACACTGGTCTGCTGTTTTAGCTCTATACAAATGAAGAGGAGTTTCCATTTCTTCTGTCATTGGTAGAATCAAAACCTTATGTTAATGTAATAAATCTATTTTATTATTATTTTTACGAGTGAAGCAAATAAAAGTGTCCTGAGCTTAAGGGAAAAAAGGAATTAAGAGAAGGATTATACACAGATAAAATAAAGAGTACAAGTAAAAATCAACATGTTTATGGTGTTTGATCATGGTAAGATTAGCAATTTTACTTATAGGAAGACAATTTTAGCAGCATATTTCTATTGGGGGTATTTAGCAAATGAGAATTATATATATAGTATTTGTAGTTTATAGAGCCCTCCCTCTTCCCCTGACCCTCTTATAGCACACCCCTGCTCTCTCTCCTTTATCTGCTCCTCCAGCTGCTCATCTCTTCACTCAGCACAGAGAGTCATCACACACTGACAAGACGATGCCAGCACTCTGCACTCTCTTCACTGCTCTCTCATGTAAGATTTCACAACACTGGAGCTCCTCAGCATTTACCTCCATCTAATGTGAGCATCAACTAATGTAACATGGATGGTGCTTTTATTGCAGGTGTTAGTGGTGTGACTGTGGTGACCCAGAAGCCCCCTGTTCTCACAGCCACTAAAGGAGAGAAGACCGCTCTGCACTGAAATCTGGGGTCTGTTACTAATTATCGAGCTTTGTGGTATAAACAGGTTCCAGGAGGAGTTCCACAGTATGTATTAAGTAATCATCAGAGTTGGAGTTCTCCTGAGTATGGACCTGGCTTCTCGTCTCCTAAATTCACCTCAACACACTCGTCTAAGACAGATTACACTTTGATTATTGATACAGTGGATGTAGGAGACTCTGCAGTGTATTACTGTCACACATGGGACAGCTCTGTTAATAAGTACGTATCACAGTGATTCACACCATGACAAAAACCTCCTCACTGCTCACATTCACTTCTGCTTTCACACAGCTGTAGATGTAAAATATCCTCAATAAGAGCCTACAATACTGAAATGGAGGAGGGAAATTTAACATTTAAAAGTTCCCTAAATTTATTGAAAAAATATTTCAGCATTAAAAGGCAGACAGAAATTATGGAAGGAAACGGGGACAAAAAGATAAGAGAAAAGGGCAAAAAAAATTAAAACTCAAAGTTATAAAAGTTCTACATGAAATTAAATGTCAGAAGTGGAGCAGAATATTAAAATCTGCAGATGCAGACACTTTCCATCCACTTTATAGTACTGTCAAAAAAAATAAATTAAATCCCATTGATCTAATACATTAATTTATTTGTTGTAAAAATGGTATAAATTATGGTCTTTAAAGCAAATAAAAATTTAATTACTCAGTGAAAACCACTGTGTATCATCTCTCAGTACGGCTACTTAAGCAGTGTCTTACATCTTGTTCATCAGCATCAGCATGAAGGGCTACACTCTGGCTGCTCCATCAGCTTTAAGATAAGTCCAAACAAGTTCTTACATCATGTGATTTTCTTGAAACAATCAGTCTGCAGAAGTCAGAGGGGCAGCTGTGGCCTAATAGAGAAGCGAGCTTTGGACTGGAAGGTCTTGGATGTGATCTCCACGACTGAACAAAAATTGGAGGTGGTTGAGTGAAAGAAGATTCTCCCTCAATCCATGACTTTTTCTTTTTTTTTAAATAAATCAGCAGTTTTTCCACACCTCTGAACTAAAGAAAAAACATGCTTTCCTTTTCCTTGTTGTGCAGCAGTTTAACCAAACTGTGCTTCCTCATTTAACCTCTCAGTGGCAGTGAACACACTCATACACTAGTGCACTAGGGCAGTGAGTACACACACACACACACACACACACTCAGAGGGCAAGCCACTCATCCCAGTGCTTAGGGAGCAGTTGTGGGTTAGGTGCCTTGCTCAAGGATACATCAGCCATGGATGTTGAGGGAAGAGACAGTGCTGTGTCTTCACTCCTCTGGCCTTTTTGCAGGAGATCAAACCCTCAACTTTCTGTCTCTTATTTTTGAATAGTTTTAGTTTATTTACATTGTTTCATATTTATATCACAAAATTGAGAGCTAATTGCTTTGATGCAGTTTGTTTTATAAATTATCATTCTTCCCCTGCCCCTTTCTCTCATAGACAGACTGTGGGGTGAATTAATGTTAATGTGAATGTGAGAGGAGAGGGGGTAGGTGGCAGTGAAGGATCAGAGTGAAGTGTACTGACCTGGAGATTTCCACAAGAGAGAACTCAGTCAGTACTCAACGTGGAAATAGTAAGTGTATAAGGGCTCAGTAATTCTCACGTAATCCTTTAATGCTTAGATATATGTGCTATTCATATGCATCATTGTAAATCATCTTTCTTCATTGTAACTACAGTCACAGATGAACATATACTGACTCTGTTTTAATTTGCAGTGTGAAAATCCAACCGTCCGCGACAGTGTTCAGGAAACTCATGGAAATCCGGGAGAAACAGTTTCTGGGTTAGACAGTCTTTGTAAAATATCACTAACAGAGCACCACCAATAAAAAAACACATATAAATATGCCACTATAAATAAAAGCTACAAGTAGCCAAACTGAACTTTGATCTGACTGTACATCATGATGATGTTTATGAAGAGAAAAAACACAATCCAATGTAGAAATGTAGTCATAGAAATAAATGTTTTACGTGGTCTAACTTCAGTTGATTAGTCAGGTTTCATATACAAAGTTAAAGAGACCCCTCCCTCTCTCCTCCTGACTCTTATAGCACACCCCTGCTCTCTTTCATTTATCTGCTCCTCCAGCTGCTCATCTCTTCACTCATCACAGAGAGTCATCACACACTGACAAGATGCTGCCAGCACTCTGCACTCTCTTCACTGCTCTCTCATGTAAGATTTCACAACACTGGAGCTCCTCAGCATTTACCTCCATCTAATGTGAGCATCAACTAATGTAACATGGATGCTGCTTTTATTGCAGGTGTCAGTGGTGTGACTGTGGTGACCCAGAAGCCCCCTGTTCTCACAGCCACTAAAGGAGAGAAGACCACTCTGCACTGTAATCTGGGCTCTGTTACTGGATATTCTGCTCGTTGGTATAAACAGGTTCCAGGAGGGGTTCCTCAATATGTGTTAAGTAATTATCACGGCTGGAGCTCTCCTAACTATGGATCTGGCTTCTCGTCTCCTAAATTCACATCAACACACTCATCTCAGTCTGATTACACTTTGATAATTGATACAGTGGAGGTAGGAGACTCTGCAGTGTATTACTGTCACACATGGGATAACTCTGCTAAAGAAGGTGTATCACAGTGATTCACACCATGACAAAAACCTCCTCACTGCTCACATTCACTTCTGCTTTCAGAAAACAGCAGAAGAACAGTATCATTAACAGGGACCTATAACAGTGACTTGTGTATTGAGTTTATAATATATATTATTTATAGAGTGTTTTAATAGATGGGATGAGGAGGTAGTTTGCATAAGAAGTAAATAGCAGTACAAAACAGTAAGTAAACTCAAATCATTTTTCCTGTTCATAATGAGGAGGGGCCATGACTTTGTGTGCTTTTAACCCCTTCTGCCACCACATGTCTAAATCCTGGATACTCAACTGTCAGAATGAGAAGCACTGAGGAGGAGATTCAGTGCTGCTGGGGTTTTTATACACTGTGTCTCTTCTTGGGTCCACCTTGTAGAGGTAAAGTCAGAGACAGTAGCTTATCTGTTGCTGCACAGTTTGTGTTGGTCATCCTCTAGTCCTTCATCAGTGGACACAAGATGTTGTTGGCTGGATTTCTTTGGTTAGTGGACTATTCTCAGTCCAGCAGTGACACTGAGGGCTTTAAAAACTCCAGCAGACACTACACACCACCACCACATCAGTGTCACTGCAGCTCAGAGAATGATCCACCATCCGAATCATACCTGCTCTGTGGTGGTCCTGACCATTGAAGAACAGGGGTAATGGAAGCAAACAATGTACACAGAACAACAGATGGACTACAGTCAGTAAATGTAGTACTACAAAGGGCTCCTGTGGACAGTGGAGCTGAGAGAATGGACAGTGAGTGTAGAAACAAGGTGGTGCTCATAATGTTATGGTTGATCTGTGTATACAGTGTGTGTAGTTTAGGGACAACTCTCCACCTCCTGACTCTCTTACAGCACACTGCTCCTTCATCTGCTTCACTCTAATCTGGAGTCTGTTACTGACTGTGGAGTATATATTTTGATATAAGCAAGTTCCAGGAGGAGTTTCACAGTATGTTTTATATTTTATTTTATATTATATTCCTTTATTATGGATCAGGTTTCTCGTCTCCTTATCTTCTTCGGAGATAACAATTAGCTCCACAATGAGGAGGCAAACACAGGGGATACAAGACGGTGAATAACCTCAATTATGACAGACATAAACATAAAATAATAGAACAAACATACACCACATCTCAATCCAATAAACACAAACAACTGTATACACACAAAATCCACTACTCTCTCCATGTCTCCTACAGACACACAAACACACTATAAACATGAGATGTGGAACACACTGTATTAAATCATGCATGTGGCTAATAAATACAGTCTCTGAAAACATTCCCCACTGCAGAAACAGTGCACTATAGTCGTGTCAGTGAAGAAAGTCTCAGCTGATTGGCTGATTAGAGATTCAGGTCCCTCCCTCAGTTCCCTATGAAAGCTCCCTCCACTCTCTCCTCTCTTCATCCTCCACTCTGTTCATCCCTCTGCTGATCACACAGACAACATGCTGCCAACTCTCTGTGTTCTACTCCCTGCTCTGGCATGTAAGATCTGTCCTCCTGCTTTTCTCTCTACACTGATGAGGTGTGTGTGTGACTAGGAGTGTGTGTGACTAGGAGTGTGTGTGAAATGCGATTGTTGCTCATACACTTCAATGTTGCTTTATGTTTCAGGGGTCACTTCACAGAAAATTGTGACACAAACCCCTTCGGTGCAAACAGAGCCGGGCCGCACTGTCAGTCTGGACTGTAACATCGCAAAGGATGAAGGCAACTATGTCTCCTGGTATAAACAGATTCCACAAGCAGCTCCTCAGTTTGTGTTGAGATTTTATCATTCTCACAGCTCTCCTAATAAATATTTTTCATCTGTGCGCGTCACATCTAAAGCCTCCACAAGCATCGACTACCAGCTAATAATCAGTAAAGTGGAGGTAGGAGACTCTGCAGTGTATTACTGTCAAACATGGGATGACTCCACTAGTTCAGCTGTATCACAGTGATAGAGAGCAGGACAAAAACCTCCTCACTGTTCACACTGACATCTCCATCTGACTGAGCACATCTCTCAGATTCAGCAGAAAAGTGGAGTGGAAAAGTGGTCTATTGATCAGGATGTGGGAAGAAATCCCAGGAGAACAGAGCTGTGGAATTCCCAGAAACTGAAACGGGATGTGGAAGGACTCAGTGCTGATCACAGACAGTAGAAGAGAGAGCTGAAGTCTAGAGGAGGTTTCAGTTGCGCTACTTTCACTTCTGAAACTGAGGAGGTTATTGTACGGGTGATGATATGAAATGAAGCACTGTGGTATTCGGACAAGGAACAAAGCTGTTCGTCACCGGTAAGAAATTCTTCTCTTTATCTACACTTCACTCATTTAATGTTTCAGACTCAGCTTTAATACAAACTGCTGCAGCGTCAGAAACAATGTACTATACATCACTGTGACTAATGGAACACAGAGTGTAAAACATTTAACGTTACAACAGTGGTTTTAATTCTAGTTGTGTTCCTTAAAGTTACATTACATTCTCTTCTCCAGAAGGAGAGGTGAATATTTGTAAACTTTTATTACAGAATTGTGTAAAAAAATAATAATAAAATAAACTTTGAAAAGAAATTGTGCAGATGAAATGAACACAGCTTAAAAGCCTACAGTTAATAGAGAATATGGTACAATTATGGTCCCTAAATAACGTACTGAATATGTGACCGTTTTTCTGAGAGCACTTTATAACACAGAATAAGGATTTTATTTGTCTTGTTGTTTATTGTTTGATAAAAATGATTGATAGAGATTTAAACTTGGAGACAGACATGAAATAAAGGATGATAAACAGTCTATAATTTCAGAATCTAAAGCTGTTTTGCTCTGTTGTGTGTTTTGGTTGCTGATAAATATGTAAACACTTTTGTTATTTCAAAACTATGCTTTAAATCAGCTGTTTCTGGAGTTACATTGTTCTCTATAACACCTGCTGCAAATGTTTGGGTACACAACCACACTCAGTTATGTTTAGCTCTATGCAAATGAAGATTAGTTTCCATTTCTTCTTTCAACTGTAGAAACACAACCTTAATAAATGATGCACACAAGAGCATTTAAATTGGTAAAGGAAGAAAAT
Organism: Hoplias malabaricus; assembly: GCF_029633855.1. Classification (NCBI taxonomy): domain Eukaryota; kingdom Metazoa; phylum Chordata; class Actinopteri; order Characiformes; family Erythrinidae; genus Hoplias; species Hoplias malabaricus. The sequence goes on along the minus strand of NC_089812.1, from coordinate 32,403,947 downwards.
CTATTAAGAGAAGTTTATTCTGAACTATACATAAATACAATAAGTAAGATTTTAAATGATTTTCACAGCATGTGTTTGAGGATGGAAAGCCTAGTGTTTTGGAATATTTCATAATTATTTTCCAGCACAAATTTCATTGGAGCACTAAGAATGTAAGAGTGATGTATGTGATTTAAAGGAAGTGTAGTGTAGAGCTCCCTCCCGCCCCTCATCCTGAGCCTTATAGCACACCCCTCTCTCCTTTATCTGCTCCTCCAGCTGCTCATCTCTTCACTCAGCACAGAGAGTCATCACACACTGACAAGATGCTGCCAGCACTCTGCACTCTCTTCACTGCTCTCTCATGTAAGATTTCACAACACTGGAGCTCCTCAGCATTTACCTCCATCTAATGTGAGCATCAACTAATGTACCATGGATGCTGCTTTTATTGCAGGTGTCAGTGGTGTGACTGTTGTGACCCAGAAGCCCCCTGTTTTCACAGCCACTAAAGGAGAGAAGACCACTCTTCACTGTAATCTGGGGACTGTTACTAACTTTGAAGCATGTTGGTATAAACAGGTTCCAGGAGGAGTTCCACAGTTTGTGTTAAGAAATCATCACAGCTATAGCACTCCTTCATATGGATCTGGCTTCTCGTCTCCTAAATTCACATCAACACACTCATCTCAGTCTGATTACACTTTGATTATTGATACAGTGGAGGTAGGAGACTCTGCAGTGTATTACTGTAACACATGGGACAGCTCTGTTAGTGAGTGGGTATCACAGTGATTCACACCATGACAAAAACCTCCTCACTGCTCACATTCACTTCTGCTTTCACACAGCTGTAAAATTTACTTGAAATTTATTTTAGTAGTATTTAAGTGCAGACAAATTGAAGAAGTTTTGGAAGAAAGAGAATAAAAGATAAGAAAGGAGTAAAGAAAGACAAAAGGGCAACAAAACAATTCAATCTCAAAGGTACAAAGTGCTACATGAAATTACATATCAAATGTGGAGAAGACAATTAAACTCCCATTAAATCAGCAGATGCAGACTCTCTCCATCTGCTCCCAATGGATTATAGCACTATAATAAAAATCTCATTTAAATCCCACTGATCAAAACATGAGTATTTTTGTTATAATAAAATATACAATGTAAATTCATCTATGTCTTTAAAGGAAATCAAAACCTAATTACTCAGTGAAAACCACTGTGTATCATCTCTCAGTACGGCTACTTAAGCAGTGTCTTACATCTTGTTCATCCTCGATCAGCATGAAGGTTCTACACTCTGGATGCTCCCTCAGCTTTAAGATAAGTCCAAACAAGTTCTTACATCATGTGTTTTTCTTGAAACAATCAGTCTGCAAAAGTCAGAGGGGCATCTGTGGCCTAAAAATGACCGTGGGTGGGTGAGTAAAGGAATATCTTACTTCAAATGAAAACCTTTTACACCTCGGAACTGAATTTAAACACTACAACAAAACTGTACTTCCTCATTTCATTCATGAGTAGCAGTGAACACACACATACACTAGTGCACTAGGGCAGTGAGTATACACACCCCCAAGGCAGCCATCCCGGTGCAGAGCAGTTGTAGGTTAGGCGCCTTGCCCAAGGATACATCAGCTGTGGATGTTGAGGGAAGAGACAGTGCTGTTTCTTCACTCCTCCGACCCCTTTGCGGGAGATCGAACCAGCAACATTCTGTCTCTTATTTTTGAATAGTTTAGTTTTAAATTATCATTCTTCCCCTGCCCCTTTCTCTCATAGACAGACTGTGGGGTGAATTAATGTTAATGTGAATGTGAGAGGAGAGGGGGTAGGTGGCAGTGAAGGATCAGAGTGAAGTGCACTGACCTGGAGATTTCCACAAGAGAGAACTCAGTCAGTAATCAACGTGGAAATAGTAAGTGTATAAGGGCTCAGTAATTATCACATAATTCTTTAATGCTTAGACCTATGTGCTATTTAATCATATGTATCATTGAAAATCATCCTTCTTTATTGTAACTACAGTCACAGGAAACTCATGCAAATCCAACAGATAGTTTCTGTCAGTCGTTGTAAAATAAAACACCACCTATATATAAACACACAGTATCCCACTATGAATAGAAGCTACAAGTAGACAGACTGAATTTTGATTTGACTGTACATCGTGATGAAGTCTAAAAAATAAATCTGTATCTGAAAAACACTGTACACTGAAAGGATGAATATTTGATTACAGAGATAATCCACTTCAGTATGCGTCTCTCATGTCTAAATCCCAGTTTAAATATGAATTAAATGTTTTACATGGTCTGACTTCAGTTGTTTAGTCAGGTTTCATGTACAAAGTTGAAGTGAATATAAGACAATATGTGTTTTTGAAAAGTATAGTGAGATGTATTTTCTGCTACAGTTTATAAAAGTTTATTAAAACACAGAATGTACATTTTAAATTAGTGATTGATTGGCTGGGACGTAGGGCGGTGCAGCAGGTAGTGTCGCAGTCACACAGCTCCAGGGACTCCAGTCCTGGGTGACTGTCTGTGAGGAGTTGGTGTGTTCTCCCCGTGTCCGCGTGGCTTCCCTCCGGGTGCTCCGGTTTCCTCCCACAGTCCAAAAACACACGTTAGTAGGTGGATTGGTGACTCAAAAGTGTCCGTGAATGTGTGTGTGTCTGTGTTGCTCTGTGAAGGACTGGCGCCCCCTCCAGGGTGTATTCCCGCCTTGCGCCCAATGATTCCAGGTAGGCTCTGGACCCACTGCGACCCTGAATTGGAGAAGCGGTTACAGATAATGAATGAATGAATGGCTGGGACGTGATAATTTTAATCCTACATCTGACTATTACTAATTAGTACTTTTCTAGGTTATAAATATCCCCACAGTGTACCTCCATTCATCTCAGGCTCAAACAAGAAGCTCTTTTTTTTTAAGAGTCTAGTGTCACCTCAACAATTCAGCCACTTCATGTATATATGCAAATTACATAAAAATAAGACCTTTTGGATGTAAAGCTGAATAAACTTGCTGCTTCAGAATTGCCCAGAAAGGGTTTAGGTTGGGTGAGGAAGCAGGTCACTGCAAAATCTGGTCATCAGCAAATCACTTCTTCTTTAACCATTCACGGGTCTAGTGGGAAGCTTGAGATGGAGCACTGTCATGCATGAACATGAGTGTTTTCCTTATCTTAGCACCACAACCCTTCCACTAGGGCAAGAACTGCTGCTCCCACAAGGTGCATATCCCTTCAAGAGTTCATTGACAAATGAAATATGGAAGGAAATGGGGATAAAAAGACAAGAGAAAAGGGCAAAAAAAATTAAAACTCAAAGTTATAAAAGTGCTACATGAAATGAAATGTCAGAAGTGGAGCAGAATATTAAACTCGCATAAAATCTGTGGATGCAGACACTTTCCATCTGCTTGATTATAGTACTGTTGTCAGGTATCACGGGGTGGACTCACGGAGGCGGACGCAATTGCTAAAACACAGTATTTATTGAAAAAACAGATGACAAAACAGAGATAGACAGAATCAAACGATTAGACAGAATACCTATACAGAAGGAGACCTAGACAGAGACTTGAACAGAGAGATCGTACAGGGACCTGGAGGAGGAGAGCAAAACAGAGAACTGAACAAGGAGAGCTAAACAGAAAACTGAACAGATACAAAGAGAGCTAGACTGAATAAATATACAAACAGACTTCAGACAAGGGAAGCGATAGGAACAAGGTAAGGGAACGAGTGACAGACAAGACAGACTGGAGAGTATGAACAAAGGTGGAAACGCGGAGACAAACAGACTTGATAACAACATGACCTAGGAAATGAACAGAGGAAACAACATGATCTGGGAGTAGAAACAAAACAATACAACATGACTATGGAAAGGAAACAACAAGACTGGGAATTGGAACAAACGACCGACAAGAGGAAGTGAGACAAGGGCGTGACAAGACACGACAAGACAAGGGCGTGACAACTGTCATAAAATCTATATTTAAATCCAACTGATCTAATAAATTACTTTATTTGTTATAAAAATGGTATAAATGATGGTCTTTAAAGGAAATCAACATTTAATTACTAAATGAAAACCACTGTGTATCATCTCTCAGTACGGCTACTTAAGCAGTGTCTTACATCTTGTTCATCCTTGATCAGTATGAAGGGCTACACTCCATCAGTTTTAAGGTCAAACAAGTTCTTACATCATGTGATTTTCTTGAAACAATCAGGCTGCAAAAGTCAGAGGGGCAGCTGTGGCCTAATAGAGAAGTGAGCTTTGGACTGGAAGGTCTTGGATGTGATCTCCACGACTGGTAAAAATAATTGGAGGTGGTTGAGTGATAGAAGATTCTCCCTCAATAGATAGCTTTCTCTATTTTTCAATGAAATCAGCCGAGGTTTATTTTTAACACCTCGGTACTGAATTGGAAAAAAACTAAACATGCTTTTCTTGTCATCGTGCAGCACTAATTGTGCTTCCTCATTTAACCTCTCAGTGGCAGTGAACACACACACACACACACACACTAGTGCACTAGGGCTGTGAGTACACACACACACACACAGATAGAAGGGCAGCCATAACAGTGCCTGGAGAGTAGTTGGGGATCAGGTGCCTTGCTCAAGGATACTTCAGCCATGGAATTTTGAATTGTCTTCAGAGACATCTCCAATTAACTCAAGGTGAGACTGGAATTTGAGATAATCCTTCCTGCAAGCACTGGCCCCACATTGAAAGTCTGTGTCAGATGTTCATAAAAACTTATACTACAGGCCCCTTCAAGGACAGTTTACCACACAGGGTCTTGGAGGGTCATGCAACTCTTCTCAAATGGAATGCAGGCACACGGACTCAACCTTGATTAAATGTCCTCTCACACATCTTGAAAGACTGTTAAAAGAATCACACATTCCTTAATTCCTAAGTTTACCTGGTGAACAAGTTGTGTATGTGTACCACTGTGTGAAATTCCATTTAGACAATCAAAACGGGTGGAATTAATTTACGTGTTTAAAATCACCTTTTTATATGACCTTATGTAGGAACCAAGGTAGCCACATACTCTGTGTTATTTGGTTAAGAATTATGTAAAACATGGTTTGTCTGAATGATATTACTTTGTGTTAACATACAATCTATTATATTGCACAAGTATGATTCAGAATCCTGGGATAGTCATTCAACAGGGATTGTCTTTAAGTCTTTGTCTTGTCATGAGTCATACATTTTATGTGATGTCACTACCAAGGTACATGAAACAGCCAATCAGGAGCAAGAGAGGCTCCAATCCTCAATTCAAGGCGGATTTCCTAAAATCTGGCTTAAAAACCAGTGGCGTGAAGAACTTCTCTCTCTTGCTTCCAGGAGGCAATGCTTCTCAGCTAGGGAAGTCAGTCAAGGGAGAGGCCGGTTCTCTCTCGAGCTCTCAGTTTAGAGTTCAGCTCCTCAGAGTTCAGCTTTTCAGCTCTCTTCAGGCTTCTTCAGAGGCTTTCCAGACTCTCTTATGGCTCTTTCTTAAACAGTCTTGGACTCCTCAAGCAGAGTCCAGATAGAACAAACCCTGAAATTCCAATCAGAAGTTTTATTTTTTTTATTTCTATTAGAAAATTATAGTTTAGTAAGAAATGCTATAGTTTAACTCCAGCAAAGCTCGATGCAATGCCCAGAGCTTGAAAGAGACCTCAGACCCCTGACCCTCAAAGTCGTGACGAGCTTCAGGATCAACGATGGAGAAGGAGGCCACACGGACCCTCAGAATGATTTTATGAGCAAAAGGCCCAGGAAAGACCTGCATGGACGTGTCTCTCACCAAGAGGCAGAGCAGCGATAACTGAGAATTCCCGCAGAGACCTTCAGGATGCCACCTGCTCTGAAGGAGTGGTCACTCTGTCTCTGGCCAAGAGGGAGAAGAGGAACAGCGGCTGCAGTGCTACAAGACCTGCGTCTGCAGTACTCCAGGAAGCCGGTGCTGAAAAGCACCACACGTCAGTGACATACTCCCAGCGATCACCAGTCCATCTCCAGGGATGTGTAAGGTCACATGGTTTCATTTCTTTCATAACTCATGAGACTGGTGCTAAACGCTTTGCTGGGATAAACTATAGCCTTTTAGAATTTAGGGAAATTACCATAGAGAGATTCTCTCATATATTAATCTCCCTGTTCCTTCATGTATCACTGTAATCCATTTCATTATATGAATGTGTAATCAAAATTCAGTATTTGATATTACAATTAAAAAAACAGTTGTGTGATAAAACCAGTTTTTGGTTATTTGTTTGTGTGTGCACCTTTCTTTTACAGAATTATTACTTTTAGTTCAAATTCAATTTCAGAGCCAAGAACCTACAGGGGGTCAATGAGCATAATTCATTAATAATAATTAATTCTAGCTAATTCCGCTATATTGTATGTAAAGTCATCTAACATGATGATAGTATTTATGCCGCTGCAACGTGGGGCATAATTATTTTACTACACTTTGATGCAGTTTGTTTTATAAATTATCATTCTTCCCCTGCCCCTTTCTCTCATAGACAGACTGTGGGTGAATTAATGTTAATGTGAATGTGAGAGGAGAGGGGGTAGGTGGCAGTGAAGGATCAGAGTGAAGTGCACTGGCCTGGAGATTTCCACAAGAGAGAACTCAGTCAGTAGTCAACGTGGAAATTGTAAATGTATGAGTGTATCAGTAATTTTCATTCTTTAATGCTTAGACCCATGTGCTTTTCAATCATATGTATCATTGTAAATCATCCTTCTTTATTGTAACTAAAGTCACAGATGAACATACACTGACTCTGTTTTAATTTGCAGTGGGGAAATCCGACAGTGTTCAGGAAACTCATGGAAATCCGAGAGAAATAGTTTCTGGGTTAGACAGTCTTTGCAAAATATCAGTAACAGAGCACCACCAATAAATAATCACACACTCTGCCACTGTAAATAGAAGCTACAAGTAGCCAGACTGAAGTTTGATCTGACTGTACATCATGATGGTATTTATGAAGAGAACAAATACAATCCAATGTAGAAATGTAGTCACAGAAATAAATGTTTCACGTGGTCTAACTTCAGTTGATTAGTCAGGTTTCATATACAAAGTTAAAGAGCCCCCTCCCTCTCTCCTCCTGACTCTTATAGCACACCCCTGCTCTCTCTCCTTTATCTGCTCCTCCAGCTGTTCCTCTCTTCACTCAGCACAGAGAGTCATCACACACTGACAAGATGCTGCCAGCACTCTGCACTCTCTTCACTGCTCTCTCATGTAAGATTTCACAACACTGGAGCTCCTCAGCATTTACCTCCATCTAATGTGAGCATCGACTAATGTAACATGGATGCTGCTTTTATTGCAGGTGTCAGTGGTGTGACTGTGGTGACCCAGAAGCCCCCTGTTCTCACAGCCACTAAAGGAGAGAAGACCACTCTGCACTGTAATCTGGGGTCTGTTACTAATTATAATGTTGTGTGGTATAAACAGGTTCCAGGAGAAGTTCCACAGTATGTGTTAAGGAATTATCACAGCTGGAGTTCTCCTAAGTATGGATCCGGCTTCTCGTCTCCTAAATTCACATCAACACACTCATCTCAGTCTGATTACACTTTGATTATTGACACAGTGGAGGTAGGAGACTCTGCAGTGTATTACTGTAGCACACATGACACATCTGTTAGTGAGTGGGTATCACAGTGATTCACACCATGACAAAAACCTCCTCACTGCTCACATTCACTTCTGTTTTCAGACGTCATCAGAAGCACAATATCCTCAACAGGGACCTACTCAAATGGAGGAGGAAAGTTTAACATTTAAAATATATCAAAATTTACTTGACAAATTATTTCAGCATTAAAAGGCAGGCAGAAATTATGGAAGGAAACAGGGATAAAAAGATAAGAGAAAAGGGCAAAAAAAAATTAAAACCCAAAGTTATAAAAGTGCTACATGAAATTAAATGTCAGAAGTGGAGCAGAATACTAAACTCGCATAAAATCTGCAGATGCAGACACTTTCCATCCACTTGATTATAGTACTGTCATAAAATGTATATTTAAATCCAACTGATCTAATACATTACTTTATTTGTTATAAAAAAATGGTATAAATGATGGTCTATAAAGGAAATCAAAACCTAATTACTCAGTGAAAACCACTGTGTATCATCTCTCAGTACGGCTACTTAAGCAGTGTCTTACATCTTGTTCATCCTCGATCAGCATGAAGGGCTACACTCTGGCTGCTCCATCAGCTTTAAGATAAGTCCAAACAAGTTCTTACATCATCTGTTTTTCTTGAAACAATCTTTCTGCAAAAGTCAGAGGGTCAGCTGTGGCCTAATAGAGAAGCGAGCTTTGGATTGGAAGGTCTTGGATGTGATCTCCACGACTGGAAAAAAGAATTGGAGGTGGTTGAGTGAAAGAAGATTCTCTCTCAATACATGACTTTTTCTTGTTTATCGAAAAAAAATCTGTAGTTTTTTTTCACACCTCTGAACTGAATAAAAAAAAAAAAAACATAATTTCCTTGCCATTATGCAGCAGTTTAACCAAACTGTGCTTCTTCATTTAACCTCTCAGTGGCAGTGAACACACACATACCCTAGTGCACTAGGGCAGTGAGTACACACAAACACACACACATACACACACACACACACACACACACACACATACACACACACACTCTCTCTCGTGTGACAAGGAACACTTAAATATTTAAATAATGCACGTGAACATTAAACATTTGAACTACGTTTGAGAACATTCCCCACTGCAGAAACAGTGCACTATAGTCGTGTCAGTGAAGAAAGTCTCAGCTGATTGGCTGATTAGAGATTCAGGTCCCTCCCTCAGTGCCCTATGAAAGCTCCCTCCACTCTCTCCTCTTCATCCACCACTCTGTTCATCCCTCTGCTGATCACACAGACAACATGCTGCCAACTCTCTGTGTTCTACTCCCTGCTCTGGCATGTAAGATCTCTCCTCCTGCTTTTCTCTCTACACTGATGAGGTGTGTGTGTGACTAGGAGTGTGTGTGAAATGTAATTGTTGCTCATACACTTCAATGTTGCTTTATGTTTCAGGGGTCACTTCACAGAAAATTGTGACACAAACCCCTTTAGTGCAAACAGAGCCGGGCCGCACTGTCAGTCTGGACTGTAACATCGCAAAGGATGAAGGCAACTATGTCTATTGGTATAAACAGATGCCACAAGCAGCTCCTCAGTTTGTGTTGAGATTTTATTATTCTCACAGCTCTCCTAATAAATATGGAGACCATTTTTCATCTGCACGCTTCACAGCTAAAGCCCCCACAAGCAATGTTTACCAGCTAATAATCAGTAAAGTGGAGGTAGGAGACTCTGCAGTGTATTACTGTGGAACACGGGACAACTCTAATGCAGTTGTATCACAGTGATAGAGAGCAGGACAAAAACCTCCTCACTGTACACACTGACATCTCCATCTGACTGAGCACATCTCTCAGATTCAGCAGAAAAGTGGAGTGGAAAAGTGGTCTATTGAGCAGGAAGTGGGAAGAAATCCCAGGAGAACAGAGCTGTGGAATTCCCAGAAACTAAAATGGGATGTGGAAGGACTCAGTGCTAATCACAGACAGTAGAAGAGAGAGCTGAAGTCTAGAGGAGGTTTCAGTTGCACTACTTTCACTTCTGAAACTGAGGAGGTTATTGTACGGGTGATGATATGAAATGAAGCACTGTGGTATTCGGACAAGGAACAAAGCTGTTCGTCACCGGTAAGAAACTCTTCTCTTTATCTACACTTCACTCATTTAATGTTTCAGACTCAGCTTTAATACAAACTGCTGCAGCGTCAGAAACAATGTACTATACATCACTGTGACTAATGGAACACAGAGTGTAAAACATTTAACGTTACAACAGTGGTTTTAATTCTAGTTGTGTTCCTTAAAGTTACATTACATTCTCTTCTCCAGAAGGAGAGGTGAATATTTGTAAACTTTTATTACAGAATTGTGTAAAAAAAATAATAATAAAATAAACTTTGAAAAGTAATTGTGCAGATGAAATGAACACAGCTTAAAAATCTACAGTTAATAGAGAATATGGTACAATTATGGTCCCTAAATAACGTACTGAATATGTGACCGTTTTTCTGAGAGCACTTTATAACACAGAATAAGGATTTTATTTGTCTTGTTGTTTATTGTTTGATAAAAATGATTGATAGAGATTTAAACTTGGAGGCAGACATGAAATAAAGGATGATAAACAGTCTATAATTTCAGAATCTAAACCTGTTTTGCTCTGTTGTGTGTTTGGTTGCTGATAAATATGTAAACACTTTTGTTATTTCAAAACTATGCTTTAAATCAGATGTTGCTGGAGTTACATTGTTCTCTATAACACCTGCTACAAATGTTTGGGTGCTACGTTCTGTTGATTTTCTAACTGAAAATAAGTTCCAGTTCTCTACAGAGAACACACATCTCAGATTTTAAAGTCACTAATTACCTGCTGGATTTAACACTTATTACAAGGAAAAGGACATAAAGTGGGGTCTGAGTGAAATTTGGGCAGTAATTTATTGTTTACAAAATACATTTAAACACTGGGCCATAATTGAGTGTGTGTCTTATAAAACATTCCTGCTTATTTTTACTTAGAGAATGAAAAATAACATCAACTGAGCATTTTAAACTTCTGAGAAAAACTGTTACAAAATTAAGCAAAACATGTTTAAAGTCAGAAAACAAAAATGCTTTTTCATGGTGTCTCCCTGTAATCCTCCTCACTGTAACACCATTTACAGTTTTATTAAATGTACAGGTGTTTACTATCAGGACATCGTTATACTTTCAATAACAGCCAACAGTCAATCAAACAGTCTTTAATTCTCATTGTTTGTAGTGTATTAAATCATGTCTTTATCTGTTTCTCTGATCAGACGCTTCTGCCCCGGCTCCTGTTCTGACCCTCTTCCCTCCGTCCAATGAAGAGCTGAAGTCTAACAAAGCCACTCTAGTGTGTGTGGTCAGTGATATGCCCACTGGGTTTGCTGATGTGAGCTGGCTGGTGGACAGTAAAGCGGTCAGCAGTGGAGTGACCACTGGCTCTGCAGAGCAGCAAACCAATAAGAAATTCAGACTGAGCAGCTTTTTGACCATTGAGAGGTCAGAGTGGGAGAAAGATAAAGACGTAACTTGTCAAGTGTCTTCTGCCTCAAAAACCGCCAGTAAAAAGTTGAAGAAGTCTGAATGTATCATCTGAACCTGATCACATCTGATACATCTTCATTCTTTTATTCTTCACAGTAACAGAGCTTCATAGAAACAGTAGTTTAACGTGTAGTGACAGAACGCTGACGTCATTAACAAACACTGGATCATCTCCTGCTGACGTAGTCATTTATCTTTTCTGTTTTATAACATGTTTGTTTGCTGAAGTTTAATAAAATGCATTACTAAAGAAACTGTTGTTCATTTTTCATGGTGATGGAGAGTCCAGTAGAATGTTCTAGATATTAATCAGAGACCTCAGCAGCTCAATGAAACACATGTAGAGAATAAGAGTGAGAATGACTAAAGGAGTGAAACATGTTTCTACAGGATTATAAAATGATAAGATAATAAACTGACTGTAGAGTGAAGAGAGATATGGACATTCAGCTACACTGAGATGTTGTGAAACCTGTGGTCACTGATAATGTCACTGGAAATGAAAAAGGACAATCTATGTCATATCAGAGTCAGGAGGTCACTGTTTACATACAACAGCTCCGCCTAGTGTTTAATGATAATAAATGTTGCATTACAGCATGGACACGTAAAACACACCGATCAGCCATAAGATTAAAAACCACATACTGAGTACTTGAATATGACTGATATCGAATTACAGTAGCATTTTTCAGGGGGGTGAAGTATATTAAGCAGCAAATGAACAACAAATTCTTGAAGTTATTGGAAGAAGGTAGAATAGTCATGTGCCAGGATCTGAGCAAATTTGACTACAAATCTGAGGGATTTTGACAATAGCCATATTTTGACTGCTTGAATAATAATAATAATAATAATAATAATAATAATAATAATTAGTCAGAGCATCTCCAACACAGCCTTGTGATATAGTGGTTAGTACCTAAGTGTCAATCTGGTACAAACCCACAGAAGAGCAACTGAAAAAAATGCTAGCTAGGGTATAAAAGCTATTAAAAAACACAGGGTTTAGCTGTTTTCTGTGCATAGAGCTGCTTAGCTGCAACATACGGGATCTGTTGCAGACACTTACAGATTCCAGAGTCCATAGGACAGTTTACACACAATATTTAACAACATGACCACGGGGAAGATCCACTGAACAGAATCATCATGTTGTCTGCACTAACCCGGACAGTTCCTAAATCAGGTCTAAGTCCTTCACCAACATGAGGATCATGGACCTTGATTTAAACAACATGAGAGACAGACTCCACACTTAAACAATAATCAATAAAATGACAGAAAAAAAAATGGTAGCCGTGGTTGCCAAAATTTCACCATTAAATATACTGTCATATTTTTGGCAATCGTAAATTTTACATTCAAGAACTGATTTGTTTACAGTACTATTCTGTAAAAAAAAAAAACCAGATATACACCATAAAAAATCCCATAGTATTTACATAAAAATAACAAATAGATAGTTTTTGCCATAAAATTAACATGTAAATAGTGTGACAAATGAGAGAATGAGACTGAGATATAGTCATCTTCAGATAAAGCCAAACCACATCCTATATTCAGCTTTTAAAGGAGGTATTGCTAAAAGTAGCAAAGAAATGTGCGGCATCTGGGTGCCATACTCCAGCACTCAGAACACCGGCTGATGGTGAACTTTCCTGACCAACACACATCTCATCACAACATGCACAGAAACACAAACACACACACACAAATACACAAAATAATCACCCCAATGCAACCCCAGTACTTGGACACTTTTACCGCCCCTAATGGTTTGTGCATTTAACAGTGAAACAATGTAAAAAATGTAAAAGAAGAAAATATGTAAAAATTAATGTTTTTGGCTGATAAAAGTATCTACGGTGTTTCACTGTTACAGAAAATGTTTTCAACCTTTTCACAGTTTACAGTTATGGTTTTACAACTTTTCACCGTAAAATTTACTGAAGTTTTTTACAGTGCAGTGCCTGATTCAAACTCTTGTAGACAGACTGTAGAGTGAATGAGTGTAAAAGTGAATGTTTTCATAATTTGCAAAACCTCTGCAGTGATGAGCATGTAAAAAATATTTAGCCGATATATATAAATCCACTCTCACTCACTCAATAAAGCTTGTGTTTAGTGCAGCTTAAATAGAGGAAAGACGGTCCCTGAGCTGTGTGACAGAGACACTACCTGTTGCACCACCACCAACTGTATATAATTATGAATTAATAATTAGCTGATGAATGAGCTTGCAAGCTGGTGAGTGTGTGGCCTGAGCTGTATAATGATTCCCGGCCGTCAGCTGTCCCAGTCCGGCACTGTTTTGTGTGTGTGTGTGTGTGTGTGTGTATGTGTGTGTTCATTTACATTAACAAATCAACATTGTGTTGTGTTTATAGCTTGATGAGAACAAGCTGTCTACAATGTGACGTTTTCTACATTATATTTTGTTGTATGTTCATGGACATATTATAAATATAAGGAAAGTTCATAAAATGGAGACAATGATGAACGACAATGAATTTACATCTTTATTTCAGGTTTATTTTTTTAGCCTATTTTACTATAGCCAGCTGTAAACAAGTATATTTCTTGACAGAACAACTGATTATTTTATATTATTAATAACATAATATGAATATATTTTTGTGTATTATGCCCTTTGTTTTGTAGCTAGTTTTTAAAGCAATACACCACTTCAAGCTGTGGGTTCTCGGCTTCATGTAAAGCACAGTCTCAGGATTATTGCTTTAAAACCACTGATGTTGTGGTTGGTGTAACCTAGTGGAAAACACCAGTGCCCTGAAGATGAGAGTTTGATCCCCTGCTCAAGGAGAAACACCATGTTACACTATTAAATGTCTCTGGCAAAACTCATAACACTACACTGCACTCCATCAGTGTAATTTGATTGAAACTGTATGTCTCTTTCTATAAGAATGAACATACTGTGCACAGACACAGATATAGATTGAGGTGCCAGCTCTTGGTGTGCTCATACCCCTTTGTGTAACCCCATGTCATAAACCCTGAACACTCCACTGTCAGAATCAGAAGCACTGAGGAGGTGGTTCAGTAGATGTGACTTTATTCCACACAGTCCCTTAACTGTCAAACTGTAGTACACTGTTATCATTAACAGTTCAACACTGAAACTGATACATTACACAAACATAACACATTATGAGACACACTCAGGATACACCTGCTCAAGACAACTGTGTTCTTTTAGCTGTATGCAAATTAAAACCATTAACCCTGTCTTAGAATGATGGAAATACAAACGCTGACATTTCATGCATTACATTGTGCACTTCTTTAACTGAATAAATACACTCTCAAGAAAAATGTACATTTAGAGGTACAACAGTGATTTTAAAGTCCAGTATGTTGATAGAAACAATCATTACTATGTTCTCTATCCCATAACAGTGATATATGTTTTATAAAGTGTGTAAGGTTGACAGCCCCTCCCTCTCCTCCTCCTGACTCTTATAGCACACCCCTGCTCTCTCTCCTTTATCTGCTCCTCCAGCTGCTCATCTCTTCACTCAGCACAGAGAGTCATCACACACTGACAAGATGCTGCCAGCACTCTGCACTCTCTTCACTGCTCTCTCATGTAAGATTTCACAACACTGGAGCTCCTCAGCATTTACCTCCATCTAATGTGAGCATCAACTAATGTAACATGGATGCTGCTTTTATTGCAGGTGTCAGTGGTGTGACTGTGGTGACCCAGAAGCCCCCTGTTCTCACAGCCACTAAAGGAGAGAAGACCACTCTGCACTGTAATCTGGGGTCTGTTATTAATGATGCTCGTTGGTATAAACATGTTCTAGGAGGAGTTCCACAGTTTGTGTTAAGGAATTTTCACAGCTATAGCTCTCCTTCATATGGATCTGGCTTCTCGTCTCCTAAATTCACATCAACACACTCGTCTCAGTCTGATTACACTTTGATTATTGATACAGTGGAAGTAGGAGACTCTGCAGTGTATTACTGTCACACATGGGACAGCTCTGCTAGAGAAGAGGTATCACAGTGATTCACACCATGACAAAAACCTCCTCACTGCTCATATTCACTTCTGCTTTCAGACAGTTGTAGAAGTATAACCTCCTTAGAAGGGACATATAATATTGACTTGGGTATTTAGTGTTTTATTATATTTAAAGAGTGTTTTAATAGATGGGATGTGGAGTTAGCATAAATGGCGGTACAAAACAATAAATAAACTAAAATCGAGCTGGTCAATTATACCTTCAGCTAACAGGCTAGCAGGTCCTTCTATTAATATTTTGTGCTAGGTTTTTCTGCAATGCAGAAAACATCTTACTCTAATCACTTGTAAGGTTCAAATTCAATGCCAAATTCAAATTATTTTTACCACAAATTTACCTAAAAAAACAGTGGAATAAATAAATGTCATGTAATAATATAGAGTTCTACTGTATCATCATTGGGCGGCACGGTGGTGCAGCTGGTAGGTGGCACAGTCAGACAGCTCCAGGGGCCTGGAGTTTGTGGGTTCGATTCCCGCTCCAGGTGACTGTCTGTGAGGAGTTGGTGTGTTCTCCCTGTTTCTGTGTGGGTTTCCTCTGGGTGCTCTGGTTTCCTCCCACAGGAGGTCTATTATGCCTTCTCAGAGGCTGACAGAATTTCAATTTTTCCAGCTTGCACTTCATAATAAAATCATGTTTAAAAAAATTGTAATCCACCCTATTGCCACCCCATGTCTAAAATCCTGAAAACTCCACTGTGAGAATCAGAAGCACTGCAGGAGAGTCACTGAAGCTTTGATACCTCAACACTGAAACCTTTACATCACACATCATGAGAAACACACAGGATTTAATTATAATCATACACAGGATAAGATGTAAAATATCCTATGCCAATCCATTAGAGCTTCACACAGAGCTTCCACACTCTCGTCCTACCTGCAGCCACAAAATGTCTGTTGTTTGAATCCTACCCCTCAACACTAAGGTTGACGTGGCCGTTTATGATCCTTCACAGGGGTCACCAGTTAGGCACCGCCCCTCATTGGTGTTTCACTAAATTAAGTCCACAACAACTCCAGAAGGCTCAACACTGAAGTCTGGTGTCCCAGACCCTCCCCACTCTAAGCGAGCTTTATAGTCTGACCTCACCCTTTACCATCAACAACCATAAGTCCACACTGGCCTGCCTGGTGACTAAGGCTGTACCTAGCCCCACTGGCACCGTTAATGTAGCTCAGTGCCACCAGTTCCATGTGAACTTTACATGCTACATCACCAACAACAACAATAGCACCTCTACAGTGCATTCCCCAAATAATTTGTACTTTCCTTATCCACAACCACTGACTAGACCTTTCAGCTGTTTCTGATAACTTCACAGCTGCCCTTAGTTTCCTGCCTCTGATGCTGAACTGCACAAGCAGGGGTGTGGCAGACTTGGCTAAAAATCCCCTAACACCTATCTCCACCAGTCTTACATGTACCTGCCAAATACATTCCCTCACCTCAGCCACCAAGTCTGTGTACTTCAGCTTCTTCCTTTTGAATGCTTCATCTACTGCATCCTCAAATAGAACAGTTAACTTTATGAAATAAACTATCCATTTACTTTCAGAGTAGAGAACCATGTCTGGCCTCAGTGTAGTTAATACAAAGCACTCTGTGCAGTTATTTTACCTACGTCCACCAGCAATCTCCCATCTACCAATATTTATAGCTTGTGCATGCTCTCGAACAAGTTCCTCCTCAAGCACAAACCTAATGACTTCATTACTACAGCCACTCATTAATGCATTAACATCTAGGTGATTGCTGTCCAACCTGCTCAACACTGGTCTGCTGTTTTAGCTCTATACAAATGAAGAGGAGATTCCATTTCTTCTGTCATTGGTAGAATCAAAACCTTAAGTTAATGTAATAAATCTATTTTATTATTATTTATACGAGTGAAGCAAATATAAGTGTCCTGAGTTTAAGGGAAGAAAGGAACTAAGAGAAGGATTATACACAGATAAAATAAAGAGTACAAGTAAAAATCAACATGTTTATGGTGTTTGATCATGGTAAGATTAGCAATTTTACTTATAGGAAGACAATATCAGCAGAATAATTCTATTGGGGGTATTTAGCACATGAGAATTATATATATATAGTATTTGTAGTTTATAGAGCCCTCCCTCTTCATGATGATGTTTATGAAGAGAACAAACACCATCCAAACACAATCCAATGTAGGAATTTAGTCATAAAAATAAATGTTTTACGTGTTCTATCTTCAGTTGATTAGTCAGGTTTCATATACAAAGTTAAAGAGACCCCTCCCTCTCTCCTCCTGACTCTTATAGCACACCCCTGCACTCACTCCTTTATCTGCTCCTCCAGCTGCTCATCTCTTCACTCAGCACAGAGAGTCATCACACACTGACAAGATGCTGCCAGTACTCTGCACTCTCTTCACTGCTCTCTCATGTAAGATTTCACAACACTGGAGCTCCTCAGAATTTACCTCCATCTAATGTGAGCATCAACTAATGTAACATGGATGCTGCTTTTATTGCAGGTGTCAGTGTTGTGACTGTGGTGACCCAGAAGCCCCCTGTTCTCACAGCCACTAAAGGAGAGAAGACCACTCTGCACTGTAATCTGGGGTCTGTTACTGGCAGTGGTGTACGTTGGTATAAGCAGGTTCCAGGAGGAGTTCCACAGTATGTTTTGTATTTTATGCACGGCAATAGTGCACCCTCATATGGATCTGGCTTCTCATCTAATAAAGTCACATCAACACACTCATCACAGTCTGATTACACTTTGATTATTGATAAAGTGGAGGTAGGAGACTCTGCAGTGTATTACTGTAAAACATGGGATAACTCTGCTAAAGAGTGGGTATCACAGTGATTCATACCATGACAAAAACCTCCTCACTGCTCACATTCACTTCTGCTTTCAGACAACAGCTGTAGACACATAAACTCCTATCAAAGATTCATTTTGTGTCAGAGACCCATCATATTCTTTGTAAAATTGGTTCATATAAGAAAACAGATTGAGATCTTAAGCTTTGTTTATTAGGCAGCCTCTTTCAGTTTAAATGTATACCCACATTAATAAAACCCACAAACAAGAAGAGTTTCACTCAAAATGAACAAGAAGAGTTTCACTCAAAATGAACACAAAGCCCACTTCACAAACAAGTGAGCACTTCACGCATCATGGAAGCCATGTATAATTTTTTTTAGCTACTCTCCATTTCTCCTACACACACACACACACACACATGATGAGGAACACACTGTATTTAATCATGCATGTGATCAATAAAACAGTCTCTGAAAACATTCCTCACTGCAGAAACAGTACTATAGTCGTGTCAGTGAAGAAAGTCTCAGCGGATTGGCTGATTAGAGATTCAGGTCCCTCCCTCAGTTCCCTATGAAAGCTCCCTCCACTCTCTCCTCTCTTCATCCTCCACTCTGTTCATCCCTCTGCTGATCACACAGACAACATGCTGCCAACTCTCTGTGTTCTACTCCCTGCTCTGGCATGTAAGATCTCTCCTCCTGCTTTTCTCTCTACACTGACGAGGTGTGTGTGTAACTAAGAGTGTGTGTGAAATGTTACTGTTGCTCATACACTTCAATGTTGCTTTATGTTTCAGGGGTCACTTCACAGAAAATTGTGACACAGACCCCTTCAGTGCAAACAGAGCCGGGCCACACTGTCAGTCTGGACTGTAACATCGCAAAGGATGAAGGCAACTCTGTCTCCTGGTATAAACAGATTCCACAAGCAGCTCCCCAGTTTGTGTTGAGATTTTATTATTCTGACAGCTCTCCTGATGAATATGGAGATAATTTTTCATCTGCACGCTTCACATCTAAAGCCTCCACAAGCATCGACTACCAGCTAATAATCAGTAAAGTGGAGGTAGGAGACTCTGCAGTGTATTACTGTGGAACATGGGATGACTCCACTAGTTCAGCTGTATCACAGTGATAGAGAGCAGGACAAAAACCTCCTCACTGTTCACACTGACATCTCCATCTGACTGAGCACATCTCTCAGCTTCAGCAGAAAAGTGGAGTGGAAAAGTGGTCTATTGAGCAGGAAGTGGGAAGAAATCCCAGGAGAACAGAGCTGTGGAATTCCCAGAAACTGAAACGGGATGTGGAAGGACTCAGTGCTGATCACAGACAGTAGAAGAGAGAGCTGAAGTGTAGAGGAGGTTTCAGTTGCACTACTTTCACTTCTGAAACTGAGGAGGTTATTGTACGGGTGATGATATGAAATGAAGCACTGTGGTATTCGGACAAGGAACAAAGCTGTTCGTCACCGGTAAGAAACTCTTCTCTTTATCTACACTTCACTTCTTTAATGTTTCAGACTCAGCTTTAACAATCAAA
Organism: Hoplias malabaricus; assembly: GCF_029633855.1. Lineage (NCBI taxonomy): Eukaryota > Metazoa > Chordata > Actinopteri > Characiformes > Erythrinidae > Hoplias > Hoplias malabaricus. The sequence goes on along the minus strand of NC_089812.1, from coordinate 32,384,344 downwards.
CTGCTACTTTATAACACTGAATAAGGATTTTGTCTATTTTTATTGTGTGTTTAAAAGAAGGAGAGCATTAGAGTTGGAGGTAGACATGAACCAAAGGAAGATCAATGATCTATAATTTCAGAATCAAACCCTGACTGTGTTCCTCTGTTGTGAAATTTGATAGTGGATAAATATGAAAACAGTACTTGCTGATTGGAAAGTATGCTGTAAGTCAGCTATTGCTGAAGTTACATTGCTCTCATTGCTGTCTGATGCATATGTTTTAAAGCCACAGATAAGTTCTGTTGATTTTCTAACTGGAAAATTAGAAATAACTCTTAACAGAGAACACACGTCTGGTATTATAAAGCATATTTACAGTTTAATTGCTGAATGTAAGACATGTTACAGTAAATATGACGTAAAATAAGGTTTGTGTAAATTTTTGGCAGACTTTGTATTTAATTTTTTCCAATATAAATTATATGTTAAAATACATGTTGTGCATTACATATGACGCCTTAGACACAATTGCGTTTGTTGTCCATTATTGATTTTGAAAATAAAATAACTAAATAACACTCACCCGATCAGAGCTTTCCAAACTTCTACATGCAGACATTTCAAAAATAAGCAAACTATGCTTTAAGTCATTTTTTAAAAAAATATAACAAAAAACTAAAATACTTTTTCATGGTCTCTCCATCTTCCTCTCTGTTCCTCAATGTAACTCTAAAATACTTTTTTTTAATATTCATTATAACTCCTTTAAGAAAAATGAAGGTTCAATTTACTCTATATGTATTTTTAAGAAATGTATTTAAATCAATTAAATTGTTTACAACAGGTGTTTTCCATTAGAACATGACAAAAATTATACTTTCATTAACAGCAAACTGGGCACAACTTCAAACACTCTTTAATTCTCATTGTTTGTAGTGTATTAAATCATGTCTTTATCTGTTTCTCTGATCAGACGCTTCTGCCCCGGCTCCTGTTCTGACCCTCTTCCCTCCGTCCAGTGAAGAGCTGAAGTCTAACAAAGCCACTCTAGTGTGTGTGGTCAGTGATATGCCCACTGGGTTTGCTGATGTGAGCTGGCTGGTGGACAGTAAAGCGGTCAGCAGTGGAGTGACCACTGGCTCTGCAGAGCAGCAAACCAATAAGAAATTCAGACTGAGCAGCTTTTTGACCATTGAGAGGTCAGAGTGGGAGAAAGATAAAGACGTAACGTGTCAAGTGTCTTCTGCCTCAAAAACCGCCAGTAAAAAGTTGAAGAAGTCTGAATGTATCGTCTGAACCTGATCACATCTGATACATCTTCATTCTTTTATTCTTCACAGTAACAGAGCTTCATAGAAACAGTAGTTTAACGTGTAGTGACAGAACGCTGACGTCATTAACAAACACTGGATCATCTCCTGCTGACGTAGTCATTTATCTTTTCTGTTTTATAACATGTTTGTTTGCTGAAGTTTAATAAAATGCATTACTAAAGAAACTGTTGTTCATTTTTCATGGTGATGGAGAGTCCAGTATAATGTTCTAGATATTAATCAGAGACCTCAGCAGCTCAATGAAACACATGTAGAGAATAAGAGTGAGAATGACTAAAGGAGTGAAACATGTTTCTACAGGATTATAAAATGATAAGATAATAAACTGACTGTAGAGTGAAGAGAGATATGGACATTCAGCTACACTGAGATGTTGTGAAACCTGTGGTCACTGATAATGTCACTGGAAATGAAAATAATGATCTAAAGCAGATCAGAGTCAGTGGTCACTGTCCAGACAAGTGCAGTACAGAGAGTGAATTCAAATGTCAGGCTCCAGTGAGAGATTCAGATCCTGAGGCTTAAACTACACTCAAAAAGAGCCTGAATGTCTTCAAAACGTGATACTGGACATTTACCGCCACTCTCACAACACTTACACAAATTAAAAGAAAAAAACGTTTAGGTGTCTTATGGCGGGGGGAATAAAGTGAATGTAGAAAAGGGGATGTGCAGTGAACCCGTTGCGACCCGTAGACGGGGACCCGTGGAACATTAGTGAAGATTGCCATCTGTCCGCAGAAGAGTGAACTGCAGTCTACTGCAGTCCAAAGAAGAAGGCATCTACATTTTACATCTGGGCATCAGAACTAGACGTAGGAGCTATTAAAGAAAATGGCCTTGTCTGACGAATCCGATTTCCTCAAGCGATTCAGTCACTAATGAGTCTGGAGCTCCTCTCCCATTTCTGCAGAAAAGAACAGCCTAGCCAGCTCAAGCTGGTTGAAAAGTTTAGCTCTTTAAGTTTGATGGTTTAGCCTGTTTACAAACATTATCAACCTGAACAACCAGTAACACCAAGCTTGACCAAGCTGGTCAGCCAACATGACCAGCACCTGGTTGATCAGCTTGACCAGCATCACCAAAGTGATCGACCAACACCATCAGCAAAACTGAGTATGACTAAAAAAGCTCAGGAGCTGGTTAGCCAGCTAGTTTACCAGCATAGGGTATGTTTTAACCTGATGAACAGCTTTTTAACCACCTTGACCATCAAAGCTTAGACCATACAACACCTGCTACCAGCAAAAGCTGGTCTTGAGCTGGATTTCAGGGTCATTTTAGCTCTGTTTAAATAAGCAACATTCTCTGGGTAATTTTCACAATGAAAACACTAATGCACTATGTTCATAGATTTAAAAGATATTTCCATACAACTGAGCGTATAATGACCATGAATTAAAAATACATCTCTCTGCAGAATCATAATCCAAAAGAGGTGAATTGTGCTGTTAGTAACTAAAAGTGTAATTTCTTTAAACATATTTTAAAACGTAAAATAAAAACCTATCATCACTCAGTTTTAATGTTTGAGTCAGTTGTATGTAAATAGACTCAAAAGTGTTTAAGACAATCTTTTGATATAATTCTACTTTATGGTGTGAGTCCTCCCTCTGCCCCCCTCCTTCTTACAGTGTCTTTTCTCTCCGTTAAACACAGAAACTGATACATAAGACACTGACACACACTGAGGATACACCTGCTCAACACCACATTGATATTTAAGCTCTATGCAAATTAATGAGTTTCCGTTTCTTATTTTAAGAGTAGAAACACTGTAAGTGAATGCAATTAATGATATGCTTTTTTCCCCCTAAAGTTTATGAATCTTTCCAAACTTTATGGTAACAAATATATTTATTAATAAAGATTAATCTGAAATAAACATAAATGCAATAATCAAAAATATACATTTGATTTAACAAACAACTGAAATGCATAAAGATGCCTACAATAGAGTCATTTTAGTTAATAATACTGAGCTAGTGTCCAAGAATGATGTGGGTATTCAGTGAAAGCTGGATTCTGCTTTTTTGGCAGCAACATCTGATCCTGAAAAATTACAGATGAAGAGCGTTTATAAAGAAAATGAACCAAAAATCCTGTTTAACCGCAGACATTCCTTTTAATTTAACACTGTTTTATTTTCTCTGTGTGGATCCTGTTAGTTGTGTTTATTTATTTATTTACTCATAAGAACATTTTTCATTATTTTAACATCTAACAGAGTCAGTCAATATAAAGAACGTATACAGATACATTATTATATTAATATGTTATTAACGCATTAGAGTGCTGTATATGATCCATTTGGTGTGTGGTTGATAAACCCCACCACGCCCACCACAACTCTCTTATAGCACTACCCTGCTCTCTCTGCTCCAGCTGCTCATCTCTTCACTCAGCACAGAGTCATCACACACTGACAAGATGCTGCCAGCACTCTGCACTCACTTCACTGCTCTCTCATGTAAGATTTCACAACACTGGAGCTCCTCAGCATTTACCTCCATCTAATGTGAGCATCAACTAATGTAACATGGATGCTGCTTTTATTGCAGGTGTCAGTGGTGTGACTGTGGTGACCCAGAAGCCCCATGTTCTCACAGCCACTAAAGGAGAGAAGACCACTTTGCACTGTAATCTGGGGTCTGTTACTAATTTTGAAGCATGTTGGTATAAACAGGTTCCAGGAGAAGTTCCACAGTATGTGTTAAGTAATCATCACAGCTGGAGTTCTCTTAAGTATGGATCTGGCTTCTCGTTTCCTAAATTCACATCAACACACTCATCTCAGTCTGATTACACTTTGATTATTGATACAGTGGAGGTAGGAGACTCTGCAGTGTATTACTGTAGCACATGGGACAGCTCTGCTAAAGAGTGGGTGTCACAGTGATTCACAGCATGACAAAAACCTCCTCACTGCTCACATTCACTTCTGCTTTCACACAGTTGTATAAGTCAGTATCATCAATAGGACCCTACTCTATTGAAATGGCGGAGGAATGTTTAACATTTGAAATTTGTCTAAATTTATTGAAATAAATATTTCCGCATTAAAAGGCCGGCAACAAGAAAGAAAAACTTTGGAAAGAAATATTGATCAAATACATGATTTCTTATTTGTTATATTAAAATCTAAAACAGAAATGCTTCTATAATGCTCTTTAAACAAATCAAAATGTTATCACTAAATGAAAATCATTGGATGTCATCTATCAATACGACTACATCTGCAGTGTCTTACATCTTCTTCCACAACAATGACCATAGAGGGCTGCTTTCTGGCTGCTCTCTGGCTACACAGTCAGGCTGAAGATAAGCTTAAACAGTTCTTACCTCGTGTATTTTTACTGGAACAATATCAGGTTAGAGAAGCGGGCGCTGAACTGGATGATTGCTGGTTTGACCCCAGTGACGGGCAGGTAAACTGAGGAGGTGGGAGGTGGTGAAGGAGCAGCTCTGACTTTCTCCATCAATCCATGGCTAAATTGCCCTTGAGCAAGGCACCTAACCACTAATTGCTCTCCCCCCGTGCCAGGGAAGGCTGCCTGCTGAATTGTGCTTGCACACCCAGTCCTGACTGAAACAATTCAAAGGCAACAGTGTTGAGGAAAAACTGAACCTCCCTAAGATATTAATTAAAAAGAAACCTTGAAAATAGAGGACCACATACACATTTCAGGCGACAACAACAAAAACAATATTAAAGCATTAATGAATGCCTTGTGTTTCCATTAAAAAACATTAAAAAACTCATTGATATGCAATCATTCAAACCCTATATTTCATTGAATATAGTATGAACACGTCACATCAAATATTAAAACTGAGAAATGATACTGTTTTTTTGAAAAATAGACAGCTACATTTCTCAAATGGGCAACAAGAGACTGGTAAAGTTGTTTAATGCTAAAAAAAAACACCCAGTGGAACATCCAACGTTCACTGTCAACAGGTCAGTAATACAAATGGATTTTTATAAAAAGATCATGTCAGAGACGTTTTTCAGAAAAGAAGATGGTGTTCACCACCCTGTGAAACATTTCACATTTCATTTCTTTCATACTTAAGCTGTACTGATCAACTTCACGTAACTAGCGGCTAATATTTAATTCAGACGAATGATCAGGTAGAAGAACATTATTAGGTGAAATATTAATATAGTAATTAATAATGATTCAAACCAACAATCAATTCTCACATCAAATGATTTTTATCTTTAGTTAAAAGAGTAATGAATTTCTAATGAATATGTAATAATTTATATAAAGAATTAAATATAAATAATATGGTCAAAGTGTGTGTGTGTGTGTGTGTATTTGAGAGCCCCCTCCCTCTCCTCTCCTAACTCTCTTATAGCACACCCTTGCTCTCTCTCCTTTATCTGCTCCTCCATCTGCTCATATCTTCACTCAGCACAGAGTCATCACACACTGACAAGATGCTGCCAGCACTCTCTTCACTGCTCTCTCATGTAAGATTTCACAATGGAGCTGGAGCTCCTCAGCATTTACCTCCATCTAATGTGAGCATCAACTAATGTAACATGGATGCTGCTTTTATTGCAGGTGTCAGTGGTGTGACTGTGGTGACCCAGTGTTACGTCTAGTGACTTATTTGTTTTGTGTTTCTCTACTCTCTGAGTAAATGCCTCAGGTGCTGCTGCTGATTTGCTGCTGGAACCGTGCTCTGGTTGGCTGACAGGATTAAGGCGGAACAGATATAAAGCCCTGCTGGTTGACTGAAAGGGGCTCCTCCACTTTCTCCTTGCCATTGCTTCTTCCTGCCAGACTAAGGCTTGTGTGTGTATATGCTAACATGCTATTGTGTGTGATTCAGCTCATGCTATTGTGTGTGATTTAGCTCATGCTATTGTGTGTGATTCAGCTACCTAATGTAGTGTTAACTTAAAAGTTATCCTACTAAGTTGGAAGCTGTAGGGGGTGTAGCCTTATTTCTTTTCCGTAAATGGGTTGAATTGCTTCTGTTTATGTTAGGGAGTTAGGTTATGTTTTTGTATTTTCTTTCTTAATTATTTTTGGGTAGGTAAGTTATATATGTTGGGTGGAAAGGGGTTTTGATTATTTTGGGCTTAGATCACTCCTGACGCTTTGCTACCATTATAGCCTTACAGTCAATAAAACATTTGGAGACTGGAGTCTTGTGACATTGTGTGGTTTTCTTGGTCTGGTGGGATTGAAGTGTGAGGAGTTGGGGGAGACATTATTTCTTTTTTTTAATAATTTATGTTGCAGCATACCTAGACAGGCTGTAACACCCAGAAGCCCCCTGTTCTCACAGCCACTAAAGGAGAGAAGACCACTCTGCACTGTAATCTGGGGACTGTTGCCAATGATCAAGTTCGTTGGTATAAACAGGTTCCAGGAGGAGTTCCACAGTTTGTATTACGTAATTATCACAGCTATAGCTCTCCTAAGTATGGATCTGTGTATTACTGTCACATAAGGGATAGCTCCATTAGTGAGCACCTACCACTGTGATTCACACAATGACAAAAACCTCCTCACTGCTCACATTTGCTTCTGCTTTCACACAGCTGTGGAAGTATAATGTCCTTAAGAGGAACATATAATATTGACTTGGGTATTTAGTGTTTTATAATATTTAAAGAGTGTTTTAATAGATGGGATGTGGAGTTAATGGCATAAATGGTGGTACAAAACTAAAACTAAACTAAAGTCGAGCTGGTCACTTATACCTTCAGCTAACAGGCTAGCAGGTCCTTCTATTAACATTTTGTGTTAAGTTTTTCTGCAATGCAGAAAATATCTTACTGTAATCACTTGTAAGATTCAAATTCAATGCCAAATTATTTTTGCCACAATTTTACCTAAAAAAAACAGTGGAATAAATAAATGTCATGTAATAATATAGAGTTCTACTGTATCATCATTACAATTTACTAATCACTGTAACATGATTACTATTATATGTCACTGTACATGCTGTACACAAACAGGTCTATTATGTCTTCTCAGAGCCTGTATCATGTGCCACCCCATGTCTAAAATCCTGAAAACTCCACTGTCAGAATCAGAAGCACTGCAGGAGAGTCACTGAAGCTTTGATACCTCAACGCTGAAATCTTTACATCACACATTATGAGAAACACTCAGGATTTAATTATAATCATACACAGGATAAGATGTAAAATATCCTATGCCAATCCATTAGAGCTTCACACAGAGCTTCCACACTCTCGTCCTACCTGCAGCCACAAAATGTCTGTTGTTTGAATCCTACCCCTCAACACTAAGGTTGACGTGGCCGTTTATGACCCTTCACAGGGGTCACCAGGTAGGCACCGCCCCTCATCGGTGTTTCACTAAATTAAGTCCACAACACCTCCAGAAGGCTCAACAGTGAAGTCTGGTGTCTTAGACCCACCCCACTCCAAGCGAGCTTTATAGCCTGACCTCACCCTTTACCATCATCAACCATAAATCCACACTGGCCTCCCTGGTGACTAAGGCTGTACCTAGCCCCACTGGCATCGTTAATGTAACTCAGTGCCACCAGTTCCATGTGAACTTTACGTGCTACATCACCAACAACCACAATAGCACCTCTACAGTGCATTTCCCCAAATAATTTGTACTTTCCACATCCACAACCACTGACTAGACCTTTCAGCTGTTTCTGATAACTTCACAGCTGCCCTTAGTTTCCAGCTTCTGATGCTGAACTGCACAAGCAGGGATGTGGCAGACTCGGCTAAAAATCCCCTAACCCCTATCTCCACCAGTCTTACATGTGCCTGCCACCCACGTTCCCTCACCTCAGCCACCAAGTCTGTGTACTTCAGGTTCTTCCTTTTGAATGCTTCATCTACTGCATCCTCAAATAGAACAGTTAACTTTATGAAATAAACTATCCATTTATTTTCAGAGTAGAGAACCATGTCTGGCCTCAGTGTAGTTAATACAAAGCACTCTGTGCAGTTATTTTACCTACGTCCACCAGCAATCTCCCATCTACCAATATTTATAGCTTGTGCATGCTCTCCTCCTCCTCAAGCACAAACCTAATCACTTTATTATTACAGTCATTCATTAATGCATTAACATCTAGGCGATTGCTGTCCAACCTGCTCAACACTGGTCTGCTGTTTTAGCTCTATACAAATGAAGAGGAGTTTCCATTTCTTCTGTCATTGGTAGAATCAAAACCTTAAGTTAATGTAATAAATCTATTTTATTATTATTTATACGAGTGAAGCAAATAAAAGTGTCCTGAGTTTAAGGGAAGAAAGGAATTAAGAGAAGGATTATGCACAGATAAAATAAAGAGTACAAGTTAAAATCAAAATAAAAACATGTTTATGGTGTTTGATCATGGTAAACTTAGCAATTTTACTTATAGGAAGACAATTTTAGCAGCATATTTCTATTGGGGGCATTTAGCACATGAGAATTGTATATATAGTTTTTGTAGTTTATAGAGCCCTCCCTCTTCCCTCCTGATTCTTATAGTACACCCCTGCTCTCTCTCCTTTATCTGCTCCTCCAGCTGCTCTTCTCTTCACTCAGCACAGAGAGTCCTCAAACACTGACAAGATGCTGCCAGCACTCTGCACTCTCTTCACTGCTCTCTCATGTAAGATTTCACAACACTGGAGCTCCTCAGCATTTACCTCCATCTAATGTGAGCATCAACTAATGTAACATGGATGCTGCTTTTATTGCAGGTGTCAGTGGTGTGACTGTGGTGACCCAGAAGCCCCCTGTTCTCACAGCCACTAAAGGAGAGAAGATCACTCTGCACTGTAATCTGGGGTCTGTAAATAATGACACTGCCCGATGGTATAAAGAGGTCCCAGGAGGGGTTCCGCAGTTTGTGTTGGTTAAGAAACAGGGCTGGAGGGCTCCTGAATATGGATCTGGCTTCACGTCTCCTAAATTCACATCAACGGACTCATCTAGTTCAGATTACACTTTGATCATTGATAAAGTGGAGGTAGGAGACTCTGCAGTGTATTACTGTCACACATGGGACGGCTCTGCTAGTGAGCACGTATCACAGTGATTCACACCATGACAAAAACCTCCTCACTGCTCACATTCACTTCTGCTTTCACACAGCTGTAGGAGTACAATATCCTCAACAGGACACTACTCAAGTTGGCATTAGGCTGCATTTACTGTTATTTTAACAAATATTGCAGCAAACTAATAATTTTAATGTAAAGTTGTAGTGGACTTTAAGGGAGCGTCTACTATTGAGGAGAAATACAGTTCTTTATGGTTAGTATAAGATAAGATAAGATAGAAATTTATTAGACATTAAATTAGGGGAAATAAAGAACAGTCAAAACAATTACTTTAAAAGAAAGGAAAAAACTACTAAATTGTAAGAAAAGCTACCACATGCACTGCGCCATCTTGGTGGTGTGTCTTTTATAGTGGGGCCGTTTGTTTGAGAAGAAAAACAAAAGACTCTCGTTTGTAGAGAGAGTGAAAGCCTATCATTCCGGACGGAGACACTTTGTTTTTTTTTTTTACCCAGTTATTGACACCGGGGTTTCATAAACATATTAGAAATTTTTAAAGCTGAGAGTTAGCAAATCTTCTATAAAATCTTTTATAAAAAATGATTTTTGAAAACAATCGTGAATAACGAGTTTTAGGAGTTAAAAATAAGCCACACACCGCTTCATGTTGATGTTCTCAAGGGCTTGTTTTCACCCTCAGGAAGGCCTATAGTCCCACCCTCTGGAGACTTGGGCCTTCCCTACATTTGCCATACCCTCCCCAACAAGACTGACACAGCCAAAAGTTTTCATCCCTTCGACAGGTAAATTCCTTCTTCATTTGCTGCTGCCGTCTTTTCACTTTCCACCTTAAAAGTTGTTGTTGCTGACTGTTTTGACACACAAGCCTGAAGTTGGCATCCTATTTCCACCATTAAAAAGTTCTAAATTAGACTTGTACATTTCCTTTGTGATTTTCATTTACTATTCTGGCTGACAAGGGAGCACTAAAACCAAAGGGGTATAAATACACAGAAGCACAGACAAGGAACACCTGGGAGAGATGATGAGAGGGTAAGGCAACAAAGGAGACAGGTGGAAACATTGATTACAAGGTTGGGCTAAAGTGGGACAAAGGTGGAGACAGGAACAAAACAGAGCAATGTTATAAAGAAGCACATGGCAGGCAAACAGACCTCACAAAACAAAGCAGGAAAGCATGAGACCAAACACAGGTCAGCTATGAAAAAGTGGTTGTTGAGGCTGGAGAAGGGGGAGGCTGAAGGGAAGGACGTTTCTGAATTACTGTTAATGTTTGGCTCTGAGAGACTCTGGTGGCAAAATCTTGGACAGTGCACCTTTAATGAGTATTTTAATACTCATGGTTTCATGGTTTCTTGGATATGAAAAACTGCTCGAGTGAAGTATTTATCTCTACAGAAGAATTATTTGTTTTTTGAATTGTTAATTGTTATATATTAAATTGACTCATATATTTCACCATATTGTGCTGTTGCTTTTATATGAAAGCAGTGAGTCATATCTGGTTGTGTGCTCACTGCTGCATTAAATATGGTCTCAGGTTTATTGCTTTATCATCGCTGATGCTGTGATTGGTGCAGCATAGTGTATAACAACTGCCTTCTACACAGAAGGCTATGTTACTCTTCCCCGCCATGCTACAACGTTAATGGTCATTTTGGTAAGTACATATACGCTGCCCTCCCATCACATTTTTTTGCCACTCTGGATTATGTAAATGAACACAAATCTAGGTGTGCTCTTGTCTTTTGTGCTGCCCCATGTCTAAAAAATCCTAAACAATCCACTGTCATAACACATTATGAGTAACACTCAGGACACACTTGCACAACACCACTCTTTTATTTTAGTTCTATAGAAAATGAAGACTATTCTCAGTTTCTTCCAAGAATAATAGAAAACAAATGTTGAATGAATAAAGCACCTCAAACAAAGGATTATGTAGTAAGAATATGCAAAAGTAAATACGAGTAATTGATATATATATATTTCATTTAAAGTTCACACTGAAGAATTTAATATGTTAAATATTAAGGCTGAACAATTTAGAAACAGTATAATACAGTATATATATATATATATATATATATATAATTCCAGATTTTAACTGCTGTTTTTATCATATGAACAACAGTGTTTGGATATTTCTAACTGGTCAGTTTCTTTAAATGTCCCCATTGAAACATATTAGGACATTGTTCTTGAAAATGTTCTATAATTAAAATTGCAGCTCTTGTGATTTGAAAAGGACACATTCACATTCTCTTTTCACACATAAGAGTGAAGCACGTAATCCGCATTGTGTGTGTATTTGAGAACTTCCCCATCTAATGTGAGCATCAACAAATTTAACATGAATGCTGCTTTTATTTTTTACATTTTTCTCTACATACTTTAATGTCTGTTGCATACAGGCATTCACAGCATTCATGGAAATTCAGAAAGAGATGCAGCTCCATCGTCAGGGCTAGGATGTTGAACGCACCTCAGACACGTGTTAGAGCTGGTTCAGAGGCTAAACACTTGTACTGCTTTGACCTAATATTGGAAGAACTTTCTCGATGCATAGAAAAAATATTGCTGACACCAGTTAGAAGCAGAAACTTTATTGAATCAACTGGAGATAATTCATCCATTTATTATCTGTAACTGCTTTTCCAATTCAGGGTTGCGGTGGGTCCCGGGCCTTCCCGAAATCACTGGGAGCAAGGCAGGAACACACCCTGGAGGGGGTGCCAGTCCTTTACAGGGCAACACACACTCACACATTCACTCACACCTACAGACACTTTTCGCCAATCCACCTACCAACATGTGTTTTTAGACTGTGGGAGGGAACCCACGCGGACACGAGGAGAACACACCAACTCCACACAGACAGTCACATGGAGCGGGACTCAAACCCACAACCTACAGGTCCCTGGAGCTGTGTGACTGCGGCACTACCTGCTGCACCACCGTGCCGCCCCAAAAACAATTCAGATGATGATTTTAATTAAGCGTTCAGATTAACTGATAACAGTGGTGCAGCAGGTAGTGTCGCAGTCACACAGCAACTTTCTGTACGCCATCTCATAAAAGGAGAAAAACGAATGCCCTACATTCATGGATTTATAAAAAGCATTTCCGTCCAACAGAATGTATAATCACGAATTTATCTACAAAGCCATAATTTAAAATATGTTTACGCTTACATTTAATTTGGCAATCGTGATAATTTCATATAATCCCTTAATATTTCAACACTGACAATGATACATCACATATTATGACACACTGAGGATACACCTGCTCAACACTTATACTCTTATTTCAGCTCTGTGCAAATGAAGACAAGTTTCCATTCATTAATAGGAACTGATGTGTCATGAGTAAAAATAAACATGTTACTAATATCAGCATATGTTTGAGCATGATAACATTTGTTCTGAAATCCTGGAAAATAATTAATCTGCACATTTTTAATCATAGTAAGTAAGTGTGATGCTAGTGATTTTATGCACCCCTGTGTATATGATTCTTATGTTGTGTGTACTTAAGACACCACCCTCTCCCCCCTCCTGACTCTCTTATAGCACATGCTGACTCTCCTTTATCTGCTCCTCCAGCTGCTCATCTCTTCACTCAGCACAGAGAGTCATCACACACTGACAAGATGCTGCCAGCACTCTGCACTCTCTTCACTGCTCTCTCATGTAAGATTTCACAACACTGGAGCTCCTCAGCATTTACCTCCATCTAATGTGAGCATCAACTAATGTAACATGGATGCTGCTTTTATTGCAGGTGTCAGTGGTGTGACTGTGGTGACCCAGAAGCCCCCTGTTCTCACAGTCACTAAAGGAGAGAAGATCACTCTGCACTGTAACCTGGGGTCTGTTACTAATGTAGCATATTGGTATAAACAGGTTCCAGGAGGAGCTCCACAGTTTGTTTTAAGTTATCGCTACAGCTGGAGTTCTCCTTTCTATGGATCTGGCTTCTCGTCTCCTAAATTCACATCAAGACACTCGTCTCAGTCTGATTACACTTTGATTATTGATACAGTGGAGGCAGGAGACTCTGCAGTGTATTACTGTAGCACATGGGACAGCTCTGCTAAAGAGTGGGTATCACAGTGATTCACACCATAACAAAAACCTCTTCACTGCTCACATTCACTTCTGCTTTCACACAGCTGTAGATGTAATATATTGAAAATATATTTCTGCTTTAACCGCGACCCTGAACTGGATAAGCGGTTACAGATAATGAATGAATGAATGAATGAATTTCCGCTTTAAAAGGCAGGCAACAAAAAAAAAAAACATTTTGAAAAAAATGCTGATAAAATAAACGACTTCTTATTTGTTAAATTAAAAATGAAAATGCTTCTATAATGCGTCTATAATGCTCTTTAAACAAATCAAAATGTTATCACTAAATGAAAATCTTCAGATGTCATCCATCAATACGACTAACAATGAGCATAAAGGGCTGCTCTGTCAGGCTGAAGATAAGCTTAAACAATGCTTACCTCATGCATTTTTTTTTTTTTTTTTTTGCAATAATTCAAGAATAAAGTCTAGTGTGGAAAACTCCACTTCTTTCTACACAGAAGAGTAGGGTTTGATTCCTTTCTTGGGGAAGAACAGCAGTCTACACCAATGAGAGTCATAGGGCAGGACTCCTAAAAATACAACGCCTTACATCAGCGTAACATGATCCACATACACTGATCTGCCACTGGGCAGCACAGTGGTGCAGCGGGTAGTGTCTGTGTCACACAACTCCACAGACCTGGAGGTTGTGGGTTTGAGTCCCGTTCCAGGTAACTGTCTGTGAGTAGTTTGGTGTGTTCCCCTCCTGTCCGCATGGGTTTTCTCTGGGTGTTCCAGTTTCCTCCCACGGTCCAAAGACACACGTTGCAGGTGGATTGGCAACTCGAAAGTGTCCATAGGTGTGAGTGTGTGAGTGAATGTGTGTGTGTCTGTGTTGCCCTGTGAAGGACTGGCGTCCCCTCCAGGGTGTATTCCCGCCTTGCACCCGATGATTCCAGGTGGGCTCTGGACCCCCCGCGACCCTAAATTGGATAAGCGGTTACAGATAATGGATGGATGGATGTTCCAGTTTCCTCCCACGGTCCAAAAACACTTGTTGGTAGGTGGAGTGTGTGTAACCCTGCGAAAGACTGGTGCCCCCTCCAGGGTGTGTTCCCGCCTTGTGCCCAGTGATTTAGGATAGGCTCCATACCCACTGAGACCCTGAACTGGATAAGAGGTTTCAGACAATGAATGAATGAATGAATGAATGATCTCCCACAATGAAAGTAACCTGAGAAAACACATTCCATTTCCTAAAAGTTCTCTTGAACAAACAAATTAGCAGTGGATCACCAGACTACAGTATATCCCTCATTACCAGTGTTACCTTTAAGTGCTGTTTACTCTCATTACTGCACTTTTAATTGAATGATATTACAGAATTTCAAATCCACTGTCTTGTGCAGGGACTAGACCACAACACTCATTCATATCTTCATCTCCAGCTCACCCAGACACCAGTGTTTTAACCTAAAACTGATACGCTCAAGTTTAGAGCAAAATAACTGCATCAAGTGACACATTCTGAACACAGGCTTCAGATTTTAATAGATTTCAGATTTACTTCACACAGTCCACATGCTCGGTCAATGTATCACTATTGTATAATGTTCTGTGTGATTTCTTTAATGTCCTGATACTGAAAATAATAAGTACTTAAGGGATGCTGCAGTGGGAAATTAATTACATTTAGCCTCCAGCTTTTGCACAACACAGAGGGTCATTTCTTTAATTCTGGTTACACTGTCTTCTAACTTCCTCTCAGTGAAGGAAAAGTACCTTGACAGGAGTGAATCCGTGGTTTCTGACTAAATGAGTACTGAAGACTTCCTGTGTAAGACAGTAACTCAGAGAGCAGGTCTTCCAGTGCACTGGTTCTGTACTGATGCAACATTACACAACACTCTCAGTCACTGTGTGGACACTGACTTCACAGATAACACTCAGCTCCTCACTGAGGGGGAGACCAGAGGGAACACACAAATCACAGCAGTGATGTAACGCAGCATAAGAGGGAGCCTTAAACATAAATCAACAACACATAAATATACCATATTACATATTAACCACAAACAACAACCGTAAATACACAAAATCCACTTTATAAAGAAGAGAGCTGTCATGACTATTCTTTCATATAATGACAATTCCTCTAGATGGCACCGTTTAATGTTAAGAAACAACTGTTCCTTAATTCTGAGTTGTTAGCTGAAGTCACAAGACAAGGTTAGAGACAAATACAGCCATCTTAGATATCATTCATGAATTCATGATGAAAGTGGACTATTTTCATCTCTGTCCATCCTCACGTTTTGTGCCTTAGACATCGTTTGTGAATAAAAATTGTGTATTATATTTTAGTACACTGATGAGCAGAATATTTGTTCAGTTGATGATAGTAAGGTTAGATGATGTATTACACCACATTCTCTGTGTAGGTTGTATGGAAATCCATGTTGCTTTATATATCATTTCTGTATGATGTAATCATATTTATATATGTCTTATGTGTTTTCAAGTACTGAATCTTTGTAATGCTTGTTTGCAGTTTCACAAAAGACTTTGGGAATGTGGATAAAGTAAATACTGAAGTTACAGAGACACCTTTGGTTCAGCTCTTCATTCAATCCCAGCTGTTTAGCTATCTGTCAAAAAGTGTTAAGCCACGCACAATAAGGACAGAATAAGAGCACCTAATGCACTATGGGAACAAAGCATAATTTCATTCATTGTCCCCTCTCTCTTTCTCCATTTTACTGCACACACACACACACACACACACACCACACACACACACACTCCTGTGATAAGGAACACTTAAATATTTAAATAATGCACGTGAACATGAAACATTTGAACTACGTTTGAGACCATTCCCCACTGCAGAAACAGTGCACTATAGTCATGTCAGTGAAGAAAGTCTCAGCTGATTGGCTGATTAGAGATTCAGGTCCCTCCCTCAGTTCCCTATGAAAGCTCCCTCCACTCTCTTCATCCTCCACTCTGCTCATCCCTCTGCTGATCACACAGACAACATGCTGCCAACTCTGTGTTCTACTCCCTGCTCTGGCATGTAAGATCTCTCCTCCTGCTTTTCTCTCTACACTGATGAAGTGTGTGTGTGACTAGGAGTGTGTGTGAAATGTTACTGTTGCTCATACACTTCAATGTTGCTTTATGTTTCAGGGGTCACTTCACAGAAAATTGTGACACAAACCCCTTCAGTGCAAACAGAGCCTGGCCACACTGTCAGTCTGGACTGTAACATCGCAGAGGATGAAGGCAACTCTGTCTCCTGGTATAAACAGATTCCACAAGCAGCTCCTCAGTTTGTGTTGAGTTTTTATCATTCTGACAGCTCTCCTGATGAATATGGAGATAATTTTTCATCTGCGCGCTTCACATCTAAAGCCTCCACAAGCATCGACTACCAGCTAATAATCAGTAAAGTGGAGGTAGGAGACTCTGCAGTGTATTACTGTGGAACATGGGATGACTCCACTAGTTCAGCTGTATCACAGTGATAGAGAGCAGGACAAAAACCTCCTCACTGTTCACACTGACATCTCCATCTGACTGAGCACATCTCTCAGATTCAGCAGAAAAGTGGAGTGGAAAAGTGGTCTATTGAGCAGGAAGTGGGAAGAAATCCCAGGAGAACAGAGCTGTGGAATTCCCAGAAACTGAAACGGGATGTGGAAGGACTCAGTGCTGATCACAGACAGTAGAAGAGAGAGCTGAAGTCTAGAGGAGGTTTCAGTTGCGCTACTTTCACTTCTGAAACTGAGGAGGTTATTGTACGGGTGATGATATGAAATGAAGCACTGTGGTATTCGGACAAGGAACAAAGCTGTTCATCACCGGTAAGAAACTCTTCTCTTTATCTACACTTCACTCATTTAATGTTTCAGACTCAGCTTTAATACAAACTGCTACTTTATAACACTGAATAAGGATTTTGTCTATTTTTATTGTATGTTTAAAAGAAGGAGAGCATTAGAGTTGGAGGCAGACATGAACCAAAGGAAGATCAATGATCTATAATTTCAGAATCAAACCCTGACTGTGTTCCTCTGTTGTGAAATTTGATAGTGGATAAATATGAAAACAGTACTTGCTGATTGGAAAGTATGCTGTAAGTCAGCTATTGCTGAAGTTACATTGCTCTCATTGCTGTCTGATGCATATGTTTTGATGCCACAGATACGTTCTGTTGATTTTCTAACTGGAAAATTAGAAATAGCTCTCAACAGAGAACACACGTCTGGTATTATAAAGCATACTTACAATTTAATTGCTGAATGTAAGACATGTTACAGTAAATATGACATAAAATAAGGTTTGTGTAAACTTTTTGGCAGACTTTGTATTTAATTTTTTCCAATATAAATTATATGTTAAAATACATGTTGTGCATTACATATGACGCCTTAGACACAATTGCGTTTGTTGTCTATTATTGATTTTGAAAATAAAATAATCAAATAACACTCACCCGATCAGAGCTTTCAAAACTTCTACATGCAGCCGTTTCAAAATTAAGCAAACTATACTTTAAGTCATTTTTTTTTAAATATAACAAAAAACTAAATACTTTTTCATGGTCTCTCCATCTTCCTCTCTGTTTCTCAATGTAACTGTAAAATACTTTTTTAATATTCAGTATAACTCCTTTAAGAGAAATGAAGGTTCAATTTACTCAATTTTCAATTTTATTTTTAAGAAATTTATTTAAATCAATTAAAGTGTTTACAACAGGTGTTTTCCATTAGAACGTGACAAAAATTATACTTTCATTAACAGCAAACTGGGCACAACTTCAAACAGTCTTTAATTCTCATTGTTTGTAGTGTATTAAATCATGTCTTTATCTGTTTCTCTGATCAGACGCTTCTGCCCCGGCTCCTGTTCTGACCCTCTTCCCTCCGTCCAGTGAAGAGCTGAAGTCTAACAAAGCCACTCTAGTGTGTGTGGTCAGTGATATGCCCACTGGGTTTGCTGATGTGAGCTGGCTGGTGGACAGTAAAGCGGTCAGCAGTGGAGTGACCACTGGCTCTGCAGAGCAGCAAACCAATAAGAAATTCAGACTGAGCAGCTTTTTGAACATTGAGAGGTCAGAGTGGGAGAAAGATAAAGACGTAACGTGTCAAGTGTCTTCTGCCTCAAAAACCGCCAGTAAAAAGTTGAAGAAGTCTGAATGTATCGTCTGAACCTGATCATATCTGATACATCTTCATTCTTTTATTCTTCACAGTAACAGAGCTTCATAGAAACAGTAGTTTAACGTGTAGTGACAGAACACTGACGTCATTAACAAGCACTGGATCATCTCCTGCTGACGTAGTCATTTATCTTTTCTGTTTTATAACATGTTTGTTTGCTGAAGTTTAATAAAATGCATTACTAAAGAAACTGTTGTTCATTTTACATGGTGATGGAGAGTCCAGTATAATGTTCTAGATATTAATCAGAGACCTCAGCAGCTCAATGAAACACATGTAGAGAATAAGAGTGAGAATGACTAAAGGAGTGAAACATGTTTCTACAGGATTATAAAATGATAAGATAATAAACTGACTGTAGAGTGAAGAGAGATATGGACATTCAGCTACACTGAGATGTTGTGAAACCTGT
The DNA here is from genome assembly GCF_029633855.1 of Hoplias malabaricus. Classification (NCBI taxonomy): domain Eukaryota; kingdom Metazoa; phylum Chordata; class Actinopteri; order Characiformes; family Erythrinidae; genus Hoplias; species Hoplias malabaricus. The sequence continues at coordinate 32,365,274 of NC_089812.1, read as the reverse complement.
GGTCACTGATAATGTCACTGGAAATGAAAAATAATGATCTAAAGCAGATCAGAGTCAGTGGTCACTGTCCAGACAAGTGCAGTACAGAGAGTGAATTCAAATGTCAGGCTCCAGTGAGAGATTCAGATCCTGAGGCGTAAACGACACTCAAAAAGAGGTAAAAGACTTAAGTTCATATCTTTATATTTAAGTTTTACTGCTACTCAAACAACAGATATACAAATTAAAACACTAAAAAAACGTGAAAGTCCTTTTTATGTAACATGGAATAAACAAAATGTCGAAAAGGGGATGTGCTCAGTGACCGCGTCGTGAACCGTAGACCGTGACCTATGGACTATTAGTGAAGAGCGTCATCTGTCCGCAGAATTGAGACACATCACACATTAAGACACAGGATACACCTGCTCAATTCTGTGCTGTTATTTTAACTCTATGCAAATCAAGACAAGTTTCCATTTCTACTTTCAAGCGTAGAAACCCATGCTGGTAACAAATGCAATGATGAGTTATTGTTTTATTTTATTATTGGTAAAACAAATTAACTTAATAGTTGAAAATAAAATGAAGTAAAATTATGAAGAACATGAGAGTGATCTGTATGATCTTTATGGTGTTTGTATTTGAGAGACCCCTCCCTCTCTCCCCCTGACTCTTATAGCACACCCCTGCTCTCTCTCCTTTATCTGCTCCTCCAGCTGCTCCTCTCTTCACTCAGCACAGAGAGTCATCACACACTGACAAGATGCTGCCATCACTCTGCACTCTCTTCACTGCTCTCTCATGTAAGATTTCACAACACTGGAGCTCCTCAGCATTTACCTCCATCTAATGTGAGCATCAACTAATGTAACATGGATGCTGCTTTTATTGCAGGTGTCAGTGGTGTGACTGTGGTGACCCAGAAGCCCCCTGTTCTCACAGCCACTAAAGGAGAGAAGATCACTCTGCACTGTAACCTGGGGTCTGTTACTGACAGTGCTGCTCGTTGGTATAAACAGGTTCCAGGAGAAGCTCCACAGTATGTGTTGTATTTTATGCACGACAATAGTGCACCCTCATATGGATCTGGCTTCTCGTATCCTAAATTCACATCAACACACTCGTCTCAGTCTGATTACACCTTGGTCATTGATAAAGTGGAGGTAGGAGACTCTGCAGTGTATTACTGTAGCACAATGGACTACTCTGTTAGTGAGTGGGTATCACAGTGATTCACACCATGACAAAAACCTCCTCACTGCTCACATTCACTTCTGCTTTCACACAGCTGTAGAAACATTAATTAGAAACATTAATCATTTTGTATCAGAGAGGAAACTGGAGAAAAGTGAAATGCTTTGTAACAAATAAATATTATATTATTATATATTATAACAATTAAACCGATTGAAATCTTGTTATAAAAACACAACGTGACTTCTTCTGAAGATCACATAGGCTTTGTTTATTAGGCAGCCTTTTTCAGTTTAAATGTATATCCACAAGAATAAAACCCACAAACAAGAAGAATTTCACTCACAATGACTTTATGAAATGCACTGAAATCTACTAATTCATCCTGTCTAGACATAATCACGTATATGTTGAACTAAATATTCATTTCCAATAACTCATTTACCTTTATTTGCTGTTCATTTGATACACTCATAATTCACTTATATTTCAGCATATTCTACTCTCCTTTGCTGGGACTAGATCAAAACACCCGTCCATATCTTCACATCCAGCTCAACTCACTGGCAAAACAAAACCCACTGCTAAAAGTGGGTCTTTTTGAAAACAGATTTGAGATTCTTGAAAATCTCAGAATTTACCCCAAACAATTCATGACCTGTCTCTGTATCACACTATTGTATGATGTTCTGTTAAATATGTGATTTTTACTTTCTTATTTTAGTGGGTTTGTAAGACAGTAACTGCAGGTTTTCCAGTGCAACGGTCCTGAAACAACATTACACAACACCGTCAATCACAGTGTGAACAATGACTTCAGAGATAACACTCAGCTCCACAATGAAGGGGCAGCCAGAGGGAATACAAAACAACACAATGATGAATAACCTAATGTATCAGACATAAACATAAAAAGATAGAACTCAACTGCACCATATCACAACCCAATAACCATAAAACACAACTGTAAACACAAAAATCAAACAAGTGAGCACCTCATACATCATGGAAACCATGCATAATTTTATTAACTACTCTCTTAATTTCTCCATCTCTCTCTCACACACACACACACACGTGAAGAGGAACAGACTGTATTTAATCATGCATGCAACCAACAAAAATAGTCTCTGAAAACATTCCCCACTGCAGAAACAGTGCACTATAATTGTGTCAGTGAAGAAAGTCTCAGCTGATTGGCTGATTAGAGATTCAGGTCCCTCCCTCAGTTCCCTATGAAAGCTCCCTCCACTCTCTCCTCTCTTCATCCTCCACTCTGTTCATCCCTCTGCTGATTATACAGACAACATGCTGCCAACTCTCTGTGTTCTACTCCCTGTTCTGGCATGTAAGATCTCTCCTCCTGCTTTTCTCTCTACACTGATGAGGTGTGTGTGTGACTAGGAGTGTGTGTGAAATGTGATTGTTGCTCATACACTTCAATGTTGCTTTATGTTTCAGGTGTCAGTTCACAAAGAGTTCTGACACAACCCCCTTCAGTGCAAACAGAGCTGGGCCGCACTGTCAGTCTGGACTGTAACATCGCAAAGTATGAAGGCAACTATGTCTCCTGGTATAAACAGATTCCACAAGCAGCTCCTCAGTTTCTGTTGAGATTTCATTATACTGACAGCGCTCCTGATGCATATGGAGATGATTTTTCATCTGTACGCTTCACATCTAAAGCCTCTACAAACATCGACTACCAGCTAATAATCAGTAAAGTGGAGGTAGGAGACTCTGCAGTGTATTACTGTCAAACATGGGATGACTCCACTAGTGCAGCTGTATCACAGTGATAGAGAGCAGGACAAAAACCTCCTCACTGTTCACACTGACATCTCCATCAGACTGAGCACATCTAATCTTCAGCAGAAAAGTGGAGTGGAAAAGTGGTCTATTGAGCAGGAAGTGGGAAGAAATCCCAGGAGAACAGAGCTGTGGAATTCCCAGAAACTGAAATGGGATGTGGAAGGACTCAGTGCTGATCACAGACAGTAGAAGAGAGAGCTGAAGTCTAGAGGAGGTTTCAGTTGCGCTACTTTCACTTCTGAAACTGAGGAGGTTATTGTACGGGTGATGATATGAAATGAAGCACTGTGGTATTCGGACAAGGAACAAAGCTGTTCGTCACCGGTAAGAAACTCTTCTCTTTATCTACACTTCACTCATTTAATGTTTCAGACTCAGCTTTAATACAAACTGCTGCAGCGTCAGAAACAATGTACTATACATCACTGTGACTAATGGAACACAGAGTGTAAAACATTTAACGTTACAACAGTGGTTTTAATTCTAGTTGTGTTCCTTAAAGTTACATTACATTCTCTTCTCCAGAAGGAGAGGTGAATATTTGTAAACTTTTATTACAGAATTGTGTAAAAAAAATAAATCAATTAAATACACTTTGAAAAGAAATTGTGCAGATGAAATGAACACAGCTTTAAAATCTACAGTTAATAGAGAATATGGTACAATTATGGTCCCTAAATAACGTACTGAATATGTGACCGTTTTTCTGAGAGCACTTTATAACACAGAATAAGGATTTTATTTGTCTTGTCGTTTATTGTTTGATAAAAATGATTGATAGAGATTTAAACTTGGAGACAGACATGAAATAAAGGATGATAAACAGTCTATAATTTCAGAATCTAAACCTGTTTTGCTCTGTTGTGTGTTTTGGTTGCTGATAAATATGTAAACACTTTTGTTATTTCAAAACTATGCTTTAAATCAGCTGTTGCTGGAGTTACATTTTTCTCTATAACACCTGCTGCAAATGTTTGGGTGCTACGTTCTGTTGATTTTCTAACTGAAAATAAGTTCCAGTTCTCTACAGAGAACACACATGTCAGATTTTAAAGTCACTAAATATCTGCTGGATTTAACACTTATTACAAGGAAAAGGACATAAATGAGGTCTGAGTAGAATTTGGGCAGTAACTTATTGTTTACAAAATACATTTAAAATAATTGAATGTTGTGCCTTTCATACTGAAGACTGGGCCATAATTGAGTGTGTGTCTTATAAAATATTCCTGCTTAATTTTACTTAGAGAATGAAAAATAACATCAACTGAGCATTTTAAACTTCTGAGAAAAACTGTTACAAAATTAAGCAAAACATGTTTAAAGTCAGAAAACAAAAATGCTTTTTCATGGTGTCTCCCTGTAATCCTCCTCACTGTAACACCATTTATAGTTTTATTAAATGTACAGGTGTTTACTATCAGGACATTGTTATACTTTCAATAACAGCCAACAGTCAATCAAACAGTCTTTAATTCTCATTGTTTGTAGTGAATTAAATCATGTCTTTATCTGTTTCTCTGATCAGACGCTTCTGCCCCGGCTCCTGTTCTGACCCTCTTCCCTCCGTCCAGTGAAGAGCTGAAGTCTAACAAAGCCACTCTAGTGTGTGTGGTCAGTGATATGCCCACTGGGTTTGCTGATGTGAGCTGGCTGGTGGACAGTAAAGCGGTCAGCAGTGGAGTGACCACTGGCTCTGCAGAGCAGCAAACCAATAAGAAATTCAGACTGAGCAGCTTTTTGTCCATTGAGAGGTCAGAGTGGGAGAAAGATAAATACGTAACGTGTCAAGTGTCTTCTGCCTCAAAAACCGCCAGTAAAAAGTTGAAGAAGTCTGAATGTATCGTCTGAACCTGATCACATCTGATACATCTTCATTCTTTTATTCTTCACAGTAACAGAGCTTCATAGAAACAGTAGTTTAACGTGTAGTGACAGAACGCTGACGTCATTAACAAACACTGGATCATCTCCTGCTGACGTAGTCATTTATCTTTTCTGTTTTATAACATGTTTGTTTGCTGAAGTTTAATAAAATGCATTACTAAAGAAACTGTTGTTCATTTTTCATGGTGATGGAGAGTCCAGTAGAATGTTCTAGATATTAATCAGAGACCTCAGCAGCTCAATGAAACACATGTAGAGAATAAGAGTGAGAATGACTAAAGGAGTGAAACATGTTTCTACAGGATTATAAAATGATAAGATAATAAACTGACTGTAGAGTGAAGAGAGATATGGACATTCAGCTACACTGAGATGTTGTGAAACCTGTGGTCACTGATAATGTCACTGGAAATGAAAAATAATGATCTAAAGCAGATCAGAGTCAGTGGTCACTGTCCAGACAAGTGCAGTACAGAGAGTGAATTCAAATGTCCGGCTCCAGTGAGAGATTCAGATCCTGAGGCTTAAACTACACTTAACAAGAGCTAATAGACTAAGTTTAGATTAATATATTGAAATTACTTTTACTGTCACTCACACAACAGATACACACAGTAACTCATGAAAAATGAAGGTGAACAGAGAGATGTGGAGATGTTTCTGAGGAAATGGTTCATATAGATATTTTCAGACGGGGGGAAGATGGGCAAATGACTTCTACACAGTGATAAACAGATGAAACTCCAGTGAGTTTATTGTGATATTGTGATGTTGTAGCATCAGTGTTATTGACACTGAAGATGGATGTGTTAGATGTCAAACATATCCAAGTTAATTATTACTGTTTTAACTCGTATTATTATTGTTAAATGTTAAGAAAAAGATGGAAGAAATAAGGAGGGTGGATTTATTCACTGCCATTTTAACCTTTCACATTTAGCTGTTTTTTTTTCCACATTTAGTGCTTCATGTTAGTGTGTTGTCTTGGTAACAGGATCTGGACCTGAAACTTTGGTTCAAACACAAATACAGTCCGAAGGTTTTGTGACCGAGTTTTAATCTGAAACTGACCAGTGTTGAACTAAATTGTCTCGGACGGATATGAACCAGCCTATCATTTATAAACCTGACAGAACAGCGCCGCCTAGTGTTCACTGACCTTAAATGCGCCACTGTCGAATTTCTTTAACTACACTGTGTTGTGGATGTAGTGCTGATAAAGTCTGTTTCACTCTAAAGCTTCTGTTAGAACAGTTTCTTTAGATTCAGCATTTAACAACACAACTGTAGCAGATCCACTGAACAGAATCGTCTATTGTCTGCACTGACCTGGACTTTTCCTGAATCAAGTCAAAAAGAATTTCCAGTTTTCTTCACCACTGTGAGGCTGGTTGATCTCTATGCAAACTACATGAGAGGGTGCCTATAAGATGGAGAAAATAAAGAATGTAAATACATGAAAGAAAGCATGCAAGAGGAACAGCAAGATAAAATCTGAAACAGCAGGAGTTTGGCTGTGAGAAACATTTATGAAAAGGCCATTGAACATGTGAGCAGTCAGGTCCATGCATATTTTTCATGCTTTAGAGTCCATGATTGTAATCAAAATAACACTTTTTATAACATTCAGAATATGTTTCCTCACCATGTGCTTCCTCTCCATTCTGTTTGCGTCCGGGAAACCAGTCTGATGTGTTTATGAACCCCAGTGTCTGTAAATGAGCGAAAAGACCTGGCTACGTCTGGTATGATAGGCTTTCTCTCTCTTTATCTCTCTCTGCTCATGGCAGAGGAATTTGGAGTATTTCTTGACAACGAAGAGAACTCCATATGTTGAAATACATGAACCGAAATGAGGATACTGCTTTCTGCACATGACTGCTCCATAGGTGAGTAATATAGACTTAATTTAACTGTTTCAAATCACTTAAGGTGGAAATGTTACCATTCGGGAGACGGCTGCGTTACTGAAAGTGCTACAGAACTAAACAACTCAAGTTACAAATGAGTTTCTGTGGTAATTTAAACGGTGAATAAAAACTTACAGACATGTTCAACTTCATCCACATACAAACAACAGTTGCATTTATCCCCTCAAACATGCTGTTCCACCTTAAAACACACTTACAGGGGTTAGACAATGAAACTGAAACACCTGTCATTTGTAGTGTGGGAGGTTTCATGGCTAAATTGGAGCAGCCTGGTGGACAATCTTCATTAATTCCACATTGCACCAGTAAGACCATGTGCATCCAATGGTTCAAACATTGTGTCCTGAAGGTGGTGCCGTGTATCAGGACGACAATGCACCAATACACACAGCAAGACTGGTGAAAGATTGGTTTGATGAACATGAAAGTGAAGGTGAACATCTCCCATGGCCTGCACAGTCACCAGATCTAAATATTATTGAGCCACTTTGGGGTGTTTTGGAGGAGCGAGTCCGGAAACGTTTTCCTCCACCAGCATCACGTAGAGACCTGGCCACTATCCTGCAAGAAGAATGGCTTCAAATCCCTCTGACCACTGTGCAGGACTTGTGTATGTCATTCCCAAGACTGTTTCAGTTTCATTGTCCAACCCCTGTAGCTTCAGAATGTAAACAAACTGAGAGAACTGCGATAGTCCTCAATGGTAGATGTTCACTTTAATGATAACCTCTCTCTAGTTTATTAGATTCTTACACTTGAGCTTAGTTTCTGGGATAAATACAAATAAATCCAGTGATCAAATGAGTGATCAGATGAACTGTGACTAGATGTTGGTCTGGAATACTTGTCCCTGCTGCTTCCATCCTCTAAACTGACAAATGATTTGAACAAATGGGAGCATATTATGAAAAGCAATGGCGTAGATTTGCTCTTGACATTGGTGGGGACCTATGAACTGTCCTACCCCCTTTTCTTCTTTTTTGCTGCCCTCCTCCCTCGCTTTTGACTCCCATGTGTTTGTCATCAATGAGTCTTGCACAGTAATACTCGCTTACGACTGAAAGTTTTCCTTCCAGTTTTGGCACTACTAACAACCAAACTACAGAGTCTCATGTGACAGCAGGGAAAGGCACAGCCAATCACACTGGTCATATGTGTTACAGGGAGGTAGGACTTGAGCAAACAATGTGATTTATCCCTTTAAGCACATTTTCTCTGCATAAACACATCAATGTAGGGATCTGGGGTTCCTACCAACTCACAAACTGTGAAATAAGACTGAGAACATGAGATAAAACAAGTTGTTCTGAATTTGTGTGGAGTTTTACAGCAGGCACTTCAGAATATTCTCTCCTCCTCGCCTGATTCTCTCCAATCACAGAGTTAGGCCAGTGTTTATGTTGGAATATTTAAACAATAAATGATAGTTAAAGGGTGGTGTTTTTTTAACCTTGTGTTATTTTGAGTAAAGCATTTTACAAGTGTTCTATTAAGACCCCAGGGAACCTTGTAAACTTCTGGGAAAAGTGTTGTGTCCCCCTTTAAAGTGAATGTGAGAGGAGTTGCTGGAGGTGAAGGGAAGGGTCAGATAGAGCTGCACTGATCTAATCAGTCTGGAGCTCCTCTCTCACTCAGGACCTTCCTGCTGCACACACACACACACACACATGCACAGTTATTTGTTATTAGTGTAATAACATACGAGACTGATGTATAGGATCCACAGGGTGTGACCTCGTGCTCTGGCCCTTGCTGACTCTCTTATAACGCCTTGATAATTCAACGCTGAAACTGACACATCACACATTACAAGACACAGCCAGGATACACCTGCTCAACCACACTCAGTTATGTTTAGCTCTATGCAAATGAAGATTAGTTTTCATTTCTTCTGTCTATTGTAGAAACACAAGAGGAGAAAGAGAATTTATTAAGAGAAGTTTATTCTGAAATATACATAAATACTATAAGTAAGATTTTAAATTATTTTCACAACATGTTTTTGAGGATGGAAAGCCTAGTGTTTTGGAATATTTCATAATTATTTTCCAGCACAAATTTAATAGGAGCACTAAGAATGTAAGAGTGATTTATGTGATTCAAAGGAAGTGTAGTGGAGAGCTCCCTCCTGCCCCTCCTCCTGACTCTCTTATAGCACATCCCTCTCTCCTTTATCTGCTCCTCCAGCTGCTCATTTTTTACTCAGCACAGAGAGTCATCACACACTGACAAGATGCTGCCAGCACTCTGCACTCTCTTCACTGCTCTCTCATGTAAGATTTCACAACACTGGAGCTCCTCAGCATTTACCTCCATCTAATGTGAGCATCAACTAATGTAACATGGATGCTGCTTTTATTGCAGGTGTCAGTGGTGTGACTGTGGTGACCCAGAAGCCCCCTGTTCTCACAGCCACTAAAGGAGAGAAGATCACTCTGCACTGTAATCTGGGGTCTGTTACTGGACAATCTGCTCGTTGGTATAAACAGGTTCCAGGAGGGGTTCCACAGTATGTGTTAAGTAATTATCACAGCTGGAGTTCTCCTTCATATGGATCTGGCTTCTCGTCTCCTAAATTCACATCAACACACTCGTCTCAGACTGATTACACTTTGATCATTGATACAGTGGAGGTAGGAGACTCTGCAGTGTATTACTGTAACACATGGGACGGCTCTGGTAGTGAGCACGTATCACAGTGATTCACACCATGACAAAAACCTCCTCACTGCTCACATTCACTTCTGCTTTCAGAAAACAGCAGAAGAACAGTATCATTAACAGGGACCTATAACAGTGACTTGTGTATTGAGTTTATAATATATATTATTTATAGAGGGCGGCACGGTGGCGCAGCAGGTAGTGTCGCAGTCACACAGCTCCAGGGGCCTGGAGGTTGTGGGTTCGATTCCCGCTCCGGGTGACTGTCTGTGAGGAGTTCTCTGAGGTGTGTTCTCCCCGTGTCCGCGTGGGTTTCCTCCGGGTGCTCCGGTTTCCTCCCACAGTCCAAAAACACACGTTGCAAGGTGGATTGGCGACTCGAAAGTGTCCGTGTGTGTGAGTGAATGTGTGTGTGTCTGTGTTGCCCTGTGAAGGACTGGCGTCCCCTCCAGGGTGTATTCCCGCCTTGCGCCCGATGATTCCAGGTAGGCCCTGGACCCACCGCGACCCTAAATTGGATAAGCGGTTACAGATAATGGATGGATGGATGGATTATTTATGGAGTGTTTTAATAGATGGGATGAGGAGGGAGTTTGCATAAGAAGTAAATAGCAGTACAAAACAGTAAGTAAACTCATCATTTTTCCTGTTCATAATGAGGAGGGGCCACCACTTTGTGTGCTTTTAACCCCTTCTGCCACCCCATGTCTAAATCCTGGATACTCAACTGTGTAGTGTGATATGAATGTGTATTAATTCCTAATAAGATATTAGACTTTCTGAGATGTGATTTTAAATACCCAAGCTTTCGCTAGTTTTCAGAGACATCTCCAAGCCACACAAGCCCAGATGGGAATTTCAGATAACACAGAGCAGGCATGTAAACCACTCTCCAGGGACCTTTTTTATGACCCAAGGCCACGCAGGGTCAAGAGAAGAATCTTTTGGGAGACACTCTTGAGGATCAGTTTATGCTCTGTATAAAGCTGCTTAATGAAGAACTTCTCAAACTATAGAATTAAACCTGAATTCCCATTGGTTAAAAACAATTTGAAGTTACATATGTGCACTTTTCTTGTACAGAATTATTCCTTCTAGTTCAGATTCAATTTCAGAGCCAAGAATCTACGACGGGTCAATGAGCATAAGTCATTAATAATAATAAATTCTAGCTAATTCTGCTGTATAATATGTGAAGATGGCCTACTTGTCCAAGTAAAAATTGGACAGGTAAAGACACTACATATTATTTAATGACTCCCAAACATGGAGCTTATCAAAATGAATGAAATAATTACTTGTTAATAAAATAATAATTAATTATCATTGACTCCGCTATGTAGTGCTTATGCCACTGCAACGTGTGCATGCTATTTCCACTACAACTGTCAGAATGAGAAGCACTGAGGAGGAGATTCAGTGGACTTTAGTCCACAGAGTACTGTAGCACTGAAACTCCTCAACTCCACTCTTCATTCGTTGACACTGTGAAATTTTGAATCAACATATTTTTCCTTTAAAATGTTTAATTTACTCAGATTAAACTTTTGATCTGTCATCTATGTTCTATTACGAATAAAATATTGACATTTGCCACCTCCACATCATTGCATTCAGTTTTTATTCACAATTTGTTTAGTGTCCCAACTTTTTTGGAATCCGGTTTGTATTTCCTCATTTTAAAACTTATATAGCGCATCAATAGTCTGCCTTTTTAAAAAAGTAACAAGTAAATGTATATCTATATATTAATATGTTCTATAACACATTAGAGTGCTGTACAGAGACGCCTCCCTCTCCTCCTTCTCCTGAGTCTTATAGCACACCCCTGCTCTCTCTCCTTTATCTGCTCTTCCAGCTGCTCATCTCTTCACTCAGCACAGAGAGTCCTCACACACTGACAAGATGCTGCCAGCACTCTGCACTCTCTTCACTGCTCTCTCATGTAAGATTTCACAACACTGGAGCTCCTCAGCATTTACCTCCATCTAATGTGAGCATCAACTAATGTAAAATGGATGCTGCTTTTATTGCAGGTGTCATTGGTGTGACTGTGGTGACCCAGAAGCCCCCTGTTCTCACAGCCACTAAAGGAGAGAAGATCACTCTGCACTGTAACCTGGGGTCTGTTTTTGATCAAACTACTCGATGGTATAAACAGGTTCCAGGAGGAGATCCACAGTTTGTGTTAAGTAATTACATTGGCCAAAGCTCTACATATGGATCTGGCTTCTCGTCTCCTAAATTCACATCAGAATGTTCATCGGTATCTGACTGTACTTTGATCATTGATAAAGTAGAGGTAGGAGACTCAGCAGTGTATTACTGTAACACATGGGATAACTCTGCGAAAAGACACATTGCACAGTGATTCAGACAATAACAAAAACCTCCTCACTGCTCACTCTAACTTTTGCTTTTAGACAGCAGTAGAAGTACAGTATCATCAACAGGATCCTACTCTACACAAGTGTGCATTGTGCTGCATTTGCTGTTATTTAATTAATGTTTAAATAGACGGGACTAGATGTTAGTGTGTGTATGAATTTAATGAGAATAAACACTACTATACTGATGCTATGTAATGATCTTGATTTGTTTATATAAATATGATGAGTGACATGTGTTTACACAAATAAACTGGGTAAATTCTGTTGAAGTATATTCAGTATTGTTTAAACGACACATAATGTCTTTGGTGTGAAGTAATGGCATCCCCTTTGTGAATCAGTTCCTAAACTGAGTGAGAAATAGCTCCTTTGTAAAGCATTAACTAAAGGTGAGTATGTATGTGAATGACTCAGTCTTTGGAATGAGTTAATGGATACAAACCAGTTCAGTTCCATCTGGTGCTTCAATTAAATAAATAAATAAATAAATAAATAAATAAATAAATAAATAAATAAATAAATAATTCAAATGAAGATCAGAAATGTGGTGAGGTTCTAGGGTGAAATGTGTTGTCCTGTTTGTGTGTTTGTTGATGCACACTTATGGAAATTAGCTATAATGTCGTGGTGGTCATTTGATGAGGATAATCTACTTTTAATGTGATACACTGCTATATGTTCATGATTATAACATTTAGAAAATGAATGCCTGTCTAGAATGATGGATGACTAAAAGATCTTACATTTTTTCAGGGTTCATGGTTTGTTGGGTATGATATGCTCTTCTAACTGTATATATCTCATCAGAAGAATGGTTGATCATTTATGTTAGTAATTATAAAATATGAATTCATCATTTGTGTACTTTATTAAAGCAGTGAATCGTTTCATGTTTTGTGTTCTCTGCTTCATCTTGTGCTGATCAACCCCTTTTACTTGTGATAGATCAATGTAAAGCACAAACTCACAGTCTTTTTTATTATTATTATCACAGATGCTGTGATTGGTGCAGCATTTTGGATGACACAGCTTCCTCCTACAATAAGTTTCTGTTCCCTGCTCCAAGAAGAACTCATTTCACACCACTAATAATAATAATATTTCTGGCAAGAATCCTAAATTTACACTGCCCTCCAGCAATTAAACCTGATTACATTTATATGTCACTCCAGATAACAATGTATATGTTGTAAATAAGCACAAAGATGATGTTGTGCTCTTGTACTGCCTCATATCTAAAATCCTGGACACTCCATTGTAGTAATCTGAAGCACTGAGGCAATTCAGTGGAGGTTACTTTACACAGTCCATGAAGTGTAGGACACTGTCAGCCTTTAAAATTCACCACTGAATCATTGAATCTGATACATAACACATTATGACACCCACTCAGGACACGTCTGCTTAACAAAATGGTTTATATTCTGTGTAAATGTCCATTTCTTTTAAGAATAATGGACAAATATTGTCAGTCAGTACATGAATTATAGTTTTCAGATTTTCATTTGAATGAAGTACTTCAAATTAATATTTAATAAAATATGCAGAGTAAATACAGATGATGAAAATGAAAAACGCTATGGCTACAATTAGAAACGTTTATCAGTATCAGTATGTAGATGACAGGCTAATGTTAAAACACTATAGATTTTAGGAATGATGAATAATTATTATATATTAAATATGATCTTCCTGACTGCAGGCAAAAAACACTTATTATAAAATTCAGATATTTCCTCACAGTTTGCTAGCTCTCCAGTCTATTTGCGCACTGGAAATCGGTCTAAAGTGTTTACAAAACCCTAGTGTCAGTGAATAGATCATGAGGATATTGCTTTACTCCTGTTCCATTGGTGGGTAACTGCCTTAATTTTGCTGGTTCAGATTATTTAGGTAGGAACCATTCTAAATTCTGAAGGCTGCTAACTGCATGACATGAAACACAGATGGAAAGTGCTACAGAACTAAACAACTTAAGTTACCAATTAGTTTCTGTGGTGATTCATACTGTAAATAAAGACTTACAGACTATTTAACTTCAGCCACATTGAAACAATGGGCATTTTTTGTCCTCAAACACACCATTCCACCTTAAATGATGTTGAGCTTCTGAATGCAAACAAACGAAGGAGAACTTCAGTTCCCCACAATCGAGGACATTGCTTTTAAAGTAAAGTGGTTTATGAAATATTGCTAATTGCAATTTTCCTAACCAATCATGCAACTGTGAATTAAACTACAATTATTTTCTACAAATGAAAGTACAAGACTGTATTAATAACAATGAAGATCAAGCTTTAAATTTGAACACTGACTGTAAAATGCCAGGGTTTAATTTAAGTGTGGTCAGATAAACAGCGCAGTGTGAATGTTTCTGATTGGTCTAACTATTCAAATGTCATCACTTAAGCATTATTAAGACCTTGTTCTATAAAATATAAACTGTGATTAATATTGCAGCTTTTTTGATTTGAAAAATCATTTTCAATTTAAATGCAAGTCATATTTCAGCTCTGTTCCATGGCACACTATAGTTAAGTGTGATCTATTGGGTGTGGTGTAGTTGAACTCCCTCCCACCCCTCTTCCTGACTCTTATAGCACACCCCTGCTCTCTCTCCTTTATCTGCTCCTCCAGCTGCTCATCTCTTCACTCAGCACAGAGAGTCATCACACACTGACAAGATGCTGCCAGCACTCTGCACTCTCTTCACTGCTCTCTCATGTAAGATTTCACAACACTGGAGCTCCTCAGCATTTACCTCCATCTAATGTGAGCATCAACTAATGTAACATGGATGCTGCTTTTATTGCAGGTGTCAGTGGTGTGACTGTGGTGACCCAGAAGCCCCCTGTTCTCACAGCCACTAAAGGAGAGAAGATCACTCTGCACTGTAATCTGGGGTCTGTAAATAATGACACTGCCCGATGGTATAAAGAGGTCCCAGGAGGGGTTCCGCAGTTTGTGTTGGTTAAGAAACAGGGCTGGAGGGCTCCTAAATATGGATCTGGCTTCACGTCTCCTAAATTCACATCAACGGACTCATCTAGTTCAGATTACACTTTGATCATTGATAAAGTGGAGGTAGGAGACTCTGCAGTGTATTACTGTAACACATGGGACGGCTCTGCTAGTGAGCACGTATCACAGTGATTCACACCATGACAAAAACCTCCTCACTGCTCACATTCACTTCTGCTTTCACACAGCTGTAGGAGTACAATATCCTCAACAGGACACTACTCAAGTTGGCATTAGGCTGCATTTACTGTTATTTTAACAAATATTGCAGCAAACTAATAATTTTAATGTAAAGTTGTAGTGGACTTTAAGGGAGCATCTACTATTGAGGAGAAATACAGTTCTTTATGGTTAGTATAAGATAAGATAGAAATTTATTAGACATTAAATTAGGGGAAATAAAGAACAGTCAAAACAATTACTTTAAAAGAAAGGAAAAAAACTACTAAATTGTAAGAAAAGCTACCACATGCACTGCGCCATCTTGGTGGTGTGTCTTTTATAGTGGGACCGTTTGTTTGAGAAGAAAAACAAAAGACTCTCGTTTGTAGAGAGAGTGAAAGCCTATCATTCCGGACGGAGACACTTTGTTTTTTTTTTACCCAGTTATTGACACCGGGGTTTCATAAACATATTAGAAATTTTTAAAGCTGAGAGTTAGCAAATCTTCTATAAAATCTTTTATAAAAAATGATTTTTGAAAACAATCGTGAATAACGAGTTTTAGGAGTTAAAAATAAGCCACACACCGCTTCATGTTGATGTTCTCAAGGGCTTGTTTTCACCCTCAGGAAGGCCTATAGTCCCACCCTCTGGAGACTTGGGCCTTCCCTACATTTGCCATACCCTCCCCAACAAGACTGACACAGCCAAAAGTTTTCATCCCTTCAACAGGTAAATTCCTTCTTCATTTGCTGCTGCCGTCTTTTCACTTTCCACCTTAAAAGTTGTTGTTGCTGACTGTTTTGACACACAAGCCTGAAGTTGGCATCCTATTTCCACCGTTAAAAAGTTCTAAATTAGACTTGTACATTTCCTTTGTGATTTTCATTTACTATTCTGGCTGACAAGGGAGCACTGAAACCAAAGGGGTATAAATACACAGAAGCACAGACAAGGAACACCTGGGAGAGATGATGATGGAAACATTGATTACAAGGTTGGGCTAAAGTGGGACAAAGGTGGAGACAGGAACAAAACAGAGCAATGTTATAAAGAAGCACATGGCAGGCAAACAGACCTCACAAAACAAAGCAGGAAAGCATGAGACCAAACACATGTCAGCTATGAAAAAGTGGTTGTTGAGGCAGGAGAAGGGGGAGGCTGAAGGGAAGGACGTTTCTGAATTACTGTTAATGTTTGGCTCTGAGAGACTCTGGTGGCAAAATCTTGGACAGTGCACCTTTAATGAGTATTTTAATACTCATGGTTTCATGGTTTCTTGGATATGAAAAACTGCTCGAGTGAAGTATTTATCTCTACAGAAGAATTATTTGTTTTTTGAATTGTTAATTGTTATATATTAAATGGACTCATTGCTCACTGCTGCATTAAATATGGTCTCAGGTTTATTGCTTTATCATCGCTGATGCTGTGATTGGTGCAGCATAGTGTATAACAACTGCCTTCTACACAGAAGGCTATGTTACTCTTCCCCGCCATGCTACAACGTTAATGGTCATTTTGGTAAGTACATATACGCTGCCCTCCCATCACATTTTTTTGCCACTCTGGATTATGTAAATGAACACAAATCTAGGTGTGCTCTTGTCTTTTGTGCTGCCCCATGTCTAAAAAATCCTAAACAATCCACTGTCATAACACATTATGTGTAACACTCAGGACACACTTGCACAACACCACTCTTTTATTTTAGTTCTATAGAAAATGAAGACTATTCTCAGTTTCTTCCAAGAATAATAGAAAACAAATGTTGAATGAATAAAGCACCTCAAACAAAGGATTATGTAGTAAGAATATGCAAAAATAAATACGAGTAATTGATATATATATATTTCTTTTAAAGTTCACACTGAAGAATTTAATATGTTAAATATTAAGGCTGAACAATTTAGAAACAATATAATACAGTATATATATATAATTCCAGATTTTAACTGCTGTTTTTATCATATGAACAACATTGTTTGGATATTTCTAACTGGTCAGTTTCTTTAAATGTCCCCATTGAAACATATCAGGACATTGTTCTTGAAAATGTTCTATAATTAAAATTGCAGCTCTTGTGATTTGCCCGCGACCCTAAATTGGATAAGCGGTTACAGATAATGGATTGATGGATGTGATTTGAAAAGGACACATTCACATTCTCTTTTCACACATAAGAGTGAAGCACGTAATCCGCATTGTGTGTGTATTTGAGAACTTCCCCCATCTAATGTGAGCATCAACAAATGTAACATGAATGTTGCTTTTAATTTTTACATTTTTCTCTACATACTTTAATGTCTGTTGCATACAGGCATTCACAGCATTCATGGAAATTCAGAAAGAGATGCATCTCCATCGTCAGGGCTAGGATGTTGAACGCACCTCAAACACGTGTTAGAGCTGGTTCAGAGGCTAAACACTTGTACTGCTTTGACCTAATATTGGAAGAACTTTCTCGATGCATAGAAAAAATATTGCTGACACCAGTTAGAAGCAGAAACTTTATTGAATCAACTGGAGATAATTCATTCATTCATTATCTGTAACTGCTTTTCCAATTCAGGGTTGCGGTGGGTCCCGGGCCTTCCCGAAATCACTGGGCGCAAGGCAGGAACACACCCTGGAAGGGGTGCCAGTCCTTTACAGGGCAACACACACTCACACATTCACTCACACCTACAGACACTTTTCGCCAATCCACCTACCAACATGTGTTTTTAGACTGTGGGAGGGAACCCACGCGGACACGAGGAGAACACACCAACTCCACACAGACAGTCACACGGAGCGGGACTCAAACCCACAACCTACAGGTCCCTGGAGCTGTGTGACTGCGGCACTACCTGCTGCACCACCGTGCCGCCCCAAAAACAATTCAGATGATGATTTTAATTAAGCGTTCAGATTAACTGATAACAGTGGTGCAGCAGGTAGTGTCGCAGTCACACAGCAACTTTCTGTACGCCATCTCATAAAAGGAGAAAAACAAATGCTCTACATTTATGAATTTATAAAAAGCATTTCCGTCCAATAGAATGTATAATCACGAATTTATCTACAAAGCCATAATTTAAAATATGTTTACGCTTACATTTAATTTGGCAATCGTGATAATTTCATATAATCCCTTAATATTTCAACACTGACAATGATACATCACATATTATGACACACTGAGGATACACCTGCTCAACACTTATAATCTTATTTCAGCTCTGTGCAAATGAAGACAAGTTTCCATTCATTAATAGGAACTGATGTGTCATGAGTAAAAATAAACATGTTACTAATATCAGCATATGTTTGAGCATGATAACATTTGTTCTGAAGTCCTGGAAAATAATTAATCTGCACATTTTTAATCATAGTAAGTAAGTGTGATGCTAGTGATTTTATGCACCCCTGTGTATATGATTCTTATGTTGTGTGTACTTAAGACACCACAGAGAGTGTCACACACTGACAAGATGCTGCCAGCACTCTGCACTCTCTTCACTGCTCTCTCATGTAAGATTTCACAACACTGGAGCTCCTCAGCATTTACCTCCATCTAATGTGAGCATCAACTAATGTAACATGGATGCTGCTTTT
Source organism: Hoplias malabaricus (assembly GCF_029633855.1). Classification (NCBI taxonomy): domain Eukaryota; kingdom Metazoa; phylum Chordata; class Actinopteri; order Characiformes; family Erythrinidae; genus Hoplias; species Hoplias malabaricus. The sequence goes on along the minus strand of NC_089812.1, from coordinate 32,346,634 downwards.
ATTGCAGGTGTCAGTGGTGTGACTGTGGTGACCCAGAAGCCCCATGTTCTAACACCCACTAAAGGAGAGAAGACCACTCTGCACTGTAACCTGGGGACTGCTACTGAACATTCTGCTTGTTGGTATAAACAGATTCCAGGAGGAGTTACACAGTTTGTGCTGAAAAATCATCACAGCTATAGTCCTCCTAAGTATGGATCTGGCTTCTCGTCTCCTAAATTCACTTCAACACACTCATCTCAGTCTGATTACACTTTGATTATTGATAAAGTGGAGGCAGGAGACTCTGCAGTGTATAACTGTCACACATGGGACGGCTCTGGTAGTGAGCACGTATCACAGTGATTCACACCATGACAAAAACCTCCTCACTGCTCACATTCTCTTCTGCTTTCACACAGCTGTAGAAGCACAGTATCATCCACAGAACTCTATATTTCTCAAGGGAAAGAGGAAAGGTTAACATTTAACAGATACCAACATTTCTTGAAAAATTATTTCAGCGTTAAAAGGCAGACAAAATGAAGAAATTATGGAACAGAAAAAATATATAAGAAATGAGAAAAGAAAGAGAAAAGGGCAACAAAACAATTAAATCTCAAAGGTACAAAACTGCTACATGAAATTAAATATCAAAAGTGGAGCAGACAATTATACTCCCATTAAATCTGCAGATGAAAATGAGTATTTTTTTTATAATAAAATATACAATGTAAACTCAGGGTCGCAGGTAGGTGTCGCACTCACACAGCTCCAGGGATCTGGAGGCTGTGGGTTTGATTCCTGCTCTGGGTGACTGTGAGGAGTTTGGTGTGTTCTCCCCGTGTCCACGTGGGTTTCCTCCCACAGTCCAACACATGTTGGTAGGTAGATTGGCGACTCAAAAGTGTCAGTGTGTGTGTTTTGCCCTGTGAAGGACTGGTGCCCCCTCCAGGGTATATTCCTGCATTGCGCCAAATGATTCCGGGTAGGCTCTGGACCCACCGCGACCCTGAATTGGATAAGCGGCTACAGATAATGAAAGAATGAACAAATGTAAAATCATCTGTCTTTAAAGCAAATCCAAACCTAATTACTTAAATCTGCAGATGCAGAATCTCTCCATCTGCTCCCAATGGATTATAGCATTATAATAAATATCTCATTTAAATCCCACTGATCAAAACATGAGTATTTTTGTTATAATAAAATATACAATGTAAATTCATCTATGTCTTTAAAACAAATCCAAACCTAATTACTCAGTGAAAACCACTGTGTATCATCTCTCAGTACGGCTACTTAAGCAGTGTCTTACATCTTGTTCATCCTCGATCAGCATGAAGGGCTACACTCTGGATGCTCCATCAGCTTTAAGATAAGTCCAAACAAGTTCTTACATCATGTGTTTTTCTTGAAACAATCAGTCTGCAAAAGTCAAAGGGGCAGCTGTGGCCTAAAAATGACTGTGGGTGGGTGAGTGAAGGCATATCTTACTTCAACTGAAAACCTTTTATCTCTTTCAAAGAAATCAGCAGGGTTTTTTTCACACCTCGGAACTGAATTTAAACAGTACAACAAAACTGTACTTCCTCATTTAACTCATCAGTGCCAGTAAACACACACTAGTGCACTAGGTCAGTGAGTGTATACACCCCCAGAGTGAAAGGCAGCCACCCCGATGCAGAGCAGCTGTGGGTTAGGCGCCTTGCTCAAGGATACATCAGCCATGGATGTTGAGGGAAGAGAAAGTGCTGTTTCTTTACTCTTCCAGCCCCTTTGCAAGAGATCGAACCAGCAACTTTGTCTCTTATTTTTGAATAGTTTTAGTTTATTTACATTGTTTCATATTTATATCATAAAACTGAGACCTAATTGCTTTGATGCAGTTTTTTTTTAAAATTAGCATTCTTCCCCTGCCCCTTTCTCTCATAGACAGACTGTGGGGTGAATTAATGTTAATGTGAATGTGAGAGGAGAGGGGGTAGGTAGCAGTGAAGGATCAGAGTGAAGGGCACTGACCTGGAGATTTCCACAAGTGAGGACTAAAATTTGATCTCACTGTACATCATGATGAAGTCTATTAAAAGAACAAAGACCATACAAACACAACAAAAGTAATGTCTTTTTGTAAGATTAAGAAATATATATTTTTAAGAAAAACACTACATTGAAAGGATGAATATTTAATTCCAGGGACAGGTCACATCCCTTCAGTATGCACCTCTCAAATCCCAGTAAAATACCTGAAGTAGTGATAGAATAGAATGTTTTGTGCTGTGTGACCTCAGTTGATTAGTCAGGGTTCATACACAAATTAAAGTGAATATAAGACAACTCTAGATATTTTTGTAAAGTGTGGCGAGATGTATTTTCTGCTACAGTTTATTCAACTTTATTCAAACTCAGAATGTAAATTTAAAGTGAGTGATTGTTTGGCTGAGATCATTTTAGTCCAGTAATGTTTATTACTAATTAATCATTTTCAAGGTTGTAGTGAATGTTACTCCATTGTACCTTCTTTATCTCAGGCTCAATCCAGAGGCTTTTTTCATTACCACAACATTTCAGCATCTACATCGGATTTATAATGAGAAATATTCTAAGTTCAAGGAATAAGATAGTGTTTCTATACGGATGAATTAATAGTGTTTATGTATAGTCCATTTCAGGAATTATTTTGACACTTTATGCAAATAAATAATTATTACCTTCTATAGCACAAGAATGTAAATGATAGGTGTGGTGTGTTAGTGTTGTCTACATCCCCCTCCTTCTAACCCCTCCTGACTCTCTTATAGCACACCCCTGCTCTCTCTCCTTTATCTGCTCATCTCTTCACTCAGCACAGAGAGTCATCACACACTGACAAGATACTGCCAGCACTCTGCACTCTCTTCACTGCTCTCTCATGTAAGATTTCACAACACTGGAGCTCCTCAGCATTTACCTCCATCTAATCTGTGCATCAACTAATGTAACATGGATGCTGCTTTTATTGCAGGTGTCAGTGGTGTGACTGTGGTGACCCAGAAGCCCCCTGTTCTCACAGTCACTAAAGGAGAGAAGATCACTCTGCACTGTAACCTGGGGTCTGTTACTAATGTAGCATATTGGTATAAACAGGTTCCAGGAGGAGCTCCACAGTTTGTTTTAAGTTATCGCTACAGCTGGAGTTCTCCTTTCTATGGATCTGGCTTCTCGTCTCCTAAATTCACATCAAAACACTCGTCTCAGTCTGATTACACTTTGATCATTGATACAGTGGAGGCAAGAGACTCTGCAGTGTATTACTGTAGCACATGGGACAGCTCTGCTAAAGAGTGGGTATCACAGTGATTCACACCATGACAAAAACCTCTTCACTGCTCACATTCACTTCTGCTTTCACACAGCTGTAGATGTAATATATTGAAAATATATTTCTGCTTTAACCGCGACCCTGAACAGGATAAGATGGTTACAGAGAATGAATGAATGAATGAATTTCCGCTTTAAAAGGCAGGCAACAAAAAAAAACATTTTGAAAAAAATGCTGATAAAATAAACGACTTCTTATTTGTTAAATTAAAAATGAAAATGCTTCTATAATGTTTCTATATTGCTCTTTAAACAAATCAAAATGTTATCACTAAATGAAAATCTTCAGATGTCATCCATCAATACGACTAACAATGAGCATAAAGGGCTGCTCTGTCAGGCTGAAGATAAGCTTAAACAATTCTTACCTCATGCATTTTTTTTTTTTTTTTGCAATAATTCAAGAATAAAGTCTAGTGTGGAAAATTCCACTTCTTTCTACACAGAAGAGTAGGGTTTGATTCCTTTCTTGGTGAAGAACAGCAGTCTACACCAATAAGAGTCATAGGGCAGGACTCCTAAAAATACAACGCCTTACATCAGCGTAACATGATCCACATACACTGATCTGCCACTGGGCAGCACAGTGGTGCAGCAGGTAGTGTCTGTGTCACACAACTCCAGAGACCTGGAGGTTGTGGGTTTGAGTCCCGTTCCAGGTAACTGTCTGTGAGTAGTTTGGTGTGTTCCCCCCCTGTCTGCATGGGTTTCCTCTGGGTGCTCCAGTTTCCTCTCACAGTCCAAAAACACTTGTTGGTAGGTGGAGTGTGTGTAACCCTGCGAAAGACTGGTGCCCCCTCCAGGGTGTGTTCCCGCCTTGTGCCCAGTGATTTATGATAGACTCCATACCCACTGAGACCCTGAACTGGATAAGAGGTTTCAGACAATGAATGAATGAATGAATAAATGAATGATCTCCCACAATGAAAATAACCTGAGAAAACACATTCCATTTCCTAAAAGTTCTCTTGAACAAACAAATCAGCAGTGGATCACCAGACTACAGTATATCCCTCATTACCAGTGTTACCTTTAAGTGCTGTTTACTCTCATTACTCCACTTTTAATTTAATAGATTTCAGATTTACTTCACACAGTCCACATGCTCGGTCAATGTATCACTATTGTATAATGTTCTGTGTGATTTCTTTAATGTCCTGATACTGAAAATAATAAGTACTTAAGGGATGCTGCAATGGGAAATTAATTACATTTGTCCTCCAGCTTTTGCACAACACAGAGGGTCATTCCTTTAATTCTGGTTACACTGTCTTCTAACTTCCTCTCAGTGAAGGAAAAGTACCTTGACAGGAGTGAATCCGTGGTTTCTGACTAAATGGGTACTGAAGACTTCCTGTGTAAGACAGTAACTCAGACAGCAGGTCTTCCAGTGCACTGGTTCTGTACTGATGCAACATTACACAACACTCTCAGTCACTGTGTGGACACTGACTTCACAGATAACACTCAGCTCCTCACTGAGGGGGAGACCAGAGGGAACACACAAATCACAGCAGTGATGTAACTCAGCATAAGAGGGAGCCTTAAACATAAATCAACAACACATAAATATATATTATTACATATTAACCACAAACAACAACTGTAAATACACAAAATCCACTTTATAAAGAAGAGAGCTGTCATGAATATTCTTTCATATAATGACAATTCCTCTAGATGGCACCGTTTAATGTTAAGAAACAACTGTTCCTTAATTCTGAGTTGTTAGCTGAAGTCACATGACAAGGTTAGAGACAAATACAGCCATCTTAGATATCATTCATGAATTCATGATGAAAGTGAACTATTTTCATCTCTGTCCATCCTCACGTTTTGTGCCTTAGACATCATCGTTTGTGAATAAAAATTGTGTATTATATTTTAGTACACTGATGAGCAGAATATTTGTTCAGTTGATGATAGTAAGGTTAGATGATGTATTACACCACAATCTCTGTGTAGGTTGTATGGAAATCCATGTTGCTTTATATATCATTTGTGTATGATGTAATCATATTTATATATGTCTTATGTGTTTTCAAGTACTGAATCTTTGTAATGCTTGTTTGCAGTTTAACAAAAGATTTTGGGAATGTGGATAAAGTAAATACTGAAGATACAGAGACGCCTTTGGTTCAGCTCTTCATTCAATCCCAGCTGTTTACCTATCTGTCAAAAAGTGTTAAGCCACGCACAATAAGGACAGAATAAGAGCACCTAATGCACTATGGGAACAAAGCATAATTTCATTCATTGTCCCCTCTCTCTTTCTCCATTTTACTGCACACACACACACACACACACACACCACACACACACACACTCTTGTGTGACAAGGAACACTTAAATATTTAAATAATGCACGTGAACATTAAACATTTGAATTACGTTTGAAACCATTCCCCACTGCAGAAACAGTGCACTATAGTTGTGTCAGTGAAGAAAGTCTCAGCTGATTGGCTGATTAGAGATTCAGGTCCCTCCCTCAATTCCCTATGAAAGCTCCCTCCACTCTCTCCTCTCTTCATCCTCCACTCTGTTCATCCCTCTGCTGATCACACAGACAACATGCTGCCAACTCTCTGTGTTCTACTCCCTGCTCTGGCATGTAAGATCTCTCCTCCTGCTTTTCTCTCTACACTGATGAGGTGTGTGTGTGACTAGGAGTGTGTGTGAAATGTGATTGTTGCTCATACACTTCAATGTTGCTTTATGTTTCAGGGGTCACTTCACAGAAAATTGTGACACAAACCCCTTCAGTGCAAACAGAGCCGGGCCGCACTGTCAGTCTGGACTGTAACATCGCAAAGGATGAAGGCAACTATGTCTCCTGGTATAAACAGATTCCACAAGCAGCTCCTCAGTTTGTGTTGAGATTTTATCATTCTCACAGCTCTCCTGATAAATATGGAGATAATTTTTCATCTGCGCGCTTCACATCTAAAGCCTCCACAAGCATCGACTACCAGCTAATAATCAGTAAAGTGGAGGTAGGAGACTCTGCAGTGTATTACTGTGGAACATGGGACAACTCTGTTAGTGCAGCTGTATCACAGTGATAGAGAGCAGGACAAAAACCTCCTCACTGTTCACACTGACATCTCCATCTGACTGAGCACATCTCTCAGATTCAGCAGAAAAGTGGAGTGGAAAAGTGGTCTATTGAGCAGGAAGTGGGAAGAAATCCCAGGAGAACAGAGCTGTGGAATTCCCAGAAACTGAAACGGGATGTGGAAGGACTCAGTGCTGATCACAGACAGTAGAAGAGAGAGCTGAAGTCTAGAGGAGGTTTCAGTTGCGCTACTTTCACTTCTGAAACTGAGGAGGTTATTGTACGGGTGATGATATGAAATGAAGCACTGTGGTATTCGGACAAGGAACAAAGCTGTTCGTCACCGGTAAGAAACTCTTCTCTTTATCTACACTTCACTCATTTAATGTTTCAGACTCAGCTTTAATACAAACTGCTGCAGCGTCAGAAACAATGTACTATACATCATTGTGACTAATGGAACACAGAGTGTAAAACATTTAACGTTACAACAGTGGTTTTAATTCTAGTTGTGTTCCTTAAAGTTACATTACATTCTCTTCTCCAGAAGGAGAGGTGAATATTTGTAAACATTTATTACAGAATTGTGTAAAAAAAAATAATAATAATAAAATCAACTTTGAAAAGAAATTGTGCAGATGAAATGAACACAGCTTAATAATCTACAGTTAATAGAGAATATGGTACAATTATGGTCCCTAAATAACGTACTGAATATGTGACTGTTTTTCTGAGAGCACTTTATAACACAGAATAAGGATTTTATTTGTCTTGTTGTTTATTGTTTGATAAAAATGATTGATAGAGATTTAAACTTGGAGGCAGACATGAAATAAAGGATGATAAACAGTCTATAATTTCAGAATCTAAACCTGTTTTTCTCTGTTGTGTGTTTGGTTGCTGATAAATATGTAAACACTTTTGTTATTTCAAAACTATGCTTTAAATCAGCTGTTGCTGGAGTTACATTGTTCTCTATAACACCTGCTGCAAATGTTTGGGTGCTACGTTCTGTTGATTTTCTAACTGAAAATAAGTTCCAGTTCTCTACAGAGAACACACATCTCAGATTTTAAAGTCACTAATTATCTGCTGGATTTAACACTTATTACAAGGAAAAGGACATAAAGTGGGGTCTGAGTGAAATTTGGGCAGTAACTTATTGTTTACAAAATACATTTAAAATAATTGAATGTTGTGCCTTTCATACTGAAGACTGGGCCATAATTGAGTGTGTGTCTTATAAAATATTCCTGCTTAATTTTACTTAGAGAATAAAATATAACATCAACTGAGCGTTTTAAACTTCCGAGAAAAACTGTTACAAAATTAAGCAAAACATGCTTAAAGTCAGAAAACAAAAATGCTTTTTTCATGGTGTCTCCCTGTAATCCTCCTCACTGTAACACCATTTATAGTTTTATTAAATGTATAGGTGTTTACTATCAGGACATCGTTATACTTTCAATAACAGCCAACAGTCAATCAAACAGTCTTTAATTCTCATTGTTTGTAGTGTATTAAATCATGTCTTTATCTGTTTCTCTGATCAGACGCTTCTGCCCCGGCTCCTGTTCTGACCCTCTTCCCTCCGTCCAGTGAAGAGCTGAAGTCTAACAAAGCCACTCTAGTGTGTGTGGTCAGTGATATGCCCACTGGGTTTGCTGATGTGAGCTGGCTGGTGGACAGTAAAGCGGTCAGCAGTGGAGTGACCACTGGCTCTGCAGAGCAGCAAACCAATAAGAAATTCAGACTCAGCAGCTTTTTGACCATTGAGAGGTCAGAGTGGGAGAAAGATAAAGACGTAACGTGTCAAGTGTCTTCTGCCTCAAAAACCGCCAGTAAAAAGTTGAAGAAGTCTGAATGTATCGTCTGAACCTGATCACATCTGATACATCTTCATTCTTTTATTCTTCACAGTAACAGAGCTTCATAGAAACAGTAGTTTAACGTGTAGTGACAGAACGCTGACGTCATTAACAAGCACTGGATCATCTCCTGCTGACGTAGTCATTTATCTTTTCTGTTTTATAACATGTTTGTTTGCTGAAGTTTAATAAAATGCATTACTAAAGAAACTGTTGTTCATTTTTCATGGTGATGGAGAGTCCATTATAATGTTCTAGATATTAATCAGAGACCTCAGCAGCTCAATGAAACACATGTAGAGAATAAGAGTGAGAATGACTAAAGGAGTGAAACATGTTTCTACAGGATTATAAAATGATAAGATAATAAACTGACTGTAGAGTGAAGAGAGATATGGACATTCAGCTACACTGAGATGTTGTGAAACCTGTGGTCACTGATAATGTCACTGGAAATGAAAAATAATGATCTAAAGCAGATCAGAGTCAGTGGTCACTGTCCAGACAAGTGCAGTACAGAGAATGAATTCAAATGTCAGGCTCCAGTGAGAGATTCAGGTCCTGAGGCTGAAACTGCACTTAACAAGAGCTAATAGACTAAGTTTAGATTAATATAGTGAAATTACTTTTACTGTCACTCACACAACAGATACACACAGTAACTCGTGAAAAATGAAGGTGAACAGAGAGATGTGGAGATGTTTCTGAGGAAATGGTTCATATAGATATTTTCAGACGGGGGGAGATGGGCAAAGGACTTCTACACAGTGATAAACAGATGAAACTCCAGTGAGTTTATTGTGATATTGTGATGTTGTAGCATCAGTGTTATTGACACTGAAGATGGATGTGTTAGATGTCAAACATCCATCCATCCATCCATCCATTATCTGTAACCGCTCATCCAATTTAGGGTCGCGGGGGGTCCAGAGCCTACCTTGAATCATTGGGCGCAAGGCGGGAATACACTCTGGAGGGGACAGATGTCAAACATATCCAAGTTAATTATTACTGTTTTAACTCTTACTATTATTGTTAAATGTTTAAAAAAAATAGGGAAGAAATAAAGAGGGTGGATTTAATCACTTCCATTTTAATCTTTCACATTTAGCTGTTTTTCACATTTAGTGCTTCATGTTAGTGTGTTGTCTTGGTAACAGGATCTGCACCTGAAACTTCAAACAGAAGGTTCAAACAGAAATACAGTCCGAAGGTTTTGTGACCGAGTTTTAAACTGAAACTGACCAGTTTTGAACTAAATTGTCTCAGACGGATATGAACCAGCCTATCATTAATAAACCTGACAGAACAGCGCCGCCTAGTGTTCACTGACCTTAAATGTGCCAATGTCGAATTACAGACAAGTACTTATTACTTAAACAATATTATTACAGCGGCACTTCTCAGGGGGGTTGGAATATATTAGGCAGCACGTTTACAAACCGTTCTTGAAGTTATTGGAAGCAGGAAGAATGGGCAATGCGCCAAGGTCTGAGCAATTTTTGACAAATGATTTAAGGGGGTTTTGACAATAGGTTGATTGCTTGATAAATGGGTCAGAGCATCTCCAACACAGCACAGATGACATTCGTGACATAGTGGTTAGTACCTAACAAAAGTGGTTCAAAGTAGGACAACCAGCATTATCAGTGACAGGGTAATGAACACATAAGTCTAGAAGTTTAGAAGGGACAGGTATTGCAGCTTTCTGTGTTTTGTAGTGGCGTAGATGCATACTGTTCAGAGGGACCATACTGACCTCTATCTACCAAAGAAAGCACTTACACTGTATGTGGGCATCAGATATGGACCATTGAGGTGACTTGGTTTGATGAATATCATTTTCTTTAACTACACTGTGTTGTGGATATAGTGCTGATAAAGTCTGTTTCACTCTAAAGCTTCTGTGTGTTTCAACAGTTTCTTTAGATTCAGCATTTAACAACACAACTGTAGCAGATCCACTGAACAGAATCGTCTATTGTCTGCACTGACCTGGACCTTTCCCGAATCATTTCAAAGTGGATGTACAGTTTTCTTCACCACTGTGGGGCTGGTTGATCTCTATGCAAACTACATGAGAGGGTGCCTATAAAATGGAGAAAATAAAGAATGTAAATACATGAAAGAAAGCATGCAAGCGGAACAGCAGGATAAAATCTGAACTCTAAAGTTAAACAGCAGGAGTTTGGCTGTGAGAAACATTTATGAAACGGCCATTGAACATGTGAGCAGTCAGGTCCATGCATATTTTTCATGCTTTAGAGTCCATGATTGTAATCAAAATAACACTTTTTATAACATTCAGAATATGTTTCCTCACCCTGTGCTTTCTCTCCATTCTGTTTGCGTCCGGGAAACCAGTCTGATGTGTTTATGAACCCCAGTGTCTGTAAATGAGCGAAAAGACAACCTGGCTACGTCTGGTATGATAGGCTTTCTCTCTCTTTATCTCTCTCTGCTCATGGCAGAGGAATTTGGAGTATTTCTTGACAACGAAGAGAACTTCATATGTTGAAATACATGAACCGAAATGAGGATACTGCTTTCTGCTCATGACTGCTCCATAGGTGAGTAATATAGACTTAATTTAACTGTTTCAAATCACTTAAGATGGAAATGTTACCATTCGACGTCCTGTGTTTATTTTCCTAGCCATGTGCTCATTTAGCACATGGCTCTGTTTATTTGTCCTTGTCTCCGCTCATGTCCCGCCTTTGTTCCGCCTCCTTGTCCTTTACCCTTGTTATCCGTTTCAGGTGTGTCTTGTCTGTTGATGTATTTAAGTCCCCTTGTGTCACTTCCTGGTATCGGTCATTGTATTGTTGTATTGTTTGTTTCCAAGTCAGGTTGTTTTGTGTCGTTCTCGCTCTCGTTTCACTTCCTAAGTCATGTTGTATTGTATTGTTTTGCTAAGTTCCAAGTCTTGTTCTTGTTTTGTTTTGCTATTTCTAGTCATGTCGTGTTGTTTCGTTGTTTTGTTAGATGAAAGTATATGTGTTTTAGCGTTTGCGTCCACCTGTGTCAGTCCGCAATCCGTGATTCGTAACAGAATGACCGATCACATAAAGGATGCAGCTAACACAGCCATGTCAACGGACAAAGCCATTAAAATAGCAGAGGGCCACAAGGGTGGGTAATTGCCCTGCTATTATGTTTTCTTTACTGGGAATGCCTGAGGAATTTGAAGGAGGTCCCAACTGTAAGGAATTTATACTGCAGTGCAAAGAGTACTTTGAATATTTGACCTGTCCTACTCCTCCAGACTTTATCCAGGTCATGTTTCTCTCATGTTACTTCTCCTTAGAGGAGAGGTATTACGGTGGGCAGAGAATTTAATTGAGGAAAAGGCCCAGGATCTTACCATGGAGATATTTTTGGAACTATTAGAGGAAAGATTCTCCCCTTCTGCTCCCGAGGATTATCCGGGGAAATTTTTGGAGGGGGGTTGAGGGTAGGGGCTGTTAGCCTCAAACCACGGGACATGAGAGGTGAGGCTAACAGGGGCGCATCTCCGGGGGAATTACAGTTGAAGAAATCCCTCAAGAGTGCGCCCATCAGTTCCCCTAAAGCTGCAATAACTCCAGCATGAGCAGCACAAGCCTCTTCCTTCATGGACTTCGTCGCGGGTCCCCCTGCCTCCGTGAACGTCGCCGCAGGGGCCCCTGTATCCAAGGACGTCGCTGCAATCCCTCCTAACTTCCACGAGAATCTTGCAAGCCTCTATGCCCTTCTGGAGTTCTTTCCAGGGCAACACAACCCAGCAAGCTCTTGTACCCGTGAAAGCGGCGCCTCCAGCCGCTCCTGTACCCGTGAAAGCGGCGCCTCCAGCCGCTCCTGTACCCGTGAAAGCGGTGCCTCCAGCCGTTCCTGTCCCCGTGAAAGCGGCGTCTCCAGCCGCTCCTGTCCCCGTGAAAACAGCGCCTTCAGCCGCTCCTGTCCCCGTGAAAGCGACGCCTCCAACCGCTCTTGTCCCTGCGAAGGCGATGTCCTGTGACTGTGGCCCCGGCCACCTCTGCACCTGTGACTGTGGCCCCGGCTGCTTCTGCATCAGTAACTGTGGCGCCGGCCACCTCTGCACCCGTGACTGTGGCTAAGGCCTCTTCAGCACCCGTGACTGTGGCTCCGGCCGCTTCAGCACCCATGACTGTGGCTCCGGCCGCTTCAGTACACGTGACTGTGGCTCCAGCCGCTTCAGCACCCGTGACTGTGGCTCCGGCCGCTTCAGCACCCGTGACTGTGGCTCCGGCCGCTTCAGCACTAGTGACTGTGGCTCCGGCCGCTTCAGCACTAGTGACTGTGGCTCCGGCTGCTTCTGCACCCATGACTGTGGCCCCGGCCACTTCAGGTCGACCCCAAAGACTTCAGGGCCGATCCCCAGAACTGTGCCCAGGCTGGTCCCTCAGGCGTCCCCACAGACTTTTACCAGTCCTGGGTATCCTTCTGTTATTTTGGTTCCCTGTCTCTGTCCTTGTTCCAGTGCCTGTGTCTGCACTTGTCTCTGTTCCTGTCCCTGTCACTGTGTTCGTGTCTATCCCCGTAAACCATTCAACCTGTCAAGTCTTGTGTTTATAGTCCTGTTCTGTCTAGTCCGTTCCAGTCCTTAGTCCAGTCTCCTGTCCTGTCCCGTGTCTAGTCTCTCGTTTCCAGTCCTTTCAAGTCCCCAGCTTCATTTCCTATGTCTGTTCCTGTCTTGTCCTGAGTCCTGTCTCCTGATGGTTCCTTGTCTGGTCTGTTGTGTTTTCCATGCTCCTATCCTGCGCCAGCTCCTGGGGGTTCTAGGTTTACACGCCCCGGGAGTTGCGCATTTTGGAGGGGGCATCTGTAACGTCCTGTGTTTGTTTTCCTAAGGCTCTGTTTATTGGCCTTGTCTCCGCCCATGTCCCCCTTTGTTCCGCCTCCTTGTCCTTTACCCTTGTTATCCGTTTCAGGGGTGTCTTGTCTGTTGATGTATTTAAGTCCCCTTGTGTCACTTCCTGGTATCGGTCATTGTATTGTTGTATTGTCTGTTTCCAAGTCAGGTTTTTCCTAAGTCATGTTGTATTGTATTGTTTTGCTAAGTTCCGAGTCTTGTTCTTGTTTTGTTTTGCTATTTCTAGTCATGTTGGGTTATTTCGTTGTTTTGTTAGATTAAAGTATATGTGTTTTAGCATTTGTGTCCACCTCCGTCAGTCCGCTATCCGTGATTTGTAACATCGGGAGACGGCTGCATTACTGAAAGCACTACAGAACTAAACAACTCGAGTTACAAATGAGTTTCTGTGGTAATTTAAACGGTGAATAAAAACTTACAGACATGTTCAACTTCATCCACAAACGACAGTTATTTTTATCCCCTCAAACATGCTGTTCCACCTTAAAGACACTTAGCTTCAGAATGTAAAAAACCCAAGAGAACTGTGATTGTCCACAATGGTAGGTATTCACTTTAATGATAACCTCTCTCTAGTTTATTAGATTCTTACACTTGAGCTTAGTTTCTGGGATAAATACAAATAAATCCAGTGCTCAAATGAATGATCAGATGAACTGTGACTAGAAGTTCGTCTGGAATACTTGTCCCTGCTGCTTCCATCCTCTAAACAGACAAATGATTTGAACAAATGGGAGCATATTATGAAAAGCAATGGCATATATTTGCTCTTTAGTGGAGACCTATGAACCGTCCTACCCCCTTTTCTACTTTTTTTGCTGCCCTCCTCCCTCACATTTGACTCCCATGTGTTTGTCATCAATGAGTCTTGCACAGTAATACTTGCTTACGACTGAAAGTTTTCCTTCCAGTTTTGGCACTACTAACAGCCAAACTACAGAGATTCATGTGACAGCAGGGAAAGGCAGAGCCAATCACACTGGTCATATGTGTTAGGACTCGCGTAGACAATGTGATTTATCCCTTTAAGCACCTTTTCTCTGCATAAACACATCAATGTAGGAATCTGGTGTTCCTACCAACTCACAAACTGTGAAATAAGTCTGAGAACATGAGGTAAAACAAGTTGTTCTGAATTTGTGTGGAGTTTTACAGCAGGCACTTCAGAATATTCTCTCCTCCTCGCCTGATTCTCTCCAATCACAGAGTTAGGCCAGTGTTTATGTTGGAATATTTAAACAATAAATGATAGTTAAAAGGTGGTGTTTTTTAACCTTGTGTTATTTTGAGTAAAACATTTTACAAGTGTTGTATTAAGACGCCAGGGAACCTTGTAAACTTTTGGGAAAAGTGTTGTGTCCCCCTTTAAAGTGAATGTGAGAGGAGTTGCTAGAGGTGAAGGGAAGGGTCAGATAGAGCTGCACTGATCTAATCAGTCTGGAGCTCCTCTCTCACTCAGGACCTTCCTGCTGCACACACACACACACACACATGCACAGTTATTTGTTATTAGTGTAATAACATACAAGACTGATGTATAGGATCCACAGGGTGTGACCTCGTGCTCTGGCCCCTGCTGACTCTCTTATAACGCCTTGATAATTCAACACTGAAACTGACACATCACACATTACAAGACACAGCCAGGATACACCTGCTCAACCACACTCAGTTATGTTTAGCTCTACGCAAATTAAGATTAGTTTCCATTTCTTCAGTTAAGTAGAGAAACACAACCTTAATAAATGATGCACACAAAAGCATTTAAATTGGTAAAGCAAGATAATTTATTAAGAGAAGTTTATTCTGAAATATACATAAATACTATAGGTAAGATTTTAAATGATTTTCACAGCATGTGTTTGAGGATGGAAAATCTGGAAAGTTTTGGAATATTTCATAATTATTTTCCAGCACAAATTTCATTGGAGCACTAAGAATGTAAGAGTGATGTATGTGATTCAAAGGAAGTGTAGTGGAGAGCTCCCTCCTGCCCCTCCTCCTGACTCTCTTATAGCACATGCCTGCTCTCCTTTATCTGCTCCCCTCTTCACTCAGCACAGAGAGTCATCACACATTGACAAGATGCTGCCAGCACTCTGCACTCTCTTCACTGTTCTCTCGTGTAAGATTTCACAACACTGGAGCTCCTCAGCATTTACCTCCATCTAATGTGAGCATCAACTAATGTAACATGGATGCTGCATATTTATTGCAGGTGTCAGTGGTGTGACTGTGGTGACCCAGAAGCCCCCTGTTCTCACAGCCACTAAAGGAGAGAAGACCACTCTGCACTGTAATCTGGGGTCTGTTACTAATTATAATGTTGTGTGGTATAAACAGGTTCCAGGAGAAGTTCCACAGTATGTGTTAAAGAATTATCATGGCTGGAGTTCTCCTAAGTATGGATCTGGCTTCTCGTCTCCTAAATTCACATCAACATACTTGTCTCAGTCTGATTACACTTTAATTATTGATACAGTGGAGATAGAAGACTCTGCAGTGTATTACTGTCACACATGGGACACATCTGTTAGTGAGTGGGCATCACAGTGATTCACACCATGACAAAAACCTCCTCACTGCTCACTGCCCACATTCACTTCTGCTTTTAGACTAGTGATGTGTCGGTCACAAACGAACTGGTTCAAAGAGCCGGCTCTTGTAAGTGAACGATGAGAGCCGGTTCCTGTCTAAGACAGAGCCATTTTTTTCTAAGGCTTGTCATTCAACCAATCAGAGAAGAACAAGCAAAGGTACCAATCAGCGAAGAGTTATACCACCAAGCAGGGAAGGAAGGGGTGGGTGGCCGGATCAACCCCTCCAAGCTGAGACACTTGGTTTTCCTGAATGCCAATCTGCCTTCCAAAAAATAGTTGAAGAAAATGTTAAATCAGTTAAATGTTTGTTGACAATTGTGGTTGTTTAAATCACTACCGTTGAATTGCAGAGTTTTTGTTTATTTTATTACCCAGAAATGGATGATTATTTAATTTAATAAGCTATTTTGTAATACCTACCTTTTGGGTTCCATTGGCTGTATTTCAGAGCTTACAAGTGATTTTTTATTAAGGTGTTTAAATAAAAATCCTGTTATTTACACAATTGAATGTGTGAGTGCAATCAGTGAGTTATTACAAGACAGCCATAAAACAATTGGCCATTGCAACACTATGCAAGGCAGCACGGTGGTGCAGCAGGTAGTGTCGCAGTCACACAGCTCCAGGGACCTGGAGGTTGTGGGTTTGATTCCCGCTCCGGGTGACTGTCTGTGAGGAGTTGGTATGTTCTCCCCGTGTCCGCGTGGGTTGCCTCCGGGTGCTCCAGTTTCCTCCCACAGTCCAAAAACACACGTTGGTAGGTGGATTGGTGACTATAAAGTGTGTGTCTGTGTTGCCCTGTGAAGGACTGGCGCCCCCTCCAGGGTGTATCCCCCGCCTTGCGCCCAATGATTCCAGATAGGCTCTGGACCCACCGCAACCCTGAATTGGATAAGCGGTTACAGATAATGAATGAATTGATGAATGAATGAGTACTATACATTATTTTTAATATTGAACAATAATGTTTTGTCCGTATAGTCATGTAAAATGTAGGTAATATTGTTCTGTACGAGTGGAAATAAGTGGTAAAACAAAGAGCCATTTAGGAGCCAAAAGAGCCGGCTCCCCAAAAAGAGCAGAAATTCCTATCACTATTTTAGACGCCATCAGAAGCACAATATCCTTAACAGGGACCTACTCAAGTGGATGAGGAAAGTTTAACATTTAAAATATATCAAAATTTACTTGACAAATTATTTCAGTATTAAAAGGCAGGCAGAAATTATAGAAGGAAACGGGATAAAAAGATAAGAGAAAAGGGCAAAAAAAAAAACAAACAATAGGTCTTAAAGTTATAAAAGTGCTACATGAAATTAAATGTCAGAAGTGGAGCAGAATATTAAACTCGCATAAAATCTGCAGATGCAGACACTTTCCATCCTCTTGATTATAGTACTGTCATAAAATGTATATTTAAATCCAACTGATCTAATACATGAATATTTATTTGTTATAAAAAATTCTCCCCCAATCCATGACTTGTTCTTGTTTATCAAAAAAATCAGTAGTTTTTTTTTTTCCACATCTCTGAACTGAATAAAAAAGAAACATGCTTTCCTTGCCATTATGCAGCAGTTTAACCAAACTGTGCTTCCTCATTTAACCTCTCAGTGGCAGTGAACACACACATACCCTAGTGCACTAGGGCACACACTCACACAGAGGGCAAGCCACTCATCCCAGTGCTTAGGGAGCAGTTCTGGGTTAGGTGCCTTGCTCAAGGATTCATCAGCCATGGATGTTGAGGGAAGAGACAGTGCTGTTTCTTCACTCCTCCGGCCCCTTTGTGGGAGATTGAACCAGCAAATTTCTGTCTCTTATTTTTGAAAATGTTTAGTTTATTTACGTTGTTTCATATTTATATCACAAAATTGAGACCTAATGCCCCCTTTCTCTCATAGACAGATTGTGGGGTGAATTAATGTTAATGTGAATGTGAGAGGAGAGGGGGTAGGTGGCAGTGATGGATCAGAGTGAAGTGCACTGACCTGGAGATTTCCACAAGTGAGAACTCAGTCAGTAATCAACATGGTCATAGTGAGTGTATAAGAGCTCAGTAATTCTCACATAATCCTTTAATGCTTAGATATATGTGCTATTCATATGTGTAGTGGAGTATGGACCCAGATTAAGACTCTGACTCTCCACTCTGATGATAAGGTTTGGGACAGGACCTACATTCCACAGAGTGTGTGTGTGTGTGTGCTGAAAGACTCCGCACCCCCCCCCACACACACACAAACTCACGCACACACCTATTTCTGACAACAAAGGCTAAGCAGAACACTTTTCCTTGACCCCCAGGATGACAAGGAGGAGTCATTTTCAAACTTACACACCAGATGACTATTCCCCCTTCTTCTTCTGGAATGTAAAGTGGAAACCCCAAATTTTATGACACCATTAAGCCTAAAAGATCAATCAGAGCCTTAGAGACCAGGATTAAAGAACCCCAGCTTTATTACCATCAGCGTCGGGATGGCGACCCTTATCTTATCCAGATAAACAGATGGCCCAGGACTGCCAATGGTGACCTCCAACGCGAGTTCAAACCAGAAAAACAGCATGGACCAACAGTGCCCCCAAGTGGACATTTGTGAAATCACTTTTCGCCCCCTCTCCCTCTAAGCATCATAACCGGACGCATATATATCATTATTTCTAAACATATATTATGCAATGTGTATTAATGTTATCCTCTGTTATTCTCAGGTGACTGTCTACTAACCAATCGAGTGATGTGAATTACTGTTTCAATCACGAGGAAAAATTCCTGTCTCAATTTAGAAAGATGAATTACTTTCTAACATTTAGAATAGTTGATAATATACTCGATATATATATGCACATATGCATATTTGATAAAAATACTCCAGTATACTCATTATACTATATTCAAGTATGTATGAAATACTTTTATTCAATCAAGGTTATATATCCATCCAAAATGTGAATTTTCGGAGAGGTGAAACTGGAGCTAGTCATGTGGACCCCAGACCCAGGATCCAATCAGAGAACAGAGACCTCCCAAATGGGCCAAATGACCGCGCCTCATATGAGAAAGGGAGCCGCGAAATCTTACAATCTCTCTTAACATCTCTTCCACGCTTCTTGATCTCTTCTCGTACGGCACTCGTACGCTTCTTATGCTCTCCCTTACGCTCTTTACGCTCTCTTGTCTTCTCTCTATGCTGACAAGCCGACTATTCAAAGACTCTTAAAAGAAAAGACCTTCACGCAACTTACAAGGGACGCCTTGTGTCAGTTAGCAGTGCAATACAGAAACTAAAAGAGTAAACGTCGATTAATTGTCAGTAATCTTTTCTTTTTTTTGTGTGTTCGTTGTTTGTAGCCCAATCAAAGTTTAATTTTACGACTGATCAAAGCAGGTGAAAGTTATTTTGGCCAGAATAAAGGCCACCACTGGAATAGAGTGAAAATCGAAAAATAAGCATTAGCTAACTGATTCGTAAAGCAGCTTCTGAAGATTGGAAGAAACGGCGCTTCATTGAAGAACGTTCTACCTCCCTCCGGAAAAACCAGCCAGGCCAGCAGTTCTCTGTGAAGGGAATCCCCAACTGACCATTAAACATAACTAACTCAAATACTGTTACTACATATAGATATACATTTATTTTTGGCGCCCACGCGAGGCAGGAAAAAGACTCTTATATGAAGAGACTGTACACACTGAGGAATAATCTCAGCTTGGGTTAGAGAAATCCTTTCCACTGTTTATGTTGCTGAATAACAATTGAGATTCAAAGCTAGATATGGGCAATTTCGTGTTGTGTGTGTTACTGTTGAAAATCTGTTCTGTGGTATGTACCGTCGAAAATAAGCTTGGTTGCTTTTTGAAGTGCGTGGCTCTGCACCATTTTGCATGCATAAAACTGTATAAGGCCTCAGCATCCCCATTGCGCGTATTCCAAGGTGGGTTATTGCTACGGTTCGACCCTCAGCCACAAAATCCGGCGCAAAGGACCACCGAACCAAATTCCTCCGCTCGTTTTAAAACTGGGTCGCTCCCAGCGTTAATAATGAATCGCGCGCTAGGCGATTGGAGGTTACTAAAGAACACAGCCGGAAAAATACGGCTTGTGTGTCAGAGCGGTCTGCTCTTCAGCTCTTTCCTGGTGGACTGAAGGCGAATTCAGGAAACGACCCCTTTGAAGGGGCGGAGCTAAAACTAAGGAGGGAAATTCAAAACGCCCCCAAAACAGAGGAAGCCTAATTCCCTCTTGTGGTTAAAGTGCATGATTGCAGGGAAATCACTTCATAACTAGCGTCTATTGAAGCGTGTCCTCCCGTGCTCCTCCTTGTGGTCAAGTGTGGTGTTACCCTTGACGTTTGATTCCCGTACACCCTCTAGTTGTTGGGAGGTTGTCCGCTGAAGCAACCTTAAGTGTTTAGCAGCCCTCTGGTGCTTAAAAGCTGTCATTACAAATTAAATCCTTTTAATGTACCTTAGTGTTCGAAATCTGTGTTCCCATTTTAGATTTTTTTAGTTAATGCCCTCTAGTGTTAAAACTTCCCACTACAGTGGAAATTCCCATTCGTGTTACATTGTGTCTGCTCATGTCGTGTTTATTTTAATTCCCACCAGCACCGACTGGTGTTCATTGTTACTATTGCATTATAAACTTGCTTGTCACCCTCTGGTGTCCCGGTCTGGTATTGCAATTTAAGTTCAACTCCAATATTGAAACTTGCTGTTGCCATTCAGATTTACTTTCAGTGCCCTCTAGTGGAGAAACTTGCTATCGTGATTGAGATTGTCAGATTATTTCCCACTCACAAGACCTGGTTTTACAGTTCTAGTGGCTGTCTCTAAACTGCATATCTGAATAACTGCGATTAAAGGCTTGGAAACACAGTAAGCTGACACAGCTATAGCATACAGTGTGCAGTAATTAGAGATTGGCATTTTAACTTGATACCAGTTCATAAACACAGTTAAAAGGGAAAGTCTTTTTATTTTTCGTTTATTTTAAATAATTCTTTAATTTGGAAAATTTCTCTCGCTTTTATAATTCCTTAATTTGAAATTTTTGTTTAGTTAATAATTCTTTAATCAGAATTTTAAATAATAATAATAACTTTCCATCTACACTCTACTACTAACAGTCTTCCTTTAGAGATTCACAAGTGAACACCATACAGACTAGCCTTTATTCTTAGGGTACTCAGCACAGGTGAATTTTAATTCAGTACCAGTAACTCAGTAATTCAGTAACTCAGAACCAGCCTTCTGATTCTAATAAAGAAAAGAAGGAGAAATACTGTTATCAAAATAAAGAAAATCATGCCAAAGACTGTCAGGAGCGAGGGGCGGATTGAGGGAGGCGGACGCACTCGCTAAAACACAGTATATTTAATAAAGGCTTATAACAACACAACGAGACTTAAACAGAACGAAAACAAACGGAGCAAAGCAGGCTAAATTAAACACGGGTAACCAGACAGGGTAAGCGTGACAGACGGACAAAAAGCGAAAACAACGACAAAGGAAAAGAGACGGGGAGAAGCTGTGGAGACAGACGGACAGACAAGAAAACACGACCGACTAGACATGGGAGAAATGAGAAATGTACGACCAACAGGACGTGACACAAGACGGCTTAAATACAGACACAAATGAGAAACACCTGGACAGATAACGAGGACGGGTATAACACATGACACGGACGAGGAGGCGGAACAAAGGCGGGACGAGGGCGGAAACAAGGACATAAACAAAACATAGCCTTGTGCTAAAAGCATATGGCCGGGGACAACAGATATGACAGGACGAAGGCGTGACAAAGACAAGTTTAAAGGCAAGGAATTTAACTCTAAGGAGTTAGAGGACATCCGCCGAATGCTTGCAATGATTTGCAAAGAGAAAAAGAAAAAACCTGACGTTCTTTCTATCACCTCTGTGCAGTCTGACCGTGCAATCTCCTTGTGACCCAGGCAAGCGCTGAGGACCAAATGGTACAGGGGGGTGACTCACAAACACCCTCCAATGCTGTCTTGGTTGTTCAGTTAGACGGTAAGGAAGGTTTAACGCCAGATGACCCTTCGGTCATTGAAGGCGACACACCCTACAACAATTCATAGGACACCTCCACCTTGTTCCACCAGGTTCAAGCCATTGCGCGGCGTGAAAATCGGGAGATACAGCTCCAAAACTGTTCTCTTAAAATTCAGCCGTACTCACATGCAGGCCTCACTATCCATTCTATGGCACTAATACACTTAACCATTGGACCAATGACTTTAGTGCATCCAGTTCATGTGTCTCCTCTTGAAACAATTCGCTTCCTCATCGGCAAAGATCTCCTTAATCGTTTCGAACCACTGATTGACTTCAAAAGGTCCAAAATCTGGGCACAAGTGCATGAGCCTTTGCCCATCTGCAACCCACACCACAGAGAAGCTCAGTGTTGCCGCCTTGAAATCTGGCCTGAATCAATAGGAGATCCACCAAGTCAGATCCCTCACTTTGAGGAGGAGGAAACTGAGCCCATGGTGGCCACACCAGAGAACGCAGTCTCTTCCTGGCCCCCAATGCCATGTTAGAACAGCAGAGCACATTCTGTGCACTTTCACTAAGCCTTCCCCAACAGACACTCCCGGCCTTCCCATCGTGAACGGCCTCACAATGCAGAACCATCATGTTGACAATGTCGTTCTGGCTCTGTGGATTGACAAGTCCGCCATAAGCCAAACCCTCTTTGAGACCCTGCGCCTCACTCAACCAAACATTCCTTTGGTGAGCAGCCCTTGTCGCTTTCCTCTCGACCCAACATCAAAAGTAATGTCACCCACTGATGGAATTTGTGCTCTAACCATCCAGTGGAACAAAAGGGTACTCACCCATTACTTCTTGGTGCGCCTTGATGTTCACGTAGACACCCTCAATAATGTGCTGTGGTCCTTGACTGATGTTTCGACAGAAACCTGGTCCTCAGATCCCAGCATCTTAGGCTCAGGACAAACTATTCCTGAGGTATGTCAGGTTCATCCGCTTGGTCATGCGACCTGGCAAACACTTAAGCCACGCTCACGCGCTTTTCCAACCGTCACCTCAGTTCTTTGAACTAGGTCTCACCCTAGAAGCCACACCTTCTGTGGAAACACGAGCATGGTCCACCTATCTGTTCGTACGAAATGAAACCACTCAACCCTTGACAATTCCTCATTCATCTCCTCTGGGTTGGTTGGTAAGTACAAGCTCTGGACATGGTTACCCAGACGCCATTTGCAGGACAGATTTTGCCGATGATGATCAAATGACGTTCATGGTCCGCTCTTTAGATTCATCCCTGGAATCCTCCTGGGAAACATCTCTTCTCCCAGAAACGGGAGAAGACACTTTGAGTCCACGCAATTCAAAAGAACTATCTGACTCTGAATTTATAATTCAAGTCGAACAAGTTCTAAAGGAGGCTGATGCCCTCCAAAGCAAAGAGGAACGCGAGAAACTCTGTGAAGTGCTTCTTAAATACCAAAAATCTTTTGCCAAAGATTCAACGGACTGTGGTCTCACTGACATTCACTCAGTGTGCATTCCCTCTCGTCCAGGAGCACCACCCTCATTTGTCCGCCAATACAAAATCCCGTTGGCATCCTATGGACCGGTACAAGAAATCATTGATGACTTGCTGGAAAAGGGCATAATTCGACCCTGCAACAGCACATACTCTGCACCATTATGGCCTGTCATAAAACCCAATGGTAAATGGCGCCTGACCATTGACTATCGGAAACTTAATCAACAGGTTCCATTGTCTCGGTGGCCGATGACACAATTAGAGCAAGAACTTCCTTCGGTCCAAAACGCTAAATACTTTTCCACCATCGATGTAGCCTCTGGATTCTGGACCATCCCGGTGCAAGCAGAAGACCAACACAAGCTAGCTTTCACCTTCGCAAACCGACAGTATACATTCACTCTGTGCCATTTTGGGTGTGCCAACTCTCCAGCTGAGTTTCCCTGAACAAAGCATGCCCTGATGCCCGCGAGCGAGGCATCCTCATATATGTGGATGCATAACCACTCCCTACAGGCACACATTGACGAGATTGATCATGTTCTTGACCAGCTCACAACAGCAGATGCGAAAATATCACTCTCCAAATGTCAGTGGTGCAGAACAAAGGTGAATTATGTCCATCTGCTCGTAAGCACTGATGGCGTTGAACCACAAGTGAGTCGAGTGCAAGGGGTAACAGACCTCGCAGCACCCACCAATCTCAAGGAACTCCGTAGTTTCTTAGGAGTATGCAACTACTCATGATGATAGACATTCATAGAAAACTATGCGGACCTAGCCCGTCCTCTTTATGACCTACTAAAAAAGGATACTCCATTCACCTGGGGCGAAGCCCAGGAACAAGCCATGCAGGCACTGAACTCGAAACTGTGCACGGCCCCATGCCTTGCTTACCCTGACAGTAGCAAAGAATTCTACCTAGAAGTGGGGTTCTCTGACCACTGTCTCAGCTCCTTTCTGTATCAATTACATGACAAAGACAAATGTGTCATAGCCTATGCTAGTAAAACTATGCTGGCTGCTGAACACAAATATAGTGACTGCGAAAAAGCACTACTAGCAACAGTGCGGGCAGTCAAACATTTCTCCAACTACCTGGGTGGTCAGAAGGTGATTGTTGAAACTCATCATCAGCCAGTCACTTTCCTGAACAGCCAACGAATTCGAGAGGGTGTAGTAACTAACGCTCAAGTAACCTCCTGGCTAATGGCTCTCCAAAGCTTTGACTTGGAGGTACGTTACGCACAAAACTACAAGAGCCCTCTAGGCACAGGCCTTGCCTCCTGCAGGTGATGCGAAGGAGACATTCCTTCCCAAGTGCCACAGACTCAGGAAACCCTCATACCTACCGTGGCTAACCACCACTATTTTGACCCTAACACATGCAAAGACCTTGTCACTGCATATGTAGATGGTTGTTCGTTCCGCTGAGAACACACCCTAATGGCAGGGGTGGGTATTGTCGGAATAAACGGCTGGCCTCATGAACCCCTAATGTTCAAATTGGGTGCTCAGTCCTCCCAATATGCTGAAATAGCAGGAATTCTCATCACAATTCAGCCTGCGGTCCAGAAAAGCGTAAAAACGTTGGTGATCTGCACAGACTCCACTTCACATGCCACTTGAAACTGTGGAAAGCCAACAACTACACCAAATCAAACAAAAAGCCAGTCAAAGACAAAGAGCTTTTCACAGCGTGTGAACACTTGGTAGACACACATGAGCTGCAGATCTACTGGAAGAAAGTGAGGGGTCACTCCCGAATCCCGGGAGATGACAAAGAATTCAATGACCAGGCAGATAGCTTAGCCAAACAAGGGGCCCGCGAAGGCACATCATGGACATTCGATACCTCATACTAACACTTGTGTTAGGTCATAAACAATAGAACCAAAGGCAAGAAGGGTGTTGGTTAACAAATAACTTCGGCCTTCTACTCATACCTTAGTTCTTCTATCCCTTTTCCCCTTTTCCTCTCACTCTTCAGCAGGCAACAAGCTTCTAACCAGACTGAGGACACTCAGGGTGCAAGATCCTAGTCCCTCATCGTCAATTATTGTAGAGTGTTTATCCTAGACGTAAAGCTTTTATCAAAAGGGGGGTACAGTGGAAAAATTTTTATATTTTTTCTAAAAACGGCTCACCGTAAATACCCTAAATCTAACATGAGCATCTCTCCCGGTAGGATGGCCCCGCTGCTCATTCTCCTGATCGTCAGCTCCCTAGGAACCGCCGTGCTTCCTGAAGTGATTGAACCAGGTCCTGACTACGGAATAATACTGAAAGACCAGCCAGGACTGCTAATCACTAATTGTCGCCTCCATACCCAGAGAGTATTAGTACGGTTGAATCCCGCCGAAGCATGTAGGAAAAACCTACCGATAACCGCCTTGCAAACTGGCTGGAATAGAGCTAGATGGACTGAGGAAGCTATCAGCCATGCCGAAGCTGACGTAACTCATATGCTCCACCAGCTACAAAAGTTTACCGTAACGCAATCAGAATTAAATGGATTTAACAAACGATCTAAACGTTTCATAGGGGGATTGCTAATGGCAGCTGCAACTGTGGGATCACTACTGAGCCTCGGAACATCCGCCATGAACACCGTCAACGTAGCCACTGTCAAACGTCAAGTAGGATAATTGCAGGCTGAAATTCCAAACATTAAAACCCAATTAAACAAGCAGCAACAACACTTGCAAACAATCGGGTAAACCCTACGTGGCACCGTCGTAGTACTCAATGCTCACAGTGTCGCTTTGAACAAAACGCTCCAGACGGTTAACTCTTTGCTTTCAGTAGTGCAACTTGACCTTGCCCACATCCAGCTTGTGAATATGCTATTGTCTGATATGCTACAAGAAATCAGCTCCTCTGTGGATAGCCTATATATATATATATATATTTGATAAAAATACTCCAGTATACTCATTATGCTATATTCAAGTATGTATGAAGTACTTTTATTCAATCAAGGTTATGTATCCGTCCAAAATGTGAATTTTTGGAGAGGTGAAACTGGAGCTAGTCACGTGGACCCCAGACCCAGGATCCAATCAGAGAACAGAGACCTCCCAAATGGGCGTGACTGCGCCTCCTATGAGAAAGGACCGCTAACCAGCCTAACTTCAGCCGTTACAAGTCAAATACCAGAAGAACAGAGTGAAAATATGCTGGACCCATCGGCTCGGTCATAACGACAAAAGTAAGCTAAATTCGTCATCTTCAGAGCTGATATCGAATTAAGTCTCTTAAAATTATACCCTAATTAAATCATTTAGCAACACATCATTCACAAGTCATATAGCCTAGCCAAGTATTAAATTCGAACTGGTTTCACCTGCATTGATTCCGTGAGATTTTGACGATTGTGCTATGTTTATCAACCTATTTTCTTTCCTTTTAATAAAGTGTTTCCATTATTTGAAATAATACATGTGTGGAGTTTGTTCTTTAAGAGTCTGAAAATCCTGAGAACTCATTCCCTTAGCGTTGACAGTATTTCAATATTTTATAGATTATTAATATCTTTGTCATTTAATTCAGTAATAATAATAATTATTATAAGTGATAATCACCATTAAACATAACTCAAATACTGTTACTCCGCTACATATGCATCATTGTAAGTCATCTTTCTTTATTGTAACTACAGTCACAGATGAACATAAACTGACTCTGTTTTCATTTGCAGCAGGGAAATCCAACCGTCTGCGACATGGTTCAGGAAACTCATGGAAATCCGAGAGAAATAGTTTCTGGGTTAGACAATCTTTGTAAAATATCACTAAAAGAGCACCACCAATAAATAAACACATACTCTGCCACTATAAATAGAAGCTACAAGTAGCCAGACTGAAGTTTGACTGTACATCATGACGATGTTTATGAAGAGAACAAACACAATCCATTGTAGAAATGTAGTCATAGAAATAAATGTTTTACGTGGTCTAACTTCAGTTGATTAGTCAGATTTCATATACAAAGTTAAAGAGACCCCTCCCTCTCTCCTCCTGACTCTTATAGTACACCACTACTATCTACTTTATCTGCTCCTCCACCTGCTCCTCTCTTCACTCAGCACAGAGAGTCATCACACACTGACAAGATGCTGCCAGCACTCTGCACTCTCTTCACTGCTCTCTCATGTAAGATTTCACAATACTGGAGCTCCTCAGCATTTACCTCTATCTAATGTGAGCATCAACTAATGTAACATGGATGCTGCTTTTATTGCAGGTGTCAGTGGTGTGACTGTGGTGACCCAGAAGCCCCCTGTTCTCACAGCCACTAAAGAAGAGAAGATCACTCTTCACTGTAATCTGGGTTCTGTTACTAACAGTGGAGTACGTTGGTATAAACAGATTCCAGGAGGAGTTCCACAGAATGTTTTGTATTATATGCACAGCGTTAGTGCACCCTCATATGGATCTGGCTTCTCGTCTCCTAAAGTCACATCAACACACTCGTCTCCGTCTGATTACACTTTGATCATTGATAAAGTAGAGGTAGGAGACTATGCAGTGTATTACTGTCAGACATATGACAGCTCTGTTAATGAGCATGTATCACAGTGATTTACACCACGACAAAAACCTTGTCACTCTTCACATTCACTTCTGCTTTCAGACAGCTGTAGACCCACAGAAACTCCAATCAAAGAAGCATTTTGTATCAGAGAAAGTGATATGCTTTGTAAAATTGGTACATATAAGAAAACCAATTGAAATTGTTACAAAACCACAATGTGACACTCTTCTGAAGATCACATAAGCTTTGTTTATTAGGCAGCCTTTTTCAGTTTAAATGTATACTCACACGAATAAAACCCACAAACAAGAAGATTTTCACTCACAATGACTTTATGAAATGCACTGGAATCTATAAATGTATCCTGTCTAGACATAATCACCTATATGTTGAACAAAATATTCATTTTCAATTGTTCAGTAACACAACGCATTGCTAGAAGTGGGACTTTTTGAAAATAAGTTTAAGATTCTTAAAAATGTATGATTTACTCCACACAGTTATATGTCATATATATAAGAATAGAACAGTAATACACCACATCACAACCTAAAACCCATAGGACACAACTGTAAACACACAAAACCCACTTAACAAACAAGTGAGCCACTCACGCATCATGGAAGCCATGCATTTTATTAACTACTCTCCATTTCTCCTACACACACACACACATGATGAGGAACACACTGTATTTAATCATGTACGTAACCAATAAACAGTCTCTGAAAACATTCCCCACTGCAGAAACAGTTTACTATAGTTGTGTCAGTGAAGAAAGTCTCAGCTGATTGGCTGATTAGAGATTCAGGTCCCTCCCTCAGTTCCCTATGAAAGCTCCCTCCACTCTCTCCTCTCTTCATCCTCCACTCTGTTCATCCCTCTGCTGATCACACAGACAACATGCTGCCAACTCTCTGTGTTCTACTCCCTGCTCTGGCATGTAAGATCTCTCCTCCTGCTTTCCTCTCTACACTGATGAGGTGTGTGTGTGACTAGGAGTGTGTGTAAAATGTGATTGATGCTCATACACTTCAATGTTGCTTTATGTTTCAGGGGTCACTTCACAGAAAATTGTGACACAGACCCCTTCAGTGCAAACAGAGCCGGGCCGCACTGTCAGTCTGGACTGTAACATCGCAAAGTATGAAGGCTACTATGTCTCTTGGTATAAACAGATTCCACAAGCAGCTCCTCAGTTTCTGTTGACATTGCTTTACTCTGGCAGCTCTCCTGATAAATATGGAGATGATTTTCCATCTGCACGCATCACATCCAAAGCCTCAACAAGCACCGACTACCAGCTAATAATCAGTAAAGTGGAGGTAGGAGACTCTGCAGTGTATTACTGTGGAACATGGGACAACTCTGTTAAAGCATTTGTATCACAGTGATAGAGAGCAGGACAAAAACCTCCTCACTGTTCACACTGACATCTCCATCTGACTGAGCACATCTCAGCTTCAGCAGAAAAGTGGAGTGGAAAAGTAGTCTATTGAGCAGGAAGTGGGAAGAAATCCCAGGAGAACAGAGCTGTGGAATTCCCAGAAACTGAAACGGGATGTGGAAGGACTCAGTGCTGATCACAGACAGTAGAAGAGAGAGCTGAAGTCTAGAGGAGGTTTCAGTTGCGCTACTTTCACTTCTGAAACTGAGGAGGTTCATGTACGGGTGATGATATGAAATGAAGCACTGTGGTATTCGGACAAGGAACAAAGCTGTTCGTCACCGGTAAGAAACTCTTCTCTTTATCTACACTTCACTTCTTTAATGTTTCAGACTCAGCTTTAGCAATCTAAATGCTACTTTATAACACTGAATAAGGATTTTGTCTATTTTTATTGTGTGTTTAAAAGAAGGAGAGCATTAGAGTTGGAAGTAGACGTAAACCAAAGGAAGATCAATGATCTATAATTTCAGAATCAAACCCTGACTGTGTTCCTCTGCTGTGAAATTTGATAGTGGATAAATATGAAAACAGTACTTGCTGATTGGAAAGTATGCTGTAAGTCAGCTATTGCTGAAGTTACATTGCTCTCATTGCTGTCTGATGCATATGTTTTGATGCCACAGATAAGTTCTCTTGATTTACTAACTGGAAAATTAGAAATAGATCTCAACAGATATCACACGTCTGGTATTATAAAGCATACTTTGTATTTAATTTTTTCCAATATAAATTATATGTTAAAATACATGTTGTGCATTACATATGACGCATTAGACACAATTGCGTTTGTTGTCTATTATTGATTTGGAATATAAAATAACCAGATAAGAGCTTTCCAAACTTCTACATGCAACCCTTTCAAAATTAAGCAAACTATGCTTTAAGTCATTTTTTTTTTAATCTTTTATTCTCATTGTTTGTAGTGTATTAAATCATGTCTTTATCTGTTTCTCTGATCAGACGCTTCTGCCCCGGCTCCTGTTCTGACCCTCTTCCCTCCGTCCAGTGAAGAGCTGAAGTCTAACAAAGCCTCTCTAGTGTGTGTGGTCAGTGATATGCCCACTGGGTTTGCTGATGTGAGCTGGCTGGTGGACAGTAAAGCGGTCAGCAGTGGAGTGACCACTGGCTCTGCAGAGCAGCAAACCAATAAGAAATTCAGACTGAGCAGCTTTTTGACCATTGAGAGGTCAGAGTGGGAGAAAGATAAAGACGTAACGTGTCAAGTGTCTTCTGCCTCAAAAACCGCCAGTAAAAAGTTGAAGAAGTCTGAATGTATTGTCTGAACCTGATCACATCTGATACATCTTCATTCTTTTATTCTTCACAGTAACAGAGCTTCATAGAAACAGTAGTTTAACGTGTAGTGACAGAACACTGACGTCATTAACAAGCACTGGATCATCTCCTGCTGACGTAGTCATTTATCTTTTCTGTTTTATAACATGTTTGTTTGCTGAAGTTTAATAAAATGCATTACTAAAGAAACTGTTGTTCATTTTTCATGGTGATGGAGAGTCCAGTATAATGTTCTAGATATTAATCAGAGACCTCAGCAGCTCAATGAAACACATGTAGAGAATAAGAGTGAGAATGACTAAAGGAGTGAAACATGTTTCTACAGGATTATAAAATGATAAGATAATAAACTGACTGTAGAGTGAAGAGAGATATGGACATTCAGCTACACTGAGATGTTGTGAAACCTGTGGTCACTGATAATGTCACTGGAAATGAAAAATAATGATCTAAAGCAGATCAGAGTCAGTGGTCACTGTCCAGACAAGTGCAGTACAGAGAGTGAATTCAAATGTCAGGCTCCAGTGAGAGATTCAGATCCTGAGGCTTAAACTACACTCAAAAAGAGCTAAAAGACTTAAGTTCATATCTTTATATTTAAGTTTTACTGCTACTCAAACAACAGATATACAAATTAAAACGCTAAAAAAACGTGAAAGTCCTTTTTATGTGACATGGAATAAACAAAATGTCGAAAAGGGGATGTGCTCAGTGACCACGTTGTGAACCGTAGACCGTGACCTATGGACTATTAGTGAAGAGCGTCATCTGTCCGCAGAATTGAGACACATCACACATTAAGACACAGGATACACCTGCTCAATTCTGTGCTGTTATTTTAACTCTATGCAAATCAAGACAAGTTTCCATTTCTACTTTCAAGCGTAGAAACCCATGCTGGTAACAAATGCAATGATGTGTTATTGTTTTATTTTATTATTGGTAAAACAAATTAACTTAATAGTTGAAAATAAAATTAAGTAAAATTATGAAGGACACGACTCTCTCATGTAAGATTTCACAACACTGGATCTCCTCAGCATTTACCTCCATCTAATGTGAGCATCGACTAATGTAACATGGATGCTGCTTTTATTGCAGGTGTCAGTGGTGTGACTGTTTTGACCCAGAAGCCCCCTGTTCTCACAGCCACTAAAAGAGAGAAGATCACTCTACAATGTAATCTGGGGTCTGTTTTTGATCAAACTACTCGATGGTATAAACAGGTTCCAGGAGGAGATCCGCAGTTTGTGTTAAGTAATTACATTGGCCAAAGCTCTACATATGGATCTGGCTTCTCGTCTCCTAAATTCACATCAGAATGTTCATCGGTATCTGACTGTACTTTGATCATTGATAAAGTAGAGGTAGGAGACTCAGCAGTGTATTACTGTAACACATGGGATAACTCTGCAGAAAGATACATTGCACAGTGATTCAGACATTAACTTCTGCTTTTTGACAGCAGTAGAAGTACAGTAATATCAACAGGATCCTACTCTACACAATTGGGCATTGTGCTGCATTTGCTGTTATTTAATTAATGTTTGAATAGATGGGACTAGATGTTAGTGTGTGTATGAATTTAATGAGAATAAACACTACTATACTTATGCTATGTAATGATCTTGATTTGTTTATATAAATTTGAGTAACATGAGTTTACACAAATAAAATGGGTAAATTCTGTTGAAATATTGTTAGTATTGTTTAAACGACACATAATGTCTTTGATGTGAAATAATGGCATCCCCTTTGTGAATCAGTTCCTAAACTGAGTGAGAAATAGCTCCCTTGTAAAGCATTAACTAAAGGTGAGTATGTATGTGAATGACTCAGTCTTTGGAATGAGTTAATGGATACAAACCAGTTCAGTTCCATCTGGTGCTTCAATTAATTAAATAAATAAATAAATAATTCAAATGAAGATCAGAAATGTGGTGAGGTTCTAGGGTGAAATGTGTTGTCCTGTTTGTGTGTTTGTTGATGCACACTTATGGAAATTAGCTATAATGTCGTGGTGGTCATTTGATGAGGATAATCTACTTTTAATGTGATACACTGCTATACGTTCATGATTATAACATTTAGAAAATGAATGCCTGTCTAGAACGATGGATGACTAAAAGATCTTACATTTTTTTCAGGGTTCATGGTTTGTTGGGTATGATATGCTCTTCTAACTGTATATATCTCATCAGAAGAATGGTTGATCATTTATATTAGTAATTATAAAATATGAATTGATCATTTGTGAACTTTATTAAAGCAGTGAATCGTTACATGTTTTGTGTTCTCTGCTTCATCTTGTGCTGATCAACCCCTTTTAATTGTGATAGATCAATGTAAAGCACAAATTCACAGTTTTTTTTTATTATTATTATCACAGATGCTGTGATTGGTGCAGCATTTTGGATGACACAGCTTCCTCCTACAATAAAGACAAGGTTTCTATTCTCTGCTCCAAGAAGAACTCATTTCACACCACTAATAATAAAAATATTTCTGGCAAGAATCCTAAATTTACACTGCCCTCCATCAATTAAACCTGATTACATTTATATGTCACTCCAGATAACAATGTGTATGTTGTAAATAAGCACAAAGATGATGTTGTGCTCTTGCACTGCCTCATATCTAAAATCCTGGACACTCCATTGTAGTAATCTGAAACACTGAGATAATTCAGGATATTGCTTTACTCCTGTTCCATTGGTGGGTAACCAGCCTTAATTTTGCTGGTTCAGATTATTTAGGTAGGAACCATTCTAAATTCTGGAGGCTGCTAACTGTATGACATGAAACACAGATGGAAAGTGCTACAGAACTAAACAACTTAAGTTACCAATTAGTTTCTGTGGTGATTCATACTGTGAATAAAAATTTACAGAAAATTTAACTTCAGCCACATTGAAACAATGGGCATTTTTTGTCCTCAAACACACCATTCCACCCTAAAAGATGTTGCGCTTCTGAGTGCAAACAAACGAAGGAGAACTTCATTTCCCCACAATTGTGGACATTGCTTTTAAACTGCTAATTGCAATTTTCCTAACCAATCATGCAACTGTGAATTAAACTACAATTATTTCCTACAAATGAAAGTACAAGACTGTATTAATAACAATGAAGATCAAGCTTTAAATTTGAACACTGACTGTAAAATGCCAGGGTTTAATTTAACTGTGGTCAGATACACAGCGCCAGTTTCTGATTGGTCTAACTATTCAAATGTCATCACTTAAGCATTATTAAGACCTATAAAATGTAAACTGTAATTAATATTGCAGCTTTCTTGATTTGAAAAACAAAAAACACTTTCTCAATTTTCAATTTCAATTTAAATGCAATTCGTATTTCAGCTCTGTTCCACGGCACATTATAGTTAAGTGTGATCCATTGGGTGTGGTGTAGTTGAACACCCCTTCCTGCCTCCTCCTGACTCTTATAGCACCCCCCTGCTTTCTCTCCTTTATCTGCTCCTCTAGCTGCTCACCTCCTCACTCAGCACAGAGAGTCATCACACACTGACAAGATGCTGCCAGCACTCTGCACTCTCTTCACTGCTCTCTCATGTAAGATTTCACAACACTGGAGCTCCTCAGCATTTACCTCCATCTAATGTGAGCATCAACTAATGTAACATGGATGCTGCTTTTATTGCAGGTGTCAGTGGTGTGACTATGGTGACCCAGAACCCCCCTGTTCTCACAGCCACTAAAGGAGAGAAGACCACTCTGCACTGTAATCTGGGGTCTGTTAATAATGATGCTCGTTGGTATAAACAGGTTCCAGGAGGGGTTCCGCAGTTTGTGTTAAAGAATTATCACAGCTGGAGCTCTCCTTCATATGGATCTGGCTTCTCGTCTCCTAAATTCACATCAACACACTCGTCTCAGTCTGATTACACTTTGATTATTGATACAGTGGAGGTAGGAGACTCTGCAGTGTATTACTGTCACACATATTACAGCTCTGCTCAAGAGAACGTACCACAGTGATTCACACCATGACAAAAACCTCCTCACTGCTCACATTCACTTCTGCTTTCACACAGCTGTGGAAGTATAATGTCCTTAAGAGGAACATATAATATTGACTTGGGTATTTAGTGTTTTATTATATTTAAAGAGTGTTTTAATAGATGGCAGTACAAAAAAATAAATAAACTAAAATCAAGCTGGTCAATTATACCTTCAGCTAACAGGCTAGCAGGTCCTTCTATTAATATTTTGTGTTAGGTTTTTCTGCAATGCAGAAAACATCTTACTCTAATCACTTGTAAGGTTCAAATTCAGTGCCAAATTAATTTTGCCACAATTTTACCTAAAAAAAACAGTGGAATAAATAAATGTCATGTAATAATAAAGAGTTCTACTGTATCATCATTACAATTTACAAATCACTGTAACATTCATTCATTCATTCATTCATTATCTGTAACCGCTTATCCAATTCAGGGTTGCGGTGGGTCCAGAGCCTACCTGGAATCATTGGGCGCAAGGCGGGGTCACTGTAACATGATTAATATTATATGTCACTGTACATGCTGTACATAAACACTGTTGTTTGAATCCTACCCCTCAACACTAAGGTTGACGTGGCTGTTTATGGTCCTTCACAGTGGTCACCAGGTAGGCACCGCCCCTCAACAGTGTTTCACTAAATTAAGTCCACATTCACTTCTGCTTTAACACAGCTGTAGAAACACAGTATCATGCACAGGACCCTATATTACTCAAGGGGAAGAGGAAAGGTTAACATTTAACAGATACCAAAATTTATTTGAAAATTATTTCAGTATTAAAAGGCAGACAAAATGAAGAAATTATGGAAGAGAAAAGATATATATAAGAAATGAGAAAAGAAAGAGAAAAGGGCAACAAAACAATTCAATCTCGAAGGTACAAAAAGCTACATGAAATTAAATATCAAATGTGGAGAAGACAATTAAACTCCCATTAAATCTGCAGATGCAGACTCTCTCCACCTGCTCCCAATGGATTATAGAACTATAGTAAAAATCTCATTTAAATCCCACTGATCAAAACATGAGGATTTTTGTTATAATAAAATATACAATGTAAATTCATCTATGTCTTTAAAGCAAATCAAAACCTAATAATTACTCAGTGAAAACCACTGTGTATCATCTCTCAGTACGGCTACTTAAGCAGTGTCTTACATCTTGTTCATCCTCGATCAGCATGAAGGGCTACACTCTGGATGCTCCATCAGCTTTAAGATAAGTCCAAACAATTTCTTACATCATGTGTTTTTTCTTGAAACAATCAGTTTGCAAAAGTCAGAGGCGCAGCTGTGGCCTAATAAAGAAGCGGACTTTGGACTGGAAGGTCTTGGATGTGATCTCCACGACTGGTAAAAAGAATTGGAGGTGGTTGAGTGAAAGAAGAATTTCTCTCAATCCATCACTTTCTCTGTTTTTCAAAGAAATCAGCTGAGGTTTATTTTTCACACCTCGGAACTGAATTTGAATAAAACAAAACATGCTTTTCTTGTCATTGTGCAGCAGTTTAACCAAACTGTGCTTCCTCATTTAACCTCTCAGTGGCAGTGAACACACACACACACTGGTGCACTAGGGCAGTGATTACACACACACACACACACACAGAGGGAAGGGCAGCCATAACAGTGCCTGGGGAGAAGTTGGGGGTTAGGTGCTTTGTTCAAGGATACATCAGCCATGGATGTTGAGGGAAGAGACAGTGCTGTTTCTCCATACCTCCGGCCCCTTTGCAGGGAATCAAACCAGCAACCTAATCTGGGGTCTTCTGTCTCTTGTTTTTAATTAGTTTTAGTTTATTTGCATGTTTTCATATCACAAAAATATGAGACCTCATTGCTTTGATGCAGTTTGTTTTATAAAACATCATTCTTTCCCTGCCCCTTTCTCTCATAGACAGACTGTGGGAATTAATGTTAATGTGAATGTGAGAGGAGAGGGGGTAGGTGGCAGTGAAGGATCAGAGTGAAGTGCACTGACCTGGAGATTTCCACAAGTGAGGACTAAAATTTGATCTCACTGTACATCATGATGAAGTCTATTAAAAGAACAAAGACCACACAAACACAACAAAAGTAATGTCTTTTTGTAAGATTAAGAAATATATATTTTTAAGAAAAACACTACATTGAAAAGATGAATATTTAATTCCAGGGACAGGTCACATCCCTTCAGTATGCACCTCTCACGTCTAAATCCCAGTAAAATACCTGAAGTAGTCATAGAAAAGAATGTTTTGTGTTGTGTGACCTCAGTTGATTAGTCAGGGTTCATACACAAATTAAAGTGAATATAAGACAACTCTAGATATTTTTGTAAAGTGTGGCGAGATGTATTTTCTGCTGCAGTTTATTCAACTTTATTTAAACTCAGAATGTAAATTTAAAGTGAGTGATTGTTTGGCTGAGATCACTTTAGTCCAGTAATGTTTATTACTAATTAATCATTTTCAAGGTTGTAGTGAATGTTACTCCATTGTACCTTCATTATATCAGGCTCAATCCAGAGGCTTTTTTCATTACCACAACATTTCAGCATCTACATCAGATTTATAATGAGAAATATTCTACGTTCAAGGAATAAGACAGTGTTTCTATATGGATGGATTAATAGTGTTTATGTATTTTGATATGTATTATGTATTTCCATGTCAGGAATTATTTTGACAAAACTTTATGCAAATAAATAATTATTACCTTCTACAGCACAAGAATGTAAATGATACACGTGGTGTGTTAGTGTTGTCTACAGCCCCCACCTTCTCCCCCCTCCTGACTCTCTTATAGCACACCCCTGTTCCCTCTCCTTTATCTGCTCCTCCAGCTGCTCATCTCTTCACTCAGCACAGAGAGTATATCACACACTGACAAGATGCTGCCAGCACTCTGCACTCTCTTCACTGCTCTCTCATGTAAGATTTCACAACACTGGAGCTCCTCAGCATTTACCTCCATCTAATGTGAGCATCAACTAATGTAACATGGATGCTGCTTTTATTGCAGGTGTCAGTGGTGTGACTATGGTGACCCAGAAGCCCCCTGTTCTCACAGCCACTAAAGGAGAGAAGACCACTCTGCACTGTAATCTGGGGACTGTTACTGGCAGTGGTCCTCATTGGTATAAACAGATTCCAGGAGGAGCTCCACAGTTTGTGTTAAGGAATCATAACAGCTATAGCTCTCCTTCATATGGATCTGGCTTCTCGTCTCCTAAATTCACATCAACATACTCATCTCAGTCTGATTACACTTTGATTATTGATACAGTGAAGGTAGGAGACTCTGCAGTGTATTACTGTCACACATATTACAGCTCTGTTAATGAGCATGTATGACAGTGATTTACACCACAACAAAAATCTTGTCACTCTTCACATTCACTTCTGCTTTCACACAGCTGTAGAAACATAAACTCCTATTAAATAATCATTTTGAATCAGAGACCAAAATGGAGAAGTGATATGCTTTGTAAAATTGATACATAT
Source organism: Hoplias malabaricus (assembly GCF_029633855.1). NCBI lineage: Eukaryota > Metazoa > Chordata > Actinopteri > Characiformes > Erythrinidae > Hoplias > Hoplias malabaricus. Next base: position 32,308,565 of record NC_089812.1, on the reverse strand, counting down.
AAGAAAACGGATTGAGATCTTGTTACAAAAACACAATGTGACACTCTTCTGAAGATCACATAAGCTTTGTTTATTAGGCAGCCTTTTTCAGTTTAAATGTATACCCACACTTATAAAACCCACAAACAAGAAGATTTTCACTCACAATCATGAAATCTATAAATTCATCCTGTCTAGTCTTAATCACCTATATGTTGAACTAAATACTCATTTTCAATTTTTCAGTAACACAACCCATTGCTAGAAGTGGGACTTTTTGAAACACGTTTAAGATTCTTAAAAAATTATGATTTACTCCACACAGTTATATGTCATATATATATAAGAATAGAACAGTAATACACCACATCACAACCTAAAACCCATAGGACACAACTGTAAACACATTCATTATCTGTAACCGCTTATCCAATTCAGGGTCACGGTGGGTCCAGAGCCTACCTGGAATCATTGGGCGCAAGGCAGGAATACACCCTGGAGGGGGCGCCAGTCCTTCACAGGGCAACACAGACACACATTCACTCACACTCACTTTTAAGTCACCAATCCACCTACCAACATGTTTTTTTTTTTGGACTGTGAGAGGAAACCGGAGCACCCAGAGGAAACCCACGCGGACACGGGGAGAACACACCACACTCCTCACAGACAGTCACCCAGAGCGGGAATCGAACCCACAACCTGCAGGTCCCTGACTGCAACACTACCTGCTGCGCCACCGTGCTGCCCCATAATTTTATTAACTACTCTCACACTGTATTAAATCATGCATGTGGCTAATAAATACAGTCTCTGAAAACATTCCCCACTGCAGAAACAGTGCACTATAATTGTGTCAGTGAAGAAAGTCTCAGCTGATTGGCTGATTAGAGATTCAGGTCCCTCCCTCAGTTCCCTATGAAAGCTCCCTCCACTCTCTCCTCTCTTCATCCTCCACTCTGTTCATCCCTCTGCTGATCACACAGACAACATGCTGCCAACTCTCTGTGTTCTACTCCCTGCTCTGGCATGTAAGATCTCTCCTCCTGTTTTTCTCTCTACACTGGTGAGGTGTGTGTGTGACTAGGAGTGTGTGTGAAATGTGATTGTTGCTCATACACTTCAATGTTGCTTTATGTTTCAGGGGTCACTTCACAGAAAATTGTAACACAAACCCCTTCAGTGCAAACAGAGCCAGGCAGCACTGTCAGTCTGAACTGTAACGTCGCAAAGGATGAAGGCAACTCTGTCTACTGGTATAAACAGATTCCACAAGCAGCTCCTCAGTTTGTGTTGAAGTTTGATCTTTCTTACAATTCTCACTCTAAATATGGAGATAATTTTACAACTGTGCGCTTCGATTCTGAAGCCTCTACAAGCATGGACTACCAGCTAATAATCAGTAAAGTGGAGGTAGGAGACTCTGCAGTGTATTACTGTCAAATATGGGACTCTGGTCTAGCTGTATCACAGTGATAGAGAGCAGGACAAAAACCACCTCACTGTTCACACTCACTTCTCCATTTTACTGAGTACAGCAAATCCACAGCTACAGCAAAACAGTAGAGTGTGAGTCTCTTAGACCAAACATGGGCAGAAATCCCAGGAGAACAGAGCTGTGGAATTCCCAGAAACTGAAACGGGATGTGGAAGGACTCAGTGCTGATCACAGACAGTAGAAGAGAGAGCTGAAGTCTAGAGGAGGTTTCAGTTGCGCTACTTTCACTTCTGAAACTGAGGAGGTTCATGTACGGGTGATGATATGAAATGAAGCACTGTGGTATTCGGACAAGGAACAAAGCTGTTCGTCACCGGTAAGAAACTCTTCTCTTTATCTACACTTCACTTCTTTAATGTTTCAGACTCAGCTTTAATACAAACTGCTACTTTATAACACTGAATAAGGATTTTGTCTATTTTTATTGTGTGTTTAAAAGAAGGAGAGCATTAGAGTTGGAGGCAGACATGAACCAAAGGAAGATCAATGATCTATAATTTCAGAATCAAAACCTGACTGTGTTCCTCTGTTGTGAAATTTGATAGTGGATAAATATGAAAACAGTACTTGCTGATTGGAAAGTATGCTGTAAGTCAGCTATTGCTGAAGTTACATTGCTCTCATTGCTGTCTGATGCATGTTTTGATGCCACAGATAAGTTCTATTGATTTTTTTACTGGAAAATAAGCAATAGCTTTCAACACATGTCCTTTATTTTAAAGTATAATTACAAATTATCTGCTAAATGTAAAATATGTTTAATAAATATGCCATAAAACGAGGTCTGGGTAAACTTTTTGGAAGACTTTGTATTTTATTTTTTCCAAAATAAATTATATGTTAAAATATATTTTCTATATTAAATATGAAGCCTTAGCCATAACTGAGTTTGTCGTCTATTACTGAGTTTGAGAATAAAACAAAATAACATCACCTGACCACAGCTTTCCAAAAATCTCAGTAAAACTACTTTAAAGTTAAGCAAACTATGCATTAAGTCATTTAAAAATAATAATAAATAAAATGTTTATATGTAAAACAGTTTAATATTTACTACACACTCTATAAGACAAAGTATAAGTTCAATTAACTCATTTAAATCAAATGAAGTGTTAGAACAGGAGTGTTCCATTAGAACATGACAAAAATGTTTAATTCGCATTGTTTGTAGTGTATTAAATCATGTCTTTATCTGTTTCTCTGATCAGACGCTTCTGCCCCGGCTCCTGTTCTGACCCTCTTCCCTCCGTCCAGTGAAGAGCTGAAGTCTAACAAAGCCACTCTAGTGTGTGTGGTCAGTGATATGCCCACTGGGTTTGCTGATGTGAGCTGGCTGGTGGACAGTAAAGCGGTCAGCAGTGGAGTGACCACTGGCTCTGCAGAGCAGCAAACCAATAAGAAATTCAGACTGAGCAGCTTTTTGACCATTGAGAGGTCAGAGTGGGAGAAAGATAAAGACGTAACGTGTCAAGTGTCTTCTGCCTCAAAAACCGCCAGTAAAAAGTTGAAGAAGTCTGAATGTATCGTCTGAACCTGATCACATCTGATACATCTTCATTCTTTTATTCTTCACAGTAACAGAGCTTCATAGAAACAGTAGTTTAACGTGTAGTGACAGAACGCTGACGTCATTAACAAACACTGGATCATCTCCTGCTGACGTAGTCATTTATCTTTTCTGTTTTATAACATGTTTGTTTGCTGAAGTTTAATAAAATGCATTACTAAAGAAACTGTTGTTCATTTTTCATGGTGATGGAGAGTCCAGTATAATGTTCTAGATATTAATCAGAGACCTCAGCAGCTCAATGAAACACATGTAGAGAATAAGAGTGAGAATGACTAAAGGAGTGAAACATGTTTCTACAGGATTATAAAATGATAAGATAATAAACTGACTGTAGATTGAAGAGAGATATGGACATTCAGCTACACTGAGATGTTGTGAAACCTGTGGTCACTGATAATGTCACTGGAAATGAAAAATAATGATCTAAAGCAGATCAGAGTCAGTGGTCACTGTCCAGACAAGTGCAGTACAGAGAGTGAATTCAAATGTCAGGCTCCAGTGAGAGATTCAGATCCTGAGGCTTAAATTACACTCAAAAAGAGCTAAAAGACTTAAGTTCATATCTTTATATTTAAGTTTTACTGCTACTCAAACAACAGATATACAAATTAAAACGCTAAAAAAAAACGTGAAAGTCCTTTTTATGTGACATGGAATAAACAAAATGTCGAAAAGGGGATGTGCTCAGTGACCACGTTGTGAACCGTAGACCGTGACCTATGGACTATTAGTGAAGAGCGTCATCTGTCCGCAGAATTGAGACACATCACACATTAAGACACAGGATACACCTGCTCAGTTCTGTGCTGTTATTTTAACTCTATGCAAATCAAGACAAGTTTCCATTTCTACTTTCAAGTGTAGAAACCCATGCTGGTAACAAATGCAATGATGAGTTATTGTTTTATTTTATTATTGGTAAAACAAATTAACTTAATAGTTGAAAATAAAATTAAGTAAAATTATGAAGTACACTCCCTTCACTGCTCTCTCATCTAATCTCTCATTAGATGCACCTCCATCAACAAATGGAGGAACAACAACAAATGTTCAGGGATACAATCACACCTCTTCACTGTTTAAAAAAGGTGCTTACTCTAGTATGTACTGCTTTTAATGTTATTTAAGTATTGTTTTAATAGCTGGGAAAATGTGTTAATTTGCATATGTTAATAGTCTTGGAAGTGTTTAGAAGATTAACCATTAGTAGTTGTTTTTGTTTGTTTGTTTGTTTGTTTGTTTTCACCAGTAGGTAAAACCCAAAACCTGTAGATTAGGAAACTTATAACTCATAGCATATCTGTATGGTACATGAGTTACACTAAACCATAAGCACATTATCTGCCTCACACTTTGTTTAAAGCACTAAACACAGTTCCCTATATTACACACACACACACACACACACACACACCATATGAATCTGAAAGCCCTGTGTTTCTTTTGAAAAACAAACACTGCCAAACAAATGCCAGACCTAGGGGAGATCTGAGTAAATCATAAAGTGTTTCAGATAAAGTTGCCAGATAAATTGAACCATACACTCTCATTTATCTCTCTCATCTTGTCTCCTTTATGTCTCATTCTATTTCTTACAAGAATTTTAGGAGCATCACTATTATGTCTGCTGAGCCGTTACAAACCAACCTATGTGCAACAAAATTTTGCTGTGGGTGAATATTTTTCAGTTTACCTCATTTCCATCTATTCTGCAGCAGCAAGAAAAAAGATGTTAAATTGTATGGCAGGTCCAGAAAGCGTTGTTTTTAATATTGTGTCAGTTTAGCACATATATTTTCTACTCCACCTGATTTCGTTTCCTACTCATTTTCATACACCACCAGTTTTGTAGTTTCCTAGCCATTTTCGTTTCCAAACTTCTTTTGTAATCCCCTCATTTTTTGTTTCCTACATGTTTTCGTACTCCACCGGTTTTTGTACTCACCATTTTTAGTTTCGTACCCGTTAGTGCAACTTGATGCAAAGTTTCCATTCCTTGAAATGCTCCTTCCACTTTGAATATGAGTTATTTTCAATAACGTCAGTGCCTTGGATAAGCGGTTACAGAAAATGAATGAATGAATGAATTTATTTGCTGTTAGTTTGCTGCATGTACCTGTAAAATAAAATAGAGGTGGACAGGCTGGACACGGTACTTGTTTCTAATAAGTGGACATGTCTAGGGTGACCAGACGTCCTCTTTACGCCGGACATGTCCTCTTTTCGTCCGGTATTCTAAAACTGTCCGGGATTTTGCCGTCCATAGTCTTCCCCCTGTTCCAATTCTTTCAAAAAGCCCTGATGCCTTTCTTGAAGTGTGCACTTTGATGACGTATGATGACGTTGTTTTAGGTGAGGAAAATGGCAGCACCGGGATCAAGTGTTCAAGGGGTCGGAGCTCAACTGGGACACTTGTGCTTACATCACATTCAGCCGAGATCCGCTCCACATCAGTGTTTTACTGGAGCCTTGAACAGAAATTTTTTGAAAGTTAAGGTAATTTATCATAGTCTCTTCTTCGCATTTGGAAGCGTCTCTTTGTCACACGAGCCTTTCACTTTCTGCTCTATATATTAAAAAACTGAAAGTCGTCACTTCTGTCCCTATGACGACACAAACACACGGACACACCTGACCGTTACTGACTTTCTGACGAGTTACATCTGCGCAGTTTTTCTGTTTAACATTAACTTTAGAAGAAAACATGCCAACTCATTACGGAACAGGGTGAGACTGAATAATAGCTCTCAATACAGTATGTTTTATCTGCTAGACCTTATAAAATATAAGTATTTTTACATAAATGTCTTGATCCCAGTGATGATCTAATCATTTATCAAGTCTGTATTACTTCTGGTTGATAAAATGTGGTGATTGCTTTTAGTATCGTTTAAAAAACACAGTTAAAAAGTAAAAACTCATCAGTTTCTGTCATGATCATGAGTTTTCTGGTGTAAACAAGTCACTTTAATACAGGACTTCAGTTTTGTAGTTTGGTATGAACAGGATATAACAGGTTTCAGTGATAATAAACTATCAAGAAATGACAAAAATATGATTTGATTATTTTTGCTTAGGGCCAAATGTTGAATGGAAAGGAATCTGTCCAAAAAGGCATTTTTTTACCTTGTTAAAGAGTATCTGTTTATGTATTAAATTCAGCAGCATAGCTGCATGGTTATGGAAGCATTTGTGCTGCCAACCTGCCCCATGTGTCCTCTTCTTTAAAAAAAATTAAATATGGTCACCCTAAACATGTTATTTTTTTGTATGGCTCAAGACCATCCACATATTAAATTATAAAACATATTTAGATATCTAGAATGATGGAGAAAGAGAGAGCTTAGGTTGTCACTTATGTATTTAATTTTTTTTAGTAATGGCAAATGTGTAGATTAACTGACCCTTTTATGCTGCGCTGTGTCAAAGAGGCACTGAAATGACTGCAGCTTTGTCAAAGTAAATTGGATAAAATGCCTAACTCACAGTTTGTTAACATAAAAATTGCTAGTCAGAAGTAGTTAGAATTGTACTCTGAACACGGACCTGCAATATTCATATTAATATTATTATGTAAACATATATTCTAAAATAGATATTTTAAAAATACTAAAACAATAAAAATGTGATACATCAGTACATGTAACTGGATAACATCTGAAGGGGATGTGTGAAAGTAGGCCTTATATGTTTAATGCATGTCTTTCATTCTCAATATAGTTCTTTTAGAGCAAGTGCGACTATCACAGAATATTGTTTAGCCCTTAATATAATAATACAAATCTTCACAAACTCTGTCACAATACATCACATTTACATAAATGCTAAAAGCATACCAAAATAGCCCAAAATAGCCCAAAATGGTCTAAAATTATTTATGCAATTTCACTGATTTATAATTTGTCTCAAAGAAATTCACTTGTTTGTGTGTGACAGTAAAGAAATAGTGCAGAACATTGTTGAACAGAGCCTTAGCAGTATTCTTCACCATGTGAGTCCAATGCTGTTGTGTCCAGGACGGTAGAACACAGCGGTTTGATGCCATTTGCTGGCAAATTCACATGCTGTTCTCTTGGATCAGAGTCTGAGGTCAGATAAACGTCCCATAAGCCTTCAGGCATGTCCAGCTCTAGAAGCTTTTGCTTGATACGGAGGTTCTTCTCGATATTCCGCCGCTTGAACTTGAACTGAATGATAGTCTTGGTATAGTGGTTGAGGGCAGTAACGGCAGAGGCCATACAAGTAGCAAAAGAGGCCCATGCCAAACTGGGGAAGAGACGAGATATCGAGATATAAAAAGATTAAACTCATGGATGAAAACACAAAAAATGCATAATTGTGGGTTTCAGTGAACAAACACGACAGGATACAATGCCAAACCCATCACATATTAAAACCTTTTTGTACATTATTTCTCTTTAATTTGTGTTAATACTGTTTTCCTCATGCCCACAATAATCTAATGTATCAGCATAATTTACATATATTTTATTACATACAAATTCTAGTGTATTATTTAAACTGTATTTATTATGTTTTGATCATAAACTAAACCAATTGATCGGTGTGTTTGTGTGGCTTACAGATAAGACCAGCTGTAGTCCCAGGTCTTAGGTTTCCAGTCTTCTGGACCCATAATGACTGCAAGCTGGAAAGCTGTAGTAAACATCATGTGTGCTACCATTCCAAAAAGGCCTAAGGTACACAAATATAAACAATGCACTTGAGTACATTCCTTCAAACAATGACAATCAAATGACACAAACGTTTCTAAATAACTAAAGCTAATGGTATATTTTAAATACAAATGACATTTGGAACTGTATGTTTGTTTGTTTTTTTTTTGTCCAAAATATCACAACTGTATGAATTTGCATGGTACTGTGTGTTCTGCTTACTGAACAAAAATATTAATCACTGCGTTGCTTATTCTGAAAGTGCCCCCAGGCATGAGTGGTCCACTGCAAGTTTCGGGCCTGAAGCAGTGCTGAGATATACACCTACTTCTTTTAAAAACTCACTTTTTCAGTACATTTGCACATAAATTTAGGGATCTGGAGGCTACCAATCAAAAAGTCCAGAAAAGGCCACCCAGTAAGTTTGTGTGCGTGTGTGTGTTTTGCATAATCATTTGCATTTTAGGTTACCCCTTACATAGTGCAGGCACATTTGAATTATACTGCCTAACTGTGGATCTATGGACCTATAGATCTAATAATATGTAATATTCAGTATTATAGATCAACACTGCTAATTAGAAAATCGCTGCATCTCTCTGGGTCATTCTGGCATAGAAAATGCATTGCTTTAAAAAATATTTGTCTCAAGTGATAAAAAAAATGATCAACCTGATTACCATCTCAGATGGGTCAAAAGACAGTAGGGACATATGCTGTGGTCCGATGAGTCCACATTTAAGCTTGTTTTCAGGAAACATAGATGTCATTTTTTGTGTTCCAAAGATGAATAGGACCATCTAGACTTAATGCCATGGGGTGCATCAGTGTCCATGGCATGAGGGACTTACACATGTGTGATTGTACCACTGGCACAGAGGCACAAATTAGTAATTTAGTGATACATGCTGCTATAAAGTTGATATGTTTCCTGGGAATTCCATGTTTATTTCAACAAGATAATGCCAGGCCTCATTCTGCATGTGCATTCTTCAGGTAGACACAGAAAGTGTGTGTTGGACAGATCTGTCTCCTATGGCGTGTCATGGAGAGAAAAATTAGATAAGGGAAATGACAAAGAGCTAAAATAATTTATGAAGCAAGAATGGGCAAAGTTACACCTGCAAAACTGCAAGAATTTTATCATCAGTGTATCATCATCCTAAATTATTAAAACTTGTAATTAAAAGGAAAGGTTGTGTAACAGGTAGTAAACAAGACCTCACTTTTAATTTGTTGAAGCATCAATTCCTAATTTGTTATTTACACAATATCTTTAAATTGATCAATAAAAACAAACACTTCTCTTTTACTTGTGTCAGTTGCATAAAGGTTAACGAGATTTAACAAATCACAGATTCCGCTTTTTATTATATTTTACAAGATGTCCAAACTGGACATAGGGTTGTATATATTTACACACATTCTAGAAGCTGAACATGTCTCCATGCCGCTGCTACAGTACTCAGGATTAACAAGCTTGAGGAGGAATGTAGGGAGCAAGTGAGGGAGGAGGGGAAAGAGCGAGAGAGGGAGGGGAAAGGGGAGGAGGGTGGTCTCCTTTGGGCTGGCAAAACCACTCCCCCCACCTCCCCCTCCAACTCCAATCCGATTACAGCACAAACCACGAAATCCCTGCGACACTTGGGTGGATAGTAGATCCAGGCTAGAGCCCATATTAGGAGCTGCACTCCTGGTTCTGAAAATACGCTGCTTGCTTCAAGATTCTCTAAAGTCTCAAGAATTCAGTCTATAAAGCATTTCATATACACACTAATTGACATTTGTTATACATCAAAAACACACTGAAACCAAAAATATATCACATGCCAAATAGTGTTTTTGTATAATAAACAATCTGTTTAAAGACCTAAGCATTTCAGTTACTGATTTTACTGCCTGGTCCCTCTTGGCCTATAAATGCAGCATTATTTGTTATATCTTCTGTGGTAATAGCTTCTAACACAAAAAAATACACAGTTCAAGTTTACAGGCACATTTATTAATATAATTGGAATTCGAAAAGTTAAATTTAATTTAAATTGTAGTTTTCAAAGAAAAAATTTCAATTAAATTGTTGTCAGTATTTAACTTCCAAACAATAAGAAAAAACATACAGCAGGTTCAACTACATGTAATTCACTAAGCATCAAGGAATCAAAGCGCACTTGCTGCTGGACGGGGTAAAAGGGTTCCATTCAGAGCAGTTGGATTGGTCAAGTATTGCATAATCTCTCTCTCAGCTGGAGTAAATTTGGCAGGATTTCCTTTCCACAATGTGAGCAATGCAACACAGTGTATATGTACACAGGCATATACTGCTTCTCCAGTTCAGGGTTGTGGTGGGTCCGGAGCCTATCTGGAATAATTGGGCGCAAGGCAGGAACACACTCTGGAGGGGGCAGCAGTCCTTCACAGGGCGATACACACTCACATTCACACCTATGGAAACTATTGAGTCACCAATCCACCTACCAACGTGTGTTTTTGGACCGTGGGAGGAATCCCACATGGACACGGGGAGAACACACCAAACACCGGAGTGGGACTCGAACCCACAACCTACAGGTCCCTGGAGCTGTGTGACTGCGACACTATCTGCTGCACCACTGTGCATTCAATACATTCAATAATGAATTTTTTTCACTTTTATCTTTCAATTAAATAAGATAAAAAGCAAAGAATAATATTTCTAAAATCCCAAAATATGCCTCCATATAACAATCTGGCTTTTCATATGGCTTTGGCAAAAGATGATGTCATTTGGAACCCTTTAAGATGTGCTGTTTTCCACAGATTTTGGCAACATTTCTGCATAGAATAGATTTATGGCTTTCTTCTTTCATAACAGCATTCCTTGGTGTGTTAGAATTTATGTGACAACAGTTTTCCCTATGTCAATATTTATCACAGTAACATGACTGGCAGCCTGAGAGCTCAAAAACATGCAGGCCTTACACACACTGAGATTTATCTGGATTTTCTGATTCTTTGCACTCTAGGGTGAGGTAGAAGGTGAAATACCGAAATATTTACTTTGCAATTTCTTTCTAAACTGTTGGACAGTTCACTTAAAGCACACAAGCCATCTTTGTTTCAGACAGCTAAAAAATAATGACGTCAATGGATACTGACATTTAGTAGCTGGGCTTGAATGAGAAGGCAGTTGTTGCGTCAGTCTACATGACTTCCAATGGTGTGAAAGGTTAATGTAGGGCTAAAAATGTGGTGTCATTAATAACTGAAGTGTTAACTTTGGCATTACTAATAGACTTACCATAAAAAGTAAAAAATAACTGAATTTAGAAAAGGTAGATATATATTCCCTATATAAACTTTTTTAAGGATGGCATTCTTAGTCTGCCATTAGTTAGCCCCCAGCTGTATTATTTTGAAGGACGACTTTTAATATTTGTGTTATTATAATAGGCGATGTGAATTGAAAAATTTCCCAATATGAATATAAAGAATTTAACTAAAGCCTAATTTATCATATAAAATATTTTATATTACATATATTTATTAAAAACAAACAAACTGGGAAATTTGAAAAGGAAATGTACCCTTTTTGCAATGTGACAAGAGGTATTGTCTTGAATAACTGGAACTTAGGAACTTAGTCTTGTCGAAGGAGGTTCATTGGCCATGCCATATAGCTCAATAGGAGGCCCAATTTTTACTTAAGAAAAATTCCTGCAATAATGACCCCACAAACTTTGGGTCAAGTCTTTCTCCACATACTTTGGGTGAAGTCGGCCTAGTTTGACAATGAACATAATCTGATCCAACAACAAAACAAACGTGAACGAGTTCTTCTCTGACAACACAAAATGTATGTTCCTCAGCAAATATTAGCCTTTGCGCTAATTGGGTGCAATACGGGAATACCAGTCCTTCACAGGGCAACACACACACTCACACATTCACTCATACACTCACACCTACAGACACTTTTAAGTCACCAATCCACCTACCAGCGTGTGTTTTTGGACTGTGGGAGGAAAACAGAGCACCCAGAGGAAACCAACGCGAACACAGGGAAAACATACCAAACAAACCTCTTCCTGGAGCGGTGTGACTGCGACACTACCTGCTGCACCACAGTGATTAATAAGAGTTGTCAGATAATTAAGGAAATCGAAACTAGGTTACAGATATTTAGCATTAACCTAAAGCAGGTACATCAAAGGAGTTGGTATATGGACACGGACTAGGGTAGTTAAGTTAGCATTAAGCTAACTGGGATTACTTTAAATGGATCTTGAATATGGTCACGAGTCTGGTGTTTTTTTTAGCTTGCAGCTGCATTCATAACACTGAATATCTTTGCACTACTTTTCTTACAGAAATATTCCAGGCAAAGACACAAACTACATTAAATGACATGATTTTTGTGAACCTAATGTTACCCCTCATCTTCTCCCTACAGGTTTGTGGCAAGAGCAATTTCTTTCAACAAGGATTGTCTGTCATTTAGTCAGTAAATTAAGCCTGCTAAGCGGTCTGCCAAAAATTAGCAAAGATAGTGCAATCAATTATGATATACTAGAATTTGTTTATGGAGTACCTCAAAAAGCACAGAATGATATGATGAAACTGATATAATAACCATTTGACATCTCAAAGCAGGACTTTACCTGAGAGTGCAGTAAACAGGGCTGCAAAGGCGTTGAGTTTGAGTCTGTTCATCATGTTACAGCAGTGGCACATTTCGATCACCATAAGCATGCCTCCAGTGAAGAGCAATGAGATGTACAAACACTCACCAACTATACAAAGCCATAGCACCCCTGAGATAGAGAAAGGGAGAAGAAGAGTCAACAGCAAGTGTTCCACTGACAGAAAGCAAGACAGATTGGTACAAATTAATGTAAATACAAACAGGTTGGGGGGAGCTTCTTATGAGGAAACGAGGATGAAAATGTGGCAGGACACATCCAAAGGAAAATAATGAGGATAGTGGAGGAGAAAGCATGTCAGCAAGGTGTGTGTAATAAACTCTGGTTATGCAGTATTTTTTCCAAAACTGCATGTACAGTAAAAAACAACAACAATGAATTTACTTAATTTTTTTAAATATATCTACATCCTGAATGTAGATGATTTATTTTCAGCCTTCATCAACATTTCCTTTAGAGGTTGGAATGAGATGGAAGAAAGAAATCTAAATTAATTGCAGTATGGACTGGAACTCTATCACGTTGAATGTGCATGAAATCTAGGACAACAAATATCAAGATGTGTGTATTTTCTGCCTAGTAATCAAAAAAAAAAAACTACAAGTGATTTCACGATAAAAACATTTAGACCTTGCCAGCTTGAAATACCCACTTGTAATTGGAGGGTCCCTATGTTCTACTTTATGGGCTGAACACTTAAGTCTTATTTCAGTATTATGGCATATAAATTCTCTACTGCATACTTTGAGCCCAACATAACTGGATAAACCACATGATACACATATATGCTCTTCAAATTTCAAACAAAACCCACACCACAATACCCTCATCACACGTGGTCTATGAAGGAGGCGCTGATGGCACAACCTGCAGGAAAATTGGAGGTAGTGGGAGTAAAGGAACAGCAATGTCCTTTTCCCTCAATCCATAACTGAGGTGCAATTGAGCAAGGCATCGATCCACAACTGCTTCCCGGGTGCCGGGGATGGCTGCCCACCACTCTGGGTGTGTGTTTACAGCCCCTATTGCACTAGTGTGTGTGTGTGTGTGTGTGTGTATGTAAGAAATTAGGGGGTCCCCTTGTATTTCACACCTTGGAGATAGCTAAAGCTACTGTCAAGCTACAATCATCCCATAAACACAACAATCACCATGAAAAGTTCCTGAGTCTAGAGCTCATTTAAAGTAACATCAAGGAATGTGTATTTACTGTATATATACAGTACTAGTCGTACTTGGTATGCACCTGTTTGCTAAGCTGAAAGTTGCCATATTCCATATTCAAACTGGCAACTAACACATAACACTGAATAATGAAGTAATAATATAAACATGTATTGCAAGCATAACTTATATCCTTATTGCAGCATTTTTCTACTATTATTAGACAGGAGTGACACTATTGTAACTATTACTTACCCACCTCTTTCATGATCTGGTGTGATCTCTAAGAATTCTCTACAGGAAAATCCTGTGAAAAGAGGAATTCTGTTTTTCATTCACAGCTTCTTTCATAAGAATGATATGAATACATTTCTTTCTGATGTACTTTTTCTTCATGGCTTGCATTATCAAAGAAGAAATGCTGTTTCTGTTCAGCTGGTAAAGTATATATATATATATATATTTTTTTTTCCTTTCAGACTGAAGTAACAGGAAAAGCATAATGAAATTGTGAAATTCGAAAGCGTTTGTAATGTAATGCTGTTTTGTAACATCAAGCAATTTGGTAATGTGATGTAATTTTGTACTTATTATCTAATATCTCAGAGGCAAGCTTGACACACTAGAGCTTGATCTAATTTATAGTACTTTGGCAGGGATACTTTGCAGATTTAGAGCTGACAGCAACAACTGTTTCTGGACAACATGATGGGAATTTCAGTCTAAATTTAAATAATTCTTACAGGAATTAAATGAGAATTCATAAAAAAATATATTTTTTAAAATGGCCATTTTTAAGACAAAAATTAATCTTTGAAATTAAATATTGTGCAATCCAAAGAAACAAACCAGATTTTAGCTTCTGAACAGAATCAAGCTTAGTTGCAAATCTGGGGAAATTTGTTTGTCCACAAAAAAAAATTTTGTCTGTTTTTGCAGCATCTTTACATCATACACTCCTTGCCAAAATCATTCTACATCGTACTGAAAGAGGGTTCTTTGACTTATAGTTCTTTAAAGAGTTACATTTACAGCAGCTTTTGCATCACAGTGTGTAAACATATTTCCAGGAATGTAAAATGGTTCTTAGAGCATTTAATAAACAACCACTGCCTTTGCTTAAATCCCTTCAAATAACCCTTTTTAGGGTGTACTACTTTTTATAGCCATAATATCTTCTTCAGATAATATCTCTTACCTACTAGGTCAACAGCCTGTTCACAGGAGAACCATATGCCGGTGTGGAACCTTCTCATGAGGAATTTCTCCTCTCCAGTCTCGTAGATGTACTGTACCAGGCGTGTGTTGTTGATGTCTGTGCTGTTGAAACGGATGCAGTAGGTCTGCTTGACCTTCACTGGACCTGTGCAGAAAGGCTTGGCCACTTTCCTGGTCCCCTCGCACCAGTAGCTGGTCGTAACAGCGGAGACGGCCATAGCAAAGGCTGCACAGTTGAGTGTGAAGGCCAGCGTTGCTCTCGGACCTCTCTCTATCCCCATGGTGCCCTGGCCTGGCCTTGGAGGTCCGGCCTGGGGAGCCAACTAATTCGGGCTTCTGATGGAAGACAGCCGTGTTCCTCTCTCCAGACATCCGACTCTTTCTAAATTCCTTTTTCAGCTAAGAGCTGCTTGGCATGTTTTGTCCATTTGGTGTTGCTGTTGGTGCAGTGCTGTGATGAATAAACAAAGATGCCAGACAGAACGGTCCACTGCTCTTACTGCTGAACTGCCCGATGATCTCTTTGCTGTCCTCATTCTCTGCTTTGCTTTCAGAGTCCCTTGCTCTTATTCCAGCCTCTTTTTCCAAGCTCTCCACCCCGCCTCTCTCCCTCTCTTTCAACATCCCTTTTTCAGATTTCTTTGTACCCTCTCTCTCTCTCTCTCTCTCTCTCTCTCTCTCTCTCTCTCTCTCTCTCTCTCTCCTTGTGCACCCACCTACCCTCCTCATCATCTTTTACTGTTATCATCACAAAGGGCAAATTACATGCAAGAGCTCGGTTTTATTGCTCCATCTAAACCCATAGCTTATTTCTGTGAGCATAGTAATATAAAAGATTACCAGTCAGATTACTTCTCAATCTGGTGCAGCAGCACTCTTGCCAGCATTCAGCTGAGGACTTCCACATTCCATACCATTCTGCAAAATGCCTGTGGGTTCTAATAAGATGCAGTAAAAAAGGGAATTAGAACAATCTTTTGAGCATTAAGTAGGGAATCCACACAGTACACAAGGCAGCAAGAAAGCCCTAGAGAGGTTTTATGTGTGTGTGTGTGTGTGTGTGTGCTAAGAAAATCCCCTCCGCCCAAACTCGATTGCCCAGTGATTGACTTATGTAGGATGTTCCATGCAAATGTAGGCAAACTGCTCTGGGAAATGTGCTTAAGGGGCTGACAGATGTCAGTAGAAAACAGATCCCTGCCTCTTGCTCAAATGGATTTCTCTCTTCTTTTTTAAATAATTTTTCAAGTGAAAAAAATTCCACCATATACCTAGCCTCTCCTAATTATATACATCTCCTTTATATCTTAATAAAAAAGAAATCAACATGAAACTACACTGTGTGTATACACTGCTCTTTCCCCCACTTTTGTAGGTGCTCTAACACAGAAGGCTTTGTGCGTATCAATCTGTACGGGTTGCATTTTGGAAAAACTTTTTTCATTATGGAAGGATTTATCATTTATTATCCAAATTGATCCATTTGGCTGATTTGCTGTAAATGTTTCTCCTCTGCAGATTCTCTCTTGAGCGTGTGGCTTGTATGAACAGGTTCAACATCTTTCACCTTGTATTTTCATTTAATTTTTCTGTTGCATCAATATAATATTAATTAAATCAACTTTTTGTTGGAGAGCACGGTGGTGCAGCAGGTCGTGTTGAAGTCGCACAGTGCCAGGGACCTGGAGGTTGTGGGTTAGAGTCCCGCTCCAGGTGGCTGTCTGTTAGGAGTTTGGTGTGTTCTCCCTGTGTCCGTGTGGGTTTCCTCCCACAGTCCAAAAACACACATCCAGGAGACGTCCAGGAGGTATCCGAACCACCTCAACTGGCTCCTAACCCTGTCTCTAAGGGAGAGTCCAGACATCCTGCGGAGAAAACTCATTTCAGCCGCTTGTACCCGCAATCTCGTTCTTTCGGTCACTACCCAAAGCTCATGGCCATAGGTGAGGGTTGGGACGCTTTTCTGCTCAGCTCTCTCTTCACCATAACGGACCGGTACAGAGCCCGCATTACTGCTGACGCTGCACCGATCCGCCTGTCAATCTCACGCTCCATATTTCCCTCACTCGTGAACAAGACCCCGAGGTATTTAAACTCCTCCACTTGAGGATCTCACTTCCAACCTGGAGAGAGCACTCCACCCTTTTCTGACTGAGTACCATGGACTCGGACTTGGAGGTGCTGATCCTCATCCCTACCGCTTCACACTCGGCTGCAAACTGGTCCAGCAAGAGCTGGAGGTCCCGACTCGATGAATTCAGTGTAGAATTGACTTGACTTGACTTTATTCACTTGCTGTCTTAAAAATTAGAGAAACGCTGATGTTTTTAGTGGCACTAAAATCTAATTAGTGGTTGGAATTTTGTAGAGAGTATCTGCTGCCTGTACAAATACCTGTGTTTGAATTCCTGCCAGGGAAAGCACACCATGCATGCATGTCCTTGGGCAAGAGTCTCACACTTGTAACATTTCCACAATAAACTTTTAATAATACAGAATCAGTTATGAATTTGTTATGAAGTAATGACAGCAAATATAACTTTTTAATGATTTCATGATATTCCTGGCTGCAGATCAGAAATCAGCAACAAAATCTTATAGACGATAATACACACTGCTCAAAACTGCTGTGTCCATTTTAGTGTCCAAGCAAAAAAAAAAAAAAAAAAAAAAAAAAAACGGGGAGTTTATGTAAAAGGTATTCCAGATTATATGAGGATTATCCTCCTGTTGAGTCCTCTCCAGCAAGCCAAGTGAGTATCGATACTTGATGAAGAGATTGACCTTAGTCATGGTTTATGGAAATTATCCACTTCATGCACGCCACTATATTTCATGAACTGCCCAAATGGACAACATTATTCGTGCCAAATTATGTTTTTACAGCTTGCTTATTTGACTACTGAAATCAAAATTATGTTTCCAGAATGGAAAAGTATACATGTAATCTGCAGGGCTACTCTCATCAGATACTGTATATCTGGATTTACACCAAGTAATCAAAGTAGATAAAAATATTATCAGTTATATCTAATGTAATCATATTATATTAAGATGCTCATATTTTAGTGCAGTGATGGTTATTCCAGTTGTTTCTGGTCTATAATGTGTGGCTAAATCTGTAGCATTGCTGGTTTCATGACAGCTTGCAAATAATCCAACTATGACCTTTCTATAGCAAAGGCCAGGATTCAAAAACATTACCAATGATTTAAATGACTAGAGAGGGTTCCCAGGTTGATTGTATTTTAGCTGTCTGGCATGTTCTACTGAGAATCTGCTGTACTTGCATGAAAAAATTATGTTAAAACCAGAAAATCTCCTTACATAATGCGTACCTGCTGCATTCTCCCATGTAAATAACAATTTATTTTATTTTATATTATTTTGTAAGCCTTGGATGGCATTGCAACTTCATGCTGCAGGATAAAGGATTTAAAAACTTTATGCATTTGTTGATGTGAGATACAAATGAACTTGTATTGTCAGCATAACATCCAGTTCCTGCTTTTATTAACCTTGAAGACCAAATGTCAACATGGGTGATTTGTATCTGGTGATTGTATATCTGGCCTGGGACCTTAGCTAGGATCAGTGCAAATGTAAAGAATGGCCTCCTTATATCAAATATCAGGTAGTGTCACAGTCACACAGCTCCGGGATCATGGGGTTGTGGGAGTCGAGTCCCGCTCTGGGTGAGGTCTGTGAGGAATTTGGTGTGTTCTCTCCGTGTCCGTATGGGTTTCCTCCGGGTGCTCCGGTTTCCTCACATGGTCCAAAATCACACGTTGGTAGGTGGATTGGTGTCCGTAGGTGTGAGTGTGTGTGTTACAGACAATGAATGAATGACCTGAACATGCCACAAAAAAAGCTGATGTTCTAGAGATAAGGCACTCCATTCATTAGCATTGATGGCTAAAACCAAAATGCTTACTTCAGCCAACCTTTAACTGTGTTGATGTAGGCAACAGTGAGAATCTAGTATCATCATGGAACAAGCTGGAAAAATTCCAGCATACTGTGTTGTTAGATTAAGTTGTCAACAATCTGTTGATAAATTAAGGAATTTACATGATTATGTGCTCTCAAATCTTACCCTAAACACATTAGACCAGTTTCAAACATGCATAGACGAGCACACAAATGGTGAGGAAACAGCTTTTTATAAATTTCTAAATATATGAATATTATTAAAAAGTGGTTTTTGATTACAACCATGAACTACACCTTTAATTCTTTAATTCTGACCTAGCTGAAATTTCACATTTGGCATTGAGCGTGGTGGCATTTAGGGCGGCACGGTTGCACAGCAGGTAGTGTCACTGTCACACAGCTCCAGGGATCTGGGTTTGTGTGTTTGAGTCCTGTTCTGGGTGACTGTGTGTGAGGAGTTTATATATAGAGAGAGAGACACTACTAGCAGCCTGATTCAAAACTAAAAATCTTACCTCAGTACTTTACTTCGCCTAATATTGCTGACTGCCATAAATAAAGGTCAACTTTTGGTTTAATTTCTAGGCAGTAACTATACCAGGGTATCATTTATTATGATTATTAAATTGTGGATGAAGGTTGTATTGATGTGGTGACCTGCATCTGACTTGAGAATCATATAAACATGCCCAGCGTCACACATAAGCCTCCTTCCTCACTGACGCCAAGGCATTTGAACCCCTAAGAGCTAAGTAGGCAAGCATTATATCAGCCTTCAGCAAGATGTGATTATATTCTCAATGGCAGAGTGTTAATGACTATGACAGAAAGAAGAACCGTCATAATGTAGTATGTCAAAATGATTGGACTTTGAAACTTTGAAGAATGATGTACATGTCTGTACAATTACTGGATTAATTAAGCATGTCAGTCTATTAACAGAATCTTCATTTAAGAGTTGAATAAAATGTGAATAAAATTTGACACACACACACACACACATATGTATTTGTATGTATATATATATATATATATATATATATACACGTGTGTGTGTATGTGTGTCAATTAGTTATATAGGTCAATTAGTCAGACATTATTCAAGCACTGTTTCCCATTCCCCATACTCGGTTAAGCTGGTAAGCAGGGCAATATGCCCCTATCTTGCATGAAAACAACATTAGTAGTTGCTTTGCACTAATGAGGTGAGCAGGATAATGAGCTCAGCCAAACTACGTGTATAAACCAGTGTTACTACACCACAGAGCACTGGTGGTGATTACATGGGACAAACCTGTTGATTCTCCATGACTTTATGTTTGCAATGTCCCTGTGATTACATTAGAAGGCCACAAAACATCAGGCATCCACTCATTTTCTATGAGAACGAGTAATTTACAATCTGGACTTATCAACAAGCTACAAGCTTGGTATGACCTGGTAAAGCTACTATGAATTAGTACAGCAAATTCCGCTGATCAACTGTAGTGAAGGATTGTCCGAGGGCACCATTTTCAAATCACCATTCTATAAATCAGCAAGAACAGCAGCATTTCCAATGCACAAAATTACAAGCAATTGCCAAGAGTTTAGCAAGTTCAGTATATACACAGCTTTGGTGCACCATGAATACATATATACAGTACTGTGCAGAAGCAGGAATATGAGTGATTAGACAGTGTTTTACACTGATCAGCCATAACATTATGACCACCTCAGTGTTGCTGTGCCCATTCTCTCAGGTCCATTGGAGAACTTTGTAGTTCTACAATTACAGACTTGGGTCCATCTGTTTCTTTGCATACTTTATTTGCCCACTTTCACCCTGTTCCTTAATGGTCCGGACCCCCAGTGGAGAGAATAAACAGTGTGTAGAAACAGTACTATATAAACAGCTATAAGCTATATGGCTATTAGATATATTAAAGTAAATATTAAAATAAATGTTATATTTATAAACAATATAAAAAAAATAATCAGTCAATATATAGTAGATATTATTTTCTAGTTGGAATTTGGAATGTGCACATGCCCACACAAGTACATGTCACCTTGTTAAGACCATCATTCCTAGTTCTGGCAAGTCTGGTCAAAGACATGTTCAATTGATGTCACATCATCTACAACACCTTTTGGCATATTTTGCTAATTTGATACATTCTTCTCATGGGTGTAAATTTGCTTTGAGAAGTACTTAGGATAAGAATGAGGACTGGGTACTGTATTAAATTCAGCATGCCCCTCCAACTTGTGTTCCCTTTAAGAAATCCAGTCCTCTGGCCCGAATAGTTACTGACAAGAAATCAGCGCTGACCCTGAAAGGAAGACAAAAGGTTATATGAAGCCTATTAGCATTGAGTAGTGCCAGCAATATTGTTATAATAAATATATTTGTAATATGAGTTCTTCCATTTTTGTTTAGTTTAAAAGTCAAATTTTCAGCAAGTAGTGGGGACATCTTAAATTATACCCAGTCTTACTGTTTATTTGCTTAATTTAATACATTGGAAACATAATTTAACAAAAAAATGGCAGGGTCTAATTTTCTTTCAGTGAGTTAAAATCATCTAAAAACAGGAATAATGCACTCAGAACATTTAATTAAACCCTAAGTTTTCAACACAACTCTATTCAAACAGCTAATTTCCACATGATTAGTATTAACAGCATATGCAACAAAGCATTGTGGTCTGGGCTATGAAATTACACACATATCTCTATTAACTCTATTAATTAATTAATGGCAGCTGATAATTTATTATATATGTTAATGTATTTATTTAAAACAAGTGTCCAGAGGCCAGCATTTTAAACAATATATTGAAGAAAAAAAATTTATTTTATAAACAGAACGAATGAATTGTCCTCACTACTTATAAGCTGAGGTTATTTTACACCCAACACACTTTTTCTGTAACAGTGGCAATCCCTTAAAGACTAATTCATAGCCCAAAATACACAGCAGTTATTCCTGAAAGCCAAATACACAGCTGATTTACTGCATTACACCAATCAGCCATAACAGTAAATCCCCTGCTTATTTCTTTATAGGTCTACCTCGTGCTACCAGAACTGCTACAACCCATAGGTATAAACTCCACAAAAACCCCTGAAGGTGTCCTATTGTGTCTTGCATCAAGACATTAGCAGCAAATTCTTTGAATTTGGAAGACACTCAACATCTTTTACATTTTGTCATGTTCTTCCAGCTATTTATGAAGAATTTTTTGCAGTGTGCATTATCCTTAAAAGGCCAGTGCCTTTATGCTTTAGACCATGACACATTTTCATTTTCATTTCATTGCTGTAGGTGCTTTAAAAAGATCCTAGTGATGCTTTTGAAAGCACAAATGGGCTTCCTGGCAATCCCAGACCTGGCTTACAATACTCTATTTTAAGAAAGCTTACAGAGGTTAAGAAGAATAGTTGGCCTAGCTAGTAAAAACGTTTACTTAGCCTAATTGGCCCTTCACAAGCTCAATGGTAACAACATCCAAATGACAGCAAAGATCACTGGGTAATGGTTGTGACTGTCTGTTCAATATGCCAACTGCTCTAAAATTGGTAGCACCTCGGAATAGACATATCATCCAATCAATTCCAGACAAAATATGCCTGCTACAACATCCTCCAGTATAAAACATATGCTTGTAAACTTGTCAAATACAGTTAGCATTGGCTTCTCCTAATGGGGTTGGGAACTTTTGAGTACCAGGCGACACAATGCTGCTGCTTAATCACTAGCTCTCATATTAGATCAATTAGAGTAACAACAGATGGCCACAAAAGCCTGTCTGGGCATAAGATACTGGGATTGTGTGGCAAGTCACAAACTGGGACATTTGTGTCAGAACTGGGGTCAAAACAGTGGGAAGGTCCAACACATGCTGCTTCAGAAAGTAAACTGGCTAGATGGCATGTAAAGCAACTGTGCAGGAACTGGACCACATTTCTGCTGAGAAAATGGGCCCAGGATTCTCATGATTTCTCTTTAGTCTTAGTGGTGATCTCAGTAAAGCCTCACACTGATTTGCTGAGAGATTAACACATGGTTTTAAGTGCAAGAAAGGCAACATCATTATAATTCAAGCCACATCAAACCTGTGCATGTAGAGCATGTACAGGTGCATTAAATAATAGCTTTACCATTACATTGGTAGGTAAAAACTCATTTTCCTTTTTTAGTAAGAGGCTCAAACTAGCAACATCGTGTGTGTTGGTTGGTATTATTGAACTGTTACCTCTATTGGTGTTACAACTCGATCTATACCGATTAATGGTGTTATAGCTCTGTATTTAAAAGCACCTGGCTGCTATGACAACTTCCCTCAAGGGATTCATAAAATTAATAAAATCTAGCTTGCAACCTGCTGCTAATGTGTTATTAAACTCATATATAACACACATACATTTCTGCTGTTTTGAAGGGGGCATGTATGAAGTACATTTGATAAGTAGATGTATCACCCATAGTAGACAGCGCTCAGCAGTCTTCCAGTTCGCAGGTGCAGACTATCCCCTTGTCCTTTTTGCGCTACACAGGAGAGACCCCCACCCCACACACAAAAAAAGTAACTTTCATCAAAGTAAGAGTACTTTTACTTGAGTAGAATAATTGAATACCCTTTCCACCTCTGGTTGGAACACAAACCAAACTATGCACATCATCAAACAACGCATGTCATGAAAAGATGTCGTAATGTGACGTAACTAATTAATCTCATGGAGAGCCTGTCTGGGTTTAAATAGAGATATCCTTAATCCCATTCAGCACTTAGTGGAGCTGGAGTTGTCAGGGGAGCAGGCCAAAAAGATACAGACTTAGACCTAGCTGGGTGTCCAGCCAAGACCAGGATAGCACACCTCCATAGAACAGCCCTGTATTGCTAAACCAATCTTGTCTAAAATAGAGAAAGTGAGAGAGAATAAGGAAGTTGCACTGGAAGTTGGACAGTTTTGCCTTAGGATCAGCTTGTAAACATGGGCAACAGCAAGAGCAGCGCTCTGTCCAAGGAGATTCTGGAGGACCTAAAATTGAACACCAAATACTCTGAGGCTGAACTCTGTGCCTGGTATACCACCTTCCTTAAGGAGTGCCCCAGTGGGCGCATTACCAAGGAACAGTTTGAGGGAATCTATGCCAGCTTCTTCCCCAATGCCGATCCCACTGCCTATGCACGCCATGTTTTCCGCAGCTTTGACCTCAACGCAGACGGCACTCTGGACTTTAAGGAATACATTATTGCCCTGCATCTCACTTCCTCAGGCAAAACCTTACACAAACTGGAGTGGGCTTTTGCTCTGTATGATGTTGACGGCAATGGAACCATCAGCAAAAATGAGGTCCAGGACATTGTGAAGGTGTGTATGTAAGATTCATGCTAGTTGCCCAGCTTCTACACACTTAATTTAATGGCTTCATAAAATAAATATATAATAAATATGGAGAAAAATAGTACAATGCTGCAAAATAATATTTTTTTTTTCAGAAATTTTTTTAGACCAAAGTATATTTTGAAATAAATGAATAAAAATGTAGGGTCAATTTTGTTTCAGATTCGGACCAGTAAATCCAATTCAGTCTAAATTGTGAGCTGTTTACTAGACGTTTAACCAGTGTGTCAAACTTGGCCACACGGTTAAAGGAGCTTATGATGGATTATACCTCCTGACTGTGCAAGTCTTCTAGGTTGGGTTAAGCCATTTAGGAGTCAATTTATTACAAATGCCTGTTCTGATATTAATCCTTGATTCTTCCTCTATATAGGCAATATTCAATATGATATCTGTTGAGGATCAGCAAAAACTCCCTGAGGATGAGAACACACCAGAAAAGCGGGCAGACAAAATATGGAACTTTTTCCAAAAGAAAGACAATGGTAATTATTGTTTGAATAGTGAAAACAGAATAGCAATGAAACAAATATACCAGATCATTATTAGTCCGCAATATATGTTTTGTATTTTGTTTTTTTTTTTCTTTAACAAAATATCATGTTCTCACAATGTACACTTATTATTGGTCTCACAGATAAGATTGCGGAAGGAGAGTTCATTCAGGGAGTGATGGACAACAAAGAAATCTTGAGGTTAATACAGTTTGACGAGCCAAAGAAGATTCAGGACAAACTGAAGGAAAAGAAGCAGTAACGTTCAGACCACTTTCCTGAGAGACTGTTTCACAGCACATTTCCTGTTTACACACCTGACCTCCTATGTCTCTCAGACACCCTCTGACGCTGACCCTTTGACCTAATCGATTTACTTTAACCAACCACTGCATGGTTTGTGAGCGCTTCACAACCATGTCTGTAGCGGGAGTTCAGATTTCTTGACCACTGATGCCTCAATCACATTCACCATCCTTACAGTTACAGTGGCAAGAAAGTAAGGCAAAGAGCTTCTGATGAGAGGAATTAGGCTCATGTTAACAATCCCTCTGTAGCGTAATCAATCCTCTTAAAATCTGAAGGTCAGGGTAGGCAAATCTTCATGGGCCAGTGGCTCTCTTCTGGTCCTGTGTTCTCAGGGCTGTAGCGTGGAATGAAGCTATCAGCATTCAGGCACTAACAATGTTCCTCAAATGTTGGAACACAGATGTGAAATAACATGCATCTAACGTAATTTATTATTATTATTTTTATTGTATATCTTTTGTGAATTGTAAAAGGGCTTCAAGTGACCACATTGTCTGGAGGCATGGTGATAGCTGTACTTCACTGATGCAAATATGCTGCTCAGAAAATATGCTGTAGGCTTCTAAACACAGGACTCTACTACTACTACTCACACTCAGTCACATGACTTTGTTTTGCCTTTTACGTAGTTATACCATGGATGAGAGTTCTCATATCCTGTGTTTATGAGGCATCATACCATATTTACCAGCTATGGCTATTTGGATTCCATTACTGCATTAGTACTGTATATCTGCATCGAAGGAAGATAAGGTGTTAATGGATATAATTTCTGGGATGTTGCTGACTGGTAAAGATTAGTGTATATAGCTAATTTAATTAAGAGCTTGTTCAAGTGAGATAATTATTTACTTCAGATTTTAGTGAACATGAGGACTATATAGAGATGTCCATGCTTTTAAAACTGATCTATTCTTTGTGGCTGTCAAGACTTAGAGTATTTTTGAATATATTTATTATTTATTTTAAAATACAGGTCCTGAATTGTATATTCAACCAATTAATGCTAAGAGCAAAGTTTGGTAAAGCTTTCTTTCACAGTAATATGTTCTAGCTATTACCAGTTAAAGGTGAGGTACATTTTGTAAGGTCATAGGTCATTATTTTTAGTAAAATGCTGATGATATCCAAGGCAGCCTAACTGAGTTACACTGAGAGACCCCAGAAAAGTGTTTAATTAAGTGGTAAATCGTGGTACAGAATACATGGTAAAATTATTGGTACCAAATATAAAGTCTTGCATATTATGTACCTTTTTTAGTTCAAAACAAACCTGAATCTGGACTGTAATTGAAAGCAGTGATTTGTTTTATGGTTTTAGCTTTGGTTTACTAATGGTTTACTTGGATCCTGCTCATTTTACACCAGAATTTTAAAAGATAATTTGACACTTACCATAGTTTATCCAAAATAATTACATAAACCTTTTAAGATTATCCTCCACAATTACATCGGTTCTATCTAAATAATTATTAGCTACATACTTTAGGATTTGTACCGCACACTTTATCCATTTCTTACATAGAACTTTGGGACTGGGAAAAAAACATTGCTGAAAACCTTCAATTAACTTTATTAAACCTCCATGTATCTTACACTGCACTGATCATCGTTTAGTAACAGCATGTATATGAAAAAAATGAAAGGTGCAGGTACGGCTTTTCTCCTGTTGTATCATTGTCATGTTGTCACTGCACACTGCCCAGTCTTTGGAGAATGGTGAGAAAAGCATGGGCTTACCTCTTACTTAAAGCCATCTAAGGCTTTCTTTGGCTCAGCCTAATGCATGGCCTGGTTTCAGGGATGGGACACTGAGCCAATAGCTAGAGCTCTGACGGGGTGGGGTGTGGTCTGGTGGAATGGCAACTGACCCCAGGAGAGTTGGAGCCAAAAGGCTATGTTTCATCTGCTTAAAGGGATCAGTCGAGTCCAATCAAACTAGTTGGGTCATTAGCGTGAAGGAAGACACACTAGACAAACATGCGCCAACATGAGGTGCTACTTAGAACCTGGTCAAGAGTGTGTGATCATGTTGAGAGGAAATAAAATCTAGTTTAAAATAAAACTCTCTTTTTTAAAATTTATTTCAGACACTGTAGTCATCTCTTGGGCATACTGAAGATAAAACATGATGATTCCATAAACATGTATTAATGGGAGCCATTAACTTGAGAGAAGATAAATCAACAATTACAATATATAAAAGGAATTTAGTTACACACAAGGACATCCAACTTAACAACTTTTCATAATATACAGAATGCACATCAACTGACGTGAAGTATCAGTACAATTTATGCCACATGTAATTTGGGAAACATGAGGTGGCTGTCACATGCAGAACTGCAGACAGGATAACAAGCTACACCCAATTTTAAGCATGAGAGGAATGGCTGTTAGTAAAAAATAACCTTTTTAAAAAGTAAATACATTGCACTACCTGAAGATGTCTGAGAATGTGTAATGTTCATTTGATGTTCACTGTTCAATTATCTGTGTGCTGAAGGTGATTTTAATGATCATCTCCATACAATCCCATTATGATTAGATTCCCTGCATGGTTTTATAGCCCCACAACGAGTTAGAACAAGAAAGTAACAAACACCAACATTAAATGCAGCACACCAATGCAGCTGCTCGCCTACACTCTGGAAATCTTTTCACAATTTATTTTACAATGCCTTTTAATGTGCAAAAGTAAGAGACAAACTTTTATTTCTTTCATTTCCAGTCAAAATTTACACTTGGGACAAGTTTTTATTTTTCAAAAGGTACATATCAAGTGATTGGAAAGGAAAATAAGTGGAAAAATATGAATAAATGATAAGGCAGAATATAAAATGCTTATGAACCCTTAGAAACACACGTCTCTGTCCATCCTTCACTTTGATAAAACAAGTCAATGCTACATGTCGAAAAAAGGCAACTAACTAAAAAGAAAAAGACAATAATAAAAAAAAAATCTGCCACTGCAGATAAACTAAAGTTTAGTAAAGTTAAGCTGGATATGTCATTTTTCTTTGACACTGAAAATGAATAACTAGCACTTAAAGGAACACTAGGTAAGATAGAGTTGTTGCTCCTGGGGCGCCCCCTAGTGTTATTCATTTTTACAGCACTGTTCTGAAATCAATTGGGGAGGGGTTTGAAGGGAGAGTGGTTTCCTACCTGGCTCCAAAAGTTACATCGTTTCTGCAGTTCTGAGCCCAGCGTAGCAACGACAATATTCTCCCTATCACAGCTCAGTAAAGCTTCACAACAACTTTGAAACTGTAATTTTGCGGTAAAAATATTACCTGGTGTTCCTTTAATCGCCATTTGAGTGGATATGAAAGGAATTAAATAGTGACTTCTAACTTTTGCACAGTATTGCATGCCAAACGTCATTTTTTTTATGAATCACATTAACACTTTTGGTTTAGGTAAATCAAAGAAGAAGAAAATACATTTCAGAAATAGCTTTTTTTTGTTTGTTTGTTTGTTTTTTTTTTTTTTTTTTTTTTGGAAGCAAGTTAGAATAGCCTGTGCTCTTAATTTCCGATATGCTTCATAATGTAGTTTTAATTAAGAAGTAACAATCATTAATAGTGATTAGCTTCTAAATATTAAAAAAAGTACTTTTACATGTTTAAGTTTAATCCAAATTATCATAATCCTGCAGTGTTCAGCTGCCTTCTGTAAACTGTTCTCAAGATAAAAATGTTCAACCTCTCAGTCCGTAAACAAACACACATTAGAATTTCAGTACAAACCTCAAAATGACACAAGAAGACAAGCACTTGGTGGAATGTGCTTATGATGACATTTGCAGACTAAAAAAACAACAAACAAAACACATATTTACAACTATGTACAAACACTAAACAGAATATATAATGGACATTCCAAGGCAATTTACCTTTAGGCACTAAAAGGTGTACATCAGTACAAATGATCATAAAGTCACATCTGATCCACCTCAGATTTACACTAAGATTCTACAGCTCAGCCGTAAGTTCACCTTTGATACATGCTCTGATAACTTCTACCAATGAACTTGGAATGGAAGCAGGATGAGATTGGGATGTTTCACAGAGCTGCTTATGTTCTGCATAAAGAAGTTTCTTGGCTTCGCTTGAAGAAAAATCATATGACTGGGCTCATGGTTGCGGTATTTTATTGACACAGACTCTATGAACATAGTCAATGGACTGAATGCCAGTGTCAAGGCAGATTTCATGTATTTTTTTATATTACACAAATATCTTTCCATAGACGAAATAGAACTATTCATCACTGAGATTCTGCATTTTTGAGAACCGCATGCTTTTCTTCTAAACAAATGTGCAAAAATATTAAAAATATATCATATCCATACTTAGAGAATGCATTTTGCTGAGGATATTCATTTGTAAAGAAGGCTGATTTTTCTTGTACCAGGATTTTGTGTTCTAGCTGTATGTTGTTTGTGAATATAGTAAAAATTCTGCTGCATTCCTCATTGCAATAAATTCTTTTTTTTTCTCTTTTTACTACAATACAGATTTAACAATATAACTATATAATGACGCTATAGAATAGATATTAGTAGAGTATTTTTTCCACAAACTTTACAAATGTTGAGGGATCATGCTGGTTATTTAGACTAAGTCTGCTGATTTTTTTCTCCAACTGCAGCTAGTCCTCTTGTTGAGAGCATTTTTGAAAATCAAGCTGGGCTAACTAAATTTAAGTTTCCACAGAGATACTCTTCATGTATGCTTCCATTTTTAAGATTAATCAAATATGTGCATCTGTAATGTGTTTCTGTGTATAATCGAATGTTGTGCCATAGACTGTACTTAACTGTAACAAATTAAATTTAAACCTTTCACTGTAATGTGCTTGTTTTGTGCACAAACACTTACACATTTCCACTTAATTATTAGCAATACATTTCTACTGAAATAAAGAGATCAGTATTTTATATCAGTAGTAATAGTGGCTTTGTATTCAGACAACAAAGTGCATGGTGCTGAGTAGAGGATGTTTATGCACTCTGCCACTAATCTGTCTAATATCTGTTATATCACTCCTGTGACTTAAAGGTAAAATCCACCAATTTTTCAAAATTTCTGAATATTTGCTTATGATATAAACAAAATATTATAGAGAAGATTTAAGCTAGATTTAACTCTCCATTTAAGCTAGTGGCTTTATTCTAGAGTCAAAAATGCTGAGTCAAATTTGTTCACAGTGTTGGTGATAGGAACCAGACATCAGACTTGGTTATGCTATGTTTAGGAAATGTTTGAACAAATACACTGCCTAATGAAAAGGGACACAGTTGAGTCAAAGTTTTGGCCTGAAATGTCTTTTTGAAAAGAAACATTCATGGTGGAGAAATATGTGCAAATGTCTCCAATGAAAATCTATATTGGATTTGCCAATAATATAAAAACTCAGAAAATGTGTAAATAGCAACTGGTGCTTTTTAATAGTAAACAAAATGGATATATTTGCCTTACAGGGTCCACAAAAGCCTAGAGGAGATTAGTTTCTCTGTAGTGCATTTTACAAAACCCCACTCTGAATTGCTGTTTACAATTAATAACACGAACAATTGAATTATGATAAAATGCTGAAAAAATGGTGGAATTTTCTTTTAAGTTTCTGACTCAACTGTATAAACTTGTAAGTCCACAGGAACCTATAGGACAATTCAAATAGTTGTTCAGGAGAGAAGTACCTGTATGACTTAGGCCGAGATCTTGGAGTCCTGTGGTAGACAGATAGACAGGTAGACTTGGATAGTTTGTGTGTAGTGTGTGTGTGTGTGTGTGTGTGTGTGTGCGTGTGTGTGTGTGTGTGTGTGTGTGTGTGTGTGTGTGTGTATGCACATGTGTATTTATGTTGTTCTGAGGTTTGTGGCCTCTAGATGTCCATGTCCACAGGCCTCAGATCGCCTGTCTTATGCTCCCGCACCCACAGCTCTCTGTCTTTGGCTGGGTCCACACTCTGGAGAAGCTGGTCCACTGGCTCCAGTGTCTACAACACACAATTGAGAGTAAAGAGAGGAAAGTGTTGCTGCGTGACCCACATTAACCACCTAAACTTATGCCATACATGTTGTCCTGACTGACTGCTTTCAGTGAGGTCCTTGCAACTTGTGCATTGACTAGGGTAAACTGCTTTAGGTTTAGTAGGCTGGTGTATGTAAACAGATAAAAACAGGAGTTCCAAACAGACCTTAAAAATGTTGAAAATACTAATTATATGTTGGATTTCATCTCAAAAACAATTCATTAAAATGCACTTTTTTGCAGTTTAGTTTCCATATATGAACTGAATGAATTGGAGAGTAAACAATGCTTACTTAAATATTTATATTTCATAAAATAAGGAAAAAGAAATGTTTATGATGATACACATCTGATTTCCAATTATGAGGTCAATATTCAGTTTTAGTTTTAATATTATATTATAACATTCTGTGTAGTGCAGCAGAGCTATAAGAAATGTAAAAGCCTTAAAAATGTATAGGTTCATTTTCATTCATTAATTATCTGTAACTGGTTATCCAATTCAGGGTCGCGGTGGGTCCAGAGCCTACCTGGAATCATTGGGCGCAAGGCGGGAATACACACTGGAGGGGGCGCCAGTCCTTCACAGGGCGACATACAAACACACACACACATTCACACCTACGGACACTTTTGAGTCGCCAATCCACCTGCAACGTGTGTTTTTGGACTGTGGGAGGACACCCACGCGGACAACACACCAACTCCGCACAGACAGTCACCCGGAGGCAACCCACGCAGACACGGAGAGAACACACCAAACTCCTCACAGACCGTCACCCGGAGTGGGAATCGAACCCACAACCTCCAGGTCCCTGGAGCTGTGTTACTGCGACACTACCTGCTGCGCCACCATGCCGCCGGTTCATTTTCAACTGTTGCAAATTAAAATGTAAAAGAATGTGTGCAAAATATACCCTGAATCTAATAAAAATGTTAAAAATATCTTTTTTATTTTTACATTACTATGAGCGTGGTCGCACGGTGGCGCAGCCACACAGCTCCAGGGACCTGGAGGTTGTGGGTTCGATTCCAGCTCCGGGTGTCTGTGAGGAGTTGGTGTGTTGTCCGCGTGGGTTTGCTCCGGTTTCATCCCACAGTCCAAAAACACACGTTGCAGGTGTGACACTCGAAAGTGTCCGTAGGTGTGAGTGAATGTGTGTGTGTCTGTGTTGCCCTGTGAAGGACTGGCGTCCCCTCCAGGGTGTATTCCCGCCTTGCGCACGATGATTCCAGGTAGGCTCTGGACCCCCCCGCGACCCTAAATTGGATAAGCGGTTACAGATAATGGATGGATGGATGGATTATTATGAGCAAGAAAATCTGGACCTGTTGGTGGATCCTTAGATTTCATTGAATTATTTAACTTCTGCCACCACTTTATTGTGTTCTGGGCCCAGAGCCTACTCAGAATCACACTGCATCAAGCACCAGTCCATCAGAGGACATGTTTTAAAGGTTAAATCTTGTTTCTGCTCTGGCTACTGACTTGCCTGTGCTGTTCATTAAATGTTCATTCATCCTGTCGTCTTGTTTTGAGTGAGTGTGTCAGTGTGTAATTACAGTAAACTTCACATTAGCCTATTTGTTACAGCACAAAGCACACGAAGTTGGCTGCCAGCCGTAGGTTAAATCTGCAGCTTTCAGTCGTACACGCCCACAGCCCTGTGGCAGGTGTTTACTCTCCTCCTAATCTGACAAACTGGCAACCAGACACAGTCAAAACGCTAAGTGACAGGATTTGCGAAAGCATTTAGCTCAAGGTTAAAGATATGGTGCTTGCAGTTGAGAAAGTTGAGAACAGGATGAGTAACTGGATTGTGACTAATGCCTTGTTCGATTGGTGAGCTTTTCAGTTTTTTGTAGGCTAAGAATTGCTGATTCTGCCACTAAGTCAGAACCTGATGCATTAAGCTTCCAGCATCGTCAGGAGAGTGTAATTCTAAGCAGAATTACTTTTGATTATTTATGCACAATTAGTGGATATAAACTGTTAGGGTCACTGCCAGTGAAAGAGGTAATTAAATGCAACATCTGCTACAGTAGCTAACTTCCACCATATAGCCAAAGATGGCTGAATTGGTGTAAGTGTAATAAAAACAAATTAACATTTGGTGTTGTTATTCATTAGAATGCCTGTGTGTATGTACTGCCATCACTTTTGATGATTTAAATGCTAACTTATCAGTAATTTCATTATTAGACCAATATTAAAATCATAAGTAAGTTCAACTTGTCATTATAAATGTAACAATATTCAATCAGTAAACGTTAAACAAACTTTATTGGGATTGTTCAAATCCACTCTAGCCTGCTCTCGGTGACACCTGGGACCACTGTTTTACTGCTTCGATATATCATTAGCCATTCATCATCATTAAAGGACACTGAGTGTATTGTTGGAATTAATTAAAAATAGTTTCTTAAACAATACATTTGTTAACAGTTTTATAAGAGAAGTGTGAAACTTTTAGAACCCCTTTGAATAAATGTTATGATTTAAACGTCTAGGATTTTACATACAAGCATTTGCTTGCAAAGATGGTGAAGAACCGCTATCTGAAACGTCCTGATACTTTGGAAGATTTGGAAATCTATTACTACCGCTCTCACTCTCTCTCTACTATATTGCTATACCACAGTATGTGCTAGTACAAACCAAATAAAAAAATGAATGAAACTACACTTCACTAAACTAAAGTATACAATTCTTCTACTACTCACACTTTGGTTAAACATGTCTGTCTCTCTGCGTAGAGTAGTGTATTGACGAAGGTGCTGCTGAATCATCTCTACCCTCTCCACCTCAAGCCTTTCCAATTCCTGGAACAAAGAAGAAATATCTAATATGAAGACAACATGGATTTTATGTCCCAATAGGGGTCTTTCTCCACACTGTATGTCCAAATATTTGTAGACACAATCACATGATCTAGAATCAAATGACGGATTTCTGCACTCATTACTGACACAGGTAGTTATATATGCAAAATCTGTATTCTGACGCTATGTAGCAGCTATATGAAAGCCAATGTCACCATGCCCAATGCTAAGTGTGGGTTAGAGAGGAAACAATACTTATTGACATCTTTTTTTCTGAAGACATTTCATATCAGGAAATGGCCATATATCCCAGTTAGAGGTTTTAATTACATTATAACATACATTAAAAAAAACATTTGCTCAGATTAAGGAAACAAAAGAGGAACTAGCCGTGCGACTGTAACATTAAACAGAAATTGTGTTTTATTACCAAACTTGTAGTAACCATCTCCTCAAACCACTTGGATTGGGCCTGGTTGTAGAGGTCCACACAACGCATCAGTTCATCACCTATGACAGGTTAAAGCAAAGATAATTTCAGATGTTAAAAGTAGGGACACAAAAACATTGCAGGGAATTAGTCTGCAGAACTGCATCAGTTCATCATCTATTGCAGGTTTAAAAAAACTGAAAAGGATTAAAGTAGGGAAACACAAAAGAGTGCAGGGGATATATATGGTCTACAGAGCTAGGTTTGGGAAATGCACGTGTAACACTTACAGTACATGGAGTCACAGGCACAGAGCATGTTAAACCAGCAGGGGGCAGTCACAGTCTACTAAAACAGTTTTCTCTGGACAGTTAATATTCATTGAATACAAAAGATTTTCAGTGAGCAAGCCTGCCAGTAGGTATGGCTTTTGCTCACAGTAATTATCAGGAAGGATTTATATTTTCGGCTTTAAATGTAATGCATAATGAAAAGTAATAAGATGCAAAAGACAAAATATTGAACCGCTGAAATAAATTGACATCTCCATCTATATGTAAATGAGGCATTGGTTTTTAATGAAAAATTTCCCCTTGTAATGGGCCAAAAATGTTAACTGACACAAGGGAGGCAGCATATAACTATATCTGATGTGTCCGATAGATTTGCATAGTGAGAGAGAGCCAGTCGGAGTGTTGTGGTAATGCAGGGCTTTTCTACGTGTAAAAAAATGAGATAGAAACATGGCAACTACACCATAAATTGCACAGTCCACATGGTGTCCTGCGCTAAAATAGCTAGACCTTAAGAATATTTGCTATTCTTGTTAAAATCACCAGTAAAATTAAATATGTTAAACAGCACCAGAACACATTTCTATAGTATTGTATATTATTCAGGGCGGGATGGTGGCGCAGCAGGTTAGTGTTGCAGTCACACAGCTCCAGGGACCTGGAGGTTGTAAGTTTGATTCTCGCTCCGGGTGACTGTCTGTGAGGAGTTTGGTGTGTTCTCCCTGTGTCTGCGTGGGTTTCCTCCGGGTGACTGTCTGTGAGGAGTGTGGTGTGTTCTCCCTGTGTCTGCGTGGGTTTACTCCAGGTAACTGTCTGTGAGGAGTTTGGTGTGTTCTCCCTGTGTCTGTGTGGGTTTCCTCCGGGTGACTGTGAGGAGTGTGGTGTGTTCTCTCCGTGTCTGCGTGGGTTTCCTCCAGGTGACTGTCCGTGAGGAGTGTGGTGTGTTCTCCCTGTGTCTGCGTGGGTTTCCTCCAGGTGACTGTCCGTGAGGAGTGTGGTGTGTTCTCCCTGTGTCTGCGTGGGTTTCCTCCGGGTGACTGTCTGTGAGGAGTGTGGTGTGTTCTCCCTGTGTTTGCGTGGGTTTCCTCCGGGTGCTCTGGTTTCCTCCCACAGTCCAAAAACACACGTTGGTAGGTGGATTGGCGACTCAAAAGTGTCCATAGGTGTGGGTGTGTGAGTGAATGTGTGTGTTGCCCTGTGAAGGACGAGCGCCCCTCCAGGGTGTATTCCCGCCTTGCGCCCAATGATTTCAGGTAGACTCTGGACCCACTCTGACCCTGAACTGGATAAGGGTTACAGATAATGAATGAATGATTGAATCTATATTATTCAGAATATAAACCCCATACAGAGTTCTCAGTAATTGTGAATAATCAAAACAAATTGTTAGGAAGATGTAAACACCTGTACTTTTATATAAGATTATTACAAAGGCATGCTAACTGGATATATATATATATATATATATATATATTTTTTTTTTTTTTACAAATTTGTATTGTAAACCAATGGGTGCTGCCTATATATTTATAGGTTAAAGCAAATATAATCATTTCAGATGTTAAAAGTAGGAAAACAAAAATATTGCAGTGTAATCATTGCAATATACTCTTGTATTCAGCAAAGCAGGGACACACCCTGGAGGGGGAACCCGCCCTTCGCAGGGCGAAACACACTCAAACATTCACTCACTACCAATGTGTCTTTTTGTGTCGTGGAAGGAAACTGGAGCACCCGGAGGAAACCCACGTGGAGAACACACCAAACTCCTCACACACAGTCACACGGAGTGGGGTTTGAACCCACAACCCAGGACCCTGGAGCTCGGAGACACTATTTGGCTGTATTCCTCCAGACTTTTACTTGAAATTCCATGCAAAACTATATGGTTTGACAATAAATAATGTGATGCCAAACTATGAGGCCAATAAGCAGTTACTAGCATGGCCCTCATCAATGCCCATACATCAGTCATCAAGGGTAGTGGACTCTATGTCCTCTGTCAGGACATGGACTCTGGGAAAACTCTCTCATGCTGCGTCATGCAGTTTAAGGCTTTGTGAAGCGCATCCTGTGGTTTGTGGAGCACCTCTCGAATTAAGGATGAGTGAGCGGCCAGCACAGGACAAATCCAGCATTCATAGCACTTGCATAGTGTGGCCAGCTTTTTAGTGCTGGCCTGCTTTTAACAGCCGTTCCCCACTGGGTCTATTATCCCACCATAAAAACATAGATCGCCACACCGGACCTCCACTTTCCTGAGCTGTCTGGAGTCAACGGGACCAGGCTCCTTTTAAACGTGGGATACTGGGGCTGGGCCAAGCCATTTTCCGCACTCACGCCGGGGCTATTTCTCAGCCTGCCCGTCACGCCTCTCACTCCTTCTCCAAACAGCAGTGGAAACTCTCTCCCAGCCCAACTGCACAACAATGGCAGGCAATTTGTGCTTCATGCTACAGCAGCCTGTGGATAAAGCTACTTACGTAACACTAAAGAAGGAGCATTGGGTTATAGTGTGATAGGCGGAGAGGGAGCTGAAAGTAGAATCTCTCAAGCTCAATATGCTGAAAGCTGAATATATGCAGATGAACTGCAGCTGTATTTGTTACTATGTAATATATTGTCCACACTGAGTTTTAAAGAGATTGAAAATAAATGTTAATCATACTATTCAGTGAAATCATCTCTGTGGCAAAATCTTTTTTCTGTTATTAAATTCTATTCAGTGACATTTACATATGGTAAGCATGACCTACAATTCATAATAGGCATAAGGGTCCTTTGCAGAAACATGGTCAGTAAACTAAAACCCAGAAATAAAGGGTTCTGCATTATTAATGTGTTTTGTTTGTTTTTTCTTTTGCTTTTTGTTTGTTTTTGTTTTTTTGCTGAATTTTCTAACCTATTAAATCACTGTCAGCCACTTGATAGGTCTATCTCTGAAGGTTAACATGTACATCATTCAAGTCACATGAAGCACCACTACATCTTTTCAGACTACCAGTCCTACAACATTAACATCAGAACTCTTGGAGACTGCTAAGTGCAGATTCTATTACATCAGCTAATAGATACCTTTAATGGCTAGTGTTGTGCTGAAATATGATGGAGAAGGAGGGTCAACCCACTCACACAGAGAAAATGGTGCCAATTATGCCTTCTTGGACTTTTAGTCATGAACATCTGTGACATCAACATGTACCAAACTAAAAGTCACCTGATAACAAGGCGAGAGCTTAAAGGCGCAATCTGTAGGATATTTACTGTACTTAGTCATAAAATGTCCAGGGTGTGTGATCATAGATTAAGGAAACAGTCAAAGCTAAAACACTGCTGCCTCTCACAGCTTTGCTAAGGCAGTATATTCTCCTTGAGAACTGCTCAGTCACATAAAGCACTCATAGATCCCGCCCTCCGAGGTCCTGCCTGTGTCCCGCTGTCTGTCCAATTATTTTACAGTAACCCGTGTGGCCAGGTCTACAAACAGTGTCTCACAGCCTTGAAATGACCAAGTGAACAGAGTTGATGTTATATATTACCAGACCCAGAGACAGAGACGGAGTAAAATGAGAGGAAATATTGACCTTGAGTGAAAATTGGAGGCAGTTTACAAGCAGCAACAATAAAGAACAGATCAAGAGTTGGCTAATTTTCTCCTGCTCAGATAACAGCAAATCATTTCTGAAAAAAATATAGAAGTACAGACGTCTATGTATAGATTAAAAGGAGTAAAGGCCATAGGTTGTGTATTTTATATAAAGAAAGTTGGCATTGCAACGTTTGACTGAACGGTGCAAATACCATTGTTTGTTTGTTTTAATGATTTTGATGCAGATTCACATGTATTTCTCTGTGGTGTGAAGGGAAAATAACATCAGCCTTGTCTAGTCTAAATTTTAATGTGGTTTAGACATTACTTTCTTGTAAATGCAGGGAAAATTGTGACGGCTCTTTAAATTTTTGCTCTCCACTTAAGTAGGTAAATGTTTAGTGACTTCACATAAAATTGGTAGGGCGACATGGTGGTGCAGCAGGTAGTGTCGCAGTCACACAGCTCCAGGGGCCTGGAGGTTGTGGGTTCGATTCCTGCTCCGGGTGACTGTCTGTGAGGAGTTGGTGTGTTCTCCCCGTGTCCGCATGGGTTTCCTCCGGGTGCTCCGGTTTCCTCCCACAGTCCAAAAACACACATTGGTAGGTGGATTGGCGACTCAAAAGTGTGTGTGTGTGTGTGTGTGTGAGTGAATGTGTGTGTGTGTGTGTCTGTGAAGGACTGGCGCCCCCTCCAGGGTGTGTTCCTGCCTTGCGCCCATTGATTCCAGGTAGGCTCTGGACCAACCAAGACCCTGAACTGGATAGGGGTTACAGATAATAAATGAACATACAGTTGGTTTGTGTGTGTGTGGAACAGAGAATTCAAGAACCTGGTGAATATCACTATTAAGACTCATAAACCGACACGTAAGATGAAACGAAATGTTTGACTACATGACGATAAGTAACACCATCCACGTCCAGTCAAAATATTTCAGGTAGATTTGGACAGAAAAGACTTGTAAATGCAGGGAAATGGCGGCCGCATGTTTACTTTTTTGTGAAGGTAGATGTTTTAGTGAAATGATAAACACATTTCTGTGTACATATGTTGATTATAGCACACTTAGCTATTACGGCCCAAGTTCTTAAACTCGTCTCTTGCTTGTTCGTTCAGGTTTCCTCAAACTGGCAACCTGTTCGAGCTTCACTTCTGGGGATGAGGGGGAGAAGACAGACAGCTCTCACCACTGTTTTGAAACTGTATTATAGTTCCAATTTTAAATGCTTGGTGTCAGTATTATAGATTGCTCCTTTAAGCCTGGCTCACACTACAAGATTTTAAAAATGCTAACCGATGTTGGAAATGAGAGACACCTCACACATAAATAAATTTTTCACAGATTTTTCAGTGCTTGATTGTATTTAGTCCTCAAATTCCCCACACTACACGATCCACCCTGAATGAAACACCACAAGCTTTCTGATCACACACACCGACAGACAGCTCCGCTTGTCAAAACCTTGCGGGAGCTTCAGTGCTACATCCTGAGAGCAGGCGGGAGTTTCTCACAGACACTAGTTGTATCCTTAACAGAAAGCAGCAGGTGCCTTGCACTCTCATTTTGAAATGAAGGTATTTGTAACCAAGTCACAGAATATTCAATATTTCAGCACATTGCCTGGGCACCTGTAGCCTAATGCTCCCTCACCAGAATAATTACAACTTTGGAGCAAATAAAGGCAGCATTTTAAACAAGCTGTAAATGCTGACACTACTCTGCACCTTCCTCCCTCAGAATACTGCCTCAGTAACGGCTCTCTGCTCATTTCAGACACAGCCTGAATGTAAACAAACATGGTGGATGGCGGCTAAATAATCACAACTTGGTTCTTATTAGTTTTTCATCTTTCAGGCATGAAGTTATTGTGCCGTTTCACACCCGAAGTTCGGCGTCCACCCCACACTACAGGATTCTGAGTCGTAAATATTGAACATTTTTCATATTTACTATTAACAATCTGGGTGGCCCTGCTCTGGGAGAAGATCATAGAAGTTAAGGTTGGATTTTAAACTCCCCACACTACAGGATAATCTGGAAAGATAATTGTTTATGATCATCCTAAAATCAGGGACCCATTGCGATTGCCGGGAGGACTGAATCGGCCTCAAAATCGTCCCGATTGTCATGTAGTGTGAGCCAGGCTTTAGATATCGTTACATATTTAGTCCCTATACAGTAGTCCTTACATATTTAATTGTAATTTTTTCCAACAGCTAGTGCAGGGTTAATAAACTAGACTGAGATTTTACAGATCAGATCCAGATTTCAAAGATCAAGCCACATACAGTGGCTAACGGAAGCAGAAAGAGCAAACACTGTGACTTGAACCACCCTGGGTAAGAACCATTGCTTAATGCTCATGATCACATTAAAGGCGACATCGCTTGCTTGGGGAAAAAGCGATGAGTGTGAGCACTCAGAGTTAGCATAGTTCTCTGACCTGCTTGTGTGGATTTCCGCCGGGCCTTTTTAATGTCCTCCTCTGTTTTGTTGCTCAGTTTAATCTCCAGCTGCTGTGTCTTCACCTCCAGGTCCTTCTGTCTGTCTGCAAGAGCCTTACGAGCCTACACACAGACAACAAACACAGGCCAAAACCAAGTCATTAATATAAAGAATACAATTACCAATATGATCATTTTTGTGTTTAAACATGGTCTATCCTTATTTTCATCCATGTGACTCCTTTATTGTATTAAATGATTGTATATTACAGACTTTTTTATACATTTCATGCAACTGTAGAATGTGGCCTTTTACTGAGCCAGTTTATGCTCCATAGAGTGGGTCTCGAACAGAAAGGCACCAAAGTTTCTATTGTTCCATTACAGAATCACTGATAGATCCATGCCACTAGGTGTCAGAATAATTCCTGTTTAGTTACGTGAAGAATAATAACTGGAGAAATTTGGACAGTTGTACAGTTTTAATTGTCCCTAACTTCCATAACTGCCATTTTTTCAAGGAAAACATAGGACATGTGGGGTATGTACGTAGGCTATGTGGGCCAGGCTTCCAATTTTGACTCATCGAGCCTACATCACGTGTTCACTGCTGTTCATGTAGGTGCCAAATAATAAGCTTTAATAAATAAGTTTGGGTTTTTCAGAATTTGAAATGGAATTTAATTTGTCATGTGGTCAGTCATACGCACACTGACTGAAATATGCATTTGGCATGTCTTTTCTTAGCAGAAAACTGTTACTCGTGTAGAATATCAACGCAGCACGTGAGGTGGCCCTCTGATGAGTTCAACTCAACACCTCACCAAACCATCTGCTGAGAATGACTGAGTCTGGGCACAGTCACAGTAAGACTATGTAGCTGTGATGCACACACTACAATCTGTTAATCTAGTGGCTGCTCATTTTAATTTACAAATAATTGAAAATGGAAAAAATATATACACAAAGCATACACAAAAATACAACTTGGTGGTTATATGGATATAAATGTTTGTACGTATTGCTTTAATTAATATAAGTATCATATATGCATAATATGTGCGGCACGGTGGCGTAATAGGTAGTGTCGCAATCACACAGCTCCAGGGTCCTGGGGTTGTGGGTTTGAGCTCTGCTCTGGGTGACTGTCTATGAGGTGTCCACTTGGATTTCCTTTGGGTGCTCCGGTTTCCTCCCACACATTGGTAGGTGGACTGTGTGAGTAAATGTGTATGCGTGAGTGTGTGTCGCCCTGTGAATGACATGGGGCTCCAGTTCCACCGTGACCCTGAACTGGATAAGCGGTTACAGATAATGAATGAATGAATGAATGAATGAATGAATGAATGAATATCTCAGTCAGGTTTTTTTTTTGTTACGTCACACAACTTTAGACTAGCCTTTTGATGTCCTAAATTTTTTTGGAATACGCTGCTGGCTTCTAAATCAAATTGGGTGTTTGGAGTCTTTGTTCTCTTGCATATAGTCTTTTGTTCAGTGTTGTTCACATAGTGTTTTGTTATTTTTGTCTTTATTTGTGTTTGTTCTTTAAAGTACATAAAAAAAATTATCCAGTCTCTTCAAATGCTTCTGCCTTCACATCCCCTTCTCACACTCTCATCCATTTCAATTTACATTACTTCAATTTTTAATTCTAAAAAAATCCCTTACACATGTATTTTACATGTTGATATATGGCAAAAATATAATTGCATATCTGTAATTTGAAAATGACCAGTTTAAAATAAGCTAGTATACACATAATTGTACAAATATATATATATATATATATATAAGTGTGATATAAGTGTGATAAGTGGGATATCATGTCCATTAAAATGAATGGAAATCTTGGTTAATCCTAAATAAATACACTTTGCTGGTGGTGAATATGAATTGACGAAATCTTAAAACCCATAGCTCCGGGCTCCTGCAGTTGTGCGTTCAAGCCCTACCTCTGGTGACTGTCTGTAAGTAATTTGGTGTATTCAAAAGGTATAGGCTATGATACTGAAGACAAGATTTATGTTACTTTGGCTATATATTTCT
The DNA here is from genome assembly GCF_029633855.1 of Hoplias malabaricus. Taxonomy (NCBI): domain Eukaryota; kingdom Metazoa; phylum Chordata; class Actinopteri; order Characiformes; family Erythrinidae; genus Hoplias; species Hoplias malabaricus. The sequence goes on along the minus strand of NC_089812.1, from coordinate 32,265,978 downwards.
TTGCAATGTATTTGTACAGGTGCTGGTCATAAAATTAGAATATCATGAAAATGTTATTTATTTCTGTAATTCCATTCAAAAAGTGAAACTTTTATATTATACTAATTCATTACGCACAGACTGATATATTTCAAGTGTTTATTGCTTTATATTCAGTCTCTCAGAAAATTAGAATATTGTGCAAAGGTTCAATGTTGAAGACACCTGGGGCCACACTCTAATCAGCTAATTAACTCTAAACACCTGCAAAGACCTTTAAATGGTCTCTCAGTCTAGTTCTGTAGGCTACACACTCATGGGGAAGACTGCTGACTCAACAAGATGACAATTGACACCTTACACAAGCAGGGCAAGACACAAAAGGTCATTGCTAAAGAGGCTGGCTGTACACAGAGCTGTGTCCAAGCACATTAACAGAGAGGTGAAGGGAAGGAAAAGATGTGGTAAAAAAAGTGTACAAACAATAGGGATAACCACAACCTGGAGAGGACTGTGAAACAAAACCCATTCAAAAATGTCTGGGAGATTCACAAAGACTGGACTGCAGCTGGAGTCAGTGCTTTAGGAACCAGCATGCACAGATGTATGCAAGACATGGGTTTCAGCGTCGCATTCCTTGTGTCAAGCCACTCTTGAACAAGAGATAAGGCCTGGACTGCTGCTGAGTGGTCCAAAGTTATGTTCTCTAATGAAAGTAAGTTTTTCATTTCCTTTAGAAATCAAGGTCCCAGAGTCTGGAGGAAGAGAGGAGAGGCACAGAATCCATGTTGCTTGAGGTCCAGTGTAAAGTTTCCACAGTCAGAGATGGTTTGGGTTGCCATGTCATCTGCTGGTGTTGGTCCACTGTGTTTTCTGAGGTCCAAGGTCAACACAGCCGTCTACCAGGAAGTTTTAGAGCACTTCATGCTTCCTGCTGCTGACCAACTTTATGGAGATGCAGATTTCATTTTCCAACAGGACTAGGCACCTGCACACAGTGCCAAAGCTACCAGTACATGGTTTAAGGACCATGGTATCCATGTTGTTAATTGGCCAGCAAACTCCCCTGACCTTAACCCCACAGAAAATCTATGGGGTACTGTGAAGAGGAAGATGCAATATGCCAAACCCAACAATGCAGAAGAGCTTAAGGCCACTATGAAGAACACCTGAGCAGTGCCACAGACTGATCAACTCCATGCCACGCCACATTGCTGCAGTAATTCAGGCAAAAAGAGCCCCAACTAAGTACTGAGTGCTGTACATGCTCATACTTTTCATGTTCATATTTTTCAGTTGACCAGCGTTTCTAAAAATCCATTTTTTGTATTGGCCTTAATTAATATTCAAATTTTCTGAGATACTGAATTTGGGGTTTTCATTAGTTGTCACTTATAATCATCAAATTAAAAGAAATAAACACTTGAAATATATCAGGCTTATGTAGAAATATATCATTATAATATACAAGTTTCACTTTTTGAATGGAATTACTGAAATAAATCAACTTTTTTATGATGTTCTAATAATATGACCAGCACCTGTATGTTTCAGATAAGGACACATACCTTCTCTACAGAGGCATAGCGACTGACTAGTTGCTTCCTCAGGTCAGCGATGTGATGGTCGTATTTCTTCATGTCCTTCTTGAAATTGTCCCCTCTGAAGTTGAGCAGTGGCTTCTCAACCTCGCTCTGGAGCTGCAGGGCAGAAATGTGGCAGTCAGTGCAGACAGATGGATTCCACGCACTGCTCTTCGCACCAGCTTTCAGCTACTGCCCACTCAAGAGTCCCTCAGTGATGTCAGCCTGACAGATTGTGAATGTATGTGTTTTGGTGTGTAGGTGGATATGCCAGTGGATGGGCTGTGTCTGTGCATTCTTATGAGTGTGCATATAACTGTGAGTTACATTCAAATATCCACTTTGTGCTTCAGGATTCAAGGCTTTTCCTTGTTTTCTTTCTTTCTGAATGTGGTCCTGCATCACAGCACCTCTGTCCAAGTATGTGTATGTGTACACATGAGTATGTGTGTGTGAAAGAGCATTGCTACAGATGTAATGAATCAAGGCTTGTGCTGCTGTACGGGAGCTGCTGGTCTATGCTTTATTTTTGGTCAGAGGTGTGGACTACTGACAGAGTTTCTGCCTTAGCAGTAATTAAGATGTGCCCATATAAAGTGCTGTTTTCCTTTTACTGGATACGTTCTAAATGTTCCTTTTTCAGTTTCTTCATCTAAGATCCAGTTCCACTTTCTGGGTTATCAATTCCCACCTTTTGCTTCTCTCATAACATACATTAATATACAACAAGAAGCATGACCCATCCTATGGCGGCTCAGATAAAATGTGAGTTACGCAGTGTCTGCTACCTTTGAGGAGAATTTTAGATGGACTTCTGCTTCATCAGCCAGACTCTTCTTCAGCTGAGCCCAAGCTTCCCCAAGAGTCCTAAATCAATTCAGAATAACACAGTCAGATGAAACTAGCATGCATTCAGAACTGTGTGCACTGAAACAAAGTAACTTTCTGGCTTTAGGGAATATGGATGATGCACATTCAAAATTTCACATTCAAAAAAGTTCTAAGGCAAATTGTATACAACATTCATATGAACAGATCAAATATTAAACCAATTTAATGTGAAAATTAATGTTCAAGTATCTTACTATATAAATGTGAATATTACACAAAAAAACACACACACACACACTTCGTAGTTTCAGGTGCTGCACATCTTGATGATATGGTGTGGTATATTGGGTACAAAGATAGTGGGGCCATTCTTCATCAGTGGAAACCTCAAGGCCACTGGATATGCAAAATTGCTACATGATGATGTATTTTCCTCTTTATGCACTGAAGCCGGCACATTCCCTGAGTTTTTCCAGCAAATGGTGCACCACCACATTATGGGTGTCAGGTCCGAGCATTCCTAGATGAACAGTTTCCTGGAAAATGGATTGGTCGTCGTGGGCCAGTTGAATGGCCCCCAAGGTCTCCCGATCTGACCCCCTTAGACTTTTATCTTTGGGGTCATCTGAAGGCAATTGTCTATGCTGTGAAGATACGAGATGTGCAGCACCTGAAACTACGGACACTGGAAGCCTGTGCTAGCATTTCTCCTGCGGTGTTGCTATCAGTGTGTGAAGAGTGGGAGAAGAGGGTTGCATTGACAATCCAACACAATGGGCAGCACTTTGAACACATTTTATAAGTGGTCAGTAACTTGTAAATAACTCATGAAAAATAAAGTTACGTTAAAACCAAGTTTGATGTGTCACATGACCCTCTTACCATTGAAAAAACAAAAGTTGGATCCAAAATGGCCGACTTCAAATTGGCCACCATGGTCACCACCCATCTTAAAAAGTCCCCCCCCACTCCCATATACTAATGTGCCACAAAGTTAATATCACCAACCATTCCCATTTTATTAAGGTATATCCATATAAATGGCCCAGCCTGTATATTACATGTGCTAGATGCATTAGTGTACACAATTTGCAAATATTTTGTGAGTATTTATCAAAATACAAAAGCAGGAACAGAAATGTAACCATGTTTTATAAATGAAGCTGCAAATAATTTACAGTGGCTTTAAGAAAACAAAATGGAAAAAGAATTTCAGAGAAAAATGACATTATTTTGATTACACCCTTGGTACATTCATATCTATAGAGTGTTTCTTTACACTTTGTGCTCTTGGTTATGGATCCACAAGTCTGACATATCTGCATCAACATACCCTTCCTCTTGTGCTGCCAGAGGGATCTGGGAGAGCTTGGAGAGGTTCTTTGCATACTCTTCTTCAATCTTTATCCTAGCACAGATAATTGAAAAGAATAATGAAAAGATTTTCAGACTGTAAATGACAGGAGGTCTCTGAAAACAACAGTATGCTTAACCTTAAAGAGGTAGGTTCTATAATACACATACAGTAAACAGATTAGGCTGAGCTGTGTTGAGCTTACGTAAGAAAAGGTTACTTAACTATCCTGTGAGGTGTACGGTTTTCTACAGTATATCAACAAATGTTTGCTGTTTTACATTTCCTTTCTTCTATTTTTTGCTGTCTTGTCTGGCATTGTGTGAGCTTGCCTAAATGGGCAGCAACAGCTTCATTCAGAGCTTTCTACCTATAAAGAAGCCCTCAGTGAAATGTCCTGTATGTGACATAATACTGTAAATAATGTAAACACTGGTACATTCACAGTGGTTGAGACATTTATACTTTCTGTGTTTCTGTGTTTCCTGGAAAGGCACTTTAATTTATCAGCATTACTTCTGGCACAGACATTATATCACCCTGCATGAAGTATGGCATTGGGCACTATAAACATACATATGGATAGCATATATTTGAAAACACAGCATATAGAGGGGCTTTTGCATTACAACAAAGAATGAGAGTAAGCTGTAGGCAGAGTTGCATAACAGGCAACCCTTGTTCTGAGGTGAGCAGAGAGGGGTTGACTCATTCCCCAGCAGACCAAGAGTGCAGAGAAAGAAATCCACGCCAGTGAGGTGGTCTCAAACACTAACACTCAGACATGCTGCTCCATTTGACTAGGTGAAGTCCTTCAGTTTGTCTTGAATACAAAATCATACCTCACCGACCACACAAAACCATACAAGTGATTATGAGACACATCTGACCTGTGAATGTTCTACTTATAAATATTTTTCTTTTTAATTGTTGTGAGGTTCAAAAAGTTACAAGATATAGGTTACAAGTCTTCTGTTTGCACTTGTAAGAAATTGCAGAGAAGTGATTCTGTCAAAAATGGACTTTACTTTTGTTGTAATGTCATAAAAAATGAGAAGAAGATGAAAACATATACGTCTAAGTAGAATGTGGTGGTATAGGATCCAGGAAGTGTTCCTACAGTGAGACAGCACTGGCCCCACAGGGCTAAAGCTGGCCTACCTTTCTCTGATGAACTCAGCCATCTCTTTCTGCATCTGCTTGCCCTTCAGCTGCTTCTGCAACAGAACCTCGAAGCCTGACACTGTGGTGGTCCCCTGAGGGTCCTTCTTATCGGCCTAAAGAGCACACACAGGGAACAGTAAACAAAAGACACACAGCACCGGCACTATGTGTGTGTGTGTGTTAGTGGAGGTGGGCTGGCATTAATCAGAGAATGTTGTGTGGGAGTGTAAGGCCATGTGTGCGGATGTGTGTGATTCATGTAGGAGAGGTAATATCTACTTTGTTATGAGTAATTTTGAATTAGAGTGTGTGTTTGTGTGTGAAAATGCATGCTGACCTATAAAGTATAAAAACACAAACCAAATATATTTAACTTTTACTGTGGGCATCTGTTTATGTGTGTGTGTGTGTGTGTGTGTGTGTCTGAGAGCATTTGTGCAGCCGCTACAGCGACAGCCACTGACGTGCTTCATCACACACAGCAGAGGCGTCAGATCATCTTCACACACTTGGCTTGAGCAACGCTCATGCAGCACAAAAACGCGTTCATCCTGTCAGCATAGTGGCACACATTCATATCCCCATCAAAACACACTTGCAGCAGTCACACACACACACTACTGAAACTCACACACTGCTGATAAAAAAGCCAGATTCACTAGAAAACACCACAGAAGCAAAAAGGCAGTGAAGCTGAAATAGGAATCAGGATTAAACAGTAATCTCCACTCACTTATCAGAAGAAGGAAAGATGATCAAAAATATAACTCATGCCATTACCAATGGCAACAGGCATTGCATTCAAATCTGATATTATAAGTTTGGGGAATTCATCTCAAAATATTGAGAAATATTTCATAATTATTTGAATTAAAATATATTAGTTATGCATATAGTTTTTTTAAATATATTTTTAAAACAAACAGAAACAAATAGGACAAAGTCAATACAGACTTCATTACAGAATTTAAATCCACGTAAACGTAATTCATTATGTAGCTGCAATGCATAGTAATGGTATTCTGTAATGACACATAATTGTTTAGGAAATGTAAAATGAACATACAGCAAAATAGTATCAACAATCAAAAGTGAATTGTATCACACCCGTAATTGTACTCTTGGCATTGACAAGATGGACCGAAGCTTTGTTTCGTGTGACCCTTTCACCTTTCATTTATTATTACCCCATTATCTTTCTGTCACGACCACTCATCTCTTACCCAGAAGTAGTCGCAGTAGCTCCACTCATTGGGTTTGAGGAGCTGCTGTTCGGCTGTGGACTGGGGCAGCGGGAATGTAACAAAGTTGATCTGTTGAGAGAAAAGAGAGGTAATGAATGAATAAATAAGTAGATGTTAACAGAATAAATGTAGACAGAAAGGTGCAAGTACGAGAAGATTTAATGCAAAAGACGCAATATGTACTCTTAATGTGTAGTTTACTTAGGCAAACTGTGAAAACACACAGGCTAACAAGATCCAAGGTTTAAAATTGTCAAGGAGGATACTGGGGGCCTGAGCCCATTTTGTGGTGTTGTGAAAAAACTGGTAACAACAAAAATAAATGCCAGACCACATGTTAAAAAACAAGAAGTTCTGTTACTGCAATACCTATAGTAAAACATACATTTAAAACATTTGTAACCCTATCTTTAATGCTAATGAATGAGGGAAACAGAACTTTGTGTTCGGCCATCTGTCAGGTACATAAATTCAACACTTGGGTACATACGACAGTTTCACACATATCTGTACAATTATATGCAAATGTTTCAAAAGCCATGGTCAAGTTAATTGTGTCATATTCAGAGCACAATTACTGACTAGTTGGAGAATTAAATATAATGAAAATGTGGCCACTTTAAAAAAATTAATAGAGGGCTTCCAATGCCAGTCCTGGGGGTCCCAGTCTATGCACGATTTTAATTCACTTGATTTAACTCAGTAAGTAATTACCAAGATCCCTGTGGGCAGGTTAGGTTAGGGGTCAGATTGGGAACACCTTGTTTAATACATCTGGGGCCAAGCAGTCAAAAGGCTAAAATAAGAACTGCTACAAGCCCTAAAAATAACACCCAGCGTGCAAATACGTCTCATATAATTAATTAGTGTTGATGCTACACAAATGAAAAATTCTAGTGAGGGTAGATGGCAGTCATAAATCTGAGACTACAGATGAAAACAGATTTAGTTCAAGACTGGTGTTCAGAGAGAAAGAACCCTCTATATATGTGTTAGATACAGACAGAACTCATTTATACAGCTTAGAGATTGTGATGTGCAGTGGTCAGGGTTGAGAGGAGGTGAATGGTCACAGGAAGAGCAAAAAAAAAGGAAGAAGAATCGAGAGAATATTTTGGCCATTACCCAACCTGAGAGTGAGACCGAACACTTGGGATGGTATAAACATAAATGCTCTGCATTGGCAATAATATTCGCATTGACCACACAATTAAACCAGTTTTAATGACAGCAGTCTTTATTTGGCACAGGTAATATTTTTTTCCTCTCCTTGACCTCTCTTTGACAATATATATGACTGCAGAGCAAGACAAATATAAAATATTTGCCTCAAATTGCCCCATTTCAGGAAATTTCTGATAGATTCTGACACTATATGACATCTGTCTATCTATAAAAATAAGCAAAAATCGCAGAGCAGCCATTTTGAATCCTGTATTTTGTCTGTAGACGTTTCTGATTTAGTACAAGGAAAATAAGGGAGCACACTGAATGTCGAATATGACTGACTATATGTTAACAATGGAATTTTAAAGAACCTTTCCATTAATAAAACAAATTATTAGGTTTTGCTCAAGACTGCAATTATTTTCAGGGCAAGTAAAAAAGCCAGAAACAGTCAAAACATACTCTGCCATTGCTCCTCATTGCTGTGTAAGTAGATGATGTGATCAAGTATACACACGGACAAAGCATGCACTCTGTTTGAGTATACCCTCTTGGGTCCACAGCGTCTCCAATTAGCCTGTAAGGGCTGCAATTATGTAATGTTCACCATCTGCACTGCTCAGCATCTCCCTACAACTGCCAAACAGGATGTTCTTATAACACACACACACACACACACACACACACACACAGAGCTGTAAACAAACGAACCTCAATTCCCAATGAAAATAGATATTTCGCAAAGATTTGTTAATGATTAAGACATGCAGTTGGCTTTGATTTGCAAGCTTTAATTAGCATGTTAATGCAATTTGCTGTAACTAAATGACCCATGGTAATAATCTGAATGGATTTTTGCAGAGAAGAGTGCAAAACATGGAGGCAGAGTGAGTCAACGTTTCTGATTAAGAGTGCACATCCACATGAAGTTTATGGCAGAAAAAACATAAAAACAATGAGTTATTTTAAATACATCAATAATAATATATTACTGTTCTTACTGGAAAACTCTATGGTAGTTACTGAGTAAGTAACAAATTTAAATGTATGTTTGTGCCATAAACATAATAAAATGTTCATATGTGAAGTTTCAGAATGTAAAATTAAGTCCCTTTAATTATCTCTGTGACATTTACCCATAATTCTTGTACTTCTGAAAGACTCAGCAAGGTTGTTTTTTCTATCTTTAAAGTATGGATGCATATCCTTTACATATCTTCTCTGCAAATATAAGCAATAATAGATTAATACTGTACTTGCTGCTTTCAGGACATTGTTTCTAACATACACACACACACCAAAACAGTACACAGAAGAGAACAGGAGAGAGATGTACACCATACACACGTTCTTCCAGCGCTGACCCCTGACTTTTACACACTCATCATGCTATAATCGAATGACACTTAGCTTGATTTACTCGCTTGTGTCCAGTCCTTTCTCTCATTTTATGCCTGGGAGATCATACTGATTGTCATGGCTACTGGATTTTCCATTACACTGCCACTCCATCTATCATTCCTGTTGTTTAGCTCAGCCTCTTATCCTGCCCAAAATGAGCTCATTTATCAGGGTCTGTCCTGTCGCACTCCTGCACCTCTCTACAGCCCCATTCACTACCAGAACGCTACTGCTCAGAACTGGGTGAGGAACCCTCTCTCTCTTGATTCTTGAATGCTGTGCTTTAGGGAAGCAATGCTGTATTCTCCTGTGCTGGCATCAGCTCCCACTATTTGGTTCCTGACAAGGACCGCCCAATAAAGGAAGATAAACTGATGTGTAAAGGAAAAAAATATGAAACTGGCCATGAAATTTTTAAGGTAAAAAATCTTTAATGATTTGTACTAAATGTACAGCTAATATACATAGTACTGTAAACACAGTGGAAGTAGAGGACTAAACATTTATATAACATTTATTCCCAAGTCTATACAGTGCAAAAAATATTGACATATGTCAGGCACAAAACAGCCGGTTTAACCGTAAGTTATAAAAAAAATACAATAGGTTGTTAAATAGTCTTGACTATAAATGACAATTTTTTTTTTATCCGAATACTTTAGATATGTACCCATATCACCTTGGTTCAAATCATCATTACATCATAATTACCATGAAGAAAATGGCCTCTCATATAACACTAAAAAACTGTGAAAGCTATGGTTAACTGGCTTTTTACCTCAAATTGTCCCCTTTTCAAAAAGCTGTAAATATATTTTTTTGCTAAATAAAAACATAATTTCTAAAAATAAATAATAATAAAATGCTGTGACAAAAACAAGGTATGACATACATTACCAGAGGTGATATATTACCACTTTTTCTGTTCTAATATAGATACCACAACTTACCTTGAGTAACGGCCAATACAATCATTCAATCACTTGACAGATACAGGGGGAGAATTTGCTTGGGCTAAAGCATTTGAAAAGTTTTACACTGTTTGAAGCTTTTTACTTGCTCGAAATATCTCAGAAAATCTTAAAAATGTTTTACTAACAAAAACAAAGACATGCTAATTTTCACCCCAATCAATAAGTCTTTAAACAACCTAAGCTCACCACTGTCAATATTGACCATTTTAAATCTGTGTATGCTGAACTCTGAAGGATTAAAATGAACACAGTGAGTCAGGTGTTTACAAAGCACTTTCACTTTTCTAAACTTACAATAAGTGAAATACCTTTGAGTGTCATTTTGTCATCAAATTGAGTGTCATCAAATCTAAAAAGCTATGAGATTACAGTATTAGGTGGATTTAGTCCTTTCTCTCCCTGATATTTGGTCCCAGATATCCCTGATCTCCAGATTTGATCCAGAATATCTTGCAAATATCAGCTCAAAACCAGTGCTAGTGCTAACCCTAATGCTAGCTGTGTTTTATTAATTAGCCTTCATATCTGTGTCTAAAACAGCAGTGTATTGTGAAAGAACATAATGGACAGCATGTAAATATATAATGCAAACCAATAGCTCCAGTAGAGAATATTGTATGGTAGTCCAGTTATATCTGAGAACCTCAAATCACACATTGAATTTAATGAAATGTCTTAATAGATTACCAGCTAGAAGATTTGCATCACTGCGCAGTAGCTACCTTGTAGGGCAAAGCCTAGGACACAAAGCAAAGAGGAAAGAATATGCCAACTGAGTGGGCATTGCTGCACTTGAATGGATGACTGAGGTGGGCAAGACACCAACTGTTGATCAGCCGTCATATAAACTGATGCCTTGGTTGGGATACGTCAGCCACGAAATGCTGTGCTCACAATAGGAGTTCAGACACAAACAACAACACTAACAAACCATGCAGCTGTGTGTGTGCAGATGCATGGGGAGAGCACTGAGGTATGTGAAGAATGGACAACGTTCTGTGTTTGAGTAAGCAGATTGCTTGTGTGCGGTGCAGGTCTGGCATGTGCTCATGAACCCACTGGCCTTTTCTTTAGGTGCACTGACTGTGCTCGATTGGAGCCACTTTTTCGCTGAATAGCAAATACCACTGACATAATGATAACATGTAGCATGCTCTGGGGAAACAAAACAGCAGAGCAAGCCGGGAAAAAAACGAACCTGGAGCCCCTATCCACACAGCATTTCTCTTAGACAAATGTATGCTCATGTGCAAACGTACACATCCACACACTCCAACGAACACTGCAGATCCCAGCCCATGCTCAGACTGTAGTCCACTCGGTCTCTGTTGCTAAGCGACAAATTGCTTTCTCTGTAAAGGCAGACACTTCTTTCTGCTCTTGCGAAAAAAGCGCAGTGATTTTCCCTAACACTCTACGGCATCACCATCACTCTACACACTAAGCTGCCTTAAACATCAGCCGTTAGCCATCACACACAATGCCTCTCTGCATCTCACAGCTGTCATATACTTTCTTTAAAACCTTCAATGTTTTTCACCCTATTTTATCAGAATCTCTTAATTTTTACTTTATGTACATATCAAAATAGAAAACCTGTTGATTCAGCTCTTCACAGTCCATATGCAATGAAATTGGCCTCAATTATTATTTCTTATGGAGATAAAGAAGATAAATATCAGGCTAAAAATGAGCATTGCTTTAACCTCTAATCGACATGACTACAAATGCGCAAGTGAATGTCAATGGGATTGATGCGAGTTAAACCTAATGCTATCTGAATCTCTCAGGCTATTTAAAAACGCCTTGAGTTTCCAAGTTCACAGATCACGTACACCACTGTGCTTGCCACAACAGGACACACAAGGTGAAGAAAAGAATAAGACCTTGCTTCAGCGGTCCCTTGCTAACATGACCTCTGCCACCATATTGATTGAGAATGGTTTTGATACAGCGGTTGTCAAGGAGAATAGCTTGTTGAGCTAAATATACCACACAAGGTTCAGCCACAGAGGCATCCAGTGCATGCAATCGAGTATTTTGTACTATCGTGATTAAAAATACTTTTATTACATGAAAAGTATATAAAACAGGCTCAAATCACATTAGCGTACCATCCTTTGCTCAAATAACATGGCCTATATTTATGATATGAAAATTAGCCCATCATCAGATGCTTATAGCTTCAGATTATGGTTCTGAATGATTTCTCGTTTGATAAGCTGTTGCATCAAAGCAAATTGATCAATACTGAAACCACTGTTGAACTGTTGATAGCTTGAGCTACGCTAAACACTGCTTTGGTAAAAGCTTTAAGACATCCATCATAGCTGATAATAAGCCGTGTCTCAAACTCATCAACATCTGTGAAAGTAACGGTGTAGTGTGTGCATTTCGGTTTGAAAAATCTGAATGGTTCTTCCCTCCCTCTCTTTCACACGCGCACACTCTGTCTCTCCCCATCCATATTTCTCTCTCCATCCCTCTTTGTGTGTGTTTCATTTCAACACCCATTAATCACTTCTATTGCCTTTGTCACCATGGAAACTGGACTAGCCAAGTCTTCCCCCGTTTCCCTGGGCTGCTGCTCCCTTTCCCAGTGGGTGGATCTACAACTGTGACTGGCACCGCAGCAATCCTATTAGCTTCTGAGAATTCTCCTCTTCCACAACTGTACTCCAGAAGTCCTGTCCAGCTCCCCGTATCACAACGGCGTCCCTACCTCTTCTCCCCCCACCCCCCCAAACCCCCCTCTCTCTCTCTCAGCCAGTATCATACCATATGTTACATAATAGTGACCAATTTGAGCTTGAATTATAGCCGCCATATGATCCACACAGACATTAATTAGTTATCTATGCCTTTTTTAATGAAGATTTATGTCCAGGTTTGATGGTCATTAAAAAAATCCAGATGCTCAAACAAACACAAAAAAGGACACTTGATTTAAATGTATGTTAATTCTACATAACTATGTTAAATATACACATTTGATGTACTGCTTTTGGATATCCATTTCCTTTATCCTTTCCTCTGTACATTTGAACACTTGCTAAACATTACATCTGATATAGACAATTGCTTTGTAAAGTTCTTGTTTTTGATAGGAGCACTAGACATTAGCTTAAAAAATACATGCTGACAACCTAGAGTGGAGATCACCAATGGTGCTGAGATTGCAAATTTAAAACAATATTGTTTGAAATGCTTAGAATATTACATAATTGCATAATATCCAATTAAAAATGAAAAAAATGTAGATGTGTCATGTCTGATTATTTTTAATAGTATTATGTAATACTATAATAATTATTTTATTATTGGTGTAGAGACCAATCGGTTTATGTGAAATGACAGATACATTGGACTCAAGTGAACAGTGTAGTCCTCATGTGTCGCAAGAGGTTTCACCTCAGATTTGTAGGAAAACAGCAGCTGGAGAACAGAGCACTAAGACGACTGTGTAGTGTGGTCGGGACGTAAATATATATGTACGCAGAATGCAGCTAGATGACCCATGGCACCTGAGGGGGCCAGCATCACTCGACCTTCTGCAGAGAGCTTTATGAAGCGTATGCGTGGATGCGGGCATGTTACCTCACATCCTACGCCACAGATGCAAGAACAAAACAGACACACAATTTGCCTCACAACTGCTTTCCCAGCACACTTCATTATAACATGGCTCTTTATGAGACCCTGTTGTGTACGCTTGGTATGTTTCTCTTTACAGACCCAGGATTGTTAAAATCAGAACGAGATTTAAAAAGATCCAAAACAATACGATGAAAAGCAGAAATGCCATGGCAGTGAGCCATTTGTGTGCATGTGCCTCCAAGAAATAAAGCTTACACTTTCAGCATCAGCCATGTCAGATAACAGAGCTTTCCAGACACTGCACAGCTTGCGTTGCCATTCAAAGCTACTCTGTGCTCACCAACGCTGTCACAGCGTCTGGCTCTTAGCTTTGTTCTGCATCAGTGTCTGGAATAGAATGTGTCCTCTGGAGAAGAAACCTGGGCACAAGGAAGGAATAAAAGAAGCCAAAACAGCAGTATGCCAAACCTTGCTACAGAAACTGTTTACAAATCATCTGCTCCAAAATACTAATGTAATCGAGAGCCATCACAATATAAATAAATCCATTTGAGGCACATACAGCTACAGAAACAACAGCAGTGCAACAGCCCGCTCAGGGTTTGTTGTGTCTTCACACTTTTTAAAACACTCTCACATGGAAACACACACAGACACACGCCCACTCCCACTTTAAAACACAGTGGCACAGAAGAGTGAACAGATGTTTCCCATCTGTGGGAGACTTCAGGGAGGCTGATTTAAAACCCTGCAGGCCAGTTTGAAAACTGTAACTAGCTGACACTCTGCCTTTCCATTTATTCAGTGATTAAAAATAATCCATCAACTTATGAGGTTTGAGGAGCTGGAGCTAGAGGATGTCAATAAATCAACCCCATATGTGTATCTCGGGCTGGGGTGTATTCCGGTGTTTATAAATATAGCTGTGCATGTGAGCACGAGTGAGTGAGTGGTTACTCACTGTGGTTTTGGTCTCCTTGATTTCCCTTTCCTTGTTCTGTCTCCTGGCTGGGGAGAGAGAGCCGGGGCTCTGTGGAGAGAGACAAGACGCATCGTCAAAACTGCCCTCTGTGTCAAAGCTTTCCTCTGTCTCCATCTCTCAATTTCACTCTTCCTTCTTCCCTTCCTGCCTTCTCTCTCGCTCTCTGTGTCTCTTCTCTCCTGCCACACTGCTCAACTCCCGCGCGCAGTCTGCCTGCCTGCCTCCGTTGCCGTGGCGAACAGCGCATGAGAATGTGTGTGTATGTGAGTGTGTATGTGTGTGTGTGTGTGTTTGTATGCATGTGTGCGTGTGTTGGGGGTGTGGGAGGGGGGTGTGCCAGTGATCTTGGAGAGGAGTAGGTGGTGGGGTTGTGCAATGGAGAGAGAGAGGAAGAGAACGAGAGAGAACCTGAGTGAGTGGAGGTGTGATAGTTTAGACCCACAGTTTGGAACGCTGAGTACACACTAGAAAAAAGAGAGAGAGTGTAAGTGAATGAGTGAGTGGAGGTGCGACAAACACAAACATACAGAATGCTTAATAAACAGGTAACACATCATAATAAGTTACATTAAAGGAACGCTGGGTAGTATATTTTCACCATAAAATTCCAGCTTTATAGTCATTGTGATGCTCCACAGACTTTTATTAGAGCCTCGGTCATCGCTCTGGGCTCAGCACTGCAGAAATTGTACTATGCAACTTTTGAAGGAAGGTAAGAATCCACCCCAGTGTAAAAGTGAATTACATTCTGCAACTGTAGGGGGAACTCAGGAGGACATACAAAATCATACCTAGTATTCCTTTAATTAATGATTGGTAACACATAATAAAGCACAGTCAAATGGGTAAGCAATGTCTTAATTATTTTTCACTAATGTTGTAATGTTAACACCTATTAAATGGTTAATAACCACAAATGATAAGATTACAATAATTAAAGATTTGTTAATACAGTATTAGGCATTAATACTAGTACTAACACTTATAATATCATAACACTATTTTCAATCCTGATTACTGTCATTAGGAAAGAGAGAGAGAGAGCGAAAAGAGAACTAAGAAGGAGAGAAAGAGTGACCGAAAGAGTGAAAGAGAAAGAGAGAGTGAGAGGCGCAAGGGAAATCAGGGAGAAAGCTGTACAGTGAGGGAAAAGGGAGATTGAGGGAAATGTAGTTAGACAGTGATAGTGAAGAGTGACAGTGAGAGAAACAGATACAGAAACAGAGAGGGGAGAAGACTAAGTACAGAAAGTGAGAAAATAATGAATATAGACAGAAACAGTGAATGAGTGATTTAGGCACAGCTAAGCACCCTAAGTATATAAAAGCTTTGAGAGGTGGGAATATAGCAAGGTAGAGTGAGACAGGGGATATAAGGTAAACATAAACATTGGAAGAGTGAGGAGTGAGAAAGAATGAGAGGGTGAAGAGAGAGAGAGAGAGAGAGAGAGAGAGAGAGAGAGAGAGAGAGAATGAACCATTCAAACAAAACAGCCAAAGTCTGATGGAATGCTGAAACAGAAAGTATAGTATAGATATATATAGAGAAGATGGGTGGAAACAGAAAAAGAACTGTGTTAGAAAGCATAAGTGGGAGGGCAAAAAAATATTCATTTACACAAACTGCACAATGCCTCACCCCTGCTGTGTGTGTGTGTGTGTGTGTGTGTGTGTGTGTGTGTACGCGCGCGTGCGTGCGTGCGTGTGCACGTGTACAAGACGAGTAAGAGTGGAGGAGGGGAGAAATGGCTGTGTGAAAAGCGTTCAGAGGCTAATTACGATTGGAGACAATATTCCCTATCACACCGAAGTAAACCACAATCAGTGAAAATGAAAGAGGGAGGGAGAGAGAGAATTTACCTGCCTGTGAGGATGTAATGTATCATGGTATCTGTATTCACTGTGCGAGAAGAGTGTGCATCTCTGTACTCCTCTGTGTGTGTGTGTGTGTGTGTGTGTGTGTGTGTGTGTGTTGTATGTGAACTGGTGGAACAGAGACTGAGCGCAGGTGCTATATTTACACATGAGCCGAGCAGCAGACCTCTGTTCTTTGGTGTGTGGATGTGTGCAAGTGTGTGTGTGTGTGTGTTTGTGTTTTTCTCAGTGTTCTAGCTTCCATCCATGATGCTTATCTCTAAGCAATGCAAGCCTAGCACCTCTCCCCATCTCTCCTAATGATCATGTGCTGCAGAAACAACCACACTCCTGCAGATGACCAAATCACAGCATGTACAAATTTAAAAGCCGAAGGCATAAGGCATCCACACACAAACACACACCCAGAAAAACTAGATCACTGCATGTACAGTTGGGCAAAAAAGTATTTAGTCAGCCACTGATTGTGCAAGTTCTCCTACTTAGAAAGAATAGAGAGGTCTGTAATTTCCATCATAGGTACACTTCAACTATGAGAGACAAAATGAGTAAAAAAAATCCAGGAAATCTCATTGTAGAATTTATTTGTATGGTGTATGGTGGAAAATATTATAATATTTTAATTTATTAATTATGGTGGAAAATAAGTATATGGTCACCCACAAACAAGCAAGATTTCTGGCTCTCACAGACCTTTAAGAAGCTCTTCTGTCCTCCACTTATTACCTGCATTAATGGCACCTGTTTGACCTTGTTATCTGTATAAAGGCACCTGTCCACAGCCTCAAACAGTCAAAACTCCAAACTCAACCATGGCCAAGACCAAAGAGCTGCCGAAGTACTCCAGGAAGAAGATTGTAGAGCTGCACATTGTAGGCAAGCAGGTTGGTGTGAATAAATCATCTATGGGAGTAACTGTAAGAAAATGGAAGACATAAAAGACCATTGATAATCTGCTTCGATCTGGGGCCCCAATGAGAGCATTGAAGATGGAACATGCCTAGGTCTTCCAGCATGACAATGATCCCAAACATACTGCTCGGGCAACAAAGGAGTGGCTCCGTATAAAGCATTTCAAGGTCCTGGTGTGGCCTAGCCAGGTAGCTGGTATTTTGGCCCATTCCTCCATGCAGATCTCCTCTAGAGCAGTGATGTTTTGGGGCTGTCGCTGGGCAACAAAGACTTTTAACTCCCTCCACAAGTTTTCTATGGGGTTGTGGTCTGGAGACTGTGCAAATCTGGTGAAGACTTACAGGAAACATTATAGTCTCTTATAGTTGATGTGTACCTATGATGAAAATTACAGACCTGTCTCATCTTTCTAAGTAGGAGAACCTTCTTAACTTTCAATGGAAATGAAAGTAAAAGATATTTTCATTCCAAGTATTTCTGGAGCATTTCTATTGGTTCATTCATCATAAAATTTTCAAACAATGTGAAGGACAGCTGCTGTTTTCAAATGAAGTAGTAAACAAAAAGAATCGACAAAAATGGAGATACAGCAACAATATATATCTATGTACAGCAAGAGACAGCCACACATGCCATTTTTTCTCTCACCTTTCTCCAGAACATGGAGGCACTGGCCCAGCGCCTAGCTTTCTTTCTAAAGGTATCCAGTTCTATCCTGTGCTGATGTACCCTACCGTTTCCGTTTGTGGCCTAACCCTTCGTCCTCTTCTCTTGTCCAACGCCTCTTGCCCCGCTACAATCCCCTTTCCCAGCCTGGCCTTGACTCAGCCCCTGACCGTGCTCCAGTGTTCACAAGCGAGCTGCCCATATGGCCTTCTCTCCTCCTGACCACGCCTGTCTGCTTGCTGGCATGCCTAAGCCTCTGTCCCAACACACGGCAAGTCACGTGGCCTGCCAAGGATTTTGCTTGGCCTGGCTTCAATAACTGCTTTACCTGCTATCGTCACCAGGCACACGCAAGTGTCTCCTGTCTACAGCTTTGAACTTTACTACTCAAAAAAGTATTTAGGCATTTCACATCCTCAGGGTCAGTTACATAATTACACATATATTCAAAATGGCTACCAAATCATTCAATGCAGCATATCCTGAGGAATCATGGGGTTAATCAAGCCTTAAAATCTGAACAAATGTGAATGTAAACCAATAATATTCTGCTCAGATCTGATTCAAACTAATGACAGATCCAAATTTACCTTGACTCTGTCAAAATTGTTGCATACCCTGAAAAACAATTCCATCCAAATCTAACCAAATTTTGTCCAAATTTAACTGTAGGCACAACCACTTAATGTAGGTCCAAATCTGATTATGGCCTGAGAAATTTCATCCCAAACTTAACCAGAACAGCATCATTTACAAAACGACCTAGTTGCTATAGTGACAGTCTTTATAAAACACTGATAAAAAATTCAATACGTTTTTTTTTTAATTACACTTAAATTAATTATAAAAAAACACAATTCCAACATACACCTGACAAACGATGTCTGAACCTGAACAAATCCCAGCTTGACAAGACAGGTCCTGATGAGTTTAGACAAATATTTCAGTCTGTGGCGCAAACGCACTGCCTGAGACTGCTAATTAGAAGAGAGTCAATACAAAGTGATCTGACATTTGATTTGGCCCAGCAGTGACCCAAACAAGGGATGAAGATGATTTTACAGGAATACAAATGGGCAAGAGTCTGCCATGGGGTGCCACACTGAAGCAGATAGTAAGATGTTTACACCCCAATGGAAGTGATCCTATTGCCTTTCTTTGTGTTATATAAAAGCGATGGCATGGCATAGCTACATCACACTGAATGACAGCTAGGGACAGTGGGAGCTTAAGGTGCACTTATGTTCTACAGGCTCTAAGTAGCTGGAGCGGACAGACTTAAACATCAATCCTCTTAAAGCTCTCATCTGTGACCTGCCTCAGCAGGACAGTACCTGGCCATTGACGCCTGCTTTCTGCTTTGAAATGTCTGCTTTCTCCAGCTGACGAACAGGGGCTCTGTGAGACTGGCGTCCATTCACTGAAATTACAAGAGAAGACAAGGACATACATCAACCAGCTGCATTCACGTTGCAATTGGGTATAATCTAGATGAATAGGATTATAAATAAAATGGATTATGTAAATAATACGTTTTATGAGTATATGTGAAAGATATTTTATTACTCTGTCCTGATATAAGCATTAATTATGAACACAATCACATTATAAACATTAAAGTAAAACAGCAGCAACAGACAAGTCCACATATGATGATGTGCTCTGAGGAACAGAATGGCAATTGTTTAACAGAAAATAAAATATGACAACGTGAGCGCGAAGTGGTTAAGATTGAGGCAAGGGTTTTCTTAGACGTAACCCATGCAGTCTGTTACTCAGACTCAGATGTCAGTCCGTGTGTAGGGGACAGCTGTGGCTGAGAGCCGGGAGCATTCTTGTAGCATCCTCAGGCCTCTCCAATATTGAGCCTGGAATTCAGGCCCTACTCATCCATGTCTGCTCCTGGTTATAATATCATTCAAAAGATTAGGATCACTATATTCAGTAATATAACATTTATTTTTTAGAGTCATGTATGCTGTGACTCTTATGATGCTATTCTACAAATTCATAAGGTTCTATAAATGATTTTAGTGAATAGACACTATGTTTATTAAGCACCCTGTTTAATTTCTTTAATCATGTAATTGTTAATAAACTGTACTCAACAGATGAATCAAAATATTATTTGCAAATTACTGTTCAGATAATGTGTGATTCCACATTTTTATATTGTGGTGTATATTTGCTCAACCAGTTTCAGAGCTTGTGATTCATTGCCTGTCCTCTCACCACAGCATCAGGCCAGCATGTGTAGGGACAGCACACATGAGCCATTGGCAGCGACCCCTCAGGGTGCGAGAAGTAAATGCTTAACAGGCACCAGATAACAAACCCTGCCTTCGGGAGAGGAATATCAATGAGGCAGGGAGGTAGGAGGCATGAAGAGATTTTTCTTACATTATAACACAATCTGTAAGATTATGATATTTCTTTATCTGTGTTAAGGAGTCAAGTCCTTAATTCACACATAAATTGTATTACTACAAATTCCACGTCACACCACACATAAAAAAAAAACACTGCTAAAACATATCTAGCCAACAATACCATTTCCTAAATTAAAATAAATATTGAATATAAATTCTATACGTATTGCATATTATTTAACAGTCTTACAAAAGAATAAGATATGCCAGTGCCTCCACTGACAACAGATCTCAAAACAATTAATCATGCAACACCAGACACAAACCATATAAAGTTCACTGGACCCTACTATAGGTCTCCCTTGGGAAAGACATATAGGCTTTCCACTGATGAGAGCCTTGTGGTCTTCAGGGACAGGGACATCAGGACAAGTAGGCCCAATGTCCTCTAGAGTACTGAGGCATGACGTTTGGGAGTCAGTTGGACTAGAACAGGACAGAGTGGAAAAACATAGGTCTAAAGCAGTTTCAGGGGTGTGTGGGGTTACCTGAGTCCTTGTGTGTCCGTGCCAGCTTTGGGGCAGGGGCTGGTGTACATGGCTTTTCCCACGTTGTCTCTGAAATATATATATACACACAAAATATCAACAACAATGGAGATACATGTTTGTAATTGGGCAGCAACTATATATAATATATATGTACAGCAAAACCAGCCACATACACATTTTCCAGAACATGGAAAAAAAATAAAAAATATTATATATATATATATATATATATATATATATATATATTCCAGAGTAGACACTTAATAATTATTTTACTCCTGTTCAATAGCAATGAACTGGATTTACATGGGCCACTGTAACAATCAGTATTTAGACAATGTCGTTGCCATCTAAAGAAAAACATTCATCCATTTTTTTTTCATTCATTCATTATCTGTAACCACTTATCCAGGTCAGGGTTAAAAGAAAAACATGTTTCTGTATTTCTGTTGATTTTTAGGTTCCTATGTAAATATTTCATGATGAATGGACCAGTAGGCATGCTCCAAAATTACTTGGAATAAAATCTTTTTACATTGTCTTCCACTGAAAGTTAAGAACGTTAATAAAATAAAATTACTATTCTAGAGTTACATGTTTTTTTTAGACAGTAATGATATATTCACCCTTCCATGACCAGAAAAACCTTACCTACAGGTTTCAAAGATAGAGAAAATGTCAAGAGATTTAACGTACGTTAAGGTCAACCTCAGATTAGCATAATATTATTTGATAATTAAATTATTTGGATTCTTTTTATATATAATGCCCTTTTACCATGAGAGTTGCATGACAAAAGCAAAGATAGAAAGTTCAAAGCCTTTTCTGTCTTAAAAACACTGCTTCTGCAACAGAGAACAACCAAATAAAGGGCAGCTATTCTTTTCACCCAGCTGGGTCTGAAATTGTTTTTTGCTCCTAAGTGTGTTCCGGTGAATATTTTCCCTTTTTGTTCTCGCAAAACAATCATTCCTTCTTGCCAGCCAAAAATAAATAAATAAGTATAAATACTTTGGTGCAGCAGGTAGTGATCGCCTGTGAGAAGTTTGTGTGTTCTCCCCGTGTCCGCATGGGTTTCCTCCCACAGTCCAAAAACACGCGTTAGTAGGTGGATTGCTGACTCAAAAGTAGATGTGAATGTGTGAGTGTGTGTTTCCCTGTGATGGACTGGCGCCCCCTCCAGGGTGTGTTCCTGCCTTGCTCTCAGTGATTCCGGGTAGGCTCCGGACCCACCACAAACCTAAACTGGATAAGAGGTTAAAGACAATGAATGAATGAACTTTGTATACAAAAGACCTTTGTATGTATTTGGTAATCAACCTCGGAGTGTAGTCTAATTAATAAAAGAGGACCATTTTAGCAGGCATTCCTATAATCATGTTAGATTGTCTGAAGTGCACTGAACTGTTACTCTAAATAAGCTGATGACAAATCGCAGCCTAGTTGTAGCTGTAAACTGGCCAGATTGAGTGAATAGTGAATTGAGAATTGTGTTCTTACTTTCATTAAGGTCGATAGCAAATCAAATATTTTATAAAAATTATATACATGTTTATTTTTTATTCTTCATATGCTTGCTTTGAAAGATCAAAATAAAATTTTTGCAGAGTAGTTAACAAAACTATAGATATATCTGATTTCTCATTCTAGAAGAAAATGGCAACTATTCAATTTAAAAGGCAAAATGGCTTTATAGACCAAAAACAATACAGGTTGCCTGCCCAGAAGATATAATAATGACTGATGGGTAATACAATGAGTGACAAATAATTAAAAAAAAACAGTGAGAAAAAGAAATACCTCAAAACTGTTTACAAAGCTAAAGCAGCAGCACGTGGTCAAACCATGCACAAAAATAGCCCACAGACAGCTCGGCCAGTATTCACTGGAGACCCGTAGTGTCGAGCCAATGCCAGAAATGCGATGAGTGTGCCTGCTCAGAGCCGAGCCCAATCTAGAACATGCACTAACAAAAGAGATATTAGATCAGCAGTGCTGATTCTGGAGCTGTTTTGAACTTCAAATTAGCACTGTAAAAGAGAATAATGATCCAGGATCAGCAATGGGGAAGGCTTTGTAAAAAGAGGTATTTTTTGGAAAACAACCCTCACATAAAACATCTGTTATATTTTGAATAATTTTTAAATTAAAACATGCATTTTTTTACACTAAGAGGATTTACTGCTTTAATATAAAACAGTAGGTAACCGGACTCCCTTAAAATGTTTTGAACTTGTAAGTCTGCTGAATCATCCCAATTTTTTAAATATTGCGATAATTAGCACCGCTACACATCCAATCCACCTCCATCACATACCGTAAAGTCTTGTTTCACTTTTTCTTCAAATAAAAACTATTAAAAGCAGGTTAAAAGCACAGGAACTACTTTGCATTCACCCTCAAATTAAGTGGCTTGAGATCAAATAAACATTATTAGCTACTGCCCTCAGAAAATAAGACTTTAGTTGATTTCATAGCGTCCAGAAGTTAGTAAATGCATTTTCTATCATTTTTATTTCACCAAAACCTTACTTCAGCTAAACTGATTAAAACAAACCTAGACCTTTTCTGCTCATTTCAACAAAAATATAACTATAATCACTATTACAACTGTCAACATAATCAACATAAATTTGCAATCAGCATAAATATTAGAATTAATTGTGTAGTTATTGTTCATTCATTGTCTGTAACCACTTATCTGTTTCAGGGCCGCGTGACGGGCACCAATTCATCACAGGGCACCACACACACACACACCTATCTAGTTTTTTGTTTTTAGACTGTGAGAGAATACCGGAGCACCCAGTGGAAACCTAATCAGACACTGGGTGAACACTGTTTTGTAGTGTGAAAGACACTTGTTTTAAGACCTGATAACAGGAAATCATAAATTGCCTTTGCAACTTTTTGTGTACTAAAAGCATATTTGTGATTAAATGGTCTGGATTTATTTTGTTTTTTTATTATTATTATTATTTGCTTATACCTATCAGCACAAATGTTGGAACTAAACAGCCCAGACTTTCTCCGTCTCTGTCTCTCTCTCTGGCCTCCATCCCGAACACTGTAAACACAGGCTGCCCCATGGGAGCATTGCCTGGGCTTCAATCCCTAACTACTGATAATGATCACTATTAAACAGGCCTGCCTTGAGAGTGCACTTCTAGTAGCTTTCACAGGAAAACAAATGGTTGTTACGGTATTATGCAGCCCAGGCAGAGTACTGCAGTTTGTCAGAAAAATGAGAAAATGAAAAGGTTGTAAAGCCAGTGTATATGTGTGTGTGTGGGAAGGGTGGCAAATATGTGTGTGTAAATCAGATTAATCCATTCCAGATCAGCTCTGTGGCTCCCTCTTCAGATGAATGGCTTGTGGAGATGATGGAGAATGCTAATGTTTCTTCCAAGCCTGCGGCTCTCTGCGATGCTGAGATGGCCTCTATGGTCACACAACAAAATACAAGAGAAAGCCCTGCACCCTTATCAAAATTTTGCATTCTTTATCAGGCTCTGTATGCCTGCTGAGAGCAGCTTTAGGCCATATTCATCAGACGGCTGATAAGAGATAAACTACTTGGTGTTCAGCTTGTGTCAATGGTGAGGAGAACCAACGAGAAAAGTATACTCATTTTAAAAGGTCAGAACAGGCAATGAGGCCCAATTTTCATGTCTTTTTGAAGCAGTAACTTATAGATGAATGAAAGCTGTTACACTGAGGTCAGAGTGGTTAGTGAACATTTAAAACTATTAGCATGATGATATTAGTCCTATGTAAATGTCTATTAAATTAGCATATTTCAGAATGATGACAGAAAAAGTAGTATCGCTGTCACACATCTCCAGGGACTTGGAGGCTGTGGGTTCAAGTCCTGCTCCGGGTGACTGTCTGTGAGGAGTGTGGTGTGTTCTCCCTATGTCTGTGTGTGTTTCCTCCGGGTGACTGTCTGTGAGGAGTGTGGTGTGTTCTCCCTGTGTCTGTGTGGGTTTCCTCCGGGTGACTGTCTGTGAGGAGTGTGGTGTGTTCTCCCTGTGTCTGTGTGGGTTTCCTCCGGGTGAAGGTCTGTGAGGAGTGTGGTGTGTTCTCCCTGTGTCTGCATGGGTTTCCTCCGGGTGACTGTCTGTGAGGAGTGTGGTGTGTTCTCCCCGTGTCCGCGTGGGTTTCTTCCAGTTGTTCCCGTTTCCTCCCAAGGTCCAAAAACACACATTGGAAAGTGGATTGGTGACTCAAAAGTGTCCCTAGGTGTGAGTGTGTGAGTGAATGTGTGAGTGTATGTGTCACCCTTTAAAAGACTGGTGCTCCCTTCAGGGTGCGTTCCCCACCTTGCACCCAGTGGTTCCGGGTAGGCTCTGGAGCCACCGCGACCCTAAACTGGATATGCGCTTACAGGTAATAAATGAATTAATGAATGGGTGTAAGTCCAAGGTAACTTTCTGACAAATAAGGTGTTAAGTGAATAACCTTCTACTGTCCACTTTCATGTTTGAAAGTTAACTCTGAAGTCAGATTTCTGAATTCAAACTGGAAGCATAAGCCTACCTTTACTGCTCATGTTGACGTAGTATTTGCGTCCCTCAGCTGACCTGTAGCACTTCCAGCCCATAGGGAGAGAACCCCTGTCTACCTCCTCTTCAGCAGCAGGACTTGTAGAAGGATCCTGACATATATAACACAGAACAGTGAAGAGACAAGATCTCCAAAAATATTTCATGAAATGTATATTATAAAACTTTTTTCAAAAATGTATTTTGTTGGACCAATTGAAAAATTGGCAGGATTATGATTTAAATGCTTATAATCCTTAACTAGTTAATTTCAGAAGATAATGCATTCCACTTTTGTGACATGACAAGTGTAATCCTTTGTAGAGTGTTAGTAATCAAATGACTCTTGTAATGACTCATACTGCCATTTGACGTGAGCACAATGACAAATTTCAGATGTCCAAGTCTGACAAATTACACATTTGTTTTCAGCCTTCTCCTGATTCACACAGACATATTTCATAATTATTCAATTATTGTTTTATTATTATTAAAAACATTATGTCAAAAAACATTATGCATAAAGATACATTTCTGGGCATGTGATAAATTAATATGTATGAAAAAATATGAAAAATGTTAGTATTGGACTTAAATTACATGTTAACATGAAAATAACAGAATTTAAAATACATTGAATGGTGATTTTAAGTATGTCAATGTGTTTTTGACCCTGATATTATTTGTAGCTATAATGAAATATCTGGTCGAACCAATGCTTTATTAAATTAAAGGAGTGCAGATGAATTGTCCAGTTAACCCATGCATTTGTATCAAGATGCTGCATCTTGTACTGTTTTAATCAAGAATCCACAGAATGTATTGTACTGCATCATCTTTTAAAATGTTCTGTTAAAAAAAACAGTTCAGAAATTACTCTTTTATGGTATATTTAAGTGTGTATGTATCCTGAGTGTGTATGACCTGACATAAACAAAACGAATGGCTTCTCACACCTTATCTACATCTCCCAGCAATGGCTCAGACTGAGAGAGAAGACAAATGTAGGCAGAAAGCAGTGTGTGTGGGGGGGCAACACCAGAGACCTGAGACACAGTGGAGACACAGGGAGTGCTCAAACCTTTGAGAAAATGAGTCAGCCAGCACGATGCAGTGAATGCAAACGCAGCTAATGCTGAACTGCTGTTCTCAAGCAGGACACAACCCATAACAAGGGACGGCAAAAGGAAGAAAAGGAAAAAGAAATGGAGGACATGGCTATTAACCCCTTAAATTGCATATTCAGCCTTAGTACTTGTAATATTCTGGTATTTACATATTTTAACAATGTTTTTGTGCAACAACAGCACTGAGAAATGTATTACAGGAGCCAGTTCAAATACAGAATACTTCACTTTTGGCTGCAGCATCAAATATTTAAGAGGTTAAAAGGATGCTAAAGCATTCAGTTGCCACAACTGCCATGGTGTGGGTGTACCACTTCTTTTGATGTGTAAAATAAAATAGATTCTGCACTCGTTCATTTCCCTGCCTCTCTCTCCTGTTCTCCCTCTACCTATCCCTCACACTCACCCTTGCCTCTGTTTCAAGGTTTAGTCAAGGACCAAAAACACGCTGTGAGGAGGGCACAAAAACATGGGGGGGGGGGGGGGGGGGTTTCGATTCTGAACTGTTCTGCTCTTTCATTCAACCACTTGAGCAGAAAATAGTGGGTCTTTCCTGTCTGCCTCCTCAAGACAGCTAATGAATTAATCTGTTAGAACAAGCCACTTTTTACATATTCCCAAGAATTTAAGAAATATTTAGGAAATAAATCTAATATTCTCCTAAGCTAAAGTGTGGTCCTTTAGCCCAAAATGATTGCTTTGCTGGTGCTAAGAGGCTAACGTAATCACGTGTTCCTGAATTTGAAACTTTAAGCAAGTAATCTCAACTGACTCTGTTTCTGACTCTGTACAACACTGTACAAATTAAATATATTTTTAAAAAATGATATGTTGCATAGCTCTGAGGTAAAAGTAGTAGCATTAATGTTGAAGAAGTTGTTTATAATATATTATATAGGGTTAAAAAACACTGTTATCTACATTAGCCTCATACCTCCAGTGCAAAACAAAAAAGCAAGATACTTATGTAAAAAATTGAACTATTCCATTATGGATAAGAATATGGATAGTATGTGTTTTAAAGTTGCATCCCATAAGAGAAAAAGACCGTTCTTGTCGTACCTAATCGGTGCCCTCAGTACTAAATTATCTCTGATGTTTTATCTTGAATCAGCTCAGTGTGTGAAATCAGTTATCTGCATGGGTCTAAAACAGCAAGCTTCACAGCTTTAAACCTCCAGTTTCTAATATAGCTTTAAATTGCTATATCCATGAGCCCAAGATAAGGAATCCCTTATTCCCCCCCAGAGGTATTAAGGTTTGTATATTAATGTACACAATATATTTTTATATTATAATTTGACTGGCTGATGCCATGGTGATCTTGAAGCTTGTCCAGCACTGCTGCAATAGTAAGTGACCAGAGGTTACTGAAGATTAGATAGCAAGTTAGACCATGTATAAAATAAAAGAATTGAGAAGAAAATAAGATTTTAACTGGGTGGAAGAAACTAGTGAGCTCAAGGCCCTAGGAGTTCACATTGTCTCTGTTGCAGAGATGGGGGATTAACCAGAGATTCACCCATGTTCTCACATTGTGAATGCTTGGATTTTCCAAGTCAAATCCTGCCTGGAGTTGAGCTCTGGAATGCAGGATGTCAAAAGAACGTTCCTACGCACACTGATCTGAGATCAGCCATGCAGTTTAACATTCTTGAAGGAAAAGGAAGTCCTAGATCAATGTCAACATAGAATCTTAAGAAAGTATTTGAAGAAAAGGGCTCTCACCAGAAATGCTTGAAATGACAGGATAAATTAGGACAGCAAATCTGAGAGTAAAGTCCCCTGAGGTGACCCATGACAGCGTGCAAGTCAGAAACAGCTTGCAGAACTGGATTATTTCCAGAATTTCAAGAAACTGCATGCCTTATCAAAATTTTGGACTTATTTTTTTCTTTAAATCAAGACCTCAAATTAGCCGACAGTTTCTTTCAATCATGGGATAAAGCAAAACCAACACATCAAGTGGGTTAAAAAATTAAGTAAAAATAATAAAAAAAATTAAACAGAAAAGAAAGACAACCAAGCAAAAATGGCTAAAAACCAGAACATTCACTCCTGGGATGCATCCATTCCTGGGTGCTTTCATTGAACAGCACTATGGCTTGAACCATATGTTGAAAATGGTCATTCTAAAGTCTGCTTTTTACACAGGGTGTGCCCAGTGTTGTGTTGTTTGATCTTTGTAGTATTTTGAACAAAGCATATCACAGGAGTTTCATTATGACCCATGGGAACTGTGTCAACTTGTGGGAAAATGATATAATATGTTCCTTTTAATACCACAGAAATTTGTAATAATAAGTGTATTATCACTTTGAATTAGAGCTGGGCAATAGGGCCAAAATTTATATCATAACATATTTATTAGTTTTGGTCGATATGATATAAATGTGATATTGATAAGAAGAGTATCTACTGAATCTACTGAAAAACTTCCAAGAACAAACAAGAAACAAATCATCACCATCAAACATAAACTTATTGGCTTTGTCAATATGAATATTTTTCAACAAAATTTTGAATTGAGTGCACTGTATTGTTCTCAGTGTCCGCGTAGGTTTCCTCCCATTGGCCAAATACACGTTGGTAGATGGAATGGAGACTCAAAAGTGTCCATAGGTCTAAGTGTGAGTGAATGTGTGAGTGTTTGTCGCCCTGTGAAGGACTGGCGCCCCCTCCAGGGTGTGTTCCTGCCTTGTGCCCAGTGATTCCGGGTAGGCTTCAGAGCCACCGCGACCCTGAGCTGGATAAGGGTTACAGATAATGAATGAACAAATGAATGCACTGACAACGGCGCCCTGTAATGAACGTCAGTCAGTGACCGTTACTGTAAATAATGTATGCTGAAATATTGAAAATGGGTTTAAAAATCATATTATTGTTGAAACGTTTTATATTGTAATATATATTGATACTGAATTACTGCCCAGCCCTACTTATGAGTTAGGTTAACTTGGTCAAACATTGGGTAGTCTACTACATTATGTAGGGACATTCAATATCAATACTGGAACAGATAAAGTTGTATTGTGCCATCACAAAACTCTTTTCAATACTGAAGACTACAGCTTTTAGTAGATTATTGACCAAAAAAAAGAAACATAATCAGCTCGACTGGACATGAAGGATCAATTCTGAGAGACTAAAGTAAACACTACAAATCAACTTAAAGGCTAAAATGAAGCCACTTAAAGTCACTGTCAATATAAAGATCCAAAGCTCTTACCATGTGCTCCAGTTCTTCAAAAAGGGAGAGAATTCAGTATGGTGAAAATATGAGATCTGTGTGAACCTAGCAACCAGAGAAAAAAACACCATACAGACACTCCCCTCAGCACAAAATGACAGAAATCCAACATCAGAATCCAAGGATGTGGGAAGAATGAACAGACATGAACCCTAACCCATCTTTTTTTCCCCAGTTTTCCAAAGCAAAAACATGTCTGGCTGTAGGACCCTGACTTGGGTTCTTTCTAAAAGGCTTTGTTTGGGAGTTCCAAATGCAAGTGAGCTAAGAGTCTGTTCATGAACTGACAGGGCTTTTAGAGAAGATGGGCAACACAATGCCTGACACTGTGCAGATGGAGAAAATGGAGAAATGGCACTCTTTCTTGGTCAACAAGGCCAGTTTTGTGCTCTATGACCCAAGCAGACCTTGTGCAGAATTTCTCCTCTCCCCCTATCTCCCCATGTAACATTGGTGTGTCACACAAACAACTGTTCAGCTATTCTTATTATTTATTAGTACACAGGGCCAAGAAAGAGTGATGAGCAGATGAACAAGTTATTGTGTTGAGAATGCAGAGTAAATGAGGTAGCATGAAACTCCCACAACAGAAAGCTGCCTCTGCACATAGTCCATCTGCTGACAAGTGCTCAGACTCAGCCTTGAATATGTGAGCTATTACTATTTTATGTTTTTAAGCCTTGTAGCAAAAATCCCAAATATACTCCTTAGGAGAATGTTTGTTCTCCAGCCAGGTTTGGATAATGATTTGGAGTGCAGAGCCTCCACAATCCAAAATGAAAAGGAAAAAATAATTTCCACAAATCTATTTCATGGCATTTATTAATAAGCATCAATGTTTTGATAAATATTTTATTTGATTGTTTGATAAGAAGAGACTTTGTTGACCTTATATCATTGTTGCATAATACATTAGACCAGGTTTTTCTTTAATATGTTTCAAAATACGTTTCCTTTGAATTACACGTTGGACAATCTATAAATGTGTTTATACTATTGTTTAGTAGTCTATATTAAATTACACTGGGCTAGTCAAATTTACTAGCTAGCTAGCTACATTTCTAACATGACAGAAAATGGCAGGAAATATCTCGCGCATTTCCACAAATTAAGAGTCCTTTCCTCAGCTTCATACTGTGTAGACATACTAGTGTCAATATGCAGTCAATTAAGCTCAAACTTTAACTTTGTGTTTTAGCCTAGTCTCTGAGACTATCTATTTTCGATGAAGCTGATGAAAGTTTCTTTTATAGTGGGGTTATTTTCAATAATATAATACAGCTTACACAGATTTTCACTTTCTTGTCCAACCATTACACTGTCTTTCCTATATTGTATAAAAATGGATGTAGCCGCACTTGTATATTTCTTGGATCCTGGTATTGAAATCCATTGCCATCCCAATAAACCTGTTTTCAATTCTATCAAATGGACCCAAACAAAAGTAAACAATACCAAATGAATGCTGGCTGTACCAAATACACCAGAAAGGCGCCCTCTAGCGTCTGTTGGTCAAATCTCATCCAGTGAGGGCGCTTGCTAAGGTGAGTGAGAATTGCATCAAACACCAAACATGGGTTGAATCTCAAATGGCTCCAGACAAAAAGTGACTTATACTTCTAAAAGTTAACATAAGGATTAGCTCCTGCTAATTTAGCTAAACAATACATTATTGTTTGATCCCAAAAAGGGGTTATAATAACAGTCCATCATTTTTGTAGGGTAAGTTTTAATTTTTTTTTGTAGTAATTTTGTACTCTTTTACCTATATTCTACAGGGATTGATAAACCTTCTACAAGCTGATGATTAGGTAAATTATAATTATTTCATGTATGCTTATATAAATGTACAAAATGTACAAACTAGGACTAGAATATTATATATTGTACTATGTAGTGATACTACAGGAATCTTTGCAGGATTTGTCTTGGAATCTTATCACAGAATATATAAGTTCTACTGTAGTAGTGCTATATGGTGGAGAATTTTAGAATATTACATATATATATATATTGTATAACACTACAGCCATTTTTATTAGAATTATTCCAGGCCTAGGGTATATTTATTAGGGTTTATTAAACTGCTATGACAGTAGTTGAATTAATTTCCTGCCTTGAGACATCTTAAGTTCACAGAAACCAAAGCCTCCTATATACATTTCCTTTTGGCAAAGCCACATGTATGAGTGAAAAATAAGCCGGCCTTGTTATAAGCTCACCTTGCTTTGACATTGTGTTGTGTTGCAAACTTGAGGACTGTTTTAATTAACACGATTGTAATTAAAGGTGAGAACAGCCGTGCAAATGATTGCTGGTCTTTTGTGCTGGGCATGTATCTATATTAGACATAACAAAATGACCAGGCTGTGATCCCAGACAGCAGCCCTGGCACCAACCTCATCGGGCCTAGGCTCAACCCAGCCATTTCAACGTGGCACACATTCAACAGCTGCATGCGAGCAGGGTCTTTGGATGGCTTGGGAGCATTTCCGCCCCTACTGACCCTCATCACAGCTTAAAAGAAATCAAAACAAACCTTCTGCAATCCATGTTTAGGTGATATTTGTATCTGGATCATCTACAAGTTTTGCCTATTCACATAAATAGCATGTACATAAAGGTCAGTGCTTAAATTTGAAGGTCTGTTTGGTTGGTGGGGGCTGGGTGGGGGACTGGAAACAAACACATTTCTGAATATGTGAACAAATCAAATGAAACTAACAATAAAGAAACTCATACTTAATATATAAAGCAATATGTCATAATTATTCATTCAATTTTATCTTCATGTGGCCATTTAAAAGAGAACATTGCTACACATTTTGAAGTGAGAAATGACAAACACAGTATAATAAATAATTAAATTATTATCTGAATGGTATATTTCTTAATACAATATATCAAAATAATAATGACTGTTTTTTCTCCACTGCCTGAGTGGAGGGCCTTCAGTCAGACACAGTGTTTATGGAAAGTTTTGAACTGTTTGTAAGTTTTCTCTGGATGGTATAAATGTTCCTTTAGCTATTGAAGATATTGAAGATCACATTAAATACTGTTCTTTGATGGACTAAATGACATAAATTGGCCTTTTCATCAGCTCATTATTACTGTTCTCTTTTTATAAGTTCTTGTCTTAGGTTATTGTTATGATTTACAACTAATATAATGTATTTTCACTGTCTGAGACCAAAAAATTATTTTGAAACATTTTTTATTGGTCATGATATTTTACACAATATAATTAGAGGTCAGAAACAAAATAAAATAGTAGTAATTTAAAAAGAAACAACATAATTTTAATAATTTCACCTTTAGGATTTCAGAATTTTTTAAAATGTCCAACTAGCAGTATAATCATGCTACTTGGTTTTTCCATGCCGTTTGCTGCAGTATATCTCCTTTGTGCATGTCTTTGCACTATGTAGATGCACATATTAATATGGATTAGATGATTTTATTGCGTGTGGACTAAATATATCTGCTCTTTGTGCATCTTGGAGTTGCCTGTGAATAGATTGCTGCTGCCGAAACAATACATGCCCATGTATAGGACTGAGGTTAATAACCAAGGACAATGGCTCTGTATAAAAGGAATAGCAAGAGGAGCATATGATCTATCTTGGACACTGAATAGGTGAGTCTGTTAGTCTGTCATCTGTCTTGTTCATTTGTTCATGTTTTGGAGATGCATACATATGTACTTACTCTGCTTTCTCTAATCACTCTCTTATTTATTCCCTTGCTTTATAAATCCCTTTTTTTTGTAAGGAAACAAGTATCTGTTAATAATTACAGCATATTATTGTAATTATTTTGTAATTTTTTTGAAAGAGAGTTCCACAGATTTTTCAAAATTTCCACATAATTTTACTGAGGCATAAACAATTCCATTCATTGTTGTTTGATGTGAAATTGTAAACTGTAGAGAAATATATTAACTTTATATTGTTATATTTATATCATTTTATGTGATATGTTCCTGCGTTGTAGTATTAAGACTTATTAAACCTTTCAGATGTCTCATCCCTGTCACCACTGCAGTGCATAATTCAGACTCTCATAATTCTGTTTTTCTACAATGAAACATTTCACATCAGACCAACCTGTTTAACCTTACATGTTAATAATTCAATTATGCAGAAATTCTGAAAAATGAATGGAATTGCTCTGAGTGCACTGACTTAATGTATGGCTGAATTGTATATTGTTTAATATCAAAAGGTGATCTCTACAAGTATCTACTGAAAGGCTAAAGGTAAATATCGCAGTACACAAACTCCTTAGCAGTACTACATCTAAAACTCAGCTGACCTTTAAGTTTTTTCCACTCTTGCCACTGATCTGCAGCTTTAGTGAAAAGGTCGAGGATGAGCACTGATGCTGAGATGGCCATCTTTGGAGAGGCCGCACCGTATCTGCGCAAAACTGAGAAAGAGAGGGTAGAGGAGCAGAACCGGCCCTTCGACAGTAAAACTGCCTGCTTTGTGTATGATGAGAAGGAGCTGTACGTAAAGGGCACCCTTCTGAGCAAAGAGGGTGACAAAGCCATTACTGACACTCAAGATGGCAAGGTAAGCCAAGAGCTTGTTTGTATGTGTTGTATTTTCCCATTAATCGAATTATCAACATAATTTCAATTTTTATTATACTTATTTTAGCAATGAATGTGCTGTTTTAATAAAAATATAAATCCACTATGTTCGTGTGAACAAGATTAGAAACACAGTATTTAGCTGCAGTAATGCACTTTAAAGATATATTACATTAAGTTTTAGATTAAGTTTTACATTAAGTTACATGAAAGGCAGATTATTGCTGCATCAGTAATGAAAGAATGGAATACTTGTGCTGTTTTGAATCATTCATAAGTAAGATCTTTTTAAGTTCTTTTGAATGTTAAACATTGTCACTATCTGCATCTGCAGTTTTTTGCAATTGCGTATTTCCACCCCAAATCCCCAAAATTAATTCTGCAAACTAAAGCTAAAGCTAGAGCAAAAGGATATAAGGTGCAATTGATTTGTAGCATATTCACATATTCAACTGTGTCTGAGAGATTTATAAACCAGCTCCATAAGGAACTCCACAACTAAAACAGATTGGGCTCTGTATTGTTGATAATCAGAGTTGGCAAAATTAGGTCAAGAGCATAAAGATCTCTCCTAGAATTTTGTTTGAATTCCTTTGACACATTTGAGGCTGGTTAGAGATGAATAGGACTTTTACTTTAACCACATTTGTACCTAACACTGATATTTCCAGCAATTATAAAATTATTTAAAAATACAAAAAATACTTCATACTTTAATGAAGAAATCAGATGATTTCTAGTGGGTTTTTTTTTTTGTTTTTTGGATCAGACTGTAACTGTCAGGGATGACCAAGTCTACCCAATGAACCCTCCAAAATTTGATAAGATTGAGGACATGGCCATGATGACACACCTTAATGAACCATGTGTGCTGTTTAATCTCAAAGAGCGCTATGCTGCATGGATGATATATGTGAGTACACATTTCATATCACTTTCATGTTCTGTTTGAATACTGCTTTTATGTTGAAGAGTATCCTGTATAAATAATTTAGTGAAATTGACTATTATGTAGGTCAGTGGTCATAATAGGGTATTCATTTGTAATAATGTTTACATGGGGCTGTTTTGATGCAGATTATTTGCAATTTTTCTCTTGTCATTTAGACCTATTCTGGGCTGTTCTGTGTGACTGTAAACCCCTATAAGTGGCTCCCAGTCTACAACCCAGAGGTGGTGGCTGCATACAGGGGAAAAAAACGAATGGAGGTTCCTCCTCATATTTTTGCCCTGTCTGATAACGCCTATCAGTTTATGCTTACTGGTATGATTTATCAGGTCTTACTTCTGAGAAAGAAAAAAATAAATAAATCATAAAATCTTTATTAAATTCAAACCCATTTCCAGAAATGCTGGGACACTTCCTAAAACACAAAACAAACAAAAATTTGTATTTATCAATACACTTGAAATTTTATTTAACAGTGACAAAGACAAAGAAACATCTTTGTTAATTCTACCTTATTTCTGTTTGTTAAATATAAACACATTTAGAAATTGATGCCTGCATCACAGTCAAAAATGCTGGGACACTGGCATGTTCACCCGTGGGTCACATCACCTTATTTATTTTTACTTACTAATGACTGGCAAATGTAATATACACATTTTTGTAAGTAGAACTTTGGCCCATTCTTGCTTTATACCAGACTTTATCTGCTCCACAGGACCAATCAATGCCGTTGTTTAATTCAACTCTTCATGATGCACAATACATTTTCAGTAGGAGAGAGATCTAGACTGCAGGCAGACCAATCAGGCACACACACTGCACTGCTGTAACTATTCCAGAGCCTCTGTATCAATGGGACCCTCACATATCTCCAGATCACCCATGCCGTGGCTACTGATGTACACCCACACACCCAGTTTTAATTGGTAACAATCGGGATGGTCTTTTTAGTTTTTAGCATGTTTCCTAAAACCAAACTGGCCTGGTTTGACCACAGGAACATATTTCCATTGTTGTTTGGTGCATCAAAGAGAACTTTGGGCCCATATGACTTCTATGAATATTACTAATTCAGATAAAACTGAAAGAACTAAAGTCTGGCACAAAGTGATTAACCATGACAGATCCTTGGTTGCAAAAACTAAGCCTTTGGTGGACACTCGTTTTATACTCAGTGTTGATGACCTCACCTGGTATCAGTTGAACTGGTAATTGTGTAACCTTCCAGAAGAGCGTTACATTAATACATTTTCAGTCGCATTTTGCCTCTGTTCCAACTTTTATAAGTGTATTTAAGGCATTACATTCAATAATTTTTATATTTACACAATATAATTAGCTTTGTCAGTGAAAAGATTGAAATTGTTTTTTGGGATTTTTTTGGGATCAGTTTTTATTGCAACTTTTTTAGAAAATTCTGGAAATGAGGTTTGTAAATGTTCACATAATTTAAATGATCATACAAAATATTTTACTGCATTATACATTACACAGTCTGTAAATGGTGTTCAATTTTGTGTCTGGCAGATCGGGAGAACCAGTCCATTCTCATCACGTAAGAATCTACTTATTTATTCTAAAGGCCTTGAATCATAGGCTTGTTATACAGTTGTTATTATAATTAACTAGTGATTAATAATAAGTCTTAAAGCAGTAAAGCTATAACAGTAATATGTAGGGTTTGTTTTTGCAAGGGTGAAGAAGGAAATGTTTCAAATGATCAATAAATGAATCAATACTGTTATTACAAAGATAACTAAAGATATCACATTACAAAAGTATTAATATCAACAATCTGGAAAAAATAATGTTTCTGTTTTCCAGTGGAGAATCTGGTGCAGGGAAAACTGTGAACACTAAGCGTGTCATCCAGTACTTTGCAACCATTGCAGTGTCTGGAGACAAAAAGAAAGAGTCTCTCAACAAAATGAAGGTAAACACTAGACATGTTGGTGTCATAATTGTTATAAAGTGTCATCCCTTTTTTCATGAGGTGAATGTCATCTTTCCTTAATTTCAGGGCACCCTGGAAGATCAAATCATCCAGGCCAACCCTTTGCTGGAGGCTTTTGGGAATGCCAAAACTGTGAGGAATGATAACTCCTCTCGCTTTGTGAGTTCAGACAAAATTTGCAATTTTCCAGATATGCATTACATCTAAAAATAGACATTCAAAGCACCAGCACATATTTTTCCCCAGGGTAAATTTATCAGGATCCACTTTGGAACCACAGGGAAACTGGCATCAGCAGATATTGAAACTTGTGAGTGTCTTGATTTTTTTTATCCCTGTTTTAAACTGTACATGATCATAAGTTGCCAGTTTATTACAGCATCTTGGAGAAGTCAAAGACCTCCCTTTCATTGACAACATTTAGAGCCAAAACAGCCGTTAAAATTAGTGTATCATTTTTCATTTGTTATTTCTGTTGGGTTTATACCAAAAAACAGTTGCATGCTCTATTTTTTAACACTGACTGACCATTTTATCAGCTCTACCAACATGCAGGTACACGTTGTTGATCTGTGGCTCAGCTTACATTGTTAGCCCCCCTTCACCGTCTTCTTTAATGGTCAGGATCCCCACTTGAGCAGTCATTATTTGCATGCATTAGTACATATGTCAGACATTTTCTAACTTGTGCATCAAAGTAAAGAAACCACTTTAGAACCATTATTGACTAGCTATTACTTTGTTGGCCTTCTCGGGTCAGCAGTTTTATTGATGGATAGAGCAGATTGAGAAAAGTCACAGTATATGTACAAATCGTCAGATATCAGGGTTTCTTTGTGTTGTTTTGTGGTTTACTTGGTTTGTCCTTGTCTCTCTATTGTCTGGCTCCCTTGTTTCTGTTTTAGCCCTGCCCCCTCACCCATGGGCGTTAAGCTGTTATGTGACTACAGCTCACGGATTCATCTCTTTGGTTGTTGTTATTTAAGCTGTCACAACTTGGTCTGGCGTTGCAGTTCCTTGTTGTTCTTGTCCTCCGTGTGACCAGTTTTCTTAGTTCTATTGTCTTGCCTGATGTGTTTGAACTTGTTTATATCTAGCCTTTTATTTATTCATACAGACTTATTAAATCTGTGGTTGTACCTCAGTGCATGTTCTGCCTCATTGTTTACCTGTGTCCCGCATTACAAAATTGCATTAATATGTTAGCTGCTTCTAAGAAAATGATAAGTTGCAGTAAAATATAACTATAACTAATGAATAAGGAAGTGTATTTTCAATGTGTTATGTTTTATGAATAAGAAATAACTTATTTCCTTTTATGTTTTGTTGTAAATCACAGACCTACTCGAGAAGTCCAGGGTGACGTTTCAGTTGGTTGCTGAGAGAAGTTATCATATATTCTATCAGCTGACTTGCAACAAGAAACCAGAGCTCATAGGTAGACTCCTAAGCTTCCACGCAAGTATACACACACACACACACACAAAAACAGTCAGGCAGACATAATTACCTTTACATGTGTCCTTATCTTATCTTTCAGATATGCTACTTATTACCACCAATCCATACGACTTTGCTTTCATCAGCCAAGGAGAGATTAGTGTGAAGAGTATAGACGACGCTGATGAGCTGGTGGCTACTGATGTCAGTCAAGATAAGTGGATGGAATAATTAGACGCTACTCATTTAAGCATGTATATTGATCACTATCTTTTGCTTTTCAGGAAGCCATTGACATCCTGGGTTTTACATCTGATGAAAAAGTGGGCATCTACAAGCTGACTGGAGCAGTGATGCACTATGGGAACATGAAGTTTAAGCAAAAGCAGCGCGAGGAACAGGCAGAGCCTGATGGCACTGAGGGTACATACACCATCCATAGCTTGTTTTTGTTATACACAGCAATATGCAAATGTCAGAGATGTTTGCCTTTCTCTGAAGGCTAAGGAATATGGGAGAAAAAAAGTTCTATATAATTGTCGAGGCTTCTACTTTTATTTCCTGACAGTGAGCATTGAGTAACCTGTACTTATTGACTGTTTTGAATGGAAATTGAGTTAATGAAGAGTGGTCTTGGACAGAGGATTATAGATTTCAATTATGAATAAATATGTAATGATGTGATATTCTGAATTCATACAATATACAGAGGCAGATAAAGCTGCTTACCTGATGGGCCTGAACTCATCTGATCTCCTGAAGAACCTTTGTTACCCCAGAGTTAAAGTGGGGAATGAATTTGTCACAAAGAGCCAGAATGTGCAACAAGTAATATAATTTTTTTTTTTTTAAACCTGACACTCAATAATCTCTGATCTATGAACAAGACCAATATTAATATGTTTGTTTTGGCATTGACTTAGGTGTATAATTCAGTTGGTGCCCTTGCCAAGTCTG
Organism: Hoplias malabaricus; assembly: GCF_029633855.1. NCBI lineage: Eukaryota > Metazoa > Chordata > Actinopteri > Characiformes > Erythrinidae > Hoplias > Hoplias malabaricus. The sequence continues at coordinate 32,226,509 of NC_089812.1, read as the reverse complement.
TCTACGAGAAGATGTTCTTGTGGATGGTCATTCGTATAAACCAGCAACTAGACACTAAACAACAGAGGCAGCATTTTATTGGCGTCCTTGATATTGCAGGGTTTGAGATTTTTGATGTAAGTTTCTAATATTGTTGAAAATAATATTGCAAATTACATTCACTTGCAACTTAATTACTCAAACTACTACTTAAAAACAAAGATGACAAGAATTTTATATGGGCCCTTTATCATTTTGATTGGCCCTTGAGCTTTCTCATGCTTTGTCACACTAATCATTTCAATTTTTCTCACAATGTTTCTTTCCTAATAATCTAGTTCAACACACTGGAGCAGCTGTGTATCAACTTCACCAATGAGAAACTGCAACAGTTTTTTAACCACCACATGTTTGTGCTGGAGCAAGAAGAGTACAAGAAAGAGGGAATCGAATGGGAGTTCATAGACTTTGGAATGGACCTGGCTGCCTGCATTGAGCTTATTGAGAAGGTATAGTATGATTCTGTGTTTCTAATGTGTAATTTTAAGTCAAAGACACAGATCTTGACCAGCTGCTCTTGTCAATTAGCCAATGGGCCTTTTCTCCATCCTCGAGGAAGAGTGTATGTTTCCCAAGTCCTCTGATGCCACTTTCAAGAACAAGCTCTATGATCAGCACTTAGGGAAAAACAACTGCTTCTTAAAGCCCAAGCCTGTGAAAGGAAAGCCTGAAGCACACTTCTCCTTGGTGCATTATGCTGGCACTGTGGACTACAACATCTCAGGCTGGCTGGAGAAGAACAAAGACCCTCTGAACGAATCTGTTGTACAGCTGTACCAGAAGTCATCCGTGAAACTGTTGGCACTGCTGTATGCAAATTACTCTGGAACAGACGGTAAGTGTGTATTTTACACTCTAAAACAATCCAAGCTGATGACTTGAATCTTACCCATTATTTTGTATTCAGTAACCATCCAAGTTTTTGTTCTTTCTCACAGTCCTTCACAGTGCGTACTGTAAACATTACATTAAATTGCATTCATTAATAAGCCAGAGTTTGCAGGCCCTTAAACTGGATGATCACGCAAATTCTGCGCACCACATGTAGGGCCAGGTTTTTTAAACACATAGTACAATAGATTACACTGACATCGAGGTATTGTACAGTTTATGTTCTAAAAAAAAGACCAGGCTTCCATTCTAAATATTTTTCACATGCTCAGACCGTACGGAACAAACCAAATGGGAAAGATATCAAAACAAAAAAGACACAAATATTTCAGAACTTGGGCATTCCTAAGTGCTAAAACATTTGTGTTTCATCTGTGAGTCAAATACATGTATTGTACACTGTACGGGTGATGTCTGATTTCTCTCCCTTTTTGTTAACATTCTCGCTCTAGACTTAAAAGAGTATAAGAAGATAAGTCCATGAAAGACTTCTGAAAATTTTCAACACACATTTTCAGATTAGGGACCTTTGCTGCACTGCTGTAGGAAGCAAGCAGGCATGTTTACATGCTTTGTCTCTCTGCTTCTCTGATTTTTGTTTGTATCAGACTCAAGTGGCAGTGGCAAGAAAGGAGGCAAAAAGAAAGGAGCATCTTTCCAGACTGTCTCTGCTCTTTTCAGGGTTTGTGTGGCATTGATCTATTCATACACAGCTCATAAATATTTATCCTTCTGCAACAGAATGTTATGAATGATACATCATTCTCTATTCACAGGAAAACCTGAACAAGCTGATGTCTAATCTTAGAACCACTCATCCTCATTTTGTTAGGTGTTTGATTCCAAATGAATCCAAAACCCCAGGTGAAGTTATCAAAGCATGAGATCTTTGAGAAATAATAATTAGGCATGAATTTATTTTGCTCTTTTGATTTGCCCTTATTTCCCAACCTTCGTATGTCATCGGAAACAGGTGTGATGGAAAACCATCTGGTTATTCACCAACTACGTTGTAATGGTGTATTAGAAGGTATCAGAATCTGTAGGAAAGGCTTTCCCAGCAGGATCCTCTATGGGGATTTTAAACAGAGGTAAATGGAATCAATACAACACTTATCTCTGGCGGGATGTGCTGAATGAGAGTCATCACTGTCTGTCCTATTCTTTAGGTACAGGATCCTAAATCCCAGTGCTGTCCCTGAGAGACAGTTCATGGACAACAAGAAGGCTGCAGAGAAACTCCTGGGCTCTATTGACATAGATCATACTCAGTACAAATTTGGACACACCAAGGTACTCTTTGTATTTGTATAAAATATGTTAGAGGTAATTGCATTAATGAGTGGTTGCAGTAAGGAAGTGATTAGGTTTATGCCTGAGGGTGAACGTATTCGAGAGTGTGCACAGGCTATAAATATTGGTAACTGGGGTGAAGCACAAGATTGGAAGTTGTTGGTGGACATAGGTAAAAAAAAACTGCAGGTCCCAGAGTGCATTGCATTAACTACACTGAGGCCAGATATGGTGTTGTACTCTGAAAGTAAATGGATAGTTTATTTCATAGAGTTAACAGTTCCATTTGAGGATGCTGTAGACAAAGCATTCGAAAGGAAGAAGGTTAAGTATGCAGACTTGGCGGCTGAGGTGAGGGAACATGGGTGGCAGGCTCATGTTAGACCGGTGAAGATAGTTGTTAGGGGATTTGTAGCCAAGTCTTCCACATCCCTGCTTGTGCAGTTCGGCATCAGGGGCCGGAAACTAAGAGCAGTTGTGAAAGAGTTATCAGAAACAGCTGAAAGGTCTGGCTGTGGATAAGGAGAACACAGACTAGTTGAGGAAATGCACTGTAGAGGTGCTATTGTGGTGATTGGTGAGAAAGCTTGTAAAGATCACATGGAACTGGTGGCACTGAGCATGCATTAATGGTGCCAGTGGGGCTAGTTACAGTCACCAGGGAGGCCAGTGTGGATTTACAGTTGTTGATACTTAAGGGTAAGGTAGTACTGTAAAGCTATTTTGGAGTGGGGTGGGTCTGGGACGCCAGACTTCACTGTTGAGCCTTCTGGAGGTGTTGTGGGCTTAATTCAGCAAAACACTGAGGAGGGGAGATCACTACCTGATGACCCCTGTGAAGAGCTAGTGATACAGTGGGTGATGGGCTCAATGAGTAACCATAGGTGTTAAGGGTATCTGGTTGCTGATCGGTTCATAAATGGCCACAGCAACCTTAGGGTGTAGCTGTAGGATTGGAATAAATAGAAATTATGTGGATGCCGGTAAAAGAGAGTGGGGTGGGCCCTCTGTGAAGCTCTAATGGATTGGCATGGGATATTTTACATCTTATCTTGTATGTGTATGATTATAATGTATTAAAAATGTATTTAATATAAAGGACTATGGCTTTTATGGATAAATGTAAATAAATAAAAATAATTGTAAAAATAAAAGTAGAATTTCTGATTTCTTGATTTTTCTAAATATTTACATAATTAAATGTTTGTAAACAACATCATTCAGATATAAAGTAAACCATTTTAAAGAAACATACATGTGAAAAGTATTTATGCTCATGGTGAATGAAGCCAACATTTGCTAAGTTTTATGTCCCTAAAAACTGTTTGATGGGAAGTTGTTTCATGTTCCTTTAGATCGTTATTTATATTTTGCCTTTGCCTTGTTTTATGATAGATTTATGACAAAAGGACATATGACAAAATGACAGAGAGAGAGATACAAAGTGTGTTTTCAGTTGGAAAATAATTGTATTAATAAATTATAAATGTATAATTTACACCTCATAAATTGAATCATGCAAAAATCAGTGGAATTAATATGAAGAAAGAACCCAAAAAAGATATTAATCTTGCTGTAGTTTATACATGATATTGGGGGAATGTACGTTTCATCAATATTTCACATGTATAGGTTTTGACTTGGAATTATAAAGTTCAGTGTAGGGATAGAACATCTATTACTTCCTTCAAATTCACAGTGTTCTATATTTTAGTGCCAGTAAACATTAACATAAAAATATGCTTCAAAAGGCTTTGTTTAATATAGGTTTGTAAACTGTAGGCCAGTATTACATTCTCTGTATCATACAGTAATAATTCAGATACACATGTTTTTGATATATGGCTTTTTAAAAGCATGAACGCCAGAAGTTGAAAGAGCTGTGCTTTTCTTTCTGTAGGTTTTCTTTAAAGCAGGTCTCCTGGGGGTTCTGGAGGAGATGAGAGATGAGCGTCTGGCTCAAGTTGTTACCAGCACTCAAGCAGTATGTCGTGGATACCTTGTAAGAATAGAATACCAAAAGATGTTAGCCCGAAGGTAACACTTTACAATCTCTTCTGTAATCCATACAAAAAAGGTCTTTTTAATAGTGCAGTAGTGAATAGTACTCTCTGGGAATATTGATTACAACATTACTTTTTTTTTTTAAGGGAAGCTATCTATACAATCCAGTACAACATTCGTGCTTTTATGAATGTGAAACACTGGCCATGGATGAAGCTGTATTTTAAGATCAAGCCTCTCCTGAAGAGTGCCGAGTCTGAGAAAGAGATGGCCCAGATGAAACTGGACTTTGCCAAATGCAAGGAGGACTTGGCTAAATCAGAAAGCCGAAGGAAAGAGTTAGAGGAGAAAATTGTGTCCATTGTACAGGAGAAGAATGATCTACTCCTTCAAGTTCAGGCAGTAAGTTTCAAAGGCAAGAAATAGAATAATAAAAATAATTGACTTTACTTGAATAAAATGCATGCAGAATTTAAAATTTTCCTGCCACAGTCCAAAAACTCATGTTGGTAGATAGAGTGGCTATTTTAATTCTCCCCCATGACCCTGAGAAGTGCTTACAGACAATGAATGAATAAATGAAATATTAACTTTTTAAATCAACTTTTTCATTCAGATTAATAATATTTAGACAATAACTTTGTAGATATATTTTATTCATATAGAATTACACACCAAATGCATTCAGTGAGCTTCTTTTCCTGCTTTACTAAAATTATTGCATAATTCAGTCATTGATATTAGTGAAGCATTGTGAAGGAACATACCAACTGTTATTTTATTACAACGGTGGTGGCAGAAACCACAAGTAAATGACTATCAACTACTAAAACAACTGCTGATTACGGTATCATAGAAGTAAATCTGAAGAAAGATATTGTTTGGGGACTTTTTTTGCCTTTTTAAAAAAAATATTTGTACCATAAGTTTGTATCCAAATCAATCATAAAATATTGCCTTTGTGTGCAATTCATGTACTTAGTTTCTGCTAAGTAGCTTCTAGAAGCTTAACTTCGATTACTTCGACATGGATTCTGTCACATTGTGACAACTACATTAAACAACTCTAACTTTTTCTGGTACAAAGCATTTTACATTAAATCAATATTCAAAACCATTTTACTTTTTAACAAAGTAATAATTGTAGATAATTTTAAAATCAGTCAATATTCCCTTTCATTTTTATATGGAAAGTATTTCAGCATAAATGTATTCTCAGCCACAGATTCTCCACCCACAAGAGGACGGGGAGTCTGCTAGTTTCAGTGTGTTCAGCTAACCTCACTGTCAGGATTCTGCCAATTGCATTCTGTACATCTGTTTATACACACTTCCATGTAATGGTTTTGTACTTGCTCTGGCCTTGGTCCATCATGTCACAATAGCAGACTTCTGGTTGGTCCTTTTCCATGTCAGTCAAATTGCCTTTTCCTGCAGTAGGTGGTTCTTGGCCACAATAAGAAGCGAAAGGTACTAGACTCTCCCTAGTGGGTCTAGCAATGCAAGACTATCATAAATGCTATTGCTATTTATATATACACAAACATTCATTCATTCATTCATTCATTATCTTTAACCGCTTATCCAGTTCAGGGTCGTAGTGGGTCCGAAGCCTACCTGGAATCACTGGGCGCAAGGTGGGAACTCACCCTGGAGGGGGCACCAGTACTTCACAGGGCGACACACACTCACACATTTACTCAAACATTCACACCTATGGACACTTGAGTCGCCAATCCACCTACCAACATGTGTTTTGGACTGTGGGAGGAAACCGGAGCACCCAGAGGAAACCCACCCCTAGCGGGGCTCGAACCCACAACCTCCAGGTCCCTGGAGCTGTGTGACGGCAACACTCTTATACACAAACAGAGTAAATTTTTTGAAAGTAAAGTTTCCATTAATGAAATGTATATAAAATGTATTGCTGAAGACCAAAATGAATGATAACTGTCACCCCATATTATCCTTAAGGAAGCAGATAATCTGATGGATGCAGAGGAGAGATGTGAGGGACTGATCAAAAGAAAGATCCAGCTGGAAGCCAAACTGAAGGAGACCACTGAACGGCTGGAGGATGAAGAAGAGATTAATGCTGAGCTCACAGCCAAGAAGAGGAAACTGGAGGACGAATGTTCTGAGCTGAAAAAAGACATTGATGACCTTGAGCTCACTTTGGCCAAAGTAGAGAAAGAGAAGCACGCCATGGAGAACAAAGTGTGTGTTCTTATTTTTGCTCAAATCAAACATAGGATTAAATGGTTTTACTTAAAATTGCAGCATCATCATGTTCATTTGCATAAAGTTGGTATTGGTATTCATATATTTTAGGTGAAAAACCTCACTGAGGAGATAGTCTCCCAGGATGAGAACATTTCTAAGCTGAATAAAGAAAAGAAAGCTCTACAAGAAGCACATCAGCAACTGCTGGATGACCTCCAAGGTGAGGAAGACAAAGTTAACGCTCTCACCAAAGCTAAGGCAAAGCTAGAGCAACAACTTGATGATGTAAGTAGCCCTTAAATGTCATTTTTATCTAGCATTTAAATGTATATAATAAATATAATAAGAAACTCATCTACTGAATTTAGCTGGAGGGATCTCTGGAGCAGGAGAAAAAAGTTAGAATGGACCTTGAGAGAGCCAAAAGGAGGCTTGAAGGTGATCTGAAACTGTCCCAGGAGTGCATTATGGACCTGGAGAATGAGAAGCAGAAGCTGGATGAGAAACTTAAGAAGTAATGGTCTTGCAAATGTTCACCTTGCAATAATTTCAAAGCCATATTTCACTGTCTTAATCTTTCTTATACTTTATGAATAGACAAGATTTTGAAGTGACTCAACTGCAGGGTAAAATTGAAGATGAAAAATCTGTGAGTGCTCAACTGCAGAAGAAACTGAAAGAACTTCAGGTAACACTAACAAACTCATGAATGAATCCATTAAAATCCACAAAACGCTACAAAGTGCACTTGTCAAATTGTTTACCCATTCACAAGGCTCGAATAGAAGAGCTTGAAGAGGAGATTGAGGCTGAGCGTACTGCCAGAGGCAGGGTGGAGAAGCAAAGAGCTGATCTCTCCAGGGAACTTGAGGAGATCAGTGAGAGGCTGGAGGAAGCTGGTGGAGCCACTGCAGCTCAAATAGAGATGAACAAGAAACGTGAGGGAGAGTTTCAGAAGTTGAGGCGTGACCTCGAAGAGTCCACCCTGCATCACGAGGCCACTTCGGCTGCACTGCGTAAGAAACACGCAGACAGCGTGGCAGAACTCGGAGAGCAAATCGACAACCTCCAACGAATCAAGCAAAAGCTGGAGAAGGAGAAAAGTGAGCTAAAACTGGAAGTGGATGACCTGTCCAGCAATATGGAGACCATTGCAAAGGCAAAGGTATTGTATCATAAGACACTAGCTGCATTAATTTTACAGTACAAGCACAGTACAAGGACATCTTCAATTAGTGAAATGTTTTAAAGGTCAACTTTGAGAAGTTGTGCCGCTCTCTGGAGGACCAGCTAAGTGAACTGAAAACCAAAGAGGAGGAGCACCTGAGGCTCATTAATGATCTCACCACACAGAGGTCTCGATTTCAGACAGAAAACGGTAACAACAAGCCATTCTTCTTGATCGCAACAGTGGAAAAAGCTTTGACAATTATCAAAATCAAGGGGTCCCTAAAACTATGTTTATGGTGAATTAAAAATACTTACTGTTACTCACAGGTACTTTTTTTAAGCTTCATTTACCCTCAAAATGGCAAGTTTCTCTTTGTTTCACTTGCCGTACTGTCCTCAGAAATTCATTAAAATTAAATATAGTGGCTTTCTAAAAAAAAAAAACATGTATTTCCATTTTTATGGATTTTAGATTACTACATTATCTGAACACAGCTGCTGCCCTTCACAATGTATGAAAATGTCATGAGTAAAGCTTTATTCCAGAAGTACTTGGAATAAAATGTTTTTTGAAAGTTAAGAAAGTTTTTTCTTTCTCATGTTAAGTTACTACTTTGGAGATACATCTTTTTCTTTGGACAGCGATGACATTTCATATGAGAGAAATGATATGGCTAATATGCCAAGAGTATTGCAAGTCTGGCTATCTAACTCTTTTGAGTTTAAATGATGTGTAACCAAAAAGGGCAGGGACTGTTCTTTTATTTCATTAGGCCATTTTCTTTTTTTCCAAGTTTTAAAGGTCCAAGTGCAAAATGAAAACTTCTGCTAGATCATTTAAAGATATTCATTAAAAACACACACACAGAGAGAAAAATGACAATGTTACCAATAAAAAATTGTTATCCAAATATTTTGCTGCCTGTTAGTAATAATATCAAGGTGAATTGAAACCTGTTAATACCTTTATTAAGGTGAAATAGCACGTCAGCTTGAAGAGAAGGACTCTCTGTTGTCTCAGTTATCCAGAGGAAAACAAACATACATTCAGCAAAATGAGGAGCTCAAAAGGCAGAATGAGGAAGAAATCAAGGTACGTTATTCATATACATATTCTTTGAAGGATGGTTTCTCTCTGTTAATCTCAACATACATTATAGGCTAAGAATGCCCTAGCACATGCGATGCAATCAGCTCGTCATGACTGTGACTTGCTGAGGGAACAGTTTGAGGAAGAGCAGGAGGCCAAAGCTGAGCTGCAGCGTGGACTTTCCAAGGCTAACAGTGAGGTGGCTCAGTGGAGAACTAAATATGAAACTGATGCTATCCAGCGCACTGAGGAGCTTGAGGAGGCCAAGTAAGGCTCTCTGTAACCTTGAAACTGAGGGCCTATTGTACACTGTACCTGCATGTATAACATGTGCATTTCAATGTTCTCAGAAAGAAGTTGGCCCAGCGTCTTCAGGATGCAGAAGAAGCTGCTGAGGCAGTTCATTCCAAGTGCTCATCTCTGGAGAAAACAAAGCAGAGACTGCAAGGCGAGGTGGAAGACCTAATGATGGACTTGGAAAGAGCAAATTCAGCTGCTTCCACACTGGATAAAAAACAGAGGAACTTTGACAAGGTATCAGAAATTTCACATCTGAGTCTCAGAGCAATAGTCAGATCATGTTTTATCTCCGTAGATGTAAGCACATGCACGTCAATTATAAAACATCTTTTCATTTACATTACTACCTCCTTTGTAGATCCTGGCGGAATGGAAACAAAAATATGAAGAGAGCCAGGCAGAGCTTGAGGCAGCAATGAAAGAAGTTCGTTCATTAGGAACAGAAAATTTCAAAATGAAGAATGCCTATGAAGAATCTTTGGAGCATTTGGAAACAGTGAAACGTGAAAATAAAAACTTACAACGTAAGGATTTTATAAAATGTAGACTTCAGATACAACTGTTAGTAGTTGATAGAATGTTTTAGTTGTACATCTTTAAAATGTAGGGGTCTCCTGAATGGCATAATCTTCTAAATGTCAGGCTTATTTTTGCAAGCCTGGAAAAACAACCTAATTGATTGGTGGGTAGGATGGCCCCATCTCATGCCATTGTCACAGAGCTAACAATTACAAATGCCAGTTACTTAGTGGCATTTAGTTTCAGTTTAAGTTATGTTAGTGGCGTTTGGTGTCTGTCTAAGAGGAAGCTAGCCTTCACCCTTCATGCTTAGTATCATTGCAATAAAGTGTCACACACACACACATTTAAATATATATTTGATTTACATAGAGGAAATCATGGACCTCTCTGAGCATCTGGGCGAGACCGGGAAAATCATCCATGAGCTTGATAAGTCAAAGAAGCAAGCAGAGCAAGAAAAATCAGAAATACAGACTGCTTTGGAGGAGGCTGAGGTTTCTTCTGCTTCTTCCTATTGCTTTATCTCTTCAACACATTTTGAAATTCGAAGGTAAACGTAAGGGCCAATGTATTCTTTTACTGTTGTTCAGGCCTCTCTGGAACATGAGGAATCTAAGATACTTCGTGTTCAGTTGGAGCTGAATCAGGTGAAAAGTGAGGTTGACAGAAAGCTGGCTGAGAAGGACGAGGAGATCGAGCAACTGAAGAGGAACAGCCAGAGGATCATAGACTCCATGCAGAGCACTTTGGACTCTGAGGTCAGGAGCAGGAACGATGCCCTCAGGTCAAAGAAGAAGATGGAGGGTGACCTCAATGAGATGGAGATTCAGCTGAGTCATGCCAACCGCCAAGCTGCTGAGGCCCAGAAACAACTTAGGAACATTCAGTCTCAATTGAAGGTTTGGATATTTAAAATTTTATTTGGTGCAAGCAAAGTTTATCCAGAAACAACTGACAATTTATTAAGTATTAATTTTTCCCCAGGATGCCCAACTGCATCTTGATGAAGTACTGAGGCAGAATGATGACATGAAGGAGCAGGTGGCCATGGCTGAGCGCAGGAGTACCTTGATGCAGGCTGAAATAGAGGAGATAAGGGCAACGCTGGAACAAACTGAGAGAAGCCGCAAATTGGCTGAGCAGGAACTGGTTGATGCTACTGAGCGTGTGCAACTATTGCACTCGCAGGTATATATATATATATATATATATATACATTGCATTTATTACTCTAAGACATTATCAAATGATTATAAAATGCTTTCAATTTCACCATACATGTTTTCCATATGTCAGAACACAAGTCTGATAAACAGCAGAAAAAAACTGGAGGGTGACTTGACTCTGATGCAGAGTGAATTGGAGGACAGTGTTCAGGAGGCCAGAAATGCTGAGGACAAAGCCAAAAAGGCCATCACTGATGTAAAATATATTTTCATTTATTTTACTCAACCTCAGATTTGTCATCTGAAACCCAACAGTACCAAAGGTCTGAACTGTATCCTTACTTTTATGGGAAGGCTGCTATGATGGCAGAGGAGCTGAAGAAGGAGCAGGATACCAGTGCTCATCTGGAGAGAATGAAGAAGAACTTGGAAGCCACTGTCAAGGACTTGCAGCAACGTCTGGATGAAGCTGAAAGCTTAGCCATGAAGGGTGGAAAGAAGCAACTCCAGAAACTGGAAACAAGGGTACTGGCATACTCTGAATTTCTTAACTGTTTCTTTGTGATCTGACTGACCTGCTGATCCTGTGCTGATGATATCATTTCAGCACATTTATACTTACTGTGGAAAAAAATATCAACATAGTTTCAAGTAAACAGCTCCAAACATCCATCATCTGTAAGCGCTTATCCAATTCAGGGTCACGGTGGGTCCAGAGCCTACCTGGAATCATTGGGCACAAGGCAGGAATACACCTTTGTTACACAGGGCAACAAACAGACTCACGGCCACTTTTGAGTCGCCAATCCACCTACCAACGTGTGTTTTTGGACTGTGGGAGGAAACCAGAGCACCTGGAGGAAACCCACGCGGACACAGGGAGAACACACCAACTCCTCACAGACAGTCACCCAGAGCGGGAATCGAACCCACAATCTCTAGGTCCCTGGAGCTGTGTGACTGCAACACTAACCTGCTGCGCCAACGTGCCACCTAGCCAAACATAGTTTAGATAAAACCCTCTCTGAACATAATTTGTCTCAATTATACAGTATTTCAGATGGTTTAACTAACGTTTATGGTCTGTTACTGCATGAGTGGATGAGGTGTAAGGGCTTCTTCCACTTAGAATCTTTGCAGGTATTGGAACTCATCATCTTTTGAGAAAAACAAAAGCAAAACTCTTAGTTTACCAGCCAAGCTACGTCCTTTCCCTCACTTGGGGTTATGAACGCTGGATAATGATTGAAATTATGAGACTGTGGACATAAGCTGCTGAAATTAGTTTTCTCCAGTAGGTTTCTGGGCACACTCTCCATGACCAGCTTTAAAAAGTGGAGCTTTAAAATCAAGGAGGAACTTGAAGTAGAGATGTTTCTCCTTTGCATTGACAGGTGAAAAGTGAGGTGATTTCAGCATCTGATAAGAATGCCTCCTGGACTCCTCCTGATGGAGTTATATCCAGCATGGCCAACCTGAAGGAGGCCTGAGAGTAGACCCAGTGCTTGCTGGAGGGATTATATCTCCCGGCTGGCCTGAGAACTAGAGGAAGTTGTGTGGGCCAGAGGTGTCTGGACTTCTTTGTTTGCCCTTTTGGCCCTGCAACCCTGAAATGGATCAAGCGGATAAGATCAGATCAGATCAGATCAGATCATTTGAGAATTGGACAGTGAGATTAAACTCAGTAATTTTGGCTTACGATACACAGCCACATTGATTGTGTTAACCTTACTGAGATTTGAGATATATTACCTGAAATCTAAGATTAGATACTTTAAAGATGAAAAAAATATATATAACTTAACTTTAGGGATTATTTATTTATTTATTTATTTTAGAATATATTTATTTATTTATTTTTACCATTGCTACATCTCCTTTGATATTGTTAACCCAAAACATAAAACTGCAGGTTAAATCGGGTAACTAGCTGTTCTCTATCATGTTAAAACATCTTATGCTTATGCTTAATGTTGGAGGAATCTGTTCTGACCATTATGGTGTTCCATGTTTCAGTTTACCTGTTCAGATGTGGTTGAATTTCAGAAGTCTTACTAAGGACAGACATAAGAACGTATGGTTGGCAAAGTCTTGGTAGAGATGCAAGCCCATGAAAAATATCAGATTAGACTCATCTATGAAACTTATGTAGCCAAGCTTTGAGTAGTGTTCTCAGCGTAATGTCCGTTATGTTTTTTTGGTCACTACTCTCATCTCTGGGGCATGAAAGCTTGTTAGAAATGAATGATTAACATTTATTCTTGTGCATTACTTTCAGGTAAGGGAACTGGAGAATGAGCTGGAACAAGAGCAAAAGCAAGGCTCTGAAGCAGTGAAAGGTGTGCGCAAGTTTGAGCGCAGAATCAAGGAGCTTTCATATCAGGTACTTCTATGAAACATCACCTAGAATTCAGTGTTCACTTCAATAAGCTTTAAACTGTAAGGAATTATATGAGTATGCTATGAATTATAATATAAAACATTTCATTTATATATAGACATATAGACAACATTAATGGCCAACTTAACAAATATTCCCACCAAGGGTTTGAATATTTTATACAATTCATAACATAAATCTACAGGCCATAAATGCAGTTTTCTTTCGATTCATGGTTTCTTTGTTTCCCATTTACAGTCTGAGGAAGACAAAAAGAACATAATCAGACTGCAGGATTTGGTGGATAAGCTACAGCTGAAGGTCAAGGCCTACAAGAGACAAGCAGAAGAAGCTGTGAGCTAATTATCCTCACCAACAAACAACTCTCAGACACATGTAATGCTATCTGTAATACTGTTGAACTAATAATAAATGTTCTTTTGGTTTCTTTGTCAGGAGGAACAGGGCAATGCCCATTTGGCCAAGTTTAGAAAAGTACAGCATGAGTTGGAGGAGGCTCAGGAGAGAGCTGACATTGCAGAGTCTCAGGTCAATAAGTTGAGAGCAAAGAGCCGTGACATGGGAGCGAAGGTGAGTGCTTCATACATTAATACAGTTCATAAAAATCAATGGCTAATTAAATGTGTCAGTAAACATGAAAAAATGTAGCCATGTTGAGATAGAATTCATTTTTAATGTTGGAAGCTGGGGTAATGTCATTTCTGGTGGATTTGCACTGGGTAAGGGATCTTGGTAGAGATAAAGACATCAGTGGCTATTCCATTTTCTAGAGTTTTTAAACAATCCTTATTTTCTGGGAACAGCACAAAAATTTCCGGCCCTCAACGACATTATCTTCTACTCTTTCAAAACAGAAAATGGCAAAAAAAAAAAAACTTCACTCACTCAGAATTCATCACACACTTATTATGGCTGCTACTGCACGAAACTCATTTATAGCTTCTAAAATTTCACTCCTGTGAGTGATCCTTAAGGTCACCTTGTGGATTTGAGTGTGGTGCACACGTACGTGAGTGACTCATCTGATTTGTGCTGTACATTACATTACTAAGTGCCTCCTCCAGTATCCTCATTTATGATAAAACAAACAAAAAAATCTTTCCTTCCATGGGATATAATGGAATGTTCACACGCATGTGAATTTGCACTAGATTAGTTTAACTTGGGGTTATTGTTACTCATTGTTTTACAGCAGGTAAAAGGCTCTGAAATCTTTCAATAAATCTGTGGTGGGAAAGTATGGACAGGACTAAAATCACTGAGACTCCCTAGTAATAATTACATTACCCCACTTCAACAGAAAAAAACTAATCCCATCTGAATAAGGCTTTAGAGATTTTCCTCTCTAAGTTTGTGTATTAACTGTTTACGTCATAATTCATTTTGAATGATCACATGTTAATATCCAAACTGTGTTTCCAAAAATAATGTTTTTTCATGTTATTTCATTTTATATTTAGGGAAAGGACAGTGGGGAATAAGATGCAGTGTGAATTCAAGATGAAATTTGATGTATTTTTTTTCTGCTACATACTGAGCATTCAGTTAAATAAATACAGTGGTCCGTAAATAATTGAACAGTGACACATTTTCTGTGTTTGGTAAATGAAATACAGCGTCAGTGTGGTGACAGCAGTCATTTGACTAACTCATCTAGTCAAGAATGTTCTTTAGCCTGCTGAATTCTTTTGTCTGAAATGAAATGAAGGGAGTCTTTCCCTTTTGCTGCAGCTATAGCCTCTGCTCCTCTGGGAAAGGTTTATACAAGCTATTGGAACACTGCTGTGTGGATTTTGTGGGTGATTAGTTCTGAAGGGATTGGATGGTGCTCTGTAACACCAGATATCTAAGTTCCACTGCTCCATAGTCCAAGGATGAAGTGCTTTAGACTCCTCTATCCCATGCTTGGCATCAAGCATGGTGAACTTGTTCAGTGCAGTTGTTCAGGCTCATGTGCAGTTGCTCAAAGACATACTATTCTATTGGTCAGTGTTTTTCTATGGAGATAATATGAGTTGTGGGTGCACATTTGAACACCTCTTATTAGTGATGAAAAGCACTTATTAAATAAAAAGTTTTGGAAATACAGGGTATATTAATTCATATATAGCTTACACACATTCATTCATTGTCTGTAACCACTTATCCAGTTCAGGGTCACGGTGGGTCCAGAGCACTCCTGACATCACTGGTTGCAAGGCAGGAACACACCCCGGAGGGCCACCCCAGTCCCTCAGAGGGCGACACATTCACTCACACCTATGGACACTTTTTCAGTCTCCAATCCACCTACCAATGTGTGTTTTTTGGACTGTGGGAGTAAACTGGAGTACCCGGAGGAAACCCATGGGGACACAGGGAGAACACACCAAACTCCTCACAGACAGTCACCCGGAGCAGGACTTGAACTCACATCCTCCAGGTCCCTGGAGCTGTGTGACTGCGACACTACCTGCTGCGCCACTGTACCACACACATACACACATACATACTCAAAAAAAATCTGTAAAACATATGACGCTGACATTAAAAGCTGAAAATTTCTATTTATTCATCTCATAATCAATGTCTTAGTGTACAGTGTTACAACAATTAAACATTTTATCACTGCCCAATTACTTACAGACTACACTGTGTATAAATTAAATGCTTTTTTTTTTGTGCATGCATAATATCTATTATATATAGATTTACATATACCTACATTTGTTTCTGTAACTCTGTAATTGCTAAACTTAACAAAACATCAGTATAAAATTAGTCATTTGATGGTAAAAACATCATAAATTGGTTTGTCTGGATAAAACTGTCTGCACAATGTAGTCTATATGTTAATAGCAGAAATGGCATGAAGCTACACAGCAAACCAGATGATTCATTTCATTTTTGTGACTATCCTTAGAACATGTTTGCATGGTGCTAAAGACAATACAGTGGCATTTTGGAAAGAACAATGAATAAATGTTTATAAATGGCCTTATTGTCCACTGTTAAATACTCTGAAAGCTTGTATATCATTTATTTTTCAGTACTGTCCTCAATCAGCATAAATCCATTACCAGCTGACTGAATGTTTCAAGGTTCATTAAAAATAAATAAATAAATAAACATATTGCTTCTGAGTGGTAGAGTTGTCTACATGTCGGCCCATGAAAAGATCTCTTGTAATGCCACAGACATTTGAGGCTGAAAGTCCAAGAGAGAACCACTGGCCTCTCTGGGTGGGTAGGATGTATCTATTTCTCCACTCACCAATTGCATATTGGGACAGCTAGCATTTTCCTCCAAGCGTTTTGGGCTATTCAGTACAAAAAGAAGTGGCAACTGTCTTCACATGACTTAGATGAAGTATGTGCTTCTCTCACTCCCTCACCCACCAAGCATAGTAGCATTGTGTGACGGAGGGGTGGAGACTAACAGAAATGGCAGTGACAAATTTGCAAAAGAATTTAGAGTATAAATTAAAAACAACTACAACACAAGCTATGATGGTTTAATGTAGTGGATATCTGATTGAATTTGTAAGAGATATTATGCATGGTTTTATCATAATACAGATATGAGAAAGCACTACTGAGGAAATGTCTTCTGTTCTCATTGTCTCTGACTGTTTGTTATATTACATATGAAGAAAATGCAATTATCAACATCTGATTTTGCTGCCTGATGGCCTTAATGGTTCTTTTCCTAAAGTGTGTAACAGAAGGAATAGGTTTTGGCGAAAGTGAACATTTTTTTCTCAGCAAAATGATCTGTTTGGTCAGTCTCATTCACTATCGAGGGAAGTACATTAAATATGGATTTGTTTCATTTTGAATTAACTGTCAAGGGCCTGTCTCTGTGCACTTACAATTAACATAAATATCACAATATATCAATGACCAAATATACTGGCTATGGTCGGGCCGTAGCAGCAGCCTGTAGTTGCATATCATCTTTTGTGTGCTTGTGAGAAATTTGCATGTACGTATCTGAATGTTCACAGATTCTCGTTTTTAAAAAGAAAAATGGAAAAAAACTATCTGGTTTCTGAAAACAGAAAAGATAAAAGTAAACAGTACATGAATGTTTTTTGTTTTGTTTTTTGCCATTTTACAATCTTTGTTCACTGACTGGATTATCAGTGTGTTGATTCTTTTGTGGGTGGGCAGAATGCTGATTGGCTAGTCACCTCTAGCATAAAAACTGAGTTTTGTATTTCTACAGAAATGTGTGCCCGTTTCAACCTCAATGTTGAAAATATTCCTGTAAATGCTAATGATAAGTACACAGGGATAGATGCGTGCAATTTCCTCACATACACACAAAATTAAAAATCATTTCACAACCTCAAAATATTAACCATATTTGATTACATATATCCCATCCCACATTCGGTGATTTAAGTAACATCACCATTGGCACAGGTCAGCAAATTTTTCGGAAAACACCAACGCTATGATTCTCAAGTTGTCCTGCAATGGGAGGATAGATAAATACATCTCCTCCCCATCAGTGCTACCTCACATCCCACTGATGAGTGGAAGTGGCAACTACTAATACACAGAGAGAAACTACAGCAAAAACGTCCTTTATTTTTCTAATTGCAAGTTGACTGCTTTGGATATGCCTCCTGAAATAGGAACAACTTGTACTAAATCGCCACTTTGACTGGATATTAAATAAATGAAGGGTGACCTCACAGAACAGTTGAAACAACACATTATGAGGACATATTTCTGTAGAGCATGTTGTAACCTAATGAATATGTCTTTAAATGGTTGGGTTTCAACATACAGAATACACATGGGGAATTTAGTCAACAATAACCTAAATTACTCAAACACACAAACTTTCACTTGCTGTGTCTTTTGGATCTCAAGAAGGGCCTTACTGCTTGACCCTCTTGGCCCTGTTTAATTTGAGAATAACAAAAAAAAAGTTGCCTCAGATAATCACCATCCCCAGAGTCCTGTTGCTATATTAATACCATTTTACACACGAGGGTTAAAGCTAAACATTTGCAAATCTCCATTCTCTGTCATTTCTTTATCAGGAACAGGTGACATGCATATAAGGTGTGCTCCTTCTGGCCATCTGCAGAAAATAAGGCTGGGAAATGGGGGAAGGTATGCATTTTTGCTCACCCACCTTAAAAACACTGATCAAAACATTCAGAAATGTTTGTCTTCTAGAGAAAATGTTACACTAACCTTGACAATAAAGTCTCTGCTTCTGGCTCTCAGTTTGTTGACCTGGGACTCGGCAATATCTGCCCTTTCTTCAGCCTGTTCCAGCTCATGCTGGACTTTCCTACAGCGGGTCAGGTGAATGTTGGCCTGTTCATCCTGTAAAGCAAATGGGCTTGCACTTAGCTCCTATAGGCCACTGTGTATTGCACTTATAATGGTGACAGCGGTATATTCACCGTAATATGGAATTTCACCCACTGCTTCTTCTGCCTGCCTCTTGTAGGATTTCATTTTAATCTGAAGCTTGTTCACCAGATCTTGCAGCCTGTTAGCATTTTTCTTTTCTTCCTCAGCCTCTAATCATAACAACATGTATATGCATTTGGTTAGATATACATTTTTAGACAATGTATGGCAATTGAGACCAATTTACAGTATTAATCAAGTTAAAAACATTACTACAGTGTATAAATGAATGCTACAGTCTTAAGAATATTCTCCTAGGAATTCCCAACCATAGGAATCACACTACTGTGCTTCAGGGAAGGCAACATCACTTGATGCCATAATCGAAATATCTATAGTTTAATGATTTGGTCATTTACTTTAAAGGAGCTCAGCTACCAGGTTTGTGTTACTCTCCTCTCGTATTTCCGGATGGCTTTGCCACTCTTTTGCTCCGACTCCAGTTCATTCTCTAATTCTCTAACTTATACAAAAGGTAAGTCTTTGAGATGTTTTCATGGTATACATACGCACATTTTCAGAAACCGCATATACCCTTGTTTCCAGTTTCTGGAGTTGTTTCTTTCCACCCTTCAAGGCAAGGCATTCAGCTTCATCCAGACGTTGTAGGTCTTTGTGGCCTCCAGGTTTTTCTTCATTCTCTCCAGATGAGCGCAGCTATCCTGTTCTTTCTTCAGCTCCTCTGCCGTCATTGCCTTAGAACACAAAATGTGCAATTAATATTTTGAGAAATTGAGAAATGTTATGAATGGAGAGGAATAAAACAGCCACTTACATCAGCGATGGCCTTCTTTGCCTTTTCTTCAGCATTTCTTGACTCCTGAAGGAAATCTTCTATTTCACTTTGAAGTTGGCAAACATTAACTTCAAGCTTTTTCTTGGTGTTTATTAGGCTGGTGTTCTGTGGAAGACATGGTGTGTGAAAATGAAGGTAAGTATGGTAACAAGCCTACACATGCAGATATACTACAAGTCCAAATGTTTGACAGCACCACTCATAATCATTCATTCATTCATTATCTGTAAGCGCTTATCCAGTTCAGGGTCACGGTGGGTCCAGAGTCTACCTGGAATCATTGGGCGCAAGGCAGGAATACACCCTGGAGGGGGTGCCAGTCCTTCACAGGGCAACACAGACACACACACACATTCACTCACACCTACGGACACATTTGAGTCGCCAATCCACCTACCAACGTGTGTTTTTTGGACTGTGGGAGGAAACCGGAGCACCCGGAGGAAACCCATGCAGACACAGATAGAACACACCACACTCCTCACAGACAGTCACCCGGAGGAAACCCACGCAGACACAGGGAGAACACATCACACTCCTCACAGACAGTCACCCGGAGGAAACCCACGCAGACACAGGGAGAACACACCACACTCCTCACAGACAGTCACCCGGAGGAAACCCCCGCAGACAAGGGGAGAACACACCAACACCTCACAGACAGTCACCCGGAGCAGGAATCGAACCCACAACCTCCAGGCCCCTGGAGCTACCTGCTGCGCCACCGCCACCCCACTCATAATCAATTAATTCGAATACTTTAAAATTTACCCATCATGGACACTAACATAAAATTGTGCATACACAGCCTATATAATCTAAATAAAGATGCATGAAATGGAATGGAATTCATTGGAGAAGCTACACATAAGGCTAATGTAACCATCAAATATATTTGGGAGGAACTGGAATGATTTACAAACTCTGACCCCAGAAATGTTCTTGTAATCCAATCAAATTTTCACAAGGAAGTTCCTAAATGTTGTTTCCATAATTTGTGTTCTTAGATAAAAAAGTCTTCATGGAGCTGGTTTATGACTAAATCACTCTCAAACTCACTGACTCACTCTCTCACTGACTCACTCACTTATAACAAAATGCTCCAGTAGAGTCATAATTCAATGCATTAATGACACTGAACATGCACTGGACAACACGACACACCTGTGAAGAGGAGTCCCACTTGTTCACTTGCATCCATGAGCTCCTGCTCAGCTACTTTGTGGCTTCTCTCTGTGTGTTCAAGGGCTGCCCTTAGTTCTTCAATCTAAGCTAGCATTAGAACAGTCATGCGCTCTGCCAGGGCAATGTGTTCCTTCGTGTCTTCCTGCCCCTTTGTAGAATCATCCAGATGCAACTGGACATCCTGTATACATAAGGACTTGTTAAACCAAAGGTACCATGACTTCACTACAAGCTCTTTACTACTCATACTATAAATTGGTATAAAATGAGTGTGGTCACCTTGAGCTGCCCTTGAATGTTCCTAAGTTGTCTCTGGGCCTCAGACGCTTGGCGGTTCGCATGACTCAGCTGAATCTCCATCTCATTGAGGTCACTCTCCATCTTCTTCTTGACCCTCAGGGCATCGTTCCTGCTCCTGACCTCAGTGTCCAGAGCACTCTGCATGGAGTTTGTGATTCTCTGGTTGTTCTTTTTCAGTTGCTCAATCTCTTCGTCCTTCTCAGCCAGCTTTCTGTCAACCTCACCCTTCACCTTATTCAGCTCTAACTGAACACGAAGGATCTTAGATTCCTCATGTTCCAGAGAGGCCTGAAGGCAGATTGTGCCAAATTCAAGGAACTGTATATATACAGTGGGTATATCTTCTTAGAGCAGAACATCTCTCCTTACCTCTGCTTCATCTAGTGTTCCTTGCATCTCAGATTTCTGAATCTCCAAATGCTTCCTGGCTTTCTCTAGCTCATGGATGTTCTTACCACTCTCTCCAAGCTGCCCAGTAAGGTCAGAGTTCTCCTCTGCATTCATAAAACAAACACAATTTCCAATTGTCTTTAACAAAAACAGATTCTTGTTTGTTTCTCATGTTGTTACTTACGCTGCAAGTTATTATTCTCTCGCTTGAGGGTTTCAAGATGATCCAAGGTTTCCTCATAAGAATTTTTCATTTTAAAAACCTCATTGCTCAATGCTCGTAGCTCTTTCTGAGTTACCTCCAACTGTCCCTGAGACTCCTCATATTTCTGCTTCCACGCAACCAGTATCTAGAGTCAAAGACATTTGTCTTTTATGAACTGCCACAGTGCCACACCTATTGTCATTGTTTTTCAGTTACATTATTTTACCTTGTCAAAGTTTCTCTGCTTCTTGTCCAAGTTTGCTGCAAATGTGTTTGATTTTGAAACATCAACCATTAGGTCTTCAATCTCACTTTGAAGTCTCTGCTTGGTTTTCTCTAAGGAAGCACACTTTGCATTTGTGGTCTCAATTTGCTCCTCTGCCTCTTGGAGACGATGTGCAAGCTTTTTCCTGTGTACCACAGTGTGCATGTTATATATAATCCCATTTACATACAGTGAAGGCACAAACTAAGGCCAAATCCATAGAAAAAATTAACACCTTTATAATATTGCTTCCATTGTCAACCCTCAATATACCTGGAATACCCAAACTGACTAAAATACTTACTTGGCCTCCTCAAGTTCCTCAGTGCGATGAATGGCATCACTCTCATATTTGGTTCTCCACTGAACGAGTTCACTGTTGGCTTTTGACATACCACGCAGCAGTTCAGCTTTGGCTTCTAGTTCTAGTTCTTCAAACTGTTCCCTCAGGAGGTCTAAATTGAGAAAGATATTTGGATATTTGGAATTAATCCTGCTTGAAATTTAAATGCAAGGAATCTGACAAAATGGTTGACGTGATGGACCTTTGTCTCTTCTTCCAGTTGTTTCTTCAACTCATCAAGCCACAGAGTGCAACACTGTTTACCCCATGTAAATTGTGAGATAAGGCTTTCCTTCTCTTAAAATTGCAGGGAAAAGTCTATGTAAATGAAAATATTTTCTTTGTTATGTTGTGCAAAAAAAATCAGCAAAGAATAGATTATTTTTCTGAATTACCATTTTCACTCTGAAGTCGAGCCTTTTGTGCACAGAGGTCATGAATCTGTCTTGTAAACTCTTCATTCTTGGTTTTCAAATCAATGAGCTTGTCTTCAAAACTACGACACGTCTTTTCCAAATTAACCTCTCACAGACACAACAATATCAACTTGTAATTTATATAAGGACTTAATTTGATTTTATTTTGTATTTCTAATTTGAGTATGAAGATCTATTTTGAGACCTTAGCTTTTGCCATTGCTTCCATATTGCTTGCTAAATCATCAATCTGCATCTTGTATTCATTCTTCTTTTCTCAAGCTTTTGCTTTACACGTTGGAGATTTTCAATCTGTTCACCAAGCTCAGCCACGCTGTCGGCTTGTTTCTTGCGCAGAGCTGCAGTTGTTCCTTCGTGATGCAGGGTGGACTTGTCAAGATCACGACGGAGCTTCTGAAACTCAATTTCCCATTTCTTGTTCATCTCAATCTGAGCTGCAGTGGCTCCACCAGCTTCTTCCAATCTCTCACTGATCTCCTCAAGTTCCCTGGAGAGATCGGCCATCTGCTTCTCCACCTTATCTCTGGCTGCACGTTCAGCCTCAAGCTCCTCTTCTAGTTCTTCAGTACGAGCCTTGCACAAAGGAGAAAAATATATTAGTGTAAGAGAAACATGATTTGAGCCAAAAAAGAGATAATGACTGGCAAACTGCGTACATGTAGTTCCTTGATTTTCTTTTGAAGTTGTGAGGCCATGGCTTGCTCATCTTCAATTTTCCTCAGGAGATGATTTACCTCAAAGTCTTTTCTGCAAAGGGACACATTGTTTACATCTGAAATGAATCTGTATTTGTTAAAGTTTCCCATAGACTTACTTCTTGAGTTTCTCCTTTAGCTGTTGATTATCATTTTCCAGGTCTATTATGGTTTCCTGGTTTGCTTTCAAACTACCCTCAAGTCTCCTCTTGGCCCTCTCGAGATCCATGCGGATCTTCTTCTCTTGTTCCAGTGATCTTTCAAGCTGTTTCACAGAACAAAATGAGATTTGCCACGAGATCAATTAATCAAGAAAGACAAGAGCATAGTCACACATTTTTTTGTACTCACATCATCTACTTGCTGCTCAAGTTTAGTTTTAGCTTTCATTAGGCTGCTTGTGTGCCTCTTGAAGGTGTTTCCTTGCCTTGGTCAATTTTGTAATGTCCTCGTCATGACTAGATATCTCCTCTATAAGGGTTTTTACCTGTAAAAGTCGTAAGTTGTTATAAGAAAAGAGTCTTTTTGGTTTTGCTCTGACTAATCAATTATTCAACTCCACAATCTCAATTTATATCCTGACCTTGTTCTCAGTTGCATGTTTTTCCTTTTCCACTTTGGACAAGGTAAGCTCAAGGTCATCAATGTCTTTTTTCAGCTCAGAACACTCATCCTCCAATTTCCTTTTCTTGGCTGTGAGCTCAGCATTGATCTCTTCTTCATCCTCCAGCCTTTCATTGGTCTCCTTTAGCTTGGATTCCAGCTGGATCTTACTTTTGATCAGTCCCTCACATCTCTCCTCTGCATCTGAAAGATGCTCAGTCTCCTAAAAGGATGGAAGAAACATATCAATCTATTTGTTAAATATACAGACTTCCTTCATCATAATTCTAATGTGATTAAAGTGAATGGCTTGGCTTCTTACTTTAGCATTAGATCTACAAAGCTAATGCTAATAAAAAACTTGTACGTCATCAATCACACAAATTATTTACATGAATACACCCCCAAAACTCTGAACCTGCTCAAAACAGGTCAAGGTTTTAAATAAAGGTGAGACTCATGAGTTAACATATAAATAAATAATTAAATAAACAATAAAAAGTGATTTTTTAGACACTCAAAGCTTTGCATTTTTGAAAATTAGAGAGTTGCCTCAACTACCAATGTTCAGCATTTACCTGGATGATGCAATGGCCACTAATCCATTGCATCCACTGCATCCAAGTGCACTCACTGCATATCAGCTGTTTGGTAGAGAGGAAACTAGAGGGGAATGATTAAGCCAATTTAATTAAAAATGAGGACAATTATGAGGCCAGAAGGGGTAGATTTGGCAGTGGTAGATTTGGCTTAATATGTGTAGAGTTTAAAGTGGTAGAGTTATCACCAAGACATTTCTTTAATATTACCATTATTGTGGGAAGAAATGTATTGTGAGAAGAAGCAGGGTGACAGGTTTCTCTTCCAGGTATTTCCTTTTTGCTTCTGCTTTGGCCAGGTCCCCTTTACATTTCATAAAATCTTCTTTCATGGTGGCCATCTCTTTCTCTGTCTCAGCACTCTTGAGTAGAGGCTTGATCTTAAAGAACAGCTTCATCCAGGGCCAGTGTTTCACATTCATGAATGATCGCATATTGTATTGGATGGTAAAAATAGCATCTCTTTAAAAAAAAAAAAGCCAAGCACATGTAAATGAGCTGAAAAGCATACAAAATTCATACTAAATGTTAAGGGGTTCATTGGAGTTACCGTACATACTTTTGAGCATACATTTGTGCAAATTCCACCCTCATGAGGTATCCACAACAAAGTGCCTGAGTGCAGGTCACTAGAGCAACCAGCTTTTCATATCTCATCTCTTCTAGTGTTCCCAGTAAACCCGCTTTGAAAAACACCATTAGTCAGGATATAGAGACTGATTATGAATGTTAGTGTTAAATCTCACCACTACTTTTTCAGTTACAGGATTAAGTCAGGCAGATGTAATTTAACCAGTTCCTACTCATTTGAAACTCAAATTTCAAAATTATGTCTTTTACTTTACTACAAGACTGCTTTAAAATTCCTACCTTTGTATGGCCAAACTTGTACTGTGTGTGATCAATGTCAACTGATCCCAAGAGCTTCTCTGAAGCCTTCTTGCTATCAATAAACTGTTTCTCAGGAATAGCACTAGCATTCAGGACCCTGTACCTGTAATGTATAAAATGGAACACTACACATTAGGCCCTAATAACAGACTCAGAACCAGATTCAGAGAATGTCTGACTTGCTTCTGCTTGAAGTCAGCGTACAGGATTCTGCTGGGAAAGCCTTTTCTGCAGATCCTTATACCCTCCAGCACACCATTACAGCACAGCTGGTGGATGGCCAGATGGTTGTCCATTATGCCTGGTTGTGTGTTAAATTAAATTTCAATTAGGATATTATACATAATCATGTGAAACAAACTTTGGATTAATAAGAGGCACATGCTTATATCAAACTCTAAGTACCCTGTGTTTTCATCACATTGGCTATCAGACACCTCACAAAATGTAGAAGCGTGCTTCTCAAGATGGTCATCAGCTTACCAAGATTCGCCTACAGGGAAATGTAAGAGAGGTATGTTAAAGATCAAGGGTTAAAGTACAGAATAATTATACATAAGTGAAAGCATGTATGTTTATACACACTCTGAATAAAGCTGAGACTGTTTGGAAGGAACCTCCTTTTTTTTGCCTCCCTTCTCTCCTCCTGCTCCTCCACCATTGCTTGCCTCTGTACCACAGAAATTGCGGCATTTATATATGACAAACTTTGTATAATATGTTAATACATATATAGACTTACCTGCTTCTGCTGATGAAAACGACATGTAGAGCAGAGCCAGAGGTTTGACTGGAGACTTCTGATACAGTTGAACAACAGACTCATTTAATGGGTCTTTGTTCTTGTCCAGCCAGCCAGTGATATTGTAGTCGACCGTGCCAGCATAGTGCACCAAGGAGAAGTGTGCCTCGGCCTTGCATTTGGTAGGTTTGAGCTTCTGAAAGGCATTATTTTTCCCTAAGTGTTGATCATAAAGCTTGTTCCTGAAGGATGTGTCTGTGGCCTTGGGGAACATACACTCCTCCTCAAGGATGGAGAAGATGCCCATTGGCTATAAACAAAACATATGTTGAAAGAGGTTAAAAAAAATTGACTTTATTAATTTAGCTGACAGTTATTATGACTTACCTTCTCAATAAGCTCAATGCAGGCAGCCAGGTCCATTCCAAAATCTATGAACTCCCATCCAATTCCCTCTTTCTTGTACTCTTCTTGTTCCAGCACAAACATGTGGTGATTGAAGTTGTTGCAGTTGAAGTTGTTGCAGTTTCTCATTGGTGAAGTTAATGCAGAGTTGTTCCAGGCTGTTGAACTATAAGAACAGTCAAGTTAGGAATAACATGTTCATCATATATAATCATTCCAAATGCTTTGCATAGAGCCTGGGAATTGAAACAACAAAGTTTTTTTTGCTTGCATCGAAGATCTCAAAACCAGCAATATCAAGCACTCCAATAAAGAAAGCCCTAGGTTGTTTGGTGTCCAGCATCTGATTGATTCTGATGACCATCCATAAGAACATCTTCTCATAGACAGACTTGGCCAATGCGCCAACTGAATTTACAACCTAGAGGAGTAGAGTAGCTGTTTTTTTTTTTTACTGAGGCGAGTTAACAAAAAAAAAAAAAAAACAACAATATTAAGGTGTCAAACAAATATCTGTTGAACAGTCTGTCCTTTGGTGACATATTCATTGCCAACCCTCACTCGTGGGTAGCAGAGGGCTTTAAGTAACTCAGCAGAGTCTAGGCCCATCGGGTAAGCGACTTTGTCAGCCACTGCCAAAATTTAGACTAATGATTGTCTGATGTATTATTACAAATTCAGAGACCTCCTTTTATTCAGTTAATATCAGCATGGCCGCTATGCACTTTTTTCTACTGAATATACTTTTTTAGTTTTATTATAACTTGATTTATATACCGTCTGTTTACCGACTTTTGCATAGTAGTGTATTTTTTTAAATACTTTCATGTCATAATTATTATGGATACTATAGCAAACGCTTAATCATCAACAAAAATTCAGCAAAAAATGTTTACAGACAAGATATAAAAGTATATTTTTCATTTACCATCAGTGCCATCAGGTTCAGCCTGTTCCTCACGCTGTTTCTGCTTGAATTTCATGTTTCCATAATGCATCACTGCTCCAGTCAGTTTGTAGATGCTCATCTTTTCCTCAGCAGTGAAACCCAGGATGTCTATAGCTGTCTCATGAAGGGCATGTGAAGGAGTTTAAATATGCCATGATTGCATTGGCATTTCTAGGAATAAGTGTAAAAAAAAGTGACTTAGAAAACAATCCTTACATCCGTAGCTTCCAGCTCCTCCTTGTCATTAATTCTAGCCACTGAAATCTGACCCTGGCTGATCATGGGGAAATCATAAGGGTTGGTTGTAATTAGAAGTGTATCTGTGAAAAGAAGAAGAAAGGAAGGAAACGGTAAGGCAATAGGCATGGACTGAATCTATGAGGTTTCATCTTGGATATAAACCTTACCAATCAGCTCTGCCTTATGTCCAGTTTGGATCTGATAGAAGATGTGGTAGCTCCTCTTATCAGAAAGTTGGAAGGTCACCCTTGACTTCTCTAACAAATCTGAGGAAAAAGACAAAAAATGTGACCAATGCAACACAGTTATGAACATACAATTTTACCATGGTTATGTGCAAAGGACATACATGTTTCAATATCCGCTGAAGCCAGTTTTACTGAGGTTCCAAAATGAATCCGGATGAATTTACCCTGTACAAAACCAACCAGCAAACTTAACACAAACAGCTTTTACAATATTCATATATTTTGCCCATGAAGATCAGAATAAGATTCTAAAAATTGGACTCACAAAGCAAGAGGAGTTGTCATTCCTAACAGTTTTAGCATTTCCAAAAGCCTCCAGGAGAGGGTTGGCTGAAATGATTTGATCTTCGAGCGCTCCCTATAAAAGTTTGTTGTCGGTATCAACAAGGCCATTACAGTCTTCTCTAATTCTTGCTGTTGTGTGATTTGTTATATGCCTCTTATACCTGTACTTTTCCAGGTGTTGCTTCTTTCTTCTTTTCTCCAGACACCGCAATTGTCGCAAAGTACTGGATGACACGCTTGGTGTTCACAGTCTTTCCTGCACCAGATTCTCCACTGCAGAAACAAGAGTACTACAATGTATCAGTGTGTTTGGGGACAAATAAAACACTGTAAAGTATTTATCACTTTGCACTTTGTAACCATAAGCTACTTGATGAATAAATAGTATTGTATTGATGTAAGGGTCCTTAAACTATGAAACAAGCTAACTTGTTATAAGGCAACGGCCTAGTTAAGGTCATGTCCTGGTGTATCGGTTTCATGAAAAATGTGCCACAAAATCAACAGAAACCTACAGAAATTATCATGTCAATTTGAGGGTATGACAATCTTTCATAGAACTGATATAAGTCATTAAGTTCTATTTTGTGGCTCCATGAGAGTGTCAAGTGTGGAACATAGGCTAATCATTTGAGCTTAAAGGACATTACTCTGTCATCTTAACGAAACAGACATGCTCACACATGCATTATAATGCGCTTCATTTAAAGTGCTACCAAATAAACATACGTTATCAGGATGGACTGATTTTCTCGGTCTAAAAAACAAAATTAGACAGGTCAGTCACATACAGAAAAAGTATACCGATTATTCCCCTATGATTATTCCCCTTACTGTGCTTTCTAAGAAGTAACAAGCACTTCAGAAAACATTATTCTTCTAAAATGTAATCCAGAGTCAATTTCAAATTTAAACACACAAGGATTTCACTGTCATAAGGTCAACTCACCAGTCAATATATTTCGATATGCATTATTCGACACAGAAAAAATGTGAGGTGGAGCCCAGCACTGTAGACTGGGAGCCACTTGTAGGGATTCACAGTCACAAAGAACAGCTCAGAGTAGGTCTGCAGAGACAGCACTCATAATGACATTAGTGGGGACACTGCTATGTACAAGAGTCTGGTCATTTCTCTGAGCTTTACTTACATAGATCATCCACGCTGCATAACGATCTTTGAGGTTAAACAGCACAGAAAGCTCATTGAGGTGGGTCATCATGGCCATGTCCTCTATCTTGTCATACTTGGGAGGGTTCATGGGGTGACAGTTCTGAACTTTTACTGTTACTGTCTGTAAGCATCGTAGAGTAAATCACGAGAAGTCTTTTTTTTCTAAGAAAATACATCAGAATTTTCATTCTAGATCCAACAACTGGCCATGAACTTTTATTAAGCATATTGTGAGTCAGCTGATTTTCTGTTATTTGGTAAGTACAAGGAAATGTTTTGAGGCTATAGCAAGTGGTAATTAAATAAATTCTCCAGTTGATAGACTAGGAGCAATCGACTGACTGGTGTAAAAACAACAACTGTCTCTTAAAGTTTAAGTACTAGGGTTAATTCAATAGAAAATAAGTTGGAAGACAACTTTCAAACCTGAATTAAAAATGTAAAATGAATTGAGAAAATGGAACACCTTACAACCATGCAAGACACCTAAACTGTTCTGTAGTTGAGAGACAAATATCAAGTTCTAATCTTTCTTTAGATTTGAAAAATCAGCATGTTACTCATGCTACATTATGAGGCTCAAAAGACTGTTACTGAGAAAAACAAACAAATAAACAAACAAGAGAACACTAAAACTATACAATTGAGATATTGAGTATGGTCTTATGAACTGTTGACATTACATTTGTAATATAATTACTTTAATTAAAAAAGCAGACAATACAACCAACCGCTAACAATGAACTATTTTAGAAAAAAAATCTGGAAATATGTTCAAGAAACTGAAAGCACGTCTTTAGTACTTTTAATAAAGAACATTTATGTGTTAACTGTGTGTTTTCTGCTATTTTTATTTTTTTTTAGTCTACCTCTACCTCAATTTAATTTACTGTTTTAATACTGCTGTATGTAATGTATAATCACCTATTATTTTTTCATTATTGTAAAAAATATATATTTTTGCTGTATTGCTTGCCTCTGTTTTACTCTACAACCAAATATATGTGACTTATTTATAAACTCATTAAAGAAGAAGCTCACCTCCCCAGCTTCAGTCTTTGCCTCCATCTTTGCTTTGGATGACTCCTTTGATGTACAGTTCCTTGGGATCGGGGACAAAGCAGGCAGTTTTAGCATCAAATGGGCGATTCTGGGCTTCATTCCTCACCTTCTCTGGCTTACGAAAGAAGGGAGCGGCCGGCCCATACTGGGCCATTTCTGCATCAGTACTCATGGTGATAGGAACTGAAGGAGAAAACATGAATGGAATAAGAAATCAATATAATCATTAGAATCACCTGTCCTCCTAACAGCTGTAGATAAAACACTGCAAAAACAGAAAAAAGAATAAGAATTCTATACTTCTCTACACTGTTATGTTGCTCTTCATTTGGAAATGTACAGGACAACCTTGAATGAAAAGTAAGTAACAAAACAACCACTGTCTGAACAAATCTCAAAACTTTTATTTAACTTTTATTTTTATTTAATTCAAATCTGCCGATTTGATATAATATAAACAGCAGCTTTTTCAGAATTAGTCTAAAATGAAAAACATCAAAAATAAATGTAAGATGCAAAGGAAGATGCAAAGGAGCCTCATACCACTGCTCAGTACACAACGAGACACTTAATCACAGTAAGAAACAAGTGGTCCTCCTTTTATTAAGAGCAAAGTGCTTGACCAGCAAAACCCACTCCCTATATGTGGGCATGTAATTCTATTCAAATATCATTCAAGTCTCATTATCAATTTCAGGGCTGCTCTTAAGTATAGCAGCCGGCCCCAGAGAGCTAATAAGGCAGGTCACCACTAACAGGTGACCATGCTCACACATCAGATATTTTTAAGACATTCAGTTTTACACAACACTGGATTGACCTGTGTCATCATCAGCACTCTGGCTAACATTCATATCTCACAAATGAGAAGTGATTACATATGCCATGACTGTAATGCTGAGTTTCTATTTGTCATATTTATATATCTTTTATATTCATTAAAAATGTATTCTGAGTTTTCATTAATAAAAAATATTTATTGCTTATGTTTTCAGCGTCAGGCTCGTCCTTCATTCAGGATACAATAACAACAAGTTAAAAGAAAAACATATTTATTATTTAATTGTTATTATTATTTCATGTTCAATATAAAATGTAGTACAGCCATCAAAATAACGTGAACTTTCATGTTACTTTCATGGATATACTGTGTTTAACAGTCAAAATATATTTTCAAATTTTGTATGAAATTTGTATGATGAAGTCCTACAATGTATGATGTGTGCAGCTGTTAGAAGTCAATTCCTGAACACAGTATGGACCTTTGTTGCTATTAGGTCACATGACTGGATGCTTCTTAAACAAAATGGCCTCCTGTGCCCAAATATAACATTACAAAGCTCAGCCTGACGTAAAGGGGAATTTTTCATTGGTGCTAATCAATAAGAATGTTTATCTGACATCCTGCTAGAAATCCCAGTGGAGGACACACTCTGTAGGACAACTTCAACACTTGTGCATGGTATAATTAGATCTAAACATAGAAGCAGCCATATAGGAAAGCGGAGTGTACATTACCATGGTGTTGAGCTGCTATATTTCCATTCCTCAAAGCTTGGAAAATGATAAATACACTCCAATTGCTGTCAATGTACTGACGTGAGTGAATCAGTTTCATCATAATGATCATCATCAACTGCAGTTACTGGTAACAGGTGGTAATGTGTTCAAAACAGTTATTTATTATGCAAATTAATCACTGTAATGGACTTCAAATTATCACCTGTTACCAGAGGAGGCTATGCAGTGAAACTCATTAGGGAAACAATATTTATAATATTTAATATTATTTATAATATTATTAACTGATAGTACTGTCATTTATTTAATTTATAAGAATATATAGTAAATAAGAAAACAGTTTTTAATATGTTTTATTGACAGGTTAATGCTGCTGCTGCAAACAGAAGAAAAATTCCCTATTACTTTTCTTGATTTAAGACTTCAGATGTTTTTTAAGTACTTTTAAGGATCTGGCTCAATTATTTTCTCAAATATAGATTCTTAAATATTTTTTGGTGCTTCTGAACTGTATCGGTGAGACATGTTTCTGTTATAGATTCCACAACAATCCACATAAAAGCAACAATATGACACAAATGATTATTCACTTATTTGCAACTAGATTTACATTATTTTAAACAGAGACTCAACATTTAGAGCAGTAGAGTGAAAGTTACCGAATTAATTACACATTTTTTCCATGAACAAAGAAGAAACATTTTCCACATAAAAATATTTTGAAAATATTTGCACTGATTTGAATATTGTATTAATGTGGAAAAGATGACTGCATTTTTTTCCAAATGAAAGTAAAAGAACTAGATTTTTGGAATTGCTATACATGTATGTGTTTCAAAGGGAAATAGCACTGAATGGAAACAACAATGCTTTCAAATTGTACATACTCTGTAATTCTGAAGAACTTTGTGTTTTCTAAGTACAATCTTTATAAAGTGGTAAACCTAATGAACTCTAATCCTCTCGTCCATGCTTATAAGTTGTGACCTCAGCAATGTCATTAAAAGGATATTATAACAGATGGCTCAGAGTCCTACAGTCCTATAATTTGACAAAAAAAAAAAAAAAAATATATATATATATATATATATATATATATGTGTGTATACTTCATGGAAAATATTTTGAGCTGTGGTTACACAGTACATATCAGCTTATAGACATAATGTTAATAACACAGTGTGTTTAAACATTTCAATCAAAATTTAATCTTGTATAATCCAAAAAAGTAAAGGGAATACTTACAAGGCAATGATAGCTGATTTCAGTTGTTCCATTGTTTATCGTATTGAAATATTTCAAATGGATGTACTGCATGTGTATGCACACTCTTATATCAAAACATTACTGCTGAGTGCTAAAAATGAAAATGTCACACTGCAAATTATATTTGTCTGAAATGCATTAAATATTTTAATGGTTTAAAATGAATTTTTCTTTTTGCATAAACTTTTAAAACTTGTTTGTGTGTGTGTGTGTGTGTGTGTGTGTGTGTGTGTGTTTGTTTGTTTCACTTATAAACAGATTTTATGTATTAAATTAGCTTGGTCAAATCAGTTATTGAAGATATTGTAAATATGCACTAAAATATTTCCCATTGTCTCATAAGTTATGTAAAGTCTATATTTAATGTTGCTGAAAAAGACATGACACGAATCAGATCATTCTAATTAGTAAAAAACAGTTGTGGAAAGTGTTTGCTCAGAAAAAGTCTCTTTAGTTATGTTGTGTTTAACATTGATTGATGTATATATTACGATCTGCTGCCCATCGTACCAAGAACATTCCTTTAGTGAGAGAAAGAGCAGTTACACATTTGTATTCTGGCACAGGAAAAGGCAAATATGAGAATAGCATTTAATATTGATCACCACTGTAACACAAACTTAACACAGGGTATGTTATCCAACTGTGGCAGCAAGATTCAGCACAGTTAAACACATATTAATTTACAAAACACTCACAGTTAAATACATTTTAATTTACAAACACTGGTCATGATGGAAGCATATAAGAGCATGTATAAATGTAGTCAGGTTAATCACTGGACTAGGCATGTTCCCCTTTCCATGTTCAGGGAAAAATAATTGTACATTAGAAAAATAAGAGAAATGCAAACTTGCAGGAGAATAACAATTCAAGGAACTAAGTGCATTGAGGTTATGATGCCAGCCCTCAGCAAAGGTCTGATGGTCATTGTGGAGATAGTGATGAATCACCTAATGCACAAGGAATATGTGCAGCGTGTCCAGGCTATGCAGAAATAGCTTCTCATAGCTTTTCACACATCACAACATCATTGCTCAATTCTACAACATGAAAACATTCATTGGTTAGAATGCATGGCACATTGATATTTAAGTTGCTGTCACACAAAATATCTTGTATGCATCAAATATCTTTATATGTTAACATATGTGGAAGTATGCTTTGATTTTCTCAACTGCACAACCACAATCTTTCACTGCGAGAGAGTGTTATTTTATTTATTTATTTATTTATTTATTTTTGTCTTTCAAATTTTGGTTCCCCACCCCCACTATAACTTGACTGGTTATCTCTCTGAACCAATCATTTTTCTTTCTGCCCTCAGAACACGTTTATGTAACTAAAACTCCCATCTGGGACTGACTTACACCTGTTTTTGAAACGCGCATGCGCGAGTAGGAACTGTTAATTTAGCCGTATTTCACAGAGAGAACTTAAGATGGCGCCACTACACCGACTGTTGTTAATTCAGCCATATTTCACATTCCAGTTCCCCGAACTATATATTTTGAACCGTTCAGCGGTGACCAGAGGTTCTATTTTCCCTGGAGAAGTACTCTTTTTCCTCGAACAGAAATGTGTTGAACGTTGTTGAAGTAATATTTATCATAGTCTTTTCTTTATGTTTGGAGAAATTTACGGTGACACAGCCTTTTGTTTTCTACTGTATATTTAACAAACAAAGTCTTCTTGTATGTCCCTACAACAACACGAATACACGGACACATCTCACCTTTACTCACTTTCTGACGAGTAAATTATATTTGCACGGCTTTTTGTTTAACTTTACACGAAAACTAACACATTCTCCAAAAAAAGCCAGAACACCAGAGCGAGGTGTTACTCAATATTAACGTGGCTGTGAATAAGTTACAGCACTGTTTTATCAGTCAGACCCATATAGAAATGTCAGTACATAAATATCTAGTTCCCAGCAATGCCCTGTTCCTTTATCAAGTGTAGATTACTTGTGTACTTACAGAGTGAGCACAGGGAAAGAGTGGTCCACTACAATCCAGCCCACTCCCAGGGGAACAGTGAGTTTATACATTATCCATCCCACACCCAGGTTTTACTGTGTAATTATAGAATAAGTGTGGGAGAACATCACTTACTTTGTGGTGTCTCTGTAATGAATTAAATATACATTTTATATTACATTACTGTACTCAGTTTATTGTCCTTGGATGTCAATACAAGCCTTCCATAGGTATGCACTTGAGAGGTTTTCTTCTGCACCACTTGTTTGTTATGATCTGCTGCAGTATTGGACAGTATTAGGAGGATATTTCAAAAGTACAGAGCCAATTCTCATATTTTTTAAAAACAGTGAATTACAGGACATACTTTATTCTGTATCCCTGTTGTGTAAGTGAGGCCTGCCTGCTGATTGCATATGAATAAGAAAGTACAAGTGCCATGGACAAAGGACATAATATGTTTTTTGCACTTATATAGTGTATATAGTATATATATGTTTTAGTATATATTTGTACATATATACTAAAAGAAGTTACACCATATATTCTGGGAAATTTCATGGTAAGTATGGGTAAGTTACACACCAAGTCCCTAGATGTTACTGTGTAGTTCTTTGTTTTCTCATATACATTTAAGTACCAGTAGGAGCCATATAGGTACTAATACACAGGGAAGTTACTCATTACATTGTAGGATTGCATGGGTTGCAATGACGTAATGTTTTTCGCTTGGGAGAGGGAGAAAGCCTAGCATGCCAGACCGAGCCACTTTGTGTTTATTTATTATTAGCAGTTTACTGACACTGGGGCTTTGTAAACTCTGGCGTAAACCCTTACACCAATCTGCTTCAAGGGATTGTTGTGTGCCACTCCGGATGTTTTTAAATGACTACATACACATTTACATTAATACTGTACTTCATGATTATTTTAAACTTTGGTTTATCCCTAAGATTGAATGCAATATATGACTAGCTGATTGTATTTAGTTTCATTCAAGCACTGGCCTTTTCAATGCCTCCCCAATGTCCAGTTTCAGTGCCCCTTCTTCTCCATCACACACAGTTCTAACCAATGCAGGCTTCTGTAATCCAGCAGCAGAAATGGGCAGTTAGTTTTTTTTTTCATTGATAATGGCCGTTTGAATATTAACCCTTTTATTATACATTTCCTATAAATATACAATTTCAAAGACACAAAGACATTCAATTCATTCATTGTCTGTAACTGCTTCTCTAGTTCAGGGTCACAATGCGTCCAGCACCTACCCAGAATCAATGGGCAATTGATGGGGCACCAGTCCATCACAGGGCATCACACATTCTCACACTCACAACTGTACACACACAACACAGCAGACAGTCACCAGAGGAAGGATCCATTTTCTTGAAGGTTTCTGACTGAGAAACCAAGCCAAATTTTTTCTCACTAATATAGTGGATATAGTAAAGACTTTACATGTGATACACATGTAAATATACAGCCTCAACGTCATTGAATTTATTGAGTCATTTGGATCACGAGAAGCAGGAAATACAACCAGCGTCTATTACTTAATTATGGACATTTGGAAAAATATCACACACAAAAAAAGAATTCACTAAGAAAAAAAGTGGTAGACAATGTACTTACTGGGGAAAATGTATATGATAATTATATCGTATATTATACAATATAATGTGCAATCTATGTAATTTTCCCAACTCTCCTGTCAGTTTT
The DNA here is from genome assembly GCF_029633855.1 of Hoplias malabaricus. NCBI lineage: Eukaryota > Metazoa > Chordata > Actinopteri > Characiformes > Erythrinidae > Hoplias > Hoplias malabaricus. Next base: position 32,189,691 of record NC_089812.1, on the reverse strand, counting down.
GACTGGACATAAATGGAATGAAGTTTAAATAAAACAAACCACACCTGCTCATGATCCAATAAAATATTAGTATAAAAATCAGGTTTAAAAATTCAAACCCACAGTCTCTGTATATTTTACTTAAAGGATCAGTAGTGTTTAATCAGGTGATTATACTTTGTGCATCAATTAAGATCTCAAAGTAATGGAAGTCTGAGATGCCAGGGGAAGAAGGTGTATATGAAGACACAGCATCAGAATTGCCCTGATTAAAAATGTCTTTTACATATTACACCTTTCAGCCATGGTCTAGTGAATGCTTTGATCCAGTTTGTTGTATTTTGTTAATTTCTGCTGAATGTGAAACACAGGAAACTTTGGTTAACCAGAAGTTAATAAATTATCATTTTAATAATCTATATACCACCAATAATTTTTTTTTTAAAACTGATCAGGTCTTAACAGAGTGTTGTTTCTCTTTGTTGCTATCACAGAGCAAAAATTCACTGAGGTATCTGGGGTATATTTTTTGTGGTTTCTGTTCTAAAAGGAAGTGGCTATTGCGTAGTTTCTGGTTAAATTTAAACGTTTTATAAAGACTGCATTCGGAGGATGACATTCAAAGAAGTGAGAGGAAAAGAAGCAGCATATATAAATATATGTATAAAGAACAAAATGTCTATCACGCAAGGAGAAAGCTATGCATCATTATTTACATCATAAAATGAAGCTGATCAGTGAAAATATTTTTTTTCCTTTTGTCAGTTAAACAATGATTTAACAGAATTAACCAAACACATTTATTTAGTTTTATTTACACCTTTATATCGGTTTTATTTAATTTTACAAAAAAAAAAAAAAAAAAAAAAAAATCCCAAAGTGTCTGCCACTAGGGTTTGGAGATAAACCTAGTAAGTTTAAGATGATTTTACTTTTTAGGGCTTTATTTTTTATTTTTATTTATTTATTTATTTTATTTTATTTATTTTTTTGCAACGTGTTCTTAAATGTGCACTTCTGTGCACTTATATTTATGTGCACATATTTCTTGGCTGGACATGAACACCCCCGACGCTAGCATCGCGCTAGCGGGACGTGCTATCTTCAGAGTGGATAGAACTGCAGACTCCGGTAAGAGCAAAGGAGGGGGACTCTGTATCTACATTGATAATAGATGGTGCTCCAACATTACCATTAAAGGCACTCACTGCTCTCCGGACATTGAATTTATGATGCTGCTGTGCAGACCGTTCAATTTGTGTAGAGAGTTTACATCGGTGGCCATCTTAGCTGTTTATGTACCCCCGCAGGCTAATGCTAAACTAGCCATGAAAAAAACTATACCTCTCCATTAGCAAACACCTAGCGGTACAATCAGACAGCATTGTCATCGTAGCAGGGGACTTTAATCACGCCAACTTGAAGTCTGTCCTGCCTAATTTCCACAGATATGTAAACTTTCCCACAAGAGAGAGGAAAATTTTAGGTCAGGTCTACTGCAACATTCCTCATGCCTACAAAGCCAGACCCTCAACACACCTGGGTCTCTCTGATCATCTGTCCCTGTCTCTAACACCAGCATATAAACCACTCATCTGTAGACAAAAACCAGCTACAAAGACAGTCAGAGTATGGACTGAAGAATCCACCTCAGCCCTACAGAACTGCTTTGAGAACACAGACTGGGAAATTTTTGCAGAGGAGACAGACCTGAATGGACACACAACAGCTGTACTAGACTACACCAACTTCTGTGGGGACTGTGCGACCAAGACCACTACTGTGAAAGTGCTGCCCAATCAGAAACCATGGTTCAACAAAGAACTGAGGACCCTGCTCAAAACAAGGAACACTGCTTTCAGGCTCGGGGACCAGCTGGCCTACAAAAGAGCAAGGACTGACCTGAGACGGAGCATCATAAAAGCCAAGCGCAATACCAACAGCGCATCCAGGAATACTTCAACCAGAATAACTCCAAAGGTATGTGGCAAGGAATAAAATCACTCACTGGATACGGTGCCACATCCACAACTGCCACAGACAGAACCCACCCAGACACAATGAATCATTTCTTTGCTCACTTCGACAATAAGAATAACAGCAACCCGGACGCCACCAGCCAGTCTAGACGTGCAGTCGAGGACACCCCCATTCAGCTTCACCCAAACCAGGTCCGATCTGCTCTGCGCAGGATAAACACTAGAAAAACCCCTGGACCAGATGGTGTTGCTGGACGTATTGTCAAGGTATGCACAGACCAGGTGGCAGGAGTGTTCACGACAATTTTCAACCTCTCCCTGCAACAATCTGCAGTTCCCACCTGCCTGAAATCAGCCACCATCGTCCCAGTGGCAAAGAAAAACAGTGTGCTAAACTACTATCGCCTAGTCGCCTTAACCCCCATCATCTCTAAATGCTTTGAGAAACTCATTATTCCTCATATCAGATCTGCCATCCCAGCTGACCTTGACCAACATCAGATTGCTTACAGAACCAGCAGGTCGACAGAGGATGCTGTGATCACAGCTCTCCACTCAGCCCTCACTCATCTAGAACAGAAAAATTCATATGTAAGGATGTTGTTCGTGGACTTTAGTTCAGCCTTTAATACAGTCATTCCACAAATCCTCGTCAAACAACTGGACGATCTGGGCCTAGGCAGTTCACTTTGCTTACCACACATCCTCAACTCTCATCTTGAACACAGGCACCCCACAGGGATGTGTCCTCAGCCCCCTCTCACTCACTCTTTACGTATGACTGCTCCCCCATTCACACCTCCAACAACATCATCAAGTTTGCTGATGACACCACCATTGTAGGACTGATAACGAGCAACAACGAGTCAGCCTACAGGGAGGAGGTCCGGCACTTGACAGCATGGTGTAAGAACAACAACCTGAAACTGAACCCAAATAAAACCAAGGAGATGGTTGTGGATTTCAGAAGATCCACCCGCACAGAGACCACGGCCCTCCTCATCAATGGAGTGGAGGTTGAGAGAGTGGAGCGCTTCAAGTTCCTTGGAGTACACATCTCTGCTGACCTCACATGGGCCTTCAACACCCAACACCTAGTGCGGAAGGCACAACAGAGACTGTACTTCCTCAGGAAACTGAAGCATTCTCACCTCCCTCAACACTTGCTGGTGAACTTTTACAGAGCCACCATCAAGAGCATCCTGATATACTGCTGCACAGTCTGGTTCACCAGTTGCACAGCACAGGACAGGAGACACCTGCAGCGAGTGGTGAGAGGGGTAGAAAAAATCATAGGAACTTCACTACCCCCCCTCAACGACATTTACAACAGCCAACTCCAGAAAAAGGCTACCAGCATTTCAATGGACATCACTCACCCTGGACACACTCTGTTTTCTCCCCCACCCACCCCCCCACCCAACTACTTTAACCAACCCATCCTGATTGATAATCAGTAGAATCAATGGGCAACCACCTATTCAATTGCACACAGCACTTTTAAATTAAGCCTGTATATATCTTCTGTGTTAATGCCTCTGAACAATCTGCTATTTTGCACATGTATAGATTTTATATTTTAACTGCTGCCTGAGAGAGGATGCTAAAACTATATTTCACTGTTTTAACACTGTTCTGAACATTGTTTTCTCAGCGACAATAAAAGCTATTCTATTCTATTCTAAAAATCCAGGTCTGTTTTTCATTTACTCCTTTAATGGTCTTAAAATGTGTGCAAAAGAAATTATACTTCCTCTGCTAACTTCCTCTGCTAATGTGCATGTGTTACAAATAATCATTTGGGATCTTGGCGATCTTTAATCTAACTAGACAGCAAGGCACCTTCCACTTTCACTGCAACAAGTAATCTCCTAGCATGTGCAATTATATTTAATCTACACGATTTATAATTTTATCATTTATAATTATCATCATGAGCGTGTTGTAAGAAAATTACAAGATAGCTCAGCCTAAATCATTTATTGATTGTTTTAAAGGATTTTATTAACAAAAATATATTTTTCCATTGGCTGATATTTGGATTTGTTTCAAGAAATAAATCTTTAAACAAACAAAATAGTCTCAGGATTGCTTTTTTCATTCAGTCATTCATTGTCTGTGAATGCTTGTCACGTTCAGGGTCACGGTGCCTACCTGTAAACACTGGGCACAAGGCAGGAACACACCCAGGAGGGAGCGTCAGTCCTTCACAGGGCAACACACACACACTCACACCTACGGACACTTTTGAGTCACCAATCCACCTACCAACATGTGTTTTTGGACTGTGAGAGGAAACCAGAGTACCCAGAGGAAACCCACGCCGACACAGAGAGAACACACCACACTCCTCACAGACAGTCACCCTGAGCGGGAATCGAACCCACAATCTCCAGGTCCCTGGAGCTGTGTGACAGTGACACTACCTGCTGCACCACTGTGCCACTAAATATATGTTGATTAAATTAAAAATAATTGACATAATTACATAATAAATATACATTATATATGTTCAATATACTGATTGATATTTCACCATTAAAATATATGCTCTTAAACCAAAGCATTTCTTGGGAAAACTTGTATAAAACCTGTAGAAGGCTTTTTCTGAAATGAAGCAGCTGAACATGAGCCAATATTCACCATACCCAATACTGGTGCCAGGTCAAGGTGTATAACATCCACCGACAGCAGTGGAACTGTGGTCTCTGGAGAAACAGCGCCTAATCCAGTATGAGTTGAAGTGTAAATTGTAATCAGCCAACATCTTTACTTTACTAATGTTTTTAGGGCTGGGGATTTCTATTAATTTCTTTTTAATGACTATTATCATTATGCGGAAAATAGATCATATGTCTCTGTTAATTGTTTTAGTATTGTTTATCTTTTCCTCCCAAATTTGTAAGTAGGTTCTTTAGATTGTGAATTTAAAAGTACTTTATATATATATAGCCATGAGATTGAAGTGCAGGGGTTTGGACCAGAGATTCAAAAAATAAATTATATATACATAGCATTATAACAACAAGTGTTTTAAATTCCATCTGCTAAAAGAGGTACAAATAGACCGAATGAAAATGGGGTCAATAGAAAGACACCCACAGATAAGCAGGTCTAGCTCAAACCCGGCTGTCATGGGACCAGTGGGTGTGGCTCCATGACAAAAGACTCTTTTTATTTTCACAGCAAAATGATGAAATTGTAAAAACACCTCCACTTCTCTGAAATTGCAAAGACACCTCCCCTTCAGCAGAGAGGCTTGATTCAGCAGGGCCTGGCTTAAACACAGTTCCCCTTCATCTCAGCCAGACAGAAAGCACTCAGAAGGTTCACCACTGGACTTTCACTTTCCTTAACTCCAGTGACGTTGGGTGCCTCCGTAACACTGTTCAGACGTCAGTAAAGAAACAAAGGGGTCCAGTAAGGGAAGGGGCACCACACTGAAGTTAAACATCTCGAGAGAGCTCCTCAGTTGAATGAATCTCTTGGACAAAATCCTGACCTGAGCTTTCACCATGACATGTCTACATCATCTGTTTTTGGGTGAGTTGATCTTTAGATTTCATATGTGTGGTGGTGGGTGGTTTCCACCCAGAGGGAAACTTGACTCAGAAGAAAAGGAATTCTCTAAAATGAAAAAAAAAAAACATTAGACATGATTCAGACCTTTTAATCATTTTAGAGATGTAGTTTATCATACATGATGTAAGTGCACTTCCTGGAGTGGCATGGAGTTCAATGAAGAACAGAACCTTGGTCAGGTGGAGGGCAGTGATGTTATCCAACATACCCTCCCAACCATTGAGATATACTTTGTCATTTTAATAATCATATAGAGTGGAATATAGTGAATAGTAGTCCTTTACAGCATGAAAACTGCAATATTAAGATCTGACTGTGGAAACATTTTGATGTGTAATATACGCTGCTCTGACATCACTTTTTTTTACTATATAAGTCCTTTGTAATGCTAACATTGATGATCTGCATCAGTGATAATCTAAGGCTTGTGCATACAATTCAGAAAACTATCAAACGAGCTTTAAATGCTTAATTATTATTCGTTGTTTAATTCTTCATAATTAGGGGCTAGGATTAAAATGTATTAAAATGAACCCAATTTTGAATGCAAAATGCTCAGTGGAAACTTACCAAACTAGAATTGTTCACAGTGACGGCAATGGGCATCTAAATGTTCCCTCAGAGAAAGAGTTACACTCTGAATGTGCTTGAGTCATTGTTTTCTTAAATTTCTAATTAAATTTCAATGGAAGTAAATGTAAAAATAAATGTATTCCAAGAAATTTTGGAGTATTTCTATTGGTGCATTTATCATAAAATCTTTTACACAATGTAAAAGACAGCTGCTGAGTTCAAATGATGTGGAAAACATTATATATTATATATTATAAAATATTATATATTATATAATTACTAATTATATAAATGATTAGTAATATTTTCTGTTACTGTACATTCATTGAAATTCCTTATTAACTCCTTCTCCTGTAAAGTTATTAATTTGGACGATGCTTGTTTTTTACTGGACAGCAGCGAAATAATAAAAAGAAATAGTGAAAAATCTGAAATAATAATATAAAATTAATTCCTTAGGATGGATTTCAGGCCAAAACTTTATCTGAAAATTTTAGTGCAAATTAAACAAAAAACATTTTAAAAAGAACCACACATAACAGTTTCTCCATCTTTGAAAAGAAGCAGTAAAAACCCTTGATCTGTGCATAAGTCTTGCGTAGGCAAGCGCTGTGGTGGAGAAAATAAGTACAAGTGTTAAGAATTGAAATCTAACAGAGCATTTGCAATCAGAAAGTGGTTTATTAACCTTAAGGTGGTCAACACGCAATAGCACAGAGCACTATGTGAATGTGGACAAAGAAGATGTTTTCACAGAGAGTTTATAAAGGTAGTTTATACGTCATAAGCATAAGATAATCACTCTAAGTTTCTGCAAGCTTAGTTTCCTTAGAGACATCCCAGTCTGATAAACAAGATGTAGGACAAAATATTTTGTTTCTGATAAAGCACTGACCTCGAAACTGACCTGACATACACTATTTCTGAGTTGGGTTAATGGTTAGAATTGAATATACAGACAAAACAGCAGACAGGGTCTTTCAACAGAGGCATATAAAAATTTCCATTACATGCGCAAGATGTGCAACTGGAGAATGACAATGGCTATATTTGTATTAACCTCGTCCAGTGTGTGTTTCTGCCTTCAGCGCCGTGAATCTGGGTATAGGCTCCAGAACATGATCAGTGTAAGGCTGTTAAAGAATGTAGTTATAGTAATAGGTGCCCTCATGGGCTAGCAGTGTGCTGAGTGACGGGGAAGAGGGTGAGGTCAATTGTGATCTCGACTCTGAACTCACAATCCAGCAATGATAGGGTCAGCTCTTAGACCCTTGTGTCTAAAACTTACAGATACTTTAGCACAACGAAATAAAAATTAAGGGAGAGTGTAACTATATTAGAAGTAACCGCTAATCCAGTTCAGGGTCGCGGTGGGCCCTGGAATCATTGGGCGCAAGGCAGGAATACACCCTGGAGGGGGGGCACAGTCCTTCACAGAGCAACACATACACACTCATACCTACGGACACTTTTGAGTCACCAATCCACCTACCAACGTGTGTTTTTGGACTGTGGGAGGAAACCGGAGCACCCGGAGGAAACCCACGCAGACACAGGGAGAACACACCAACTCCTCACAGACAGTCACCTGGAGCGGGACTCCAACCCACAACCTCCAGGTCCCTGGAGCTGTGTGACTGTGACACTACCTGCTGCACCACCGTACTGCCCTATTACTTGATTTCACTTTGCAAAAATAAAATAATGGGGGGACATCCCCTTCAATCTTCCCAGCATGCTTTTTACCAAAATAGAATATGAGTGCTATTGTTATATTGTAGCGTCATGGCAGTGAAACAATAAGTGAGGCATATGTAATTCCTTCCACTCTTATCCAATAAAACACTGTACAGCATTGCTCCATTCGGGCCTGCTGACACTGAATATGTGCATTGTGGGTTCGATTCCCGCTTCAGGTGAGGAGTGTGGTGTGTTCTCTCTGTGTCTGCGTGGGTTTCCTCCGGGTGACTGTCTGTGAGGAGTGTGGTGTGTTCTCTCTGTGTCTGCGTGGGTTTCCTCCGGGTGACTGTCTGTGAGGAGTGTGGTGTGTTTTCTCCCTGTATCTGCGTGGGTTTCCTCCGGGTGCTCCGGTTTCCTCCCACTGTCCAAAAACACACATTGGTAGGTGAATATGTGAGTTAGTAAGGGAAATTGTGAAGGGCGTATGTGAGTGAATGTGTGAGAAATTGAGTAGATGACTGAGAGACGGAATGTGAGTGTGGTTAACGGAATTAAAACATTTTTCCATGAGTTAATTTGAATGTAAAATATTTAAGTATTTAACACACTTTTTCTGATGTGTTTCATTAAATGATTTCTTACTGCAATTAAAGGCATGTTTTTCCACAGGTGTTCTTTTACCTGTAGCAGCTGGAACCTGTCCAATAGGTTTTGAACCTGTACAAGGAAATTGCACAGGTATGGAGCATATCAGCTACCTGTATCAGCATAGATGCTTGTTGTCTGTTTAAAAAACACAGAAACACTTTTACATTCTTGTTGTTTAAATAAATCTGATCCTGACCTGGAGCAGGAAGAGATTGTAGAGGACCCCTTTCTGCATGGTTTAATCTGATTAACACAAATACTTAAATAACTACTTAAATAAAATTGAACTAATGTCAAACAATGACAAACAAAATGTGCTTTAATATCTACTGTTCTTTCTACCAAAAAGTAAAAGCATTTTGCCCTATAGTTAAGATCAACTTTTCTGATATTTATCTGTTTCCTTTCTTTTTTGAGTTTACTAAAGTAAAATGTTAGTAATGATTCTCTGCAACATAAAATCAGTCTTTTAATAAACTCATGCTCAAGAGAATGACACACTTATAGCATTATAAACTATGTGCTAATATCAGAAATGCCACATATAGGACGCTCCTATTTTCAGAATTTACTGTCAGAACTCACTTTTATAGAATGTAAAATTATTTACTCTGATATGAAAAAAATGTCTAATATTATCTAATGTAAGCATATTCCTAATTTTTAAAACAGATGAGAATGAGTGTGAGTTTGATGTCCCAATCTGTGGTGACAATGCAATTTGCCACAACACACTTGGCAGCTACTACTGCCAGTGTGCACCAGGATACCGGGAACGTTCAGGAAGACTGAATTTCACCCAGGACAAGAGCAAGGGATGTGAAGGTCAGTAATTCTATTATATAATAGTTTGTAATTACCCAAGTGGTTCAACACAATAGTGGTTTGTATAGTGTAGGTGAAGAGGGTTTCATTACTAGTTTAGTCAAGTACACACTACACCAGTGTGAGTCCTTGGTAAGACGCCAAATGCCAAAATCACCAACTTTAACATGATTACACATTGTAGTTGCTCTGAATAAAAGTCAAATGTTAGAAATACAAATGTAAACAGAAAACCTCAGAATCTCCGCTGTTTTCACAGACATCAACGAGTGCAGACAGACCAGTGATATTTGTGGACCCAATTCTGAGTGTATAAATGTGCCTGGCTCCTATTCCTGCACATGCAAAGAGGGCTTTATGTCCAGCAACGGAAGAGAGGTTTTTAATGCAAGTCAAGGGGTTACATGTGTTGGTAAGACAAAATGAATATGATTTGTGTTTTTGTGATCATTCTCCTGAAACTTTCTGGGCCGTGTTTATCAATCTTTAAGCTCAAGCACATGGCAGCACCTGTATGACCAAGTAAAAAGTTTATCACTGCAAGGAAAATGTGGAAAATATGTAGTGTCACTGCTGAGAATCATCCAGCAGCCCAATCATACCTGCTCTGTGGGGGTCCTGATGATTTAAGAGCAGTGTTAAATGTTTAAGTCTCAGGAAAGCTCACATGGCTGATTACACTTTACATACAAAAAAATACCCTGTATATATGTGGAAAGTACATTCTTAAACATAAGCTGTATCATACTGTGTTACTGAAACAAAATTAAAGCATCACCAACCTTTTCAGCACAGTGCATTTTCTACACATTCCCCGGTAACACATTTTGACATCTCTTATCTAATAATTCAAACTAATTCACTGTCATCACTGTCCACACTGCAGGTTTGTTGGCAAGATGTCTATGGGTTTTTCTTGTTTGTTTTTTGTTTGTTTTTTGCTCCTTTTGTGGAGGGTTAAATGTCTACAGATTTATTTTATTGGCTGAAAGTCGTCTGAACCTTAATTTGACAAATCAGTAAATTAAGTGTTTAATGACAGCTGACTGAATACATAAGGACTTTTTACAACATTTGTGGATTATATTTTTGTTCATATTTATAAATATTAAGTCAGGATATACACTCTACAATATAAAAAAATGAAAAATAAAATGTGTTTTAATATCTACAATTCTTTTCACTAAAGAAATTAGAAGCATTTTGCCCTATGGCCATAAACATGTTGCAAATCATTTTATAATCAGCTTTTCTGATATCATCACTGTCCAATTTAAAACATTCATTGATTCATTATCTGTAACCACTTATCCAGTTGAGCGTCGAGGTGGGTCCGGAGCCTACCCAGAATCATTGGGCGAAAGGCAGGAACACACCCTGGAGGGGGCACCAGTCCTTCACAGTGTGACACTCACTCCCACACTCTCACACACACACACACACAAAGCACGAGGAACATTGTTCTTGGAAAACGATGGGTGTGACTATTCAGGGTTACTCTCAGAATTCACTTTTATAGAATGTGAAATTATTTATTGTGATATGAAAAAAATGTCTAATATTATCTAATGTAAGCATATTCCTAATTTTTTAAAACAGATGAGAATGAGTGTGAGTTTGATGAACCAATGTACTTTGCCACAACACAGTTGGCAGCTACTACTGCCAATGTGCACCATTTATTTATTATGCATTTGCATTTATTCATTATGAATTAGTTCTTAGTGTCAATGTTGACTTTTAACTTCATTAAAACCACATGAATTTAATCCTTAGCTTTACACGTAAACTTATAGCTAAATGCATACTAGCAACATTAGCAGCAATTCAATATTTCAACTTCACTTAATCACACAAACACAAAATAACATTCAAACACAACACAAACCTCATTGGCTGCATTAAATAACAAAGTGAGTATATGGCTTGATCTAGAATGTTCCTTGACACGTGAAAACACTTTAAACACTTATTTTAACTTTGAAAATTACGTAAGACAAACATTCTGCTACTTGTGTTATCCGTGCATATAACGTGTCCCCCAGGAGACCCTTGCCGACATATTGTTCTGCCTCAGTTCTTAATGTCTTTAAGGGGAATTAACCAAAAAATAAAATAAATTATAAACTGTCCAGGTAGGCAGTTACAACAAGAGCAAGGGATGTGAAGGTCAGTAATTCTATTATATAATAGTTTGTAATTACCCAAGTGGTTCAACACAATAGTGGTTTGTATAGTGTAGGTGAAGAGGGTTTCATTACTAGTTTAGTCAAGTACACACTACACCAGTGTGAGTCCTTGGTAAGACGCCAAATGCCAAAATCACCAACATTAACATGATTACACATTGTAGTTGTTCTGAATAAAAGTAAAATGTTAGAAATACAAATATAAACAGAAAACCTCAGAATCTCCACTGTTTTCACAGACATCAACGAGTGCAGACAGACCAGTGATATTTGTGGACCCAATTCTGTGTGTGAAAATGTGGCTGGCTCCTATTTCTGCATATGCAAAGAGGGCTTTATGTCCAGCAACGGAAGAGATTATTTTAATGCAAGTCAAGGGGTTACATGTGTTGGTAAGACAAAATAAATATGATTTGTGTTTTTGTGATCATTCTCCTGAAACTTTCTGGGCCGTGTTTATCAATCTTTAAGCTCAAGCACATGGCAGCACCTGTATGACCAAGTAAAAAGTTTATCACTGCAAGGAAAATGTGGAAAATATGTAGTGTCACTGCTGAGAATCATCCAGCAGCCCAATCATACCTGCTCTGTGGGGGTCCTGATGATTTAAGAGCAGTGTTAAATGTTTAAGTCTCAGGAAAGCTCACATGGCTGATTACACTGTATATACAAAAAATACACGGTACATATGTGGAAAGTACATTCTTAAACATAGGCTGTATCATACTGTGTTACTGAAACAAAAGTAAAGCATCACCAACCTCCAGGTTTTCCAGCACAGTGCATGTTCTACACATTCCCCAGTAACACATTTTGACATCTCTTATCTAATAATTCAAACTAATTCACTGTCATCACTGTTCACACTGCAGGTTTGTTGGCAAGATGTCTGTGGGTTTTACTTGTTTGTTTTTTACTCCTTTTGGTGGAGGGTTAAATGTCTACAGATTTGTTTTATTGGCTGAGATTTGTGTGAACCTTAATTTGACAAAACAGTAAATTAAGTGTTTAATGACAGCTGACTGAATTCATAAGGACTTTTTTCTTGTGTTGTAATAGATATTGATGAATGTCAAATGGATCTGGAGATATGTGGACAGCACGCAAAGTGTAAAAACACAATTGGTGGCTACAACTGCACCTGTGACCCAGGCTACAGACTGCAGTCAGAGCTCACTACCGTCACTAACAGCAGCAAACAGTGTGAGGGTAAGGATTTTTTTTCCTTAGGGGCCTATTAGAGGTGTGAAACTGACCAATGTAGGCAACAGTAGAATTTTATAGATGAAAAGTGTAATAGATTTTATAAAACACATGTATTTCATAATAAGACTTACTTTTGTTGTTTCAGTCATTATATAGGTCAAATAAGGGTTAAATATTTTGTTAATATTGTAAATGGCAACATTTTTTGTTTCCTGTTTTACTCATATATTTTTACAACATTTGTGGATTATATTTTTGTTCATATTTAAAAATATTAAGTCAGGATATACACTCTACAATATAAAAAAATGACAAATAAAATGTGTTTTAATATCTACAATTCTTTTCACAAAAAAAATTGTTAATTGTAATGACTGTGAAATATCACATAATTGACTGGTAGCTATGTTAGCTATATGTTTACATGTAACCCCATGCTAGGAATCCTTATATATTTGGGATTGAGATATTTGAGATTAACTGAGTATCGTGTACCATAGCAAACCCAGTTAGCTAACTTAACTCATTATCCCATATCATACTACACGGTGTGGGATGAGTGCTGATTTTGGGGCAGGAGTGCTGCCTATAAGAAGGATACATAGAGAGAAATGTGAGAGAAATGTTGCTTCTGCTCTGAGGGCAGGAGGAATGTAGCTACTGCTCTGAGGGCAGAGGGAATGTAGCTTCTGCTCTAAGGGCAGGGGGAATATAGCTAGTGTAGAGCCTTACTGCTCTGAGGGCAAGAGGAATGTAGCTTCTGCTCTGAAGGCAGGAGGAATGTAGCTACTGCTCTGAGGGAAGAGGGAATGTAGCTTCTGCTCTAAGGGCAGGGGGACTATAGCTAGTGTAGTGCCTTACTGCTCTGATGGCACGAGGAATGTAGCTTCTGCTCTGAGGGCAGGAGGAATGTAGCTTCTGCTCTGAGGGCAGGAGGACTGTACCTACTGCTCTGAGGGCAGAGAGAATGTAGCTAGTGTAGTGCCTTACTGCTCTGAGGACAGGAGGAATGTAGGCTATTAGTAGGAATAACTATGTTAACATATATAGGTATTTGACGCATACAAGATATTTTGTGTGACAGCAACTTAAATATCAATGTGCCATGCATTCTAACCAATAAATGTTTTCATGTTGTAGAAATGAGCAACGATGTTGTGATGTGTAAAAAGCTATGAGAAGCTATTTCTGCATAGCCTGGACACGCTGCACATATTCCTTGTGCATTGGGTGATTCATCACTATCTCCACAATGACCATCAGACCTTTGCTGAGGGCTGGCATCATAACCTCCCTGCACTTAGTTCCTTGAATTGTTATTCTCCTGCAAGTTTGCATTTCTCTTATTTTTCTAATGAACAATTATTTTTCCCTGAACATGGAAAGGGGAACATACCTAGTCCAGTGGTTAACCTGACTACATTTATACATGCTCTGATGGCAAAATATGCTTTTGTAGTTAAACTATCTTATATGCTTCCATCATGACCAGTGTTTGTAAATTAAATGTATTTAACTGTGAGTGTTTTGTAAATTAAAATGTGTTTAATTGTGCTGAATCTTGCTGCCACAGTTGGATAACAAACCCTGTGTTAAGTTTGTGTTACAGTGGTGATAAATATTAAATGCTATTCTCATATTTGCCTTCTCCTGTGCCAGAATAGGAATGTGTAACTGCTCTTTCTCTCACTGAAGGAATGTTCTTGGTACAATGGGCAGCAGATCGTAATGTATACATAAATCGGGGTTAAACACAACATAACTGAAGAGATTTTTCTGAACAAACACTTTCCACAACTTTTTTTTTTACTAATTAGAATGAACTGATTCGTGTCATGTCTTTTTCAGCAACATTAAATATAGACTTTACGTAACTTATGAGACAATTATTTATTTATATATTAAATATTTTAGTACATGTTTACAATATCTTCAATAACTGATTTGACCAAGCTAATTTAATACATAAAATCTTTTTATAAGTGAAACAAACAAACACACACACACACATATATATATATATATAAACTTTCTGCAGTTCCTGGAGTAAGTCTTCCATAAGGTTCCTTAAAGTCACCTCCAACTGAGAATCTCCATCAGCCAGATGAAGTAATTTTTTATTCTATAATTTCCAGTATATGTGCTTACAGTCTTTTCTACACCAGGGGTGAAAAGTGGCTGGCAGGTTTTTGAACATTTGCCCATGATATCAGATATATATGATAGCAGGAAACCATTCCTTATTTGCAGCAGTACAGGCAACAGCTTCAGGAATGTATGGAGAATGAAAGTACTGTTTTGAAACAAAACAAAGAAACTCAGAGTAAATAAAAATATATACATTTTCTGAAGGAAGCACAATACTCATAATAACTGAACAAGTTTTAAAAGTTTATGCAAAAAGAAAAATTCATTTTAAACCATTAAAACGTTTAATGCATTTCAGACAAATATAATTTGCAATGTGACATTTTCATTTTTAGCACTCAGCAGTAATGTTTTGATATAAGAGTGTGCATACACATGCAGTACATCCATTTGAAATATTTCAATATGATAAACAATGAAACAACTGAAATCAGCTATCATTGCCTCGTAAGTATTCCCTTTACGTTTTTGGATTATACAAGATTAAATTTTGATTGAAATGTTTAAACACACTGTGTTATTAACCTTATGTCTATAAGCTGATATGTACTGTGTAACCACAGCTCAAAATATTTTCCATGAAGTGTACATATACGCATGTATTCAGTTTCTGCTGAATGCAGTAGCAACATTCATTCTGCCCTCAGGGCAGTAGCTACATTGCCCCTGCACTCAGAGAAGTAGCTACATTCCCCATGCCCTCAGAGCGGTACCACTCTAGACTAGCTACATTCCCCCTGCCCTCAGAGCAGTAGCTACATTCATTCTGCCCTCAGAGCAGTACCACTCTACACTCGCTACATTGCCCCTGCCCTCAGAGCAGTAGCTACATCCCCCCTGCCCTCAGAGCAGTACCACTCTACACTAGCTACATTCCCCCTGCACTAAGAGCAGTACCACTCTACACTAGCTACATTCCCCCTGCCCCAAGAGCAGTACCACTCTCCACTAGCTACATTCCCCCTGCCCTCAGAGCAGTAGCTACATTCCCCCTGTCCTTAGAGCAGTAGCTACATTCATTCTGCCCTCAGAGCAGTACCACTCTACACTAGCTACATTGCCCCTGCCCTCAGGGCGGTACCACTCTACACTAGCTACATTCCCCCTGCCCTCAGAGCAGTACCACTCTACACTAGCTACATTGCCCCTGCCCTCAGAGCAGTAGCTATATTCCCCTTGCCCTTACAGCAGTATATTTCCCCTGCCATTAGAGTAGCATTGTTACACTACACAGTACATTTCTGCCTTAAGCGCACAATTAAGCAATAAATTAGACATTAAAACATTGTTTAAGTAAGAATAATTTACTCCAAACAAAAACAGTACTCCAGCCCGAAGAACAACATTTCTCTCACATTTCTCTCTATGTATCCTCCTGCCCCAAAAGCAGCACTCACCCCACACCGTGTAGTATGATATGGGATAATGAGTTAAGTTAGCTAACTGGGTTTGCTATGGTACACAATACTCAGTTAATCTCAAATAACTCAATCCTAAATATATAAGGATTCCTAGCATGGGGTTGCATGTCAACATCATGTGATATTTCAGACATTACAATTAACAAATTTTGCTATAGCTAACTAAGCTCTCATATGCAAGCTTCATTTCTTGGTTCTCCACAAAATCAAGTAAAATAAAATACAAATAAAATAAAAATCACCCACACTTCCTTGACATCTTGACATTCAAATTTATTTTATAATACACTTGTAGAATATGCACTGCCCTTTATTTTAGTTTATCTTACTGCTAGTAAATATGACCTCCAAATTACTGAGTTTGCTGTATGCATATCCGACTGAAGTTAGTGAGCCCTCTGCTGGCTGCTACGCGTAATTACATGTTAAGAATCAACGTTCTGCAGTAACTGTAAATTTAGAAAATAACAGAAATACAGTACACCATACTGTGCAGTTTCACAGCCAAAAAATGTGTTATTCATTCATTCATTTGGTGGGTCCTGAGCCCTGGACGGGGCACTAGTCTGTCACAGGGCACCGCACACTCACATATTTTCTCACTCATTCACGCCTGAGGACACGTTTCAGCATCCAACCCCCACTTATCAACTGACATCCAGTGGAAAACCACACAGACAAGGTCACATGGTCAGTGTGTGCTGTTTCCTAGAGCAGTTACAAAACGGGATCAGAGTTATTAGTTTATTTCCTGTATCTCACCCAGTCCATTTCTGCTAATACAAATGCAATTAAAAAAATAACAAAATGTGTGAACAAAACCTGAAATTCTATTGTTTTATTTTATTGTATCACAAAACATTTTCAGAATAGCTGATACATGAAAAGGTATGTGTGTCTCATAATTTTTTGTTATTATTATTATTCTGGTTCCACAAAACATTGCTCACTGAGAAGAATATAGTGCGCCCAGCAATAAAGACAAACATTGCATTCAACAGAAAGAGAAAAGAAAGACTTGCACCTCTGATGTTGGGTCATTGTCAGAATGTGGTATGTGTAGAAATGCTAGAGAAATTTGAGATGCCTTAATGTTATTTATTTAATGAACTAATTAAAAACCTCTCAGACATGCTCTACATAAACCTTACACACGAGCCTGTTCAAAGATGATTAAAAAACCAGTTCAGTTTAGTGTACTTTAGTTTGTTCTTTATTTGAAGCAGATATATAACTATCTGAACTGCAACACTGAACTGGATTAGTGGTTATATAAACAATGAATAAATATATCTATCTGAATCAAGTGAACCACAAACAACACTATAAATGTTGACTTTGTTAATTTTTAGTAACTGCCCTCAGTTTCAAATGACACTTGCAGTTTTCAAAGCTAATGAGTTTAATACAAAAAAAACCTGACTGCTTTTGCATGTACTGTTTATCTTGATATAAGTGACATACACAGATATTAATCAGATTCACACAAACATAAAACAGTCGTGATTCATAATAACACAGTAATAGGCTAAATTATTATAAAAGTTGATATAATTGTACAATAAAAGCATATAGTGAGGCAAACCAGATGATTTAACATGTATGCAAATGCAGTAAGAATCAAATAGCATTTCTATTCATTTCTAGTCAATATTGTTTAATGTTTAAACATCAGTGTAACTGCTACCTAAGCATTTTTATTAAGGTACAAATTCTTACAAAATTTGTACTCCATAAGTCAAGCCCATGCTTAATGATTATCAACATGGTCCAGGATTTTGCTAATCTCCTTTTCCACCAATCTCCCGACTCTTGGCTCTTAGTTTGTTGACTTGTGACTCTGCAATATCTGCCCTCTCTTCAGCTTCCTCCAGCTCGTGCTGCAACTTCCTGAACTTGGCCATGTGGATGCTATTTTGCTCCTCCTGTTGTTGGGATATTAACAGATAATGGATTGGAAAGTTCAGTGGTGACACATAAGCAGACAAAAGGGAATCGTATCTGAAAATCTCACTTACTGCCTCTTCGCACTGTCTTTTGTAAGTCTTTACTTTAAGTTGCAGCTTGTTGACCAAGTCTTGAAGTCTGTTTACATTCTTCTTTTCCTCGTCAGACTGCAGTGTTGTAGATGAAATTCACACATCAGTCACTCCTCCAAACACTATTGTCACATACTAATAATGCTAATGTGTTACTCATTAGTATCAAGCTAAACTGGAACTTGAATGTATTTCTGAGTGTTTACAGGGAGTTTGTCCCCTTGTGTTTCAGTAAGATTTTACACTAGATAATGGAACACTGATGTGAGGATTTAATTTAATTTTAACATATTAACATAACACTGTGCTGGATGTTTAGTTATGGATAAAGACTATTCCAACTCATCCCAAATGGTATTAGATATGCCCCTTTACTCCAGGGGGTATAGGGGTGTGATCAACTCATTAATGGGCAGCTGCTACAGAGCATCGCAATGCTTGAATACAGAGATTATACACTGTATGTAATTGTCAATAATGGGACACATCTTAAAAAGTAATCACCCATTAGAAGACGTGCCTATGAACATTTGGTCATTTCATTTAATGTTTCTAATAAGGAAAGAAATATGATCTAACACAGAGAGAAAATTTCCATTTTGATTTCATACGGACCTGAATTTACTATATTACTGGCATACATCCTGCATTTACATATTGTATTGTAAGAGCAAGCATTAACAATGGAGTGAGCTGTGACAATATCTCCATTTGGTCACTTACCTGATAAGTAAGCTCTTTGATTTTCCTCTCATATTTTCGGATTCCTTTCATGGCTTCCACACCACGTTTCTGCTCCGTCTCCAACTCATTCTCCAGTTCTCTGACCTGTATCACGCAAATTTCACCAACTTCATTTGTAAAAATGAAAGCATGATCCAAATTGATTTCAAAAGTGCTGACGAGGAGGGAACCCAGGGGCCGTGATCTTCACAACAAATGCCATGCCCTTTTACATCCTGGGAATTTCCATATCTCTGAGTATTTTATATTTAACCTGAGTAAAGTTATAATAATAATTCATTCATTCATTCATTCATTATCTGTAAGCGCTTATCTAGTTCAGAGTCGCGGTGGGTCCAGAGCCTACCTGGAATCATTGGGCGCAAATGCGGGAATACAGGGCGCCAGTTCTTCACAGGGCAACACAGACACACAAACATTCACTCACACACTCACACCTACGGACACTTGAGTTGCCAATCCACCTACCAACATGTGTTTTTGGAATGTGGGAGGAAACCGGAGCACCCGGAGGAAACCCACACGGACACAGGGAGAACACACCAACTCCTCACAGACAGTCACCCGGAGCGGGAATCAAACCCACAACCTCCAGGCCCCTGGAGCTGTGTGAGTGCGACACTACCTGCTGCACCACCGTGCCGCCCTATTATTATAATAATAATCATAATAATTGAAACAGTTTTCAGATACATAAGCTGAAACCTTACCACAATATTCATAACTAATTCCTGGATTATCTCCCTGTGATGTAGCTCTTAGAGACACTAAATATTCTCTAGAATGGACACATTCAAACCACGCTGACTTGTTTACATCTTATTGACATCATTATGCAGTCATTTAAATAAATCTGCTGAGTTCCCCTTAAACCCCATGAAAAAAACCATCAACACATTTTATTGGTTCTTACTCGTGTCTCTAGTTTCTGAAGCTCTTTCTTTCCACCTTTCAAAGCAATTTGTTCAGCTTCGTCCAGACGTTGCTGCAGGTCTTTGACAGTGGCCTCCAAGTTCTTCTTCATTCTCTCTAGGTGAGCACTGGTGTCCTGTTCCTTCTTCAGCTCCTCTGCCATCATAGCAGCCTGTAAACCAACTGCCATCAGTACAGATTCAGAAATATCCACGACACAGGTATATCCCAGCCTTTTGTGAAGTTTGTAAATGCTTCAGCTACTCACATCTGTAATAGCCTTCTTAGCTTTTTCATCTGCATTCCTTGCCACCTGAACAGTGTCTTCAACCTCAGCCTGCAGGTTAATGATGTCTGACTCCATCTTTTTCTTGGTGCTGATGAGACTTGTTGTCTATATGGGGGGAAAAAAGAAAAAATCATCATTTTAACCTGTATTTATCCCTGTTTTCTTTCCTTTTTACGGCTAATTTCTTTTGTCTGGCAGTCATCCATTACATCCGTATAAAAATAGTTTTTTTTTCTACTTTATTTATTGATAATCTGATGATGGATTTTATTTTAAGGGTAATTAAATGGCAGTATCATTTAACTGTCAGGTTTCATTTGGTCTCTGGTAGAGCTCACAGATGAATCCATTTTATATCGTATTTACAGATATGTGCCCTTATAACACAGAACGTTTAACTCAATAACACGGCACACTAGAGTAGGTTCAATGCTGCTGGGCTGCAGTCACGTTTGAACAGTTTCTCAGAATGTTCTTTAACTATATTCAGGTACAGATCAAACTTTGAGTCTTGAATAAAATTAGTCAAGACACTCGCCTGAGCGTGAAGAAGCTGTGTCCGCTCACTCATGTCTACCAGCTCCTGCTCTGCCATCTTTCTGCATCTTTCCGCCTGCTCCAATGCAGCCCTCATCTCCTCAATCTCAGCTGTAAGTAACGTGTTCCTACGCTCAATCATTGCCAGCTGTTCCCTCAGGTCCTCCTGACCATGGAGAGCACTGTCAAGATGCACCTGAGTGTCCTGAAACATACACAGAAAGGATGACACGTGCACTGTAGAAGTCCACCAGCACTCTGTTGTTCGGACATGAATTTTTGTGGAAATGCGTACCTTGAGCTGAGTCTGTACATTGCGGAGCTGCTTACTGGCCTCGGCCGCTTGCCGATTGGCATGACCCAACTGGATCTCCATCTCGTTCAAATCTCCCTCCATCTTCTTCTTCAGACGCATGGCTTCATTCCTGCTGCGGGTCTCTGAGTCCAGGGCACTCTGGAGCAAGTCCACTGTCCTCTGGTGGTTTCTCTTCAACTGGTCAATCTCTTCATCTTTCTCAGCCACCTTCCGGTCGACCTCTGACTTCACCTGATTCAGTTCCAGTTGAATGTGAAGAATCTTTGCTTCCTCATGCTCAAGAGAGGACTAGGAGGAAAAGTAGTGTTATATTTTATTGTGATTGCCTCTACCTCCTACTTTAGGAGCTAATTGTCATCTGAATTTGTTCTGAAATATGACTAAAACTTGTCTAAAGCTGCACAAACCACATCCAGACCTAAATTTAGCTCACAGAAAATTGCCAGTATGGTACGGTATGACTTACAGTGAGCTACAACAGTGGCTATATGCCTATGTGATGTGCATGTAAGCCAATGGGAGTCAGACTGTGTAAGATGAAAAAATTCAGCATGACACCTTTACCTAAAATAGACATCCACAGTTGAAAATCAACAGTGAAGACTTTAAATAGACTGTTAGCAACAGAAATGTCTTCCACTAGATGAGACACTCTACCTCAGCCTCCTCAAGTGCAGTCTGAACATCCCTTTTTTCCTGCTCAGCTTGTTTCACTGCTTTTTCAAGCTCGTGAATTGTTTTTGCGGACTCTCCCAGCTGTTCCGAGAGATCTGTGATTTCCTCTGAAAGAAAAGTTCAAAGAGACCATATTCAGCTTAGAGAACTCTGATTTCAGATTCAGCCTCTTCTTATGAAAGGTGATACATACGCTGAAGGTTCTTGTTCTCTCGTTTCATATTCTCCAAGTGATCCAAAGCTTCTTCATATGAGTTTTTGAGTTTGAATAGCTCTGTGCTCAGAGACCTGAATTCCCGTTGTGAGCCCTCGAGTTCTGACTGACTCTCCTCATATTTCTGTTTCCATTCTGTAAGAATCTGGTTGACAACAATATACTGTTTAACTAAGAGAAGAGACCCTACTTAGCTGAGCTAAGACCTTAAGCTAATAATTCATACTTTGTCAAAGTTCTTTTGCTTCTTGTCCAGAGTGGCATTGGCAGCATTAGCCCTCTCAATCTCCACCATGAGGTCCTCCACCTCTGATTGCAGTCTCTGTTTGGTCTTCTCTAGGGAGGCACATTTTGCATTCACAGCTTCTATGTGTTCTTCAGAGTCCTGAAGACGTTGAGCCAGTTTCTTCCTTCAGTGTGAATGTTTACAGCAATGTTTATAAAACAAGAAACCTACTGGTTTTAAAACAAGATTTTGAAGGAATTTTTTCCAGCATTATCAATATTACTTGATATAGGTAATATAGGTATTCTGGCCAATATTAACTATGGAAAAATGTATTTTTTAGTTTTTAATAATAAATCTATTTATTGGTTAAACCCTTGATACCTCTCAGTAGCACTGTAAAGATATCTCCGTATGTAACATAAAATGTAAAATAATTCGATATAAATCTCAACCATTGAACAGTGCAGAAATTCTAAACAGTTTTGCAGACAGTTAAATACTATTCTAAAATTTATACTTGGCCTCCTCAAGTTCCTCAGTGCGCTGTATGGCATCAGTCTCATATTTGGTTCTCCACTGAGCCACCTCGCTATTGGCCTTGGACATTCCACGCTGAAGCTCAGCTTTGGTCTCCTGCTCCTCTTCAAACTGTTCCCTCAGCAAGTCACAGTCATGACGAGTCGACTGCAGAGAATGAGCTAAAGCATTCTTGGCCTAAACAGTATGACAAGTTACTATTTTAGTGTACGAGCCAAAGAAAACCTTTTCCATAGTAGAAAATACTGTCACCTTAATTTCCTCTTCCAGCAGTCTTTTCAGCTCCTCATTTTGTTGTGTGCACACCATTTTCACTCTGTTAAGTTGGGAAATATTAACTTCCTTTTCTTCAAGTT
The DNA here is from genome assembly GCF_029633855.1 of Hoplias malabaricus. Lineage (NCBI taxonomy): Eukaryota > Metazoa > Chordata > Actinopteri > Characiformes > Erythrinidae > Hoplias > Hoplias malabaricus. Next base: position 32,166,613 of record NC_089812.1, on the reverse strand, counting down.
GATGGGTGAGCTCACCTGATCAGAAGGTAATTTGGCTATTAGTACTAAGGTGCACTGCAAAATCAGAAAACCATTAAATACAAATGATTAATCTTCCATTTCAGAAGACTTGCTTGTAAAACATTTTGTAAACATCTCCAAACTGTCTAAACATTTCTTTAGATACTGCTTCTCATTATCCCAGAAATTCCAAACACATTCAATGATAGAGGTCTGGTTTGAGGTCTGCTCAGTTTCTAAGCAGCTCTACTTCCTCACAGATCCAACTTTGAGGTGTCCTCTCCCAGTATGGACAGAAAAATGTGTTAGGTTTATTTATTATTCAGGTCTGAAACAAGTGTTGAGATGTTTTCCTATCCCTCAAAGATGAAATCTGATGGAAGTATTCATGGTGGTAGTTCTGGTGGTTAACCAGACCTTTCATGGCTGAATGAATATACAGGTGCTGGTCCTAAAATTAGAATATGATGAAAAAGTTGATTTATTTCAGTAATTCCGTTCAAAAAGTGAAACTTGTATATTATACTCATTCATTACACACAGACTGATATATTTCAAGTGTTTATTTCTTTTCATTTGATGATTATAACTGACAACTAATGAAAACCCCAAATTCAGTATCTCAGAAAATTAGACTATTACTTAAGGTCAAAAAAAGGATTTTTAGAAATGCTGGTCAACTGAAAAGTATGAACATGTAAAGTTTGCGCATGTACAGCACTCAATACTTATTTGGGGCTACTTTTGCCTGAATTACTGCAGCAATGTGGCGTGGCATGGAGTCGATCAGTCTGTGGCACTGCTCAGGTGTTATATGAGAGCCCAGGTTGCTTTGATAGTGGTCTTCAGCTCTTCTGCATCGTTGGGTCTGCTGTATTGCATCTTCCTCTTCACAACACCCCATAGATTTTCTATGGGGTTAAGGTCAGGAGAGTTTGCTGGCCAACTGAGAACAGGGAGACCATGGTCCTTAAACCAGGTACTGGTAGCTTTGGTGCTGTGTGCAGGTGCCAAGTCCTGTTGGTCAGCAGCAGGAAGTATGAAGTGCTCTAAAACTTCCTGGTAGATGGCTGCGTGGACCTTGGACCTCAGAAAACACAGTGGACCAACACCAGCAGATGACATGGCTCCCCAAACCATGACTGTCTGTGGAAACTTTACACTGGACCTCAAGCAATGTGGATTCTGTGTCTATCCTCCTCTGCCTTTTCAAAGGAAATGCAAAATGTACTTTCATCAGAGAACATAACTTTGGACCACTCAGCAGTCGTCCAATGGTCGCCTTTTGAACAACTGTCAAGTCCGCAGTCTTCCCCATGAGTGTGTAGCCTACAGAACTAGACTGAGAGACCATTTAAAGGCCTTTGCAGGTGTTTTGAGTTAATTAGCTGATTAGATTTTGGCACCAGTTTTCTTCAACATTGAACCTTTTCACAATATTCTAATTTTCTGAGAGACTTAATTTGGGGTTTTCATTAGTTGTCAGTTATAATAATCAAATTAAAATAAATAAACACTTGAAATATATCACTCTGTGTGTAATGAATGAGTATAATATACAAGTTTCACTTTTTAAATGGAATTACTGAAATAAATAAACTTTTTCACAATACATGAAAACAGCTTCTGGCCTCTGCACTGTTCTATACTATGGGAAACAAATCAAACATGACCCCAAAAAATGTATGTATATGTTGAATCAAACCATTTTCTGTCTGCAGCCGTGCACTGTGGGTAGTGTAGTCATTTAGTGCCCTCTGGGCCTCCTCAAATTTTGCCCTGTATTCATGATTTTGGTCTTCAAGATTGCGGCACTGTTTCTCAAAAGTAGCCTGAAATATGGACAAAAGTTAGCGTGATCGTTTTAAAGATACTTGGCTTAATAGACAATCAAGGAGTATTTCTTACTTTCATTTTTAAAACACTCTCCATATTGCTGGCTAGGTCATCAATTTCCATCTTGAGCTCACTCTTCTCTTTCTCTAGCTTCTGCTTGACTCTCTGTAGGTTTTCTATTTGCTCTCCAAGCTCAGCCACACTGTCAGCTTGTTTCTTGCGCAAAGTGGCAGCGACGGATTCATGCTGTAGGGTGGACTCTTCAAGATCTCGACGCAGCTTCTGAAACTCAGCCTCACGTTTTTTATTCATTTCAATCTGAGCTGCAGTGGCTCCACCAGCTTCTTCCAACCTCTCACTGATCTCCTCAAGTTCCCTGGAAAGGTCAGCTCTCTGCTTCTCCACCTTAGCCCTGGCTGCACGCTCAGCTTCAACTTCCTCTTCAAGTTCTTCTATTCGAGCCTAGATTCAAATATATGACACCTTAGAGTTTAACCTCAAAAATGACAAATTTGAATATTTTTTACCACCCCAACACACCTGAAGTTCCTTTATTTTCTTTTGAAGCTGGGTGCTCAGTATTTGTTCATCCTCTATTTTACTTTGTAGATGGCTGAGTTCGAAGTCTTTCCTGCCAAATCACAGGGGGTGCATTAAATATATCAAAAGCAATTAACAGCCCTAAGTGTACAGATTACACAGAGTATGCATGAATATTAGTTACCCATGTCTACACTGCTTTGCATAAGTCAGATTCAACAATTCATTTATTAACTTCCCAAAAAAAGTCACCTATAAAGTACTATAACTATTAAGTTATTCATTTTTCATTGTCAAGAAATATACAGGGTGGGCCATTTATATGGATACACCTTAATAAAATGGGAATGGTTGGTGATATTAACTTCCTGTGGGAAGGGGGAAATTTGTACTTAATGGCCATTTTGGAGAATAAACAAATGAAGTTTTTTTTGTCCAGGAAAAGTAACAGACTGAGCTCTTGCAGCCTGACATACTTCTTAAGTCGTTCTTCCATTTGTTGCTTTTCATTCTCCAGGTCCATTATGTTTTCCATTGAAAGCTTTAAGTCTCCCTCCAGTTTTCTTTTGGCTCTATCCAGATCTGCCCTCACCTTCTTTTCCTGCTCCAAAGACCCCTCAAGCTGCAAAACATTGATGCCCTCGGTTACAGGTGATTTGTTTAAGAGATTATAATAAAAGCAATGGAAGATCTCAATGTTTTAGGTGACATTTCTCTTATTCTTCAAAAGAAGTACTTACATCATCAACTTGTTGTTCAAGCTTCATTTTAGTCTTGGTAAGAGTGTTGACTTTGTCTTCCTCAGCTTGAAGATCATCAAGTGTCTGCTGATGAACCTCTTGGAGGGCTTTTGTTTCTTTTGAACACTTCAAAAGAGCTTCTTCAAGGGTGCTGAGTTCCTCTGTTAAATTTTTCACCTGTTTTTTTTTTTTAACGAAATGCTTAATAATACAAAAATACAACCAGGCCAAAATGCTAGAGAAAAGCTTTTCAAATCTCACCTTGTTTTCCGTGGCATGTTTTTCCTTCTCAACTTTTGCAATTGTAAGCTCCAGGTCATCAATATCTTTTTTGAGCTCAGAGCACTCATCCTCCAGTTTCCTCTTACAGGCTGTAATTTCTGCATTGATCTCCTCTTCCTCTTCTATCCTCTCAGAGAATTCCTTCACTTTGGCCTCCAGATGAATCTTACTTTTTATCATTCCCTCATACCTCTCCTCTGCGTCTGACAGATTCTCGCGTTCCTGTAAATGTCACAAGGTTTGCCTTGATTTACAGTTTCCGTTGTAAGAATTTGGAATTGGTAAAATGTTACTGTTTTTGTTGTAAGTTCCTTAGACAACTGGCTAGGGCACTGGTTCCTAAACGTTTTCTGCAGTGTCTCCGTTTTGTAGTGACCCCACTAGAACGCACTCATACATGTCTTTTGCTTTTATGCTCCACTGGAATTCATTTTATACATTGTAATTCATACAAAACTGCGGCTTCATACTGAACACAATGAAGTGACAAATCACTTTTGTAGTGGAAATATTACAACTGAATTGCATTATGTATTTTACTTGCCTTGGAAAACACTGGACCAGGGAATCTGTCAATTTCTATGGTGTTTCATTGCTGAAATCATACTACTACACTGAAAATATTATCCCCTACACTTTCCCATAATTCATCATTAAAAAAACAGTTAGCAATGATCATTCATTATTATCCTGGACTGGAAACAGCATAGCTTCTCCTGCACAACTCTGATTCTCTGATACTACATTCAAAGGCTTATGTGTCACAGTGCTTCTAGTAATCAGTTCTGGTGCCCAAATTCATATTAACTATGTACAGTTTTACTACTACTGGAACAAGTGCACACAACCCTGCGATTTTAACATACCGCTTGAATCTGAAGGAAAAGGTCATTCTTTTCTTGGACAAGAACAACCATTTTCTCCTCCAGCTCCTTCCTCCTGGTCTCAGACTTATTAAATTCCTCCTTCATTCTTGCAAACTCCTCTTTCATTGTCTGCATCTCCTTCTCTGCCTCAGCACTACGCAGGAGTGGCTTCATCTTGAAGAACAGCCTCATCCACGGCCAATTTTTGACATTCATGAAGGAGCGTATATTATACTGAATTATGAAGATGGACTCCCTGTGTAATGGAATGGCAGTGAGGTAACACTTTAATAGAGGGTAGTGTTTTTAAGGATAAGTGACACCTATATAAGCTTGACACTTTCCAACTGATATAACAACGGACATATAAGTCTCACACCAATACAAAGCCTGCACCATTTCACTCAAGAAAGTGTCATGTCTGAAATAATATATATCATCTAACACGTGTCAAATGCATGGTAAAAAAAATGACTGGTAGAAGTGCGTAAATGTTTTTGTGTAGGGCCATATCAGTCACCATTATGTTTTTATGTATGTCACATCATAAACACTTCTATACAGTTACTATAGTATTGTCTGTCAATAATCTAAATTTCTACATATCCACATATTTTTGAAGTATATGGAACTTAATTTTTGTCCAATTGCGTATATGTTCAGACCTCTTCTTTGACATCTCTTTGAATTCTAGTCTAGCAACGTAACCCCTGGAGACTGCTTGGATGCGGGTCATGAGCACTGCCAGCCGTTCATCTCTCATCTCCTCCAGGAGACCCAACAGACCAGCCTTAAAAAACACCTGAGGTGGATGAGAAGACAAACTGAAGATGTCTTATGAACATGTATATGTAGTGTGGGCCAGAGAGTGACATCACAACAGAATTTGAGAAGCATGTTTAATGTAACAGTCCTTAAGCTTTTGGGATTTGGGGATTTACAGACATTTCTGATGAGAATATGCAACTGCATCGAGCAAGATGTTGCACCTAACCTGTGGTCATTCTGATAATGCCTCTTCCCAGCACTCGTGATCAAGACCCTTGGGGTAGGTTGCTGCCACTAAACCTGAAGGGAGCAGGCCATGTTTTTCTGGGAGATAACGATGGTCTCAGGTATGGAGGTGCTGATTTGCACACTGACTGCTTCACAATCAGCTCCAAAGCACGTAGGAGTCCTCCATAAGAAGCAGCAAGCAGGATAATATCATCCACAAACAGCAAAGATGCTCTGAGCCCTCAGAGAGAAGCCTTCCTATCTTTGACTACCCTGCGACCCTGTCCATGAATACCAAGAACAGAAATGAAGACAAGACACAACCCTGGTGGAGCCCAATGCCTACAGTGAGTAAGCCTGAGTTAACGCAGAGAATGTGAACACTGTTTGTATTCAGAGCATTACAAGGGCCAAATGGCTCGCATCAGCAGCCCCTATGAAGTGTGGAGTAGCAAAATCCCATGCCCCCTAAGATATCTGTGAGAAAGTGAAGAGGTGATCCTCTATTCCATTGCTAGGATTCCATCAGACGGATTTTCCTTTCAAGTACCTTGAGAAGTTTTTTTTAGTTGTTTGTTCTTGTTTATTAATGGGCACCATTACCCCGATTTGCAGATTTAAATGCACTGTTCCCATGTCCATATGATCTTTTAGAGGATCTTGTAGAATTTTACCATCCTCGCTGAGCATAACCTGGACAGTGTCAATGTCCCCTTCCCTTCCTGAGCTGTCTGAGTGGTTTCCAGAACCTCTCTGAAGCTGCCCAAAAGTCATTCTCATTTGCCTAACCAAGCTCTAGATTTTGCTTCTGCAACTGCCAAGGCAGAAGCCATTTTTTAACCCATCAATATCCATCCGCTGAATCAGGAGTTCCTTGAGACATTCAAGCTCTTAAATCCTCCTTCTTCCACTTGATTGCCTCCCTCACCTCTAGTGTCAGCCATCAAGTTTTGGGTTGCCTTCATAACAGCCACCAACAAGATTGAAAGCAGCATTATACAGCCGCGAGGGCAGCACGGTGGCGCAGCAGGTAGTGTTGCAGTCACACGGGGACCTGGAGCTTGTGAGTTCAAGTCCCAATCCCTGTGTCTGTGTGGTTTTCCTCCGCGTGCTCCGGTTTCCTTCCACGGTCCAAAACCACACTCAAGAGTGTCCATAGGTCCATTCTGACTCCCTTTCTCAACTGGAATATATGAGAAACTCTCTCTGAGGTGAGAGCTCACATCATTCTGGATAGAGTCCTCTGGTAGTTGGGACTACCAGGTTTGTCTGGCAGTTTTCTCCTACTATTTGATTCTACCCACCACCCAACTGTGAGCAGTTGCTCGCTCAGCGCCTCTCTTTACCCAAGTGTTCAAATCATATGGCCTCAGACATGACCACAAAGTCGATCACTGACCTTTGACTCAAGGTGCCCAAGGTACCAAGTGCACTTATAAGCAACCTTGTGTTCAAACATGGTGCTCATTTTGGAAAATCCATGACTAGCACAGACTAGCACACTCCTCTCAATGACTCCTCTTCAGATATTCCAGTCATTGCCAATATGAGCACTCAGGTCCCTCAGCAAAACAATGAATGCCCTATCATCATTTCAATGTTCACATGCATGAGTCACATTGCAGGATTTGTAATGTCAAGTGGAGCATTTCTCTCAACTTATGTTATGTTAATGTTATGTTCTCTCCTGCTGAGTTCTTCTCTTTAATTTGCTTCCCAAATCCTGTTGTGTTTTTGACTCTCAGAACCACAGTATACCTATAAAATTGCAACTGTTTATAGTGTCACCAGTCACATTATGGGGTTATGTATAAGTATCACTACCTTAGTGTGTCCGAATTTGTACTGGGCATGGTCTACATCAATGGAAGACAGGAGCTTCTCTGATGCCTTTTTACTGTCAATGAACTGTCCTTCAGGAATGGCGCTTGCATTCAAGATCCTGTACCTTTTACAAACATAAACCCCAGTTTACTTACTTAATTTCATGTACATATGGGCTGCACAGCATTGATCAAATGAGTGAACAGCAGTGTAAATGGAATACCTCTGTTTAAAATCTCCATACAGGATTCTGCTGGGGAAGCCCTTCCTACAAATCCGGATACCCTCCAAGACACCATTACAGCGAAGCTGGTGGAGAACAAGATGATGATCCATAGCCCCTGAAGAGAAGAGTATACATAATAAAATATTTATTATCAGTGAATACATATAATAATTACAACAAATGTCAAAATGTTTGTGGACACAACTACTAATGAGTAAATTCAGGAATATTGTGCAGGAGAGACATGAAATGGTGTACACACAGCTTATACAGCCTCCCTACATAAACTTGACTTGACATGACAAAGCGTGATGCTTTGGAGCATCTAAACATGAGTCTGATGTTTACATGACCTCAATAATGTTTTTATGGATGAACGCCATGAAAAATCTCACAGAAATGTTTCAGCATTTAATCAAAAGCCTTCCCTGAAGCGGAGAGGCTTGTAATCCAACAAAAAAGGACAAACAGCCTAATAATATCATTTCAGAAGACATTTATTAATATTTTACCCAAATGATTCTGAAAAGTGTTACAGGGAGTATATTTTACCTGGAGTCTTGGTCTCATTGGGAATTATGCAGCGAACAAAGTGAGGATGTGTGGACCTAAGGTTAGCCATTAGCTTGTTGAGATTTTCCTGGGGGGAAGATAATTGTCAATTAGTTTAATGTTGTAAATACAGCATCTAATAGTTTCCCTTCAGTGATATAGGTTTTCATTACCCTGAAAAGTGCAGAGACAGTTTGGAAAGAAGACCCTTTCTTCTTTCCTCCCTTTTTGCTTCCAGTGGTTTCAGCTGAAGGAGGAAAACTACACTTTATTATCTCTGAACTAGCGATGCCCCAGTATCTGATTAGTTTCTTTAAATACTGTGTCTGCTGATGCTAATTCTGATGTTGATAGACAAACTTTAAACATATAAATATTAACATTAAACATAACATAAACATTAAACATATATACATTATGGATACGACTGCATTATTTTGTATTATAAATAAATACAGTAAATTGAATAAAATACAAACAGTTTAGCTCAGTAGCCCAGGATCGTGTATGTTTAGAAACATTCTAAATGTGACTTTAAATATCGAAGCATCTAATATCTGTGTATTGCTTTAAGCGATAATTCACTGAGAGATTTAACTCGTGTCATCGTACTTACCATCAGCTGTGGCATAGGTGGCAAAAAGGTTGCACAACAGCTTTACTGCTGCTTTCTGATACAGTTGGACCACTGTGTCATTCAAAGGGTCTTTATTTTTCTCCAACCAGCCAGCGATATTGTAGTCCACTGTGCCAGCATAATGCACCAAGGAGAAGTGGGCCTCAGTCCTGCCTTTAGTAGGTTTTGGCTTCTGGAATATACTGTTCTTGCCCAGGTGTTGGTCATAGAGCTTATTTTTGAAGGAATTGTCTGTTGCTTTAGGAAACATACACTCTTCTTCAAGGATAGAAAAGATGCCCATTGGCTGTGGAGCAGATAAAACATTTAGTAAATGTCTTCTTTTCCATAAAAGATGTACAGTCAAACGATTTGTAGACACCCTTTATAATTAGTGAATTCAGCAACTTTTAGGTGCATCTATTGTGGATAAAGATGTAGCAATGTGCAGAGAGAAACACTGTTCAGTACAATGTGATAATCAGCAAACATGCACCTGGACACTATTTCATCAAACCCAATGGCAACTGTGAGCTACAGGGTAATAAAGCCCCCCAACAGTGGGCTGTGTAGCAGTGAGTCCAATATACAATATGTTTAAAATAATTTGCAGTGGCATCTGTTATCCGGAATTAAATGTCCAACATATTCAGCTGATTCTTATGTTTCAATGCAAATAAATCCACAGAAATGTTCCAGAATGGCAAGCCAATCTTTAGAAACCAGTGCAAAGCCTTCACTGAAAAGCAGTGGCTGTTACTACAGCAAAGGGGGTGAACTACCTATTAATGTAATTGATTTCAAAGGAAGCGTTAAATGACTAGTGTCCAAAAACGTTTGACAATACAGTGCATTTACTGTATAGTACAAGAAAATATTTATGCCATACCTTCTCAATAAGCTCAATGCAGGCTGCCAGATCCATCCCAAAATCTATGAACTCCCATTCGATTCCTTCTTTCTTGTACTCCTCTTGTTCCAGCACGAACATGTGGTGGTTGAAAAACTGTTGCAATTTCTCATTGGTGAAGTTGATACACAGCTGCTCCAGGCTGTTCATCTAAGTTTTAAAATGCATACACACATATTTTTGCATAACATTTTGAGCTTTCAATATACGTGGCTCATCCAGTGAAAATAGGTCAAGTTTCACCTCAAATATCTCAAACCCAGCAATGTCTAACACCCCGATAAAGTGTTGCCTGGGTAGTTTAGTATCCAGTTGTTGATTTATCCTGGTTACCATCCACATAAACAGCTTCTCATATACAGCTTTCGACAAAGCACCCATTGAATTATTGACCTACAAAAAAAAAAAAAAAAAAAAGAAAATGTTTTTGGATTTTTATTAAATTACCTTAAGAACATGGACTTTGGAAATGCTATTACCTGTTGAACAGTCTGTCCTTTAGTGACATATTCATTTCCCACCTTCACTCTGGGGTAACAAAGTGCTTTCAGCAAATCAGCAGAGTTTAGGCCCATCAGGTATGCCACTTTGTCAGCCACTGTCAAAAAGAGATTTTAAGGAACCTTGAAATACATTAATTCATTCATTCATTATCTGTAAGCGCTTATCCACTTCAGGGTCGCGGTGGGTCCAGAGCCTACCTGGAATCATTGGGCGCAAGGAAGGAATACACCCTGGAGGGGGCGCCAGTCCTTCACAGGGCAATGCAGACACACACATTCACTCACACACTCACACCTACGGACACTTTTGAGTCACCAATCCACCTACCAACGTGTGTTTTTGGACTGTGGGAGGAAACCGGAGCACCCGGAGGAAACTGGAGCACCCGGAGGAAATCCACGCAGACACAGGGAGAACACAACACACTCCTCACAGACAGTCACCCGCAGGAAATCCACGCAGACACAGGGAGAACACAACACACTCCTCACAGACAGTCACCCGCAGGAAACCCACGCAGACACAGGGAGAACACATCACACTCAGTCACCCAGAGCGGGAATGGAAACCACAACCTCCAGGCCCCTGGAGCTGTGTGACTGCGACACTACCTGCTGTGCCACCGTGCCGCCCCCTTGAAATACAGAATTTTACAAAACAAAAAATGGTGCTTATGTAAAAGTTACTATATTTATCTCTCACCAAACATTTCTGAGGTCAATAGATACAAAAATTGTACTTGCAGGAAGGAAATAATGGGTAAATAATGTGTAAACTCCTAACAATCATGCAAAATCTGACCACTAAAAGTTTCACCATCAGTATTTAAGCTTAACTCTTAAAAAAAAAGAGAAAATCGATCCCCCCTCATGCTTAAAGTATAAGAATAAAAAAGATGTTGTTTGTAAATCATACACAGGAGCTGATAGCACCTGACCTGAATTAATGGATATTGTGACCCAAATTTAAATACAGTAACGTTATTGATTCTACAAGCAGAAAAAAACATTACCCTCTGTGCCATCAGGCTCTGCCTGCTCCTCACGCTGCTTCTGCTTAAACCTCATATTCCCATGATGCATCACTGCTCCAGTCAGCTTGTAGATGCCAAGTTTCTCCTCAGAATTGAAACCAAGTATGTCAATGGCACTCTGTCTTAACAAAGAAAATCAACAATCAGCTGTGTCCAAGCAAGTACTGGACAGTTTTCAACTGAATGTAAACCTAATCTTACGTCTGTTGCCATGAGTTCTTCTGTGTCATTAATACTTTGTACTGTGATCTCCCCCTGGCTGATGAAAGGGTAGTCATAAGGATTGGTGGTGATCAGCAACATCTCTGTAAACAACAAAAACATTGTGTGAGTCAGTTTAAAAATAAATATCACAATCTCACTATAGAAGTTTAAAGACACTGACCAATTAGATCTGGTTTCCTGTTTGACAGAATCTGATAAAAGATGTGGTAGCTCCTCTCTGCAGGAAGCTGGAACGTCACCCTGGACTTCTCCAGCAAATCTGAAGAGAAGAGATGTGAAAGCTCAAGCGAAGTGTTGGTCCAAGGAACTCAATGTTTGAAGTGTTTAATGTCTTTAAAACTGTATCACACACATTTTTGAATGTTTATAAATTACAGTGAAACCTTGACTTACGAGTGAATCAACTTACACATTTTTCAAAATTAGAGTCGTCGCTTGGTGTTTTTTTTTTTTTTTTCTTAATGTTGCGAGCCGAGGTCTGAGTTAACGAGACAGTGAGCGAGCTTTCACCACCCGCCATTAGGTAGCCTAGCGAGCGTTCAGTTCATTTGGTCACCATGCCGCATGGACGTCGTTAGGTCTGTTTTAGGGGAGCTGTAGCTTATTTGGACACTACGTGGTTACGTTTTTTTAGGTCACATTTGTTTGAGACAAAAACACGCAGCTCTATCTCAACCAGAGTGAGGGGCAGATTCTGCACGGCTCCAAAAGACAGAACACGATTTTCACCTTTATTTTAGCCAATCAGCAGCCAGAGCTATCTTTCAGTGTGCAGCCAATGGAGTCACAGTCCCTCCTACAGCGGTTTGTTTGCGGCGGCGCTGAGAGCAGCAGGTCAGAGCTGAAACACTGAGAAATACAGCTTTGCTTTAGATAGAACTAATGTTATCTTAGCTCCTTGTGGCTTTGCTTAATCTATACCTCATCAAAGAAATTTGCTGCTATGACGAATTACCCCAGACCACCCTGGTTAAAGCTTACCCACATTATCAATAATCTGATGGCTCTGTCTTGTCGTGCAAACACTTCAGTCGTATCGCTGTTTTTTTTATAGCATTGTAGCATTAACGGTGTAGCGAGTAAAGCGATAGAGCACAAAAAGTAAAACTACCCAGCCTCTGCCAGCATCTTCGTCTGATCTTCAAGGTAATTACTCTTAATAGAATCAGTTTGTTTCTTTACATTCTCTTTTATTATGTATTATAATTTTTTATGTTATTTATATTTTTTATTAATAATATTTTTTTATTATTATATTTTTTATTTGTTATTTATAATGTACATTTTCTTATGTAAAACACACTAAAAATGGTATGGTTTTGTGTGGCAGATTAATAGCATTTCAATTCATTTTAATGGAGAATTTTAACTTGCTGTACAAGCAAAATGAGTTACGAGCTTGATCACAGAACGAATTAAACTCGTAAGTCAAGGTATTACTGTATTTGAATTATTCTCTGAAGAACACAAAGAAGCATTTTGCATATGAAACATTCAATTCTTTAAACAAACCCACAAGTTTCAATATCTGCTGAGGCCAGCTTCCCTTTTGTTCCAAAGTGGATTCTGATGAATTTACCCTATAAGTAAAAAAGACCATTGTCAGTATCATTCATTCATTCATTGTCTGTAACTGCTTATCGTTTCAGGGTCATCATGAGTCCGAATCATTTTGCACAAGGCAGAAACACACCTTGGAGTGGGCACCAGTTCATCACACACACATTATCCCACACCTATGAACACTTGCATGGCCAATCCACCTACCAATGTGTGGTTTTGGACTTTTGCCCATGGCAGGGCTCAAGCACACAATCCCAGGCCCCTACATACCATAATAAAACTGAATCAAGCATTTACTTTGCTGTGGAAAAAAGTTTCTTAAATTTAAATGATTTATTTTGTAGGATCACAACACAATAGCCTTGGGAAATACGTAAATAAATTCATGTAGAACAAAAAAGAAAGCAAGAGATGGAATAAATGTTATTAATTTTGTGTGATCATGAGGTACTTCATAGGATATTTAGGATAAAGTACAACCAAGACTAAACTTTGGCTTAATGGAAAAGAAAAACTTCTGTTAATTTCTTCGGAAGATCATAGAGCTTTTCAGTGTCTAGACATGGAATAACATTCCTAACAAATCAACTCACAAAGCGGGAGGAATTATCATTCCTCACAGTCTTGGCATTCCCAAAAGCCTCCAGCAGAGGGTTGGCCTGGATGATTTGATCTTCCAGGGTGCCCTGAATATATAAAGAAAATAAAAAATATATATATATATATTTTTTTAAGTGTGATTTTTAAATTAACATGTAATATTTCTGACTTAGGCTTCAGCAATGCAGACAATGATTCACCTGCATTCTTCCAGATATATGCTCTTTTTTCTTGTCTCCAACAGATGCGATTGTCGCAAAGTATTGGATGACACGCTTGGTGTTCACAGTCTTCCCTGCACCAGATTCTCCACTATAAAATAAACATTAACAGTAATATCAGTAAGTTTTAAATGTAATCTAAATCTTGGTGATCAGTACTTTAATAGAAATGTGTTTACTCTCATACATACGTGATAAGTATAGACTGGTTTTCACGGTCTGTAATAGAGCCATGAAATGTTAAATCAATATATAATTATTAAACACATTCCTTACAAACACCTTGCCCTCAAAAATATGTTTTTAAAATGGTTCATTTCTCTTGGATGGTTTATTTAAATTATGTAGACCAAAATGTGTATTGAATGCCATAAAAATGTACAAAAAAAAATGGGTTAATCCAATTTTGGGAACAGAATTTGCAAAGAAGTTGTCTCATGCAAATGCTGAAAATGTATAATGAGCACTTCTGCATATACTTTTGAATATTTAATAACTCATTGGGGGTGTCCAAAAATTTCTAAACATACATACTGCCAAATTGTACAGAAGAAATGTTTTTGTTTATAGTTCTGTAATGACATTGCTAACTTTGTCTGCCACATGAGTGTACTATACAAGACCAATCAGTGGAAAACAGAAAATTACAAACTTCCATCTAAGGTAGAACTTCAAATAAGAGGCAAATTTGGGCTCGTGAAGTCGTCTTTATCAAGTTATTTTCTGTTATTTTCTTTTAACTCGCCCCGTAAACTGCTATTTTAAAGTGGAATGTAAAATTAAAAAAAAAAAAACATTGAAAATGGATTATACATTTTTGCTACTTTAACTTATTTTAAAGCAAATGGTTAAGATCACGATATTCCACAGTCTGTTACCTGTAAGCATGAACTGATACGCATTGTCCGAGATGGAAAAAATATGAGGAGGCACTTCCTGACGTTTTTTCCCACGGTATCCATTGATCACCGCTGGGTTGTAGACTGGGAGCCACTTATAGGGGTTCACAGTTACACAAAACAGCCCAGAGTAGGTCTTACAAAGGGAAGAAAACATTTTAAACTTATTGAAAATATAGTCGTGAAATATTATTTACAAAAATATCAAACTTTGGTAAATGCATTTAATTTTGTAAAGGGAAATTCCAGCAATATTTCAGATTTTCTTCATAGTCCAATCAGTAAGAGGTAAACAATCACCCATATACAGCATATGGATATCTGCCTCTTCTGGCAATGATGGCTGGTCCATTTAAAATGCTCATTTGGCCCACATCACAATGATATAGCCCACTTCTCGCAAAGATGTGGCTGTGCTGACCATGGTAAATTGGATGTGCCAAAAATGTCCCAAAAGACATTGGCCCTTATGTTGTGTATATGTCGCCTTCATGTGGGGAGCTGTTTACCTTCTGTCCGATGGCTGGAGGGCCAATGAATAATAAAGGATGTGGGCAATATTATCTGGGCAGTGGTTTAAAGTGAAATAGTTTCCGTGGTGATGGGAACCAGATGTTTTTGTTTTTATTTTTTTAATCCATGGCAGGTAAATGCAACTACAAATGTTTGTAAAGACAAACTGGTTCCCAAAGCAAATCATACATTTTCAGATTTACCAGTGTTATATTTTGTAATTATACTACATACAAAAAGAAGACATATATAGGTTCACTGGTTGTTTTGCACAGTAAAATAAAAAGACTATATAGATGTGGTAATACTTGGTTCCTGTCACCACCACAGAGAAATCTTTCTCTCTCTCTCTCTCTCTCTCTCTCTCTCTCTCTCTCTCTCTCTCTTTAGCGCACCATTTAGCATCAAACAAATTTGTAGTTGTGTTCATTATGTAAAAATGTGTGGAATTTCCCTTCAAATTCAATATTTTCAGTCACTGAATCATTTTTACATACATAAATCATCCAGGCTTCGTAGCGATCCTTTAGGTTGAACAGCACAGCTGGTTCATGGAGGTGGGTCAGCATGGCCATATCCTCAATCTTATCAAACTTCGGGGGATTCATGGGGCGTACGTCATCCGGCTTCACATTGACAACCTGTCTCAAACACATTTCCTGGCTCCAATGTTGTCCTATATACATTTAATGCATAACATTATGGGTTGTTAAGAGCTAAACCAAAAGGACACTGGGCAAAATGAAAATGTTGTGGTAAACATGTCTGCTGGTATTACAAAGCCTGGTGCTGCAGTCTGTTAAGTGAGTTTATTATTATTAACTAAAATACACATCATGCATGACTTGGAAAGTCCTGTGGTGTCGATGTGGTGTTTTAAATAGCACAGATTTGTCAAAAAACAGAAACAGTGGAAGCATCTTCACTGACCTTCCCATCTTCTGTTTCCACAGTCACTTTAGTGGAATCTTGGCTTTTGACTTTGCCTCTCACGTACTCAGCTTTAGGGTCAGGTACGAAGCAGGACGTTTTGGCATCAAAGGGCTTATTCTGGGCTGCAATCCTCTCCCGTTCTGACTTGCGCAGGTAAGTGGCAGCCACCCCAAATATTTCCATCTCAGCATCACTCATTTTTAAATGGTGAAATACTTTGAGATAAAGGTCTACTATTAAACAGCAGGAAAATGCCATATGTATTTGCAATATAAATACAATGTACAACACGGGTAAACAAGTGAAGAGAACTGATTCTTACCTTGTTGCTGTTCTCTAGTGAGAAATCAAGTGTCAAGTCCTTGCACTTGTGTCCACAGGGACCTGAGGTCCTCAGTGTTTGTATATTATAGAAAATACTTAGGACAAAAGTTAGCAATGTGGTAGATAATGCACTAAAACCCTAGCTTCACTCAACCTCTGAAGCAGCACTAACTAGATTTTGACAGTTTTTATAAGAGCTTGTCTGTTTTTTAGGGGGGCTCCTGTATTAAACCGGGGCCATATTTGGGGTGGGACCTATTATGGCTCCAAAGCCACCTTGGATGATGAACAATGTTGATTTAGTTTTTGAAATATCTATATATAGCTGTATTGTGTCACCTCTAAAGGTTTTCAGTTCTAATCTCTGAGCCAGCCCATTAAAAAAGCAATGATTGTTAAGAACGAAAGATTATTGTGCTCTGGGGCCTGACATGGCAGGCTTCATTTTGTAGGATCAGGGATTAGGTGTGTGTAGGCATCACTTAAATTCTGGAGTTGACTGTCTGGGATCAGTCTTGGACAGACTGCAGTATAAAAGCTCAGAACATAAGCGCATAATGGTATACAATGGTTTATTCCTGTACATAAACTGAAGCAAAAACCATTCATTATGGTGGAGATTAAACTGTATTTAAGATGTAAAAATGAACTGTTTATGATAACGGTAAAGGATGCAAAACATTTCAAGTGCATTACACTAATCCCAGAAGTCCATCTCTTTGTTTGCAAATACCCTGTAGTGCTTTCAATGAAACTGAAAAAAATATTACAATCCTTCTAAATCCCTGTTTAGATTTATATCAACATACCCCCACTGCTCTTGTCAATTTAGTAAAGAATGTTTTTCAAGTGCCCAGTATGTCACAACCATGTGATGCCCGTTCTCTATAAAGAGTCAGGAGTGCCATTGCCTGCTTTAAAACCTGTTAAGCTACATTCATTAAAGCCTTTTGCATTCTATCTTGGTTAGCATGCTAAAAATGTCCACAAACAGTATAAGAAACTGTACACTGTAACAGTAATATCCTACCATTAGTTGTTTTTTTCCTCTTTTTTCAAAGTGGCATTTGTGAGTGAATTAGAAACTAAACACTCAGGCTCCGGTGATAACCATTTGCGCTCAATATTCAGTGAAAATGTTTGGCACTAACCCTAGGACGCTTCCATGTAATTGTTGTCTAATATATGTTTAACCAAATGTTACATTCAAACACGTACATTTAAACAAAAACAGCTTCCTAAGCAACTTTTAACAGGCAAAAAGCTAATGAAAAAAATGGCCTTTAAAACTGCACATTATACAGTGTAATTGCAGTAACCATCCTTTGTCCTGGTAAGTATACCAAATGGTTCAAAGAACAAACTCTCATTATACAATTATTCATTCATTAATTAATTATCTGTAACCGCTTATTATAATATTTATTATTATTATTATTATTAATGGTACTGAACTGCAGATAGGGCCCTGTGAATAGTGTGTGATAACTACTAAACCCTGAGGCAAACCTGCACACCAGTGTTCTTCAGTTCCTCAGCTCGGTCCTCGAGGACATACGAGGGAGTTGTGACCCATTTTGGCACTACATCACAGCACAGCTTATTGGCATTATTATAACGGTCTCCCAAATGTCAAACGAAAGGCTGGAGACAGCTGCGACTCTTAGTGGTCTTTACCAAATATGACAACTGCTGTTGTGTTATGGGGCCCCTGTCCCAACCCCTTTGGACATCCCACCATGGAGTAGCCTGGTCCCAGAACAGCAGTGCGATCCCCACAAACCCATAAGGTCACCTCAGCAGCAAGTAAAGACAAAAGACGACACATGCGTCTGTCTGAGACAAAATAGATCTAGGGACGGATGGCTTAGAGTGAGATTAAGCAGTTCAGAAGTCAAAAGACGTGGCAGAAATCCAAATAAAGAAGAGTCGTTGCTGTGGTTGTACAGCATTCATCAGCATGCCTTCAAATTAGACTGCTTAGACACATCATTCTAGAAATGCATTCTAAAAATGACAATAGTTACACCAGGGCACAGGTTTTAACACGGCCTTGTCCTCTTGGCATCATTCTTTTCTACAAAATACACAATGCTATCTTAAGAGCCGATCCATATAACTTATAATTCCAAGTGAGGTTTATTATATGAGGATCAGGTAAACGAAATTGATGACATGGGCAGCAGGATTTGCTGACAATTCACTGCACCTTAATTCATATTGCTTTTCAAATTTAAATTGTGGACAATTTAACCATTATATTTACTTGGCTTTAAGATTCTCCTAAAGCCATAACTACTTCAGATTGTAGGTATAAAAGCTGATATTTAATTACTCCTATGCGCTGCCAGCAACAGTTAGAGTAAAAGCAATTTGTCACAAATTGTACATTAGGTTCCCACTTAGTCAAACTTAACTGACAATGGCCACATTCCACTTGATGAGTATGGCCTTTTCCTTTTGTTCTCCCCTTCTGCTGTGACTGGCAATTTGTCTAACAAAGTTCTGATGCATTTCTGAATAGAGAGCCAACATGAGTCAACATGAGCATAAACACTTTGACAGGGCCAGTCATCAAGAAAGTTCCCCATAAAACCAAACACATTTTTAACAGTATATTCTTTAATGAAATGTACAACAAAATCAACCTTTCATGTACTGTGTGTGTGTACAATGAACTGTAAGAGCTGAACAATGGTGTAATTAATTAAATCACGGTTGTACCATAATAAATAGTAAATTTCACTTCAGGGTGAAAAAGCGTCCAGAACATTCTGCTGGGGAATATGTAGAAAAAAAAAAAGAAAAAAAAAGTACTGGAGGAGTCAGCACTTGTCATTCTTTCAAAGCGAAATCCAGTGTGACACACTGCTACTTGGTCGGTTTGTGCTTCCTCATGTGCGATGCAATGGAAGAGGAGATCTCCGCTGCTTTCTTGTTCTGTCCATAATAGTCCACAAACTTGCCATCTGGACCCACCAAGTACATAATGATGGTATGATCAACCTACATATAGAGCATAAACACATAAGTAAGTTACAGAAAATCCAGTCTTATTGTCTGTTAGCATGTCTTCTGCTGGATGTAACAAATACACTCTGTCCACCTTCAGTGCATCGCAGGTTTTTATAAAATATTAATGGAAAAATAAATCACGGATTTTCGCTATTTTGCGGGTTTTCTTTGGAAATCGATCGGCAGAAATATATACATCTGATTAATTTTTACATGAAAAAAATCCGAAAATGTATAAAAATATATTAAAAACATTAATTCTAACAATAAAGGAATGTTGTAAATCATATATTATTACAAATCTCAGTAAAAAGTGCATATTTACTCTCGGAAATGATTGGTTATTAAGGGAATGGGAAAGGTTTATGTAGCGTAAAAGTGTGGGGGATGGTTTATAAAGCCTTAGAATAGTGTACAAATACTTAAATATAGCATCCCTACTTTGTGGATTTTCATTTATAAACGAGGGAACACTGTACTATTTTTCAAGTACTTTGATATTTTTATTGATCAAACTGATCAGCCGTAACATTATGACCACCTCATTTCTATACTCACTGTCCATTCTCTAAGGTCCACAAACAATACAGAAGCACATTGTAGTTCTACAATTATAGACTGTATTCCATCTGTTACTCTGTATGTACTGTTTACTCCAGCAGCACTGTTGTGTATGATCCACTAGTACCATCACAACACACATCATCACATCACCCCCATGTCAGTGTCGCTGCAGTGCCAAGAATGATCCACCAGCCAAATATTTCCTGCTCAGTGGGGGTCTTGGCCATTGAAGATCAGGGTGAACTAGGGCAATTAAGGTATGCAGAACAACAGATGGACTATAGTGGAGCTGAGAGAATGGATTATGAGTGAAGAAACAACAAGGTGGTCATAATGTTATGGCTGATAAGTGGATGCTCCAAGAAACTAAACAAGGCTTGAATGACTGAAGGAATGCAGTACTCACAATGTAGTCGTTGTCTTCATCTTTTGGACCCTGGCTATAGTAAACTCGGTAGGCTCTGGAGACCTGCTCAATTTGTGGGCTTGTTCCAGTCAAGCCTATCAGCTTGGGGGAAAACTCTTCAGGGATGTGAGAAAAATGGTTGACAAATGAAAATGAGTTTCTTTTGTGTACGTTGTATTGAAATATGTGCAAAAACTAAACCAAAAATGACACAATGAAAATGACTGCATTATCTCATTAAAGACAACAGCATTTTCCACATTCAGTTTACCTTTGACATACGCAGCTAAAGCCGCAGGTGTATCTCTTTCTGGATCGATTGTGATCAAAAGTGGTGTTAAGTTTGGGAGTGTCTTTATCCTATCTGTAAAAAATAAATAAAAATGTAAAAAGTGATTAATAACAAGATAATAATGTGCATGTTTTGAAACTATATTTTTCATTTTAACAATAGATATCTCAGAAACCATGCAAAGTAATTAAACACATTCATTCATTCATTATCTGTAACTGCTTATTATTATTATTATTATTATTATTATTATCGTTACACTTATATAGCGCCTTTCGCCTTTCTAGACACCCAAGGACGCTTTACAATCTACACTGCTCAGAACACTCAATTCACACACACTGGCGAGAAGCGGCAGCCAAACGCGCACAGCGTACTCTCAACCAGAAACGACCGTCCACCTGGAGGACTGCATCGGGCACTAGGGTTTAACCCAGGACAGAGCGCCAATCCATATCTGGGCTCACACATACAGACATTCATTCACACACCAGGACAGTTATTAGAGAAGCCAATTCACCTACCCTCCATGTTTTTGGACTGTGGGAGGAAACCGGAGCCCCCGGAGGAAACCCACGCAGACACGGGGAGAACATGGAAACTCCACCCAGAACATGGAAACTCCACCCATTATTCATTTCAGGGTCGCGGTGGGTCCAGAGCCTACCTGGAATCATTGGGCGCAAGGCGGGAATACACCCAGGAGGGGGTACCAGTCCTTCACAGGGCAACAGAGACACACACACACACACACACACACACACACACACACACACACACACTCACACCTGCGGACACTTTTGAGTCGCCAATCCACCTACCAACGTGTGGTTTTGGACTGAGAGAGGAAACCGGAGCACCCGGAAACCCACACAGACACAGGGAGAACACACCACACTCCTCACAGACAGTCACCCGGAGTGGGAATTGAACCCACAACCTCCAGGTCCCTGGAGCTGTGTGACTGCGACACTACCTGCTGCGCCACTGTGCTGCCGTAATTAAACAAAATCTTTTTTAATTATTATTATATTTTATTACCAATTTCATCCACCACTGCAGTCATTTTCTCCAGTTCATCAGGGCAGATATCTGGACAATGTGTGAATCCAAAATAGATAAGCACCCACTGGCCGAGGAAATCCTCACTTTTAGAAGGCTTATTATTGTGATCGACAAGTGAAAATGGGCCTCCAAGAGATGGTTTCCCTAAAGACTTTGTCCTTTCTCTTTCAAACACTGTACCAAAAAAAAAAAAGACATATTATTCTTCATCTCACGTTAATTCATAACAATGGACATAAACCTTGCAGGATCAATAATTTGTTCAACTGAATTTTTAAATAGATTAACAAAAGCAATAATTATTTTTACAGCAATGAGCAGATTTCCGTTCTGTGTTAGATTTTGCGAGCTGTTGCATCTTTTCTGAAATGGTAATACAAGTAGAAAAATAAATGTAAATGCCTTACTTTCCTCTTTTTCGTTTTTAAAATATTTCATCCCCAGGAGAAGCGAGCCACCCACGGCAAAGGTGACAGCAAGAGATTTCCATGTCACTGGCTGTCAAAGAGAGATGAACTTAAGATTCTTCAATGTAATTATTTGTCGAGCTGTCTCTCTCTAAATAGGTGCTGTACTTTAGTTCACTGATCTGCAATATACAATTTGTTTATCATTATCGTAGTAATATCGAAGTAAATGCTTCAGTTAACTTTCTGTGGGTGTTTGGATGAATCCAGTCAAACTTATTGTCTACAGATTGTAAACCATCTTGGTCTGTCGATCAATCTTTGAATACAATATATTACTCATTCAGGTGTTTTTACTTTTCACAATATTAGGACGTGAAACTGATTTAATTTTGATCAAATTCACATTGCCCTGGCACCTACCGAGATCTAATACAGACCCTAAAAAATAAAGTGATAAGTCATACAACATGCACACTTACACCAGTCTTCTTGCCTGTAGATTTGTTCTTATCAGATGATGAAGGTGGAGGTAACGTAGACAGTGCTTTCACATTGGGACATCGTGGTGTATTCCTTGTTAAAGCAAGATTCAACTGCAGAGGGCAAAGCAGACATACAAAGTGTGACTGTATATACACATACAGTTCAGGGTCGCAGTGTGTCCAGAGCCTACCTGGAATCATTGGGCGCAAGGCTATATATATATACCTCACAGAAACTGACCAGGGGCAAGGGTTAAACCCTGAACCCCAGAATGCCACACATATTAAGTACATGATACATGATTAAGATATGGTTATATATTTATTTTTTCTGTACTAATACATTGTGTCTGAGAGAACCAGTTAGAACAAAATTGCACTTCGGGCAGAAAAGCTAGCTTTGTTGTTCAGGTTCGTCTCTTTTGCTGCTGGATCTCTGAGCACCCCCTGGTGGCAAGGTAGGTGAACTACAAAAACACAGGTGAAATTGACTAATGCACCTTTAAAAGTTAGCCAGTGGGTCAAATTATTATTTTTAGTCAATTGTCTAAATTAAATTATGCATAAATTCTCTAAAAATATCTGCACTTTACACTCAAATGTTTCACTTTTCCTATAGAGAAGACATTATAAATACAACATATCTTTAGATCTGAAAAACGACTGATAGAGATAGAACCTGTATTGGCTTGTGCTGGGAAAACAACTAAAGTGTTTTTGAAAGCAAATGCAAAACCTACCAGTCGGCATGTTCCTCTGTTTATCGGCTCTGAACGAGTGAGTCCTATCTTCTGCTGTAGGACCAAAGTGGTGTAAAACTTGTGGAAAATGACTGGTTTAAACACAGGACTCCTCAGTCTCTGGAAACACAGCGTGGCCATGACTGTGTGCACTGATATAAATACAACCCCAGTTTAGATGTAGAGCTCTTCACTGTAGCTCAATAACATCACTCCGAGCAGATCAGAAAGGAGTCCCAAAGCACAGGGAGCTGAATGAAACACAGGTTTGAGGTCAGAAGAGCTGTGTGATATGTAACGAAACTAAAAACGGACGTGAGGTAAGGTAGAAGAGAAGGGGAGCCTTAAATGATAGCGACATCTAGCGGTGGGAAAATGTTGATAGAATCCCGCCATCTGCTGGTGGCTTTAAAACATTTTGAATAGCTCAACGTCATAATGCGGTGTAACACAAACAGCAGTAAACAGTGAGACTGGGCGCTAAATTGTATATTGAGGTTGTACTTTATAAAGCATGTTGTAAGTAACGTAATCATGATTACTACACATCGTGTACGTATAGTATCCGTCTGGGAGTATTAGTGACAATTCTGTAGTTGTATATACAAGTTTTATGCAAGACAATCATAAACTTTTAAAATATTACTTAGATGTAATTCTACGCCTTCACATTCATTCAATGTGCGCAGATCTTGACAAGTACTTCTTCACTGATGGCCTCTAACATTTTAAATACAGCACATGGACAAGTTAATAAGAGGAGAGAGAAAAACATTCATTCATTCATTTATTATTTATTAAAGGCTAAGCACCACTGAATGGACCTTCATGAATATTTCACATTATTGTAGTTACTGACAGATATAGGTATGAATTAAAATGAAAATAGCAGCTTAATTTGCTTTAAAACTGACAATTTTATTAAATTGACGGAAACACCCGAGCTCGCTACGGAAATTCTTGAACGCAACCGTGACGTCACTGGTGGACAACAGCTGAACAACGTCGCGGTAAAACACCGTTATGACTGACTGTTATGACAGTATCTAGCTAAATAACCGACATTATTCATGACAATAGCCTAGCAATAAGCTAAACTCAAATTTAGAGGTACCGTTATTCTTGTAAATGTGATCGAAGTCCAACTCGAATTCATCCGACACTATAAACCTCCGTAATGCAGCTACGTAGCCGAGTATAATCTGAGCCCCCGAGTTTAGCGAGTCAAGCTAACGTTAACTAACACCAACTAAAACAGGCGAAGTGAGTGTCCTTACCCTGTTTACCTCCATGTTACAGAGGCTCTTGAACACCTTTCGTTGGTGTCCTTACATGCCCATATTGTTGGAAAAGCGCCAGTGAAATGAGCTACAGATAACGGAGTGAGCGGAGGGTCCTTTCCAAAGTGTCCGTTTAAAGTTGACAAATTTAGTCCATTTTCTGGATATTTTGGGATCTTTGGGCCATTTGTGCACAGATGTCCCACTGTACATTGAATGATTGCAGCCAAAAACAACACACCTTTTCCTCATTTTGCATTAAATTAAGTGCAGCTTCTAGAGTGTTGTCCACCATCTACGTCACAGGCAAGACGCCTATTAGAGTTTCCGAACACCGTTGGGGGGGGGGGGGGGGGGCAACGGTCTTTTAAACCTTATTCCTTCAATTAGTAAGAAATAACATGTTTTCTGACTATCAATAAACACAAGTTAGGAACTCAGATTCCACTGTATTTATTTGTTTGAAACTTTCATAGAGCTGGTGCTTAGCCTTTAAACAGCAGGGGGCGACCTGAAAATTTTGCTTCTATACTAATAGTTTAAAAACACAACCTTAATGGCTAGTAAAAGTAGTGGAATACCTAACAGCTAGTACATTCAGATTCAGATACAAATGTAGCTAAATTACAAAATTATACACAAATTGTAGCATTAAAAATTATATCATTACAAACATTATGGCGCTACCATCTGCAAAAAAAACATTGGCTGAATCTCAAATGGCTTCCTACTTCCTACATAGTGCACTACATCGGTCAGTAACTTAAGTTTTGTGCGCCCAGATTTTTGGATATGTCTTGTAGCTTGTTGCTAATATAACTGCATTTCTGTAAGACATATGTAGACGAAGGAGCCGTTATTAATGACTAGTGCACTGGTGTGATCATGTGCACTATATAGGGATCAGGCAGCCATTACAGACTTTATGTTCCGTGTTTGTTGACGTCATTATC
The DNA here is from genome assembly GCF_029633855.1 of Hoplias malabaricus. Lineage (NCBI taxonomy): Eukaryota > Metazoa > Chordata > Actinopteri > Characiformes > Erythrinidae > Hoplias > Hoplias malabaricus. Next base: position 32,141,203 of record NC_089812.1, on the reverse strand, counting down.
GTGCGACAAGAGCTTGAACGCATGTACATGCGCATGGGAGAAAATTTGCTTCAATGAAGCTGCAGAATTAGAGTATTTACGTTAAAGATTAAAGGTTATTGGCGAAAAGACGGGAAAGGACAGCGAACTGGAATGGCAGCCAACGCCCTGCGGTTCAAAACCAAGTAAGAGTGGTTTCTGATGTAAATGAATGTGTTTTATCAGGCAAATGGCAATTCTCATTAACTGTCTGTGTGTTCTGGTGTTAGGTTTTCTTGATTCCATTAAGTTAACCAAGTAGATAGTTATTTAAATACTTAACTGATTCTAAACATCATTATATACTTATAGCTATGCTGTCTCAAGCAAAATCGAGCCTTTCTACAAGGGAGGGAAAGTACAGGTAAGTTGTGTTTGTTTCATAATGGGGATTCACTGATATTTGAATAGTATCTGATATGGGTTTTTATGGTTTCAAGTACCTACCTATATAATGGCAACTAGATCTACTTGAATTATTTTTACAGACAAAAAAATTAACATGATTAAAAATCAAAGCTTTATTTTCCATATGGTGTTCACATAAAACATTAAAAATATCTATTTGTACCTACGTTCATTGTCCATTTTTTCAGCTCCACTTACCACTTCGACCGCATTTTAGTCTACAATTACAAACTGTAGACCATCTGTTGCTCTGCAGACATTGTTAGGTCCCTTTAACCCTGTCCTTAAATATTCAGGGCCCTCCAAAGAGCAGTTATTATTTGGATGGGGAATCATTATCAGTGCTGCAGTGACAATATTGTGTGTTGTGTTGTGTTGGAATGAGTGGATCAGACACAGCAGTGTTGCTGTTGAGTTTTTAAACACCTCATTGTCACAGCTGGACCGAGAATAGTCCACCAACTAAAAATATCCAGCCAACAGCATCTCATCAGATGAACTACTTTCTCTGAATTTGCATCTAAAAGATGGAACAAAATGTTTGGTGGGTCAATAGAGTAGACAGGGACACAATATTTTAAATATGCTAGCGACTCTGTACCACTCAAACCGTCAGTGTTGAGAAATTATCCACCAATAGTGCCTGCTCTGAGGAGGGCCAGAAGCTTTGAAAGGAAGCTAACATACAGGGGTTAGACAATGAAACTGAAACACCTGTCATTGTAGTGTGGGAGGTTTCATGGCTAAATTGGAGCAGCCTGGTGGCCAATCTTCATTAATTGCACAACTATTGCATCCAATGGTTCAATCATTGTGTCCTGAAGGTGGTGCCGTGTATCAGGACGACAATGCACCAATACACACAGCAAGACTGGTGAAAGATTGGTTTGATGAACATGAAAGTGAAGTTGAACATCTCCCATGGCCTGCACAGTCACCAGATCTAAATATTATTGAGCCACTTTGGGGTGTTTTGGAGGAGCGAGTCAGGAAACGTTTTCCTCCACCAGCATCACGTAGAGACCTGGCCACTATCCTGCAAGAAGAATGGCTTCAAATCCCTCTGATCACTGTGCATGACTTGTATATGTCATTCCCAAGACGAATTGACACTATATTGGCCACAAAAAGAGGCCCTACACCATACAAATAAATTATTGTAGTCTAAAACTAAGTGTTTCAGTTTCATTGTCCAACCCCTGTATCTTCCAATATCAGATTGAAACATTATTTAGGGTTTTGTTTCCAGTGCCAGTGTATTTGTATGAAGCATGTGTCTACCAATGCTAATGTTATTTGTATATTACTGAGTCTACATAACCATATAAGAATTATATAAATTTCTTTCACTATAGTTATTAAATGTGGTAGTTCTGGTAAAAAAAAAGTGTGTATTTATTTGTTTGTTTGACCTAATTTGTTCTGTTCTCTATTGTCCTGAAGATAAGTAATGATGAAAAGTACATCTTTTGCACCTGTGGACCAAGAGTTAATGTTTTACAAATTGACACCGGCAAAATAATTCACAGTATTGAGCAGGTAAGTGTTCTCAGTTTGGTTCGATGTGAAGAGAGCAGTTCCTAAATATGCTTATCTTAAGCTGTGTATGAAATTTCTTTTTCGATTTGTAGGATGATCAGGAAGATATCACCTCCTTTGCCCTCAGTCCTGATGATGAGGTATTTTGCACTCCAATTCTTCATTATGAAGTGTGTAATAGTGCACTATTTTCAGTTGTATTTATAACATTTCAGATTCTATGGTAGAGCTTCAGAGCTAAGGTAGAGGATGATTTACTATCATCCATTCACATATATCCTGGGAGGTCTGATCAGAAGTGCTTAGAAATTATTTAGTAGTTCTATTTTGTTTTTTATTCTGTGTGTGTTCCAGAAAAGAGTTTTTCATTTCTCAGGATGTCAGTTTTCCAATTTCATTTGGTTAAAGTAGAAAAGGTTTGAGCCAATCAATAGAGAAGAAGTAAGGGCCATTATTTGTTTTTGTTTGTTTCCAGATACTTGTGACTGCCAGCAGGGCTCTGCTGTTGAAGCAGTGGGACTGGAAGCAGGAGAAGTGCCAACGCACTTGGAGAGCCATTCACAATGTTCCTGTGGCTAGCATGACTTTTGACTGTACCTCTACTCTGCTAGCAACAGGTAGCGTACACAAGTACATACCGAAGAATTCCCAAGCTGATGTGCTAATGAGGTGTCCAGATTTAAACCTAAATCATTTTTGAAGATTGTATGTTGAGTCTATGGCCTTGTTCTTCTTTTTTCTAGGGGGCTGTGATGGCACTATAAAGCTCTGGGATGTACTGAAACAGTACTGCACACACAATCTGAGAGGCTCATCTGGTGTTGTCCAGTAAGAAATTAAAGATGATTTTTTTTAAATGAGTTTTTTGTTTTTAATGAATGCAGTCTGTAGTCAGATTTCTTTATTTAAATCACAGTTTGTAAAGAGAATAGTGGTAGGTCACATGTCTAGTGTGCCCAGTTTCTTTATTCTTTGCCCTCTTCAGTTTGGTTCAGTTTCATCCAGACATCAACCTGCTGCAGCTTTTCTCCTCCTCTGCGGACTGTGGCATTCGTATCTGGGACCTGCGCACCAGCAAGTGCATTTGTGTACTGGAGAGCCATTACAGTGCTGTCACATCACTGGCCTTTTCCCTTGATGGCCACACTCTGATCAGGTACGTGGCACCTTCAGCAAGGCCACATTTACCTAAAGTTCTTCATTGTAGGGATAAGATGTACCCACGTATACAATTGTCAAATATAGCTTTTGTTTGGGAAAGTACTGTAGCTTGAACAATAGTTATATGATGTTTTGTCCAATATGAAATGGGTACTTTTTTACATGTTCCAGGGTGAATCACCTTCTGTAGTTTGCTGAAGCTGGATCTCACCCAGCAGTAGTGTTTTTCCCAAACCACAACAAAACTACTGCAACACCTGTTGTTGATCATGGCAGTGTAGTGTCTTATTGTTATTTAATGTGGCACCTTTTAACCAAATGTTCTTTGCATGACCGCATGGGCTGTACATTTTTATTTACTATTATTTGTGGGAATTTCAAGAGATTATATGAAATCTGATCTGAGTGAGCCCTTACAAATTACATTACAGGACAAGCATTTCCAAAGCTAATCCAAATTGAATAATAGGGGTACCACCCCCCCCTCTTTCTATTTTGTTGCCTTTTCTTTCATGATGAATTTGTAGACAAGGCATACTCTGTTTGTTTCCAGCTCTGGACGTGACAATATCTGCACAGTGTGGGACCTGAAAGAGAAGAAAACAAAGAGGACAGTTCCTGTCTATGAGGTGAGGCTGTCGGTACCGTTACAGAATTTAACGTGAATGGGGAATATTCTAAATTAATTTTGGTTGACAATGTAGATTTAGTATTTACCATTTATAGGCTTATTTGTGTGTGTATTTTTAATTAGTCTCTGGAGGGAGTTATAGTTCTCCCAGGAAATGAAGATTATTCTGAACTTGGAGTGAAAAGTGAAGAGCTACACTTCATCACTGCTGGCACTAAAGGTATACACTACTTCTTCTAACATTAACATTTTTATTTTCCTGTCTAAAGTCAAGTAGATGGCGAATAGAGTAAAACCTCTCTCTCTCCCCCTTTTTCCCCACTTTGTTGTATTCTTATCATTAATTACAAAAATTTATAACAGCGAAGTTTCAAAGTTGGGGACAAATGTGTGTTTATTCTGTGTGTGAATGTGTTGGTTAAACTTTTGCGAAATCTCTCCTCCTAGCAGTCCGTATTATTTGTTTAGTTTTTAGTTTTACCAGTTAAGAAATAATGATTTTAAATAATGTGCTGTTGATTTAACAAATTCATGCAATCAAAGAGTATCTGAACAAAACTTTGTTCTTCAAACTCACTCTCACCACTTAATCTCACCGTTTAATATAAATAATTATCTTGGGTGCCTAAGACTTCTGCACATTACTGTAATAAGAACCCGAGGCCACAGTTGGTGATTTAGCCTTACAGAAAATATTATACTAATATATACATATATATATATATATATATATATATATATATATATATATATATATATATATATATATATATATATATATATAATTAATTTCTGGCTACATGGTCTGTGACTTGTTAAATATTATGTGCCTTGGCCATTTTGTGATTCAAAGATTCCCTGATTTTATATATTAACTACAATTTTCTATTTAATTAACTTAAAACTACACACATTAATAGGTTTTGGGCCTGCCTTTTGCATCGGCAACAGCTTCTGCTTCTCTGGCAAGCACACTAGATATTTATTACACTATGTGATGTCATAGTTCTGATAGTTAAAATGCATCCATCAAATCATAAAATATGGAGCTCCATCGCTCCAGAGAATACAGGTTAATTGTTTCACAGTCTAATGCTTGAGGGCTTAATATTCCTCTAGCAGACATTTGGCATTAGCTTTGGTGACCTTGGGCAGAGTTTGTGCAGTCAAACAATTATGTCAGCAATGTATGCACCAAAATGTTAGCTTTTAGTACGGGGCACTGTAAATATTTTTTACCCTTAGTGTACACAAAGCCCAAAAATATATACATATATACATGTTTGAGCACCTGATGTTTTAGAAATAATTGTATTTTTTAATTAAAAAAAATATTGTGTTCTCCTCCTGACTAGGTGTGTTGAGGGTATGGGAGTCCAGCTCAGCTCGCTGTGTGTTCACACAGATACTGCCCAGTGCACCAGTGTCCAGCACAGAACAGACTGATGGGGACCCCCTAAGCCTAGTCTACTGTCTGCACATGCCACTGTCCAATCGCCTGGCTACTGTCACTGCCGAACACAACATACTGCTCTACCAGCTGCCCTCTCTCAGTGTGCAGCAGCAGGTGAGAAAAGCCCACTTAATTCCCAATCCATGTTAAAGTAAAAGGCCACTTTGGGGATATCCTTGGTCCAATGACAAATTTAAATATGGTTAATGTGGCATTTTCTGTTATTTTAATTTTATTCATCATGAAATTAATACACAGTGTTAATTAACACATACAAAAATACAACCTAAATCCACAAAGTGGAGCTGTTGCATTTCACCTGATACATACATACATAACTTGGCTGAGATATGTGTGTGTGTATATAAAAGTAAAAGTGAATTCATCCTTTGAAATACGGAGAAGACACAACCCAAAACCCAATGTCCAGAACATTCTTTTTTAATGTAATACAATTGTGGTTAACATCACGGGACTTCATAACAGTGTCAGATCTTGGAGGGTGATCAAATCACATCACATAAGTTTTGTAGAATGCTATTTGTCATGTTTTAATGGGAATATGAGGTGGATACCCAATCTGGTCTTATCTGGATTGTCCTAAACACATATCCTCAATGCAATTGTGCCATTACCTTTCTATATTTATCTACAATATTATAAACAATGCATAATTTCTCTGTCTTAAGTAAAATATTTGTATTAATATTTTCATCATTTGAAGAGCATTACATGATGAATTGACCAATAGAAATGTCCCAGAATTACTTGGAGATGTTTTTCAATATGTATTTTTCCCCCTCCCCCCCTTGTAAAGTTTGTGGGCTACAATGATGATATCCTAGATGTGAAGTTCTTGGGGAAAGAGGACACTCATATTGTAGTGGCCACTAACAGCTCTCAGCTGAAAGTGTTTGAGCTGGCAACCAGCAGCTGCCAAATTCTCTATGGACACACAGGTAAGCATCATCCACGAGCATTGCTAATTATGAATTATTAATTATTTTATTTATTAATTATTATGAATTATTGAATATGTAATGTAGGCATAGTGTTCAGTAAACTAAGATATAATGTATTCGGATTCCAATTTTTTTCCCCCCATAGACACGGTCCTGTCCCTAGATGTTTTCAAAAAACGATCAATGTTTGTGAGCTGTGCCAAGGTAAAACAACAAAAATTTAAATACAGTGAATATTCATAGAGATAACTCTTAGAAGCTGTTTCTTCATGTCTCTATTGGTGTGACATTTTACTATGCTTTGTGTAGGATAAATGTGTTCGAGTGTGGAGGATGGACCCTGAGACAGGTCATGTGCAGTGTGTTGCTCAAGGAGAAGGTCACTCCAATGCTGTGGGATCTGTCTCTTGCTCCAGGTCAGAAAATGCTTTTTAATAATAGTCACTCCAAAATGTTATGTGTGCGTGTGTTTAAAGATAATCTCAATCTTTTGAACGGTGGTTCTCAAACTGTGGTGCATGAAGCAGCAAGAAGTTACTATTTAATTAAGGAATTTATTCATAACTCAAAATGTAAAGTTTTCTTGTGCAAATTGCATGATGTTTCACAGTTTTCATAATTAGGCCCCAATACAATTTGTTTTAAATAAAACAAAAAGTTACACATACACCGTAGTTGATTACGTCTGTAAGGGAACAGAAGCATTCCCTGGCATTTTTCCCAGGGAGGGAAGGCGAGCCCCCGTTTTCTTTCTTGGTGTGAGCAAAGGCTAGAGACAGACATGAGCAATTTGGACTTTATTACAAAAAAGGCAAAGTTGAAATGAGATAAACAAGCTGAGACCAAGCCTGAGAAATACTTTGGAGCCCAGAAGGACTAAATCCAGAGACAAAAATACAGAAAAACTAAGTGAGAATTCTGTACATGTGAAGACAAAATAGAAAATGCTCAGATGAAGAAATACAACGTGGCCGTTCTTCGCATCATTAGAGTCCTAAAACTCTATTTAACACAGCAAACATTGGCAAATATTCCAGTAAACAAGTTTAATATTCCATAACAATGAAACATTTAGAAAATTCTAAAAATCAAATAAAGGAAGCACCCTTTTGCACAATTTCCCTTGCCTTAACACACCAAGGAGCTGTCAAATAGCTAAATAGTGGAATTTGCTCCTGACTGATAGAACTGAACTGCACAATTCTTTGGCTATACATGAATTAAGTTGGACAATCCTGATGTAACTATTTTCTGTCCTTTTCTTTGCAGGTTAAAGAAGGCCTTCCTTGTGTCAGGCAGTCAGGACTGCACTATTAAGATATGGGATCTTCCTGATGTGCTTCCTGATGAGGGTGAAGAACCAGTCCAGCTCACTGCAAGTATCACTGAGAAAGCTCATGACAAGGTTAGTCATTTTTCACTAGCTTTTTGTGTCTGCATGTGGTTCCACAGGGCTCTATACTAGACCCATAAGAGTTTCGCTTGCAGGAAGAAATTAGCTTGAGGTGTCATGCTACCAAGTGTATTGATTTGTATTGTAATGTTTGTATAGATTAATTGAAAGAGTGAATGCTTTGCTTAGGCTTTTCAACATGCACTCCCACGCCCCCCTGCAACCCCCTTCAAATTCACACTCTCACACACTTGTGGTTTCACCTTTTCTTTCTCCTTTTTTCAGGATGTGAACAGTGTAGCTGTCTCACCTAATGATAAACTCTTAGCCTCTGGCTCTCAGGACCGAACAGCTAAGCTGTGGTCCCTGCCGGACATGAAACTGCTTGGAGTTTTCCGGGGTCATCGTCGAGGTATCTGGTGTGTTCAGTTCTCCCCAGTGGACCAAGTGCTGGCCACTTCATCTGCTGATGGTTCTATCAAGCTGTGGGGGTTACATGATTTCAGCTGCCTCAAGGTAATGCACATAGAATAAGCAAGAAGACGTGTGAGCATTTAAACAGACAAAAATACGATTGGGTTTTTTTTGTACTAACTACATGTTCATTTGCACTATGTTAATAATGCGTGAGTAGTTCACATCTGTGAGATACAGTGCACCATAGCAAACCTCAATAAACTTTGCCTGGCCTTCATTATAATAAAGTCAGCTCTTTAACAGCTAGAATTTGTAGTTGATCCAATTTCCCAGCTTTCAAAATGTAGCCAAGGTTTTACCAGTTCTTAACTGCCTGCTTGGAAGTAGGACTTTTGACTCTCCAGATATAAAAAATGTGTGTAAAGTTTGCCAAACTGTGTGCGCACATGCCTGCAGTTAATAGCATGTATACCACCTGTTCACATCAACATAGTGTGGTAGATAGATGGTTAAAAATGAGGCGGATTAACAAAACAAAGCTGAATTGTCATAGTTCTATTTAAAAAAAACTGGTGGTAAAAAAGCCCATCTTGGTCATGTTAAAGCACGAAAACAAACATTTAGTGAAAAAATATAAAAGATAGTAAGTACTGTAGAACAACCCTGTTTTCTAAAGAAGGAATTATGTGCAAAATGTAAATAAGAACAGAATGCAATGATGTGCAGATCGTATAAACCCTGTAATTATTTAATGGTACAAAGAAATCATCAAAAACTATCGGATGGCTGTAATCTACAAGCCCTCACACAACACTGCAATAAAACAGGCATGACTCTTTAGAGGAGATCACGACCTGGGCTTCCACATACCATCGTCTGTGAACAGTTTTTACTGCCTCCACAAATGCAAGTTGAAACAAAATATTTTCAAAGAGAAAAATGTATATAACTGAGATCCAAAAACACTGGCACATTCTCTGGGTCCAAACTGATTTAAAATGAACTGAGGCAAAGTTTAAAAGTGTCCTGTGGTTTTTAAAAAACAACATGTAGGATTTAAGTTTCCAGTGTCTCTGTGTTTGATTTTTGCCTTACCGTCACTGTGGTTTTATCCACAGACTTTTGAAGGACATGATGCTTCTGTGCTGAAAATTATTTTTGTCAGCCGAGGAACTCAGCTTGTCTCTGGGTAAGTCACGCACATTGTCTTTTATTATCTTATGAAGATTTGTGTTAACTAGAGCATAAAGATTTCTTATCTCATTCCATGGTAGTATTCCAAATGTTTTGTTTTTAAACAAAGCGTTTAGAGAGTCCTTTGTGTTAATCTGCCAGCTATTGTGTCATTAAAGGCTAAGCACCACTTAATGGACCTCCATGAATATTCCACATTATTTTAGTTACTGACATATATAAGTATGAATTAAAATGAAAACAGCAGCTTAATTTGCTTTAAAACTGACAATTTTATTAAATTTGACGAAAAAACCCGAGCTCGCTACGGAAATTTTTGAACGCAACCGTGACGTCACTGGTGGACAACAGCTGAACAACGCCACGGTAAAACATTGTTATGACTGACTGTTATGACAGTATCTAGCTAAATAACCAACATTATTCATGACAATAGCCTAGCAATAAGCTAAACTCAAATGTAGAGGTACCGTTATTCTTGTAAATGTGATCGAAGTCGAACTTGAATTCCTCCGACACTATAAACCTCCGTAATGCAGCTACGTAGCCGAGTATAATCTGAGCACCAAGTTTAGCGAGTCAAGCTAACGTTAACTAACACCAACTAAAACAGGCGAAGTGAGTGTCCTTACCCTGTTTACCTCCATGTTTACCTCCATATTTATTTGACACTTTCATAGAGCTGCTGCTTAGCCTTTTATAGCAAAACAAACACTACTAATCGTAGATGATGTTACTCTCTTAAAGTCTCTTTGATTTCTTTGTATTCCAATCTTTCTATCATGCGGCTATAGAGAAAATGCAGAGTAACTGTTGTTCTTCACTTATAGGAACAAACTGGACATTTAAGGGACTAAAAGTTGAGCATGTTTATATATTAAACAGAAAAATTCAGGAAAATAAGTTTATGGACATGAGTCACTCAGTAATAAAGTTTCTTTGTAAGTACAGTATATGCGCTTTACCATTGCCTGGCAATGAGTTTATTACAACATAGAACGTGACAAAATTGAGTCATCACCAAGTTGTTGTTTTGTTGTTGTTTTTTATTGACATACACAGCCTTTTACTAGTAAATATTTAGAAGTTTATATGACTCCAGGTCTAACCAAAGGGAGTCATCTGTGGCATCTTGCTAAAATAAACTTTTATAGTTTCCCAGGAACTACAGCTTTATCGGGTTCTGTGTGTAGTGACTTTCACTCGCAAAAATAAGTTACAAAACTAAAATCCAGGTTCCTGAGATTAGACCTGAGCTCTTATTTACAACTTCTGAGAAATCTGCGTTTGACTAATGGAATAATGTGATAATGAATTTATTAATGGTGTTCCTGTAAATATATGTATGTTAAAAGTTGAATTACATTTTCTTCTGTGTGGTAAATAATATTTTGAAATTTCCATGTGCCCTCTGTTCCCACAACCCTGTCTCTCTTCAGTGGGTCAGACGGCCTGGTGAAGTTGTGGACCATTAAGACCAATGAGTGTGTAAAAACCTTTGATGCTCATCAGGATAAAGTGTGGGCTTTGCACGGCAGCAGCAAGGATGATTTGATGGTGACTGGATCTGCCGACTCAAATATCGCTATCTGGAAGGTATGTGTTTCCAAGGCTGTAACGGTTGAACAAAATGAGCTGAAGTACTGACTTTTGCTTCCATGGCAACAAAATATGTTTTTAAACAAGGTTTCTGTATCTGACTTCTCCATACTGATACCACAGACATTTACACAGTAAGTGAGCATGTGCAAATGGGCCTCTAAATAATTAGGAAATGTTTCGTTGTGCGCTCTGAGCATCCTGACCTGCCTAGTGTTCTCAAAGTATTTGAATGAATCAAGGGATTCACAAGTTAATTATGTGATAAAGTAAATCATCTTCATTTAAGATGTGTTTAAATAAAATTGAGGGAAAAATAAACAGTTCCATAGTACAATTAAGTCCTAATCAGAGAGAGATTCTGTTTAAAAATCCCCAAGTTAATGATTTAAAAGGAAGTGTTTTTACCTTCTTTGACCTGGTTATAGCCTAAATGGTTACAGTAGAGTTCTACAGATACTCAGTTACTGTTTCACGGAAGTATACTATTTACAAAATCAGGAGCTGGATAATTTATTAACTTTCTGAAGAATACAGTGTAATCGCTACATAATAAAAGTTCTGCATTAAGGCGTGGAGAAAGTGATCAGTCAGTAGGGTTTTGATCTTAATCACAGCAGGATTTCTTGTTTGAACATCATTGTTCAGCACAGTGACAACAGCATTGATTTTTATTGTTGCAAATGCAGTTACTAATCCCTCATCTTGCATTTGAATAATTAAAATGAGACATATAGAAACTGTCTCCCCATGTCTGCATGGATTTCCTGGAGGTCCTCCAGTTTGCATTCACAGTTCACAAAAGTGCTTCCCTCTTTACTCAGAAAGCATCCTTAAGGGTTCCTCCCACAATCCAAAAACATGTTGATGTGTGAATTGTATAAGTACAATTACGTAGGTGTGAATGTGTGAAGCCCTGAGATGCACTGACTAAACAGAAGGACTAGTTTCAGTGATCGTTTCTTTAAATGTGGATCTCGTATTCAGTGTGAGGTTCCCAGGATTGAGGCTCCTCTGTTTACTGTAAACAGTAGAGCACCCAGCAGTGAGGAGCAGGGAGAAAAATTGAAGAACGAGATCACGGGTACAAAGCGGCTGAAATGAGTTTTCTCTCATGGGTGTCTGGACTCTCCCTTAGAGACAGGGTTAGGAGCTCGGACATCCGGGAGAGACTCGGAGTGGAGCCGCTGCTCCTCCACGTCGAGAGGAGCCAGTTAAGGTGGTTCTGGCATCTGATTCGGATGCCTCCTGGACGCCTTCCTGGTGAGGTGTTCTGGGCATGTCCAACGGGGAGGAGGCCCCGGGTCAGACCAAGAACACGCTGGAGAGAGTACATGTCTTGACTGGCCTGGGAACGCCTTGGCAAACCCCTGGAAGAGCTGGAGGTGGTGGCTGGGGAGAGGGAGGTCTGGGTTTCTTTGCTCCTACTTCTCCCCCCACCACCCGGACCCGGATAAGCGGTGGAAAATGGATGGATGGATGCACTTTTAAAATTACTTTTTCATATGTCCCCCTTAAATGCTGCAAGGTCATCTATATAGTCAAGTGCTTGCAACTGACTGGATAATTTATTCAGACCACTGAGGGTACCAATTGGTTCTAAATTTGGCCTGTAATGGGGTTCTGAAACAGCCTGATTTTTAACCAAGATTCAGAAAATTCCAACATAAATTGAACAACAGCTTTGAAACCTGATGTCAATACAAACTCTCTCTCTCTCTCTCTCTCTCTCTGTCTCTCTCTCTCTCTATCTCTCTCTCTCTCTCTCTTCGTGCTTCCAGGATGTTACAGAAGAGGAATTAGCTGAGGTGCAGGCGAAGCAGGAGGATCAGATCCTAAAGTAAGTTTGCCCGATATGTGCTCATAATGTTTTTCCATGAAAGTAGTGGCTGGCCAAGTGACACTTGCTGGCCTTTTATTTCTACAGATGTCCGAGCAGATTTCCCTTCTAAATGAAACCCTGCCACTCTAGTATAATTTCTTATCTTAAGCCAGAATGAAAAAGGAACTATATACACGTTTGCCTCTGAAACATGTTCATAATTTAGTCATTTTCAGAGCAGCCACGTACTTTCAAAGCATTACAGCTCAAGAAGCATCATAAAGGAGCACATTTTTCAAGTGATTTTTGCTCAGATTATGAAAGAGCCATTATACATACACTTAAGGGCCTGGATATTTCGGAGATTCTGTAAAACAAATGCATTATAAACATGGCCACCCCCATGTAGAGGGCGTGTTCTGCAGAGCAAAATCTACGACGTCATACATTTGTGCGCATCTGTGTGTTTGTGTGAGTTAAAACAGCATTTATTTTCCAAAATATATCTTTTTGGTGGCAAAATCATTGATTGCTGGTTTGAGGTGAACCAGTTAATTAATTGTGATCATATCAGATGATGTTATTAAGCAGTTTTATAGGATACATTTATAGGATGCATAGATCCATTGCTTCTTGAGAATGGGGTTTGGTAGTAATCCATTTAAAAAGGTTTTTTGTTTAGCTGAGTGTCTTTGAATTGTTTTGTTGTTTGAATATACAATTTGTATACATGCAAAAACTCTCAATGATGTGACTCCTCATTTCAGGCAACAGGAGTTGTCCAATCTGCTTCAAGAAAAGAAATACTTGAAGGCCTTGGGCATTGCCATCTCTTTGGACCAGCCACACACTGTCCTTAGAGTTATCAAAGGTACTGATATTCGCCCTCTGAGAACCTCAGACTAGTAGCATTGGCACACAGTGGAATGTCATAATGGACACTTATTTTTAGTACCGTGGGTGTTTTATAAGATTTCAATGGGCAAACAGGTCAAACACCATATCTCTCATTACAAGAATGTCATGTGTTTTTTCAGAAGAAGAATGTAGACTGTGGAAACAAATGAATGTAACCTGTGAAAGAGGCATTTTCTGATAACTCTTGGTGCTCAGTTACACCGGATATACTTTCTTTTTTCCATTAAGTTATGTTTCCCAAGTAAAATTCTACAAGTCTACAACTGCTTAATGTAATATGATTCAAGTGGTCAATCACTGTCCAAACAAAAATTAAAAATCATTTTTTAATGAATATGTTTTTAAATAGACTTTGTATCTATTATTATAACTTTTACATTTGGTTATTTCTTTCAGTAATATATTTTTTGTATGTATCATATTTGCTGATTTTTATTTGACTCCATATTTACTTTGTAATGGATTTTTCAGTTGTACTTTTTAAGGTAGTGGTCATTCACAGCTTTTTGGCTTGTTAAATCCCAAAAGTTATTTACAATTCTGGAAAGGGAGCTTAGTGGCAACTATAGACAGAGTTGTTTGATTTTTCTGTCATTCAATATCATTTTTAAAATGTCAAAATACTTTAATTAATCAATTACTATACTGTGCTTACTGGATTGCTTCAGTACTTACATACAATATTTCAGTTTCATACATTAATACAACAGAATAAAACGATTCAATGGCACTATTGTACATCACTGTACAAGACTGTACATCAATAGATCAGCTCAGAACCTGAAGACAGTAGTATAGTTCTCGTCCTTTAGAAACAAATTTCAATACCCAAACAATGTGTCATATCAACATAGCAAGCCAAGAATCATTTATAAAAATCTTGACTGGTGCTGGGCTTTCTCAATTTCACTCATGGAAAATGATGACCATTAAAAGAAAAGAAAAATAAAAACTATTCAACCTATTGATGTCTTTACAATCATCATACTGATTCTGAATCATGGGCAGAAACAGTGTGAATGGTGAAATGCAGTTTATTCATAAGAAAAAGCCTGTTGTGAATAGAAACTCTAGAGACATGTCTTAAACTGGGATCTTAGCCAGACATCCTGTGCTACAATGGTCCTTTTAGTGTCAAAAAAATTAGTTTTAAAAAGTAATCGAAGCTGTTAGAGTAGACTGCCCTAGATACACATTTTTAATTGGTCATTTTCACATAATTATAAGAATGGTTCTACCTGTGAAATTGATCAAAGGTTTTAATATAAGGAATATCAGGAGCTCTTCACTTTCTACTGATGTGGATTATAGTCTCTTATTCCTGTGTTTACAGAAATTCGGCAAGAGGAGGAAAGTGAGCAGCAGATGGAAAAGACCCTCCTTAGACTACGACAGGACCAGAAAGGTGAGATCCCAGTATCAGACCCTGGCTAAAATAAAATAAAGGAAGAAGTATTGTAAGAAAAAAACAGACATGCATCAAGGATAGGAAGAAGAAAAGAACCAAAAAAGAATGCTAAGATTAAAAAAAAGATAAAAAAATTGTAAGTATATACAAAAGAGAATGACAGAAATTAAATGAAAAGGAAGAAAAATCAAGAGACAATATGGAAAAACAAAGAGACACTGCTATGTGTGGTATAGAAATAAGAGAAATACCAAATATTGAAATACAAAAACCTGAGGACAAGAAAAGAAAGCAAAATAATAAGCAGAAGATGTTTAAAGAAATACATGTTGGAATGTTGTTGAATATATTCACAAAGGGACTAGTCACTATATCAAATAAATTTTATACATTTTCCACCTGTCTAAAATACATTCAGAACAAAGATCATGACATGTATGTGCTGTAGAATTTGACTGCAAGAGAAGTTTGCTATTGGAGAGCGCTATTAAATGAAACATCTATGATTTTGGGGAACTGCAATTCTCTCTGGTTTGTTAACGTTCAGGAGCACCATACCTTTTAAAGGGGAATGGCATATTTGAGGAGACTGTTGTTTGTACATAAACTTATGTAGTTAAACTTGTCTTTAAGTTTTTATTCGCTGTTTGAATGTGTTGAATTTGTAACTCAATTTTTTTTATTTTGTAGCATTTTTGCTTTGTCTATACTTTTATTCAGTTAGCTGTCTCCAGAATTCCAAATGGGTTCCTACCTAAATAATCTGAAACAGCAATAACTCAACTATCCCCGTTATGTAGCAGTAATAAACCAATATCCTCAACTCTTTTCATGATTTTCAACTTTTATAGGGCTCTTAGCCTAGCATGTCTCACGGAGCAAATTTTTTTTACTGACACCTGGGCTTCGTAAACACATTAGACTGTGGAAACATCATCTGAATTTTATAAAAAGTGATTTTTTTATTACAGTCTTAAACATCACCTTTTTAAGCACTTTTTAATGCTTTCTGACTCTAGAAAGATACTTCTGGCCAGGATATTTGGAACGTCTTAGCAGTCCATTTTGATAATGTCTTGATATCTAGAAGTCTGTCTTGGTGTGTTAATATTCTGGATGTATGTATGTGTATGTAGAGTCTCTGTTGCGATACTGTGTGGTGTGGAACACAAATGCCAGGAGTTGTCTGGATGCTCAAGCGGTTCTGCAGGTCCTGCTGGCCAACCTGAGCCCTGATGAACTGCTGAAGTTTCAAGGCGCACGCACACACCTGGAGGGCCTCGTCCCTTACACTGGTCAGTAAAAAAAAAAACAAAGGATGTATGTACTATAGTAAACATGTCAAATGCCAAAAATGTAAGTCTGCCAAATGTCAAACATTGTATATCCGAAGGTCTGTATTGTAATTAGTGGCTTCAGCTCTTGAAGATGCAGGCATTTTGGACATAGACCTGAGTCACACATTAAAATATATGGTAGTAAGTCTGGATCTTTCAGACTATGTATGTAATTGGTTCACAGTTACTGCATGCAAATATTTGTGTTTGTACCCTTTGATTTCAGAGCCTTGTTGCTGATTTTGTAATACACAAAAAAGTATACTCATTCTTTAATGATTAACATTGGATTTAATCGAGAATTGTTTTTCAGAGTGTTAAAAAACATCACTGATAATTGTTGTGAATTTGTTCAACAGAAAGACACATGCAGAGGATCGGGCGTCTGCTGCAGTCCTCCATGTTCTTGGATTACATGTGGCAGAAAATGAGAGTGACTGGAGGCAAAGACAGGTCAGTCTGGCATTTGTCATAGGTACAGTTTCGACTCAAGATTATTTTACAGGAAGTTCTCTATCCCTACTTATGAACTGTCTTCATGAAACCAGTAATGGCTTATGTCATGAGGCTGAGACATTGAGATGTAGGTACTATATAAATGCACCTAAAGAAAATTATTTTACAATCACATGAGCTGAAAATTTGCATAGTCTTATAAGGGTTAACTGTGAGGTTAATTTAGCATTGATCCTTTAATGTTGCAACTGATCCAAGAGTTCACAAGGATGTTTTGGGATTATTTGTAATGCTGTCTCTAAAGCTGTAATCTTTAATTTCCTTGAACCAGACAGCGAAAACATTTTAAACAGGTCAGACATACTTCCTTTGAGTAGTACTTGTTTCAGCAGAGATTAAATAGCAAGTATTCTGGAAGTTGGCAGAGGTATGAATGGAGATGATTTTTGTAGGCACTCTCTTTCCAAGTATGCATATGTGCCATTGTGTTGATCACTGTTTAAACATCATTGTACATCGCCATCCGGAAATCGCATATCGAAATCCGTTTCATAAAGACCCAGGTTTGAGAAACCCGTTTTGTGGTTCTGCATTCCTTTATTGCTTATTCAATGAAAAGTCATTTGAAAAGTTTACCCAAGATTTTGTCAATGAAAAAGAGTTTAAGCAATTATTGTTTGTTTACCTTCTTTGTGGGGTTCTATTGATTTGTCTTAGACTACATTTACCTTTATAATAATTATAATAGTTTAAGGGCACTTGTTTATGTTTTTAAATGAACAGTATTTCTCACTTTGTAAACACACCACTGCTGTGAAAAGGACCCATATGTTCAGAGTTTATCATTTCCATCACATTTTATGCATTTGCAGCTAAGTATCCAGTCTAGGACATGTTGAATGTGGCTTAGGTTTGATTAGGGAAAAAAAACTTGGTTTAAAGCAACATTAGATAAGATTTGGTATTTTTCTCCTGAGCTCCAGCTACAGTTGCAGAGTGTTGTTCACTTTTACGGGACCCTCCTGAAATCAAGACTCTGCTCAACAACTATTCAACTTTTGGGGGAGGGTACAAAACCACCCCCACCACCCTCCCCCAAAAGTTGAATAGTGCACTTTCTGCATTGTTGAGCCCGGAGTATAAATGACCAGTGGCTCTATTCTCCTTATTACGAGTCTGTGAAGCATCACAATGATCTTGAAGCTGTAACGTTATGGTAAAAATACTACCTAGTGTTGCTTTAATCAATTCTATATGCTGCACAGTACTATAATCAAACAGGATTAATAATGGTCAACTTGTATTAAAAACACGTTTGGTCAGCGTTCTTTAAGTACAGGGGGTCCTCGACTTACGACGTTTATCCGTTCCTACGTCGTGTCGTAAAGCGATTTTCGGTGTAAGTCGGAACATACGTACATACTCTACGTAAATAACATACTGAAAGCACTTATCCTAACACCTATCCTCCTCGGTCCCGCGTGTATTCTTCCACCGCGCACACCAAATACGAACTTCGCGTTACGCCGTTTAAGACGCAGAACCACTTAAGTCGAAACAAGGCTTTATACAGTAAATGGGAGATGTGTCGTAACCACGAAACATTGTAACTCGGGACTGACGTAACCCGAGGACCTCCTGTACAAATGATATCCACTCTAGTTTTTGTATTCATTTAAAATTGGAGGATCTTGGTATTAAACAATAGCTAATTAACTTTGTGCTTTTATTATTGTAGTGGGGAGCTACAAGGTGAGGAGATGGACACCAGTCCTCAGGGTGTGTTTATAATAGACAAGAAGCCTACACAGGAGACATCTGACCAGTCAGACCCAGAGCCGGAGGAGGAAGAAGATGACAGCGAAGAAGTAGACAGTGAAGAAGTGGCAAAGGATGAAGAAAGCATCAGTGTCTCAAAAATTGCAAACAGCAGGCAGATTTTGAGAGAGGTAGCCAATAATGGGGTCAGACACGGTGACAACGATTCCAGTGAAGAAAGCTCAGAAGAGGAAGCTGTCATGGAAATCTCAACAAAAGTTCCTGGTGTCAAGTCAACCGTTTCCACTCCCCGCCTACTAACAGAGGCAAGGTGATTGACAGGTTTATCAGCAGGTCATGGAAAAGGCCTTGAGATCTGTTAAACAAAGCTACAGTCTGAGAAAAATAATTTCAGCTCTAACTCAGAACACTGTGGACAGCTTAAGTCAGTAGAACTTCTTGCAGAACCTTATAACATCGTAAAATAAAGGCTGACTTCCCCTAATGGAGGGAGATGGGGACACTGTTTGTACTTGCATAGTGAAAGAGAAATCGATTTTTGTACGTAGTTCTAAAACAAAATATTCTCAATGTTTCCTTTTGATTGTGATCCCGAATATAATTCAATATATTTTTAATAAATTCTGCTTTGTCGGGAAGAATCTCGTGAGGTTTTTTCTCCCCCATTGAGGGACACGGGTGATTTCATTTTTAAAAAGTATAAATATAAATGGCTCTGAAAGTATATAAATAATTGATTTATACTATAAATGTATTAGTCATTGTGGAGCGAACGTACATTTCAAAATGAGACGTTTATTTTAAACAGACCAATCCAAGACAGTAATTTTTTTAAAGGGCAGCTAATGTGTTTCAGATAATCTGCATAATTTATGTCTTCGTACACTACTGAGTTCATGATTTCATAAAAACTCACTGACATTATTGTAAGAACAATAGCCCCTGTCCCTGAAGCTTCCATTTTTGAAGTTTCCATCTCTGATTTGGTCTGATCTGGTTGGAATACCTCTGTAAGCTTCTTCCATAAGAAAATCTACCATCAGATCATTAAAAAAAAAAGAGTTTCTCTAATTCAAATATATTGGTTAAAGATTTGAAGTACCTTTAAGCCTTTTAAATCTATTTACCATTGTTTAAATAGGTGGTGTCTCTCTTTGTGGCCACTGTGTCATGACAAAACAAACACATCTAGTGGTTTTGTATCACTCCACCATTCAAATTTTGGAAACGAGGTTTGCATAAAACTAACGTAACAATGGCGTGTGTCGTCTTCTGTGTAATAATGGAAGGAAAAGTTATTGTACAAGCTGAAGCTACACAGATTAGCAGTTTTCCTCTGTTAGACCTTTTTGTCTGCTTCTAGGCTTTGATTTATTACAGGATCATTTCAGACTTGTCAGAGTGTATTTTGCTTAGGTTGGTTTAGTGAAGAGTCTAATGTCACTGACAAAAAAGGGTATTGTCCAGGTAATAATCCTCTAAATGTACAATATAAAGATGCTTATATAATGTAATATTTAATTGAATTTATTCAGTCAGCACAATAGAAGTATTGAACAATAATAGCTTTGTATAATTTAGGCACAATTACTTTTTTGAGGTTTAAAAGTCTAACAGTTTGAAAGTAAAAGGGCAGATGAACTTCACCTTGGTAAGATAGTGTACTGTACGGTATAGTGTATGGTCCATTTGGTAGGATAGTGTACTGACTAACACTGATACTCCACAAGGCAGACAAATATTTGATAACCCTCTCTGGCAGGAACCGCATTAAGAATCCTTGGGCAAGACTCCTAATGTTACATCGGGCTACCCCTGCAACATAATTAAAATTAAAAGTCCATTGCAGAATATTGTAATATTTAGATATACACAGATGGAAGTACATGGGGGAATGGTTGTCAAGATGTTTAAATAGCTCTATATGCTATATGTTTATTCCTAAATAAAATAAATGTTCATTCATTCATTCATTGTCTGTAACCAATTCAGGATCACGGTGGGTCCAGAGCCCGGAATCACTGGCCACAAGTCTAAATTACATATCCGCTGCAATAATGCTTACAGTACTCATTTGAATGACCATTCACATTATTCCACAGTAAATAAAGTAATTATAATCATACACAGGAAAAGATGTAAAATATCCTATGCCAATCCATAAACAAAGATATACAGGGGTTGGACAATGAAACTGAAACACCTGGTTCTAGACCACAATAATTTATCAGTAGGGTGTAGGGCCTCCTTTTGCGGCCGATACAGCGTCAATTCGTCTTGGGAATGACATACACAAGTCCTGCACACTGGTCAGAGGGATTTTAAGCCATTCTTCTTGCAGGATAGTGGCCAGGTCACTACGTGATGCTGGTGGAGGAAAACGTTTCCTGACTCACTCCTCCAAAACACCCCAAAGTGGCTCAATAATATTTAGATCTGGTGACTGTGCAGGCCATGGGAGATGTTCAACTTCACTTTCATGTTCATCAAACCAGTCTTTCACCAGTCTTGCTGTGTGTATTGGTGCATTGTCGTCCTGATACACGGCACCGCCTTCAGGACACAATGTTTGAAACATTGGATGCACATGGTCCTCCAGAATGGTTCAGTAGTCCTTGACAGTGCCACGCCCATATAGCACAAGTATTGAGCCAAGGGAATGCCATGATATGGCAGCCCAAACCATCACTTATCCACCACCATGCTTCACTCTGGGCATGCAACAGTCTATGTGGTATGCTTCTTTGGTGCTTCTCCACACCGTAACTCTCCCGGATGTGGGGAAAACAGTAAAGGTGGACTCATCAGAGAACAATACATGTTTCACATTGTCCACAGCCCAAGATTTGCGCTCCTTGCACCATTGAAACCGATGTTTGGTTTGTCTATACTAGCCCGGCCGTGTATATTGACCCTGTGGAGCTCCAGGCAGACAGTTCTGGTGGAAACAGGAGAGTTGAGGTGCACATTTAATTCTGCCGTGATTTGGGCAGCCATGGTTTTATGTTTTTTGCACACAATCCGGGTCAGCACCCGAACATCCCTCTCAGACAGCTTCCTCTTGCATCCACAGTGAATCCTGTTGGATGTGTTTGGTCCTTCTTGGTGGTACGCTGACGTTACCCTGGATACCGTGGCTCTTGATACATCACAAAGACTTGTTGTCTTGGTCACAGATGCGCCAGCAAGACGTGCACCAACAAGTTAATTATGTCCTCTTTTGAACTCTGGTGTGTCACCCATAATGTTGTATGCATTGCAATATTTTGAGCAAAACTGTGCTCTTACCCTCTGCTAATTTTCCCTTCACACTCTGCTCTTACTGGTGCAATGTGCAATTAATGAAGATTGGCCACCAGGCTGCTCCAATTTAGCCATGACACCTCCCACACTAAAATGACAGGTGTTCCAGTTTCATTGTCCAACCCCTGTATATTTCTATTCTCATTTTAAAGACAAACCGCACGGGGAAAGAATTAAACATGTCACAGAACGTCTTTAAAATTCTAACAATAATTCTTTGGGCTCAGAACTGTATAAATATAAAATATATGACTAAAATAACTAACCCATAGCTAAACATTCTCAACAAACAGTGGCCATTGAATTAGAACTCAGTGACTTGGGTACAGTCATAGTGTGCCATAAACAGGGACTTCACGTAAAGAATGCCTTTGTAAGTAATTTGACTTGTGAAGAAAATCATGTTTTCAAAGTGTGAAAACTTTATTTTGCAGTGCTGTGCATTTAAAAATTCAACAAGATTTGACATTCATATTCTAAATATTGCACTTTGTAGTCTTAATATATAAAAACATCTTAAAGTATTTAAGCATTTCTTTACAGTATTAACGCTGGAGTGATCATTCGAAAAGTTCAGTAAACAATGCATAAAGGCACACTGGATTTCCAGTATGAAAAAGAGAGATCAGTGCAGTTGAACAAGGTAAAAAAAACAACATAGAACAAAGAGAAAATATTTTAACTATGACACAACATGCCAATATTTACAGTTATGAATACATTTGATAAAGACATCTTTCATAAAGATATGTGCCAGTGCCGAAACATTTTTATACTCTACATTTACAAATGTTTTAAACTGGGACTACGTCAGTTTAGATTAACGTTAACAGAATGATTACTAAACTGCATTTCTACTGGAATGCATAAATAAATTACATTGTAATGATTCTATTGTTATCTACCGATATCAGCATGATTATGTCACCATAGATATCTATTTACAAACTTCACAAATAAAGAAATAAAACATTTTCCCTAAACCCGTTGAACATTCTTAGATGTTCCGATGTAATACATAATGAACAAGCTACTGTCGTGCATCTGCAGCTCTTAATGACATGGAATAGATAATACATATTTGACTATAGAGCAGATACAATACTACTGACCACAACTGGGAGCAAGCAGCGAATCAACAGAGTGTAAACAATACACAAACTGAGAAAATAAGTGCCATTCTCAATTGAAAAAGCTTGTCCCATAACACCCCCAAGTCCAGAACCAGATTCTTCACACATATGCATCCTATTTAACATGGCCTGCCCAGATCTGACTGACAAGAACACTGTCCCAAAGTGCAACTCAGCGACTGTGGACCTCAAGCTGAGATGACTGCTGTGTCTTGTAGGCGTTTTTGCGTGTGACTGTGGTGCAACGCTTGAGAATCTCCTGAGCCTGTGGCCTGGGGGGAACTTTGGGGGTGCTTGGCAACTTAAACATGTTTGGGTCTGAGATGCTGGGTGTTAGCTTGGCCTTGGCTGCACTGCTGGGACTCAGGCGGTCTGTCACTATGGGTGGGGGAGTGCGACTCCGCCGGATGTCTGAGGAACTGATGCTTAGGGACTCGTTGCCTGAGGAGCTACTTTCATTACTGAAGCTTGACTCACTGCTCTCACTGCCTCTGCTCAGGCTCCTAGCTCTTCTGTCCTCGGCGGGCTGCATCTGGATGGTTGGGCTCACCCTTGTAGGACTGGACCGATTATCTGTGATCACCTCCATAGAATGGGACTTGGATTTGTCTCTGAGGTGCAAGCTATGGCCTGGAATTTGTAAGAGATTTCCCTGGGAATGGCTGAGCTCGTGGCTTGGTACCTGCAGCTCAGCCAGGTTTAGTGAAGAACTACGAGTCTCTCTCTGGGTGGTCAACATGCGAACTTGTGGGTTAATGTACGGCTGCAGGTACATGCAAGGAACATATCCTGTCTTGCGGTTATATCTGAAAGAAATGATGAAAGCTATGAAATACTTCATGCAAATAAGCCTCTAGTCAAAAACAATATCTAAATCGTCGTCATGTTTTGAACTTTTGCCTGTAATCTCAGACATTTACCTGACTAGCCACCATCCATTATCAGACTTCTGGAGCACTTCCACCACAGAGCCTATCTCCACAGACAGTTCGTCTCTGTTCATAGATTTGTAACTTCTGGCAACAACATACAGAACACCTAAAAAAGAAGAATCGAAAAACTTTAATAACTTCTATAACAAGTATTTAGGAACTTAAGGTAATGTAGGTAGTTATAAAGGGCGGCATGTAGTATAAAGGGCGGCTGTAGCAGGTAGTGTCGCGGTCACACAGCTCCAGGGTTGTGGGTTCGATTCCCGCTCCGGGTGACTGTCTGTGAGGAGTGTGGTGTGTTCTCCCTGTGTCTGCGTGGGTTTCCTCCGGGTGACAGTCTGTGAGGAGTGTGGTGTGTTCTCCCTGTGTCTGAGTGGGTTTCCTCCGGGTGACTGTCTGTGAAGAGTGTGGTGTGTTCTCCCTGTGTCTGTGTGGGTTTCCTCCAGGTGCTCCAGTTTCCTCCCACAATCCAAAAACACAGATTGGTAGGTGGATTGGCGACTCAAAGTGTCCGTAGGTGTGAGTGTGTGTGTGTTGCCCTGTGAGGGACTGGTGCCCCCTCCAGGGTGTATTCCCGCCTTGCGCACAATGATTCCAGGTAGGCTCTAGACCCACCGTGACCCTGAACTGGATAAGCGCTTACAGATAATGGATGGATGGATGGAGGTAGTTATAAAGAATAAAAAAACATAGCATGGTTCATCACTGATAGATATGTGCCCAGAGCTGAACATCAGGTACAAAGTGCTCAAGCCTTTTTCGAAATAGATGGCTACTCACTTTCACCATCTGTTTGATCTTCATCATCTTCATCACCCATTTCTGCCCTCTCTAGGTATGGAGCAGGAAACCAGGCAAGGCATTTGGCCTCATTCTCCACCAACCACCAACCTGAATCGACAAAATGACCAAACACAGATTACCTAATGCATCTATAAGTCAAACCCACAGAGATATTAGTGTGACCATATAACTACTTCAACTCTGCAAACTGTGTAAAGGAAGTGCACCTCACCTGCTTTGTCTTTAATGAGCACATCCAGAGTCTCATTCACTTCGACCTTGAAGGGCCGGTTTTTGGTATCTTTGGTGTCGTATGGAGCAATGCAGCGGTACGTCTCTGTCACAAACGGCTGTGTTACTCCAGAATCTGATGCCCTGCTAGGGCTTTTGCCCAGAGAGTCTTCAGTCGGCATAATCACAATGCTGTCAGAAACACACCACCAGTATTTAGTTTTCAACATTCTCTACGTCATATTATAGACAAGCTCAGAGATGATCAAAGCTTAATTATGTCGTATTACATTGTTTATAACTAACACCAGAGACATTATAGCCTAATTATAGTCTTAAAACACACCTTCTCTGTTTAATAAACCATTCCCTCGGTTTGACAATGTGTTTGCTAGGTATAGTAATTATTTCCCTCAATATAATAAATTATTTCCTCCATTTTATGGTGTTATTTTTTTACGGCTACGTTTAACTGTGGAAACAATTTATTATTTACATGGAATGCACAACTGAGATGATTAATAAATATAGGGAATACTGTTAAACTGAGGGGTTACATTTTAAATTATAGCGCAAACATTGTTAACATGACGAATATTTTCAAAACTGAAGGAAAGATTTGATTAAACTGAGAGCTATGAAAGCTAGCTACATTTTTTTTCTTTTGGGGCTCCTCCTGGTGTAATTAATTTTTAAAGCACTGTACTGAAATCAGTGTGGAGGTTGGAGGGAAGCTGGGTGGTTTCCTACCCTCCTCCAAATGTTACATAGTGCCGTTTCTGCAGTGCTAAACCCAGTGAAGCAGTGACAGAGACTCGGTTCTCCCAATTACAGGTCAGTGGAGCATCAAAATGAATTGGAAGCTGTACTTTTAAGGTAAAATATTACGTTGTGTTCTTTTAAGGCACTAAAATATTACACTAGTACGGGGCCTGAGATCAGGGACCCTGTACAAATCTAATGAACGTCTGGGAAGAGAACCACCAAGATTTTTCTATACCTAGCCGTTGTTGTGTCAAGACTTGTGCCTAATTTTACCTAAGAAACATTTCAAAAACGTTCCCATTTTGTTCAGTAGTGTAGTGGCTTTACTGAGAGTTTGTAGATACCTGTTTTGAATGGTCTCTGGTTTGAGGTCGTCGGAATTGGGTCGGAGAAAGGCGCAGAGCTCTGCGCTTTGAGCGACCCCAGGTTTGGAGAGGAGAGCGATGCAGTAATCCTCCAGAGACCTGAGCCTCACCAATGAGCGATTCACACTCCTGCCCAACATCACCTTGTCAGCTACAAACACACACACAGAGGAAGAGACCACAGCACGGTAAAGTTTCTGCTTTGTATTTCTATGTATTTTATTGCTGTTATTCCGGTGTTTGTTTCCTAGCAACTGAAGATGTCGTGTGTTACCTTTGAACTTAGGAACAACTCTTTCTGACTTTCTTAGAGGATTGTAGGGAAATTTCTTCTGGAGTTGTTTCTACAGAAATAAAGAGAGTCCATTAGAGTAATGACTAGGGTGCACTGCTTTATAATAAATGAAGGATATATACATTCATATGCTACAGTTTGTACACCCCTGAGCCATACATTCTCTACAGGAACACGCGTAAATATGGCAATATCTATTTATATGCAAATTTAATTTATTGTGAGCATTAAACATTCATTCATTATCTGTAAGTGCTTATCCAATTCAGGGTCACGGTGGGTCCAGAGCCTACCTGGAATCGTTGGGCGCAAGGTGGGAATACACCCTGGACACACATTCACTCACACACTCACACCTACGGACATTTTTGAGTCGCCAATCCACCTACCAAAGTGTGTTTTTGGACTGTGGGAGAACACACCACACTCCTCACAGACAGTCACCCGGAGGAAACCCACACAGACACAGAGAGAACAGACCACACTCCTCACAGACAGTCACCTGGAGGAAACCCACGCAGACACAAGGAGAACACACCACACTCCTCACAGACAGTCACCCGGAGGAAACCCACGCAGACACAGGGAGAACACACCACACTCCTCACAGACAGTCACCCGGAGGAAACCCACGCAGACACAGGGAGAACACACCACACTCCTCACAGACAGTCACCCGGAGCGGGAATCAAACCCACAACCTCCAGGCCCCTGGAGCTGTGTGACTGGAACACTACCTGCTGCGCAACTGTGCCACCCAGCATTAAACATAAAAATGGTAAATGTGCCACAGCATTTTCACAGGCTAAATTTTATTTAGGAAATTCGTTGAGAATGTTTTTTTAAAATACAGCAAATACACACAGTTGCAAAACGCACAAATGTATTTACTGTAATTATGTAATTGTCATTAAGGAAAACGACAAAACAGTTCTGCCAAATATTTTCACTGGTGTTTCCAATATGTTGAGCAAGTGAATAGAAACAGAAATTCTTGATTAAAATTTGTATGATTTTTTTTTTTAAGTTTTTAACTTCTGTGTATCAACTCACATGTAATTTCTTGAAGTCCTCGAAGTTTCTGTAGATGATGATCTCGTTTTGATCTGACCAAAGAACGGAGGTCATGTACAGCTAAAAGAATAATAACAAAACAAAATGCAATAACAGTTTATGAACAGCCTACTTTTTTTTTCCAAAATGCTGAATATTTTCACCCTTACAAATAAGCTGTCTTACTTTGCTTGTCTCCTTGTGCATCACTCCAATAAGCCTAACGTTCATGGGATATCTCTGTTCTTGTTCCATGGTGTAAAGGCAAAGTATGACGACTGGGTTTTATGTCTTTTAAATCTCGCTGAAACTAATATCTAACGGCACCAGCAGGTTCTACTGAGCTTCAGAGCGATGAGCTCTATATGAACGTCTGCTGCCTTGGGCGTGACAAGAGAAGCGTGAGCGCTCCACTGATTGGCCGACTATTTGTGAGGACCAGCCAATCCGAGCGCAGGCATTGAGATATTTTAGCATGAGTTTTCCCTTTTACGTCACCGACTTCCAACAGTGTGGAAGTTCTGTTACCTCACCATATATTATCTGGCGTTAGTGAAGGAGCACGTAGACCTTCCTTTAATTATTTCTTCCTTCATCTGAATTTTAAAACAGAATTACTTCTGGTGAACAGTGCTTGAGTAAATTAACTTAACTACAGTTCCCTTTAGTTCCTTTAACTGTATGCTATATACTATATATTTTTAAAAATATATATATACTTTGGATGTATATATACACAGCCGGTGTGTTCTGTGTGATATATAGGTGTGTGTGTGTGTGTGTGTGTGTGTGCTCATTTTCTTGACATTTACAGTATGAAGAAGATTATACTCCTTCTAAGAAAGTGAACCTAACTTAGACAAATGTATACGTTTATCTGTGTGTATCATGATGAATATTTTTTTAAATGTTTCCTGTATATTGATGAATCTTTGTATAAAAAATAAACAGTGCTTGTGTTTTACTGTAATCCTGATATCAGTTGAATTTCAGCTGTTACTGTAACACTGTGTGATTCAGGTGATGAGTTGGAGATAACTGATTGGCACCATAAAAACATTATGTGGTCTCACTAAAATCTTCCCCAAATCAAGACAATTACACTTTATAAGTCAAGCAGTAAGAAAGCAGTTATTTATATTGAGGCACTAAAATAACTGAGCTAATTCACTGCATCCTTTTCTGAGAGGATTGTTTATTTATTGGCTGCTGAAAGTCACCATACTCTTTTGTCATTTTCAGAATGTGAGCTTGCATTTATATTTGCAACAAAACAATTTAGCTAATTTAAATACTGTATTATGGGGTGGGACGGTGGTGCAGCAGGTAGTGTCGCAGTCACAAAGCTCCAGGGACCTGGAGGTTGTGGGTTCGATTCCTGCTCTGGGTGACTGTCTGTGAGGAGTGTGGTGTGTTCTCTCTGTGTCTGCGTGGGTTTCCTCCGGGTGACTGTCTGTGAGGAGTGTGGTGTGTTCTCTCTGTGTCTGCGTGGGTTTCCTCCGGGTACCTGTCTGTGAGGAGTGTGGTGTGTTCTCCCCGTGTCTGAGTGGGTTTCCTCCGGGTGACTGTCTGTGAGGAGTGTGGTGTGTTCTCTCTGTGTCTGCGTGGGTTTCCTCCGGGTACCTGTCTGTGAGGAGTGTGGTGTGTTCTCCCCGTGTCTGAGTGGGTTTCCTCCGGGTGACTGTCTGTGAGGAGTGTGGTGTGTTCTCTCTGTGTCTGCGTGGGTTTCCTCCGGGTGACTGTCTGTGAGGAGTGTGGTGTGTTCTCTCTGTGTCTGCGTGGGTTTCCTCCGGGTACCTGTCCGTGAGGAGTGTGGTGTGTTCTCCCCGTGTCTGAGTGGGTTTCCTCCGGGTGCTCCGGTTTCCTCCCACAGTCCAAAAACACACGTTGGTAGGTGAATTGGTGACTCAAAAAGTGTCCGTAGGTGTGAGTGAATGTGTGTGTGTGTGTTGCCCTTTGAAGGACTGGCGCCCCCTCAAGGGTGTGTTCCTGCCTTGCGCCCAATGATTCCATTTAGGCTCTGGACCCACCGCGACCGTGAAGTGGATAAGCGGTTAATGATAATGAATGAATGAAATACTGTGTTACTTTGACTGAACTGGGTTTTCGCTTTAGACAATTTCATAATTTTATATTTGCAGTACTCCTTAAGTTGTTTCTTCTACTGTTCTTTGCGTATATTTTTGGTAATTTTTTAAGACCTATTTGACAGATATGTTATTTTATGGTTACACATTTTGTGATATATTCTGACACATACAGTTAAGTGAATTCACATTATATATTAGAAATATTAAAGCACTTACTGTCCATTTTATCAGCTCCACTTACCATATAGGTGCTCTTCGTATCTCTACAATCACAAACTATAGTTCATCTGTTGCTCTGCATATTTTGTTAGAATGTACAAAAAGAAAGTGAAATAATTTTTTGACTGATAGTAGAACAGTAATTATTGCTTGAATGCCAGCTTATAGTCAGTAGCACATAATCAGTAGTTTACATTAAACTGTGCAGATGTCTCTGTAGATGGGGATTAACATATTTTTACTTAGTAAATAGATAAAATATACCATTTGCCAGGGCTATCTCTGTGTTATTCATTACAACAAAAAAAATGTTGGAATTTATAGCAGTGACCTGGATTTTACCGTCTAAACATTGTACGATAAAATAGGTGTGAACAATTGATACTGACTGACAATTAAATAGCCGTACATAAAAGAATTGTGTTTGATTGACTGCAATGTAATATTACTCATAGTTTACACATAATGGACTTTCCAGCGTTTAAACACACCTAGCAGTGCTGTTAAACATGAGCCTGGCGTTCTGGAAAAGGCATAAGGAAGTTGTGGGCAAGAATTCCTGTCAAGCCATAAAATTCATATAAATGCTCGCAGTGTGGAGTAACATATCTAGATCCAGCCTCTTTCTAAACGCCACAATAACGTCTTTGTTTGTGTCCAGTTTCTTCATCACATACTCATTGTCTCCTCATTGTTTTAATCTTCTTTTCTTACAGTTTTCAAGTTGGCGCTTTTCTTTTTTACAAACAAATGCATTTGTGACTTTCTTCGTCTGCTCTTACCATTTTGGACATATGTGCTTTTGTTTCATTCTTAAAAATATATACTTTATGTCCAAAGGTTTCTAGACACATGTTATGATCCTTTAAGTTTATATCCATTGGACACTCATGTGTTCACAACTTGTCCAATCTCCAAAGACAAGCATAAAAATGATATACAAAGGTCTGGAGCAGCTGTACATGAGATTAATGTCAAATTGTTCAATGGCAAGTGTTGGCTAGTAGCGTACATAGCGCTTCACTTTTTGGGTAACAACAATATGAGAACAGTATATATATATTGATAAGATATCCGCATAATGCCCATCTGTAGCTATGTTTGAGTTAAGAACTGAAGCTATTATTCAGGTACTGTGTTGTTGTCACTGAATCTTACCATTCTTATGGATGTTAAGCGTCAGAGGTCTTGTCCAAAGAAACAAATATTTTCCTCAGACGTGACTGACAATTAGTAGAGTTTTAGTTTTCTAGAGTTCATCTGTTCTGAGGCCTGGATGACATTGGTTTCTATTCAATGCTGTTCAACTGCGACTGAAATCCTGTCAGTACCTTTGTCTTTACAGATAGAGTGCCCTCATTCTTGTAACAGAAACATGTGTGTGAGTGTGTGTGTGGACTTCCACATTCCTCCACGTTTTGCTGTTGTTAGCGGTGCATTATCCGATTAGATACTGGTGCCCACAGCCTTCCACAGAACCTACTTCTTAAGCTACATCACGTATTAAAAAAGTACATCAATTGTACTTGTTTTTTTTTTTGCCCCACTGATGGGCAGCATGGTGGTGCAGCAGGTAGTGTCGCTGTCACACAGCTCCAGGGGCCTGGGTTTCTGGGTTTGAGCCCCACACCAGGTGACTGTCTGTAAGGATTTTGCTGTGTATTCTCTGTGTGGGTTTCCTCTGGGTGCTCCGCTTTCCTCCCATGGTCCAAAAAGGTGGATTGGTGACTCATAGGTGTGAATGCGTGAGTGTGTATTGCCCTGCGAAGGACTGGCAACCCCTCCATGGTGTGTCAACCAGTGATTCCATTCATTCATTATCTGTAACCCTTATCTAGTTCAGGGTCGCGGTGGGTCCAAAGCCTACCTGGAATCATTGGGCGCAAGGCGGGAATACACCCTGGAGGGGGTGCCAGTCCTTAATAGGGCAACACTCACACCTACGGACACTTTTGAGTCACCAATCCACCTACCAACGTGTGTTTTTGGACTGTGGGAGGAAACCGGAGCACCTGGAGGAAACCCACGCAGACACAGGGAGAACACACCACACTCCTCACAGTCACACATCAAACCCACAACCTCCAGGTCCCTGGAGCTGTGTGACTGCGACACAACCTGCTGCGCCACCGTGCCGCCCTGAATGAATGAATGATAGTACTAAATATGGTTATAATGAATAACCACATGCCAGTTTTCTAACCTCTTTTCATGCTTCAGGATAAAATAAAGAGGCTGTTTTTCTTACAGAGCCTTAGATTCTGATATGATTCAGATATCTATATCCTTAGATATCTGAAAAGGGGTGAAGCTAATCTCCTGTGGGCTAAATACGGAAATATATAAATGTGTCTGATGCTTGTGACATCACAAAAAATAATGAATATAAATAACGATATGTTACATGATGAATTTCACTTACCGAAAGACACTTTACAATTAAGTACAAATACAATGAATAAGAGTAATCAGAGAGATTAAAATCTTTCTGAGACAAGTTTTTAGCTGGGGTTTGAAAATTAAAAGAAAGAAAAGAGGGAGAATAAGAGCATATAGTATAAGGTAGGGCTGTCAATTTTAAATGAATGTAATTTACCTAAGTGAATCACTCAGTCACAGTTATGCTGTGAGGTATAGATTAGCCTCATGGTTCCTTTATCTCTTCCTCATAACAATAAACCCCTGTTGTCAGGTGTGTGGCTTTACGTGAAGACTAATTACTCACATAAGCACTGTAAGCGTTTCATGACTGAACACAGTGAAAGGTGACTTTATTAAGGAAATTAAGGAAACAGGAGGTTTGTACACAATATTGACTCATGAATATTTAGATGTGATAAGTGGCCTAAAAGTCGGTGAAGCAGGCTTGTGACCAGCAGGACATTGTGCGAGTGTGTGTGGGTGTGTGTGTGTTGTGTGATAAGTGCCTAAACTGAGTGAAGATCTTTTTAACGATAAGTTTTCATGTTGTAAAGGGAATTGCACTCATTTTCAAAATCTCTTTACAACTTAATAATCAGTAAGCAGTAATTCTGAGTGGAAATCATGTCCAATGATTAATTCTAGAGAAGCTTAAAAATGCAGGATTATTCACAGTAGTGGTTACAGGAACTATACTTTTAAATGTGTTGATGAAGCTGTATGTAAAGTAAAACATTCCAGTTTTCAAATAAAAATGAAAAAGAGGAAAAAAGGTTACAGTGTGTGTGTGTGTGTGTGTGTGTGTGTGTGTGTGTCCTGTAATCATCAAAAGCCCATTTTCCTATTCCCAGCACTGTACAAAACCTACAACTACTTTTTCCACATCGGTCACTCTGCATGTCTACATATAATTCATGAAAACTTTGAAAACTGAAAAAAATAAATAAAATAAATAAATTAAAAATAAATAAATAATAATAATAATAATAATAATAAACTGGGTTGGCTCCCTGAACCAAACCAGAAAATGAATGAATACATAAATGAAGAATTATTTTTAAACAGACAAGTAAATGTAACAGCACTGCCATCTACTGGTTAAAATAAATTCTTGAAATGAATTACTTACAGATACAGCTTGCTAACTGATTAGCTCAGTTCAAATAGCTCAGGGGTCGGCAACCCGCGGCTCTTTGATCCCTGTGGAAAATAATTAATGATTATTTAATTAAAATGCATATTATTTTGGTTCGTTCATTTTTAAAATGTAATTATATGAAGATTATGGCGATCTTGTAACATCTAAAATATTTTAAAATTTAATATTTAAAATATTTTTGTCGCTCGTAATACACGTCACAACTTCCAATGTGCGACACCCGTCATTGTGCGGTTTCTTGAATGTTTTGACCGCTGACTGCACGCAGAGAGAGGACAGTATTGTTTGCTGCCAGTGGATAATGTAAGTTCAACGTTTTTTTTCATTACTACAAGGACTCAAATAGACATTGAGTATTTTACTTAACCGTCAACACAACGTCTTTTTTAAAAGTTAAAATGTTTTGTTGCATGCAGAAATGTTATTTCATTTTCTCTGCAGTCGTTCTTTGATTTCATAAATGTAACACAGTGTAGTTTGTTTATACACAGCACAAAGGCAAAAAAACCCCTGTTATGCGCAGTGTTATTTCATTTAGACTTTACTGTGTGGAGGGGGTCCAAATGGCTCTTTGAGAGGTAAATAGCTTATATTCAGTTAATGCTATAACACAGTATACAGTGCATCAGAGAGATAGTGCCATTTAAACTACCACTGCATCACTGTTTAGTAGTTAAAAGGCAATTCCACTATTCTTCAGAATGTCTGTATAATTATAACAAGTGATGTGTTTGAAGTCAGAATTCATCAGAGGTGGTGATGCTAGAACGTTTCTAGAAGTTCCAGTGCTTCTATTTCTAATAATATAAATAATAAATGGTTACTAATTTGACTGTTTTCCTGTATTTTGATTCAATTAGACACCATTTAGGACAAAGTTTTTTTTTTCATTTATTCATCTGTAACCGCCCCTCCGCCGAGAACACACCAAACTCCTCACAGTCACCCAGAGTGGGACTTGAACCTACAACCTCCAGGTCCCTGCAAATGTGTGACTGCGACACTACCTGCTGCACCTCTGTGCTGCCCTAGAACAAAAATGTAGCAGCAGGTAGGTGTCGCAGTCACACAGTTGCAGGGACCTGGAGGTTGTGGGTTCGATTCCCGCTCTGAGTGACTGTCTGTGAGGAGTGTGGTGTGTTCTCCCTGTGTCTGCGTGGGTTTCCTCCGGGTGACTGTGAGGAGTGTTGTAGAAAACAATTTTATTACTTTGTGTTAGTGGACAAATATTCTTAAATGTTTAGTTAAAATTAGAAATTATAATTACATATACATTGTATGAGAACTTGTATTTTATATGCACTCATATGAATAACTAACCAGCATTTACACATATAGTAAACATTTTAGATTCTGCACACTAACTGGCATGATATACACACCTTTCTAAATTCTTAAACACTTAACATTGAACAGAGGTGCACTTAGGCTTTTACCAAGCTTACATAAATTACAAGTGTTAGCCAGGGGGGGCTGAACTTTAGGGCCATTTTGACCCTGAAGTCCATTAGCCAAGATCACTAAATCTTTTCTAGGAAAAAGCCATGGGAAAGGAAAGGTACTTGTCACCCTGGCTAATAATGAATGCTTTTGGGGTCACAGGTGCATGTGAAACTCGCACGCGAAAAACCTGAGTACTAACATGTCTTATTATGCATATTAATATATGTTAATCAGCCAGAAACGCCTCACCACCAGGCTATACGTCATATGGGGTATAACTGTGGAGTCAGACCGGGTGGAGCTCAGAACTTTGCGTGGAAGGGCATTAGGCTGTTTTTTCATGTATTAAGTTCTCCTGGATCCAGTATTGTTAAATAAATACTTTGATTTGCTTTGAACTTAACTCGACTGGTTTTTGCAAAGCTCCCGGAACGAGCACGTTTCCCCGAAGAGGGAGGGTGTATTTTGGACCTTTTGGATATTTTTAAATTTTAATTATTTTAAGAACGATCCAAAATAACATTTTAATCTTCAGGAGTGTGGTGTGTTCTCCCTGTGTCAGCATGGGTTTCCTCCGGGTGACTGTGAGGAGTGTGGTGTGTTCTCCCTGTGTCAGCATGGGTTTCCTCCGGGTGACTGTCTGTGAGGACTGTAGTGTGTTCTCCCTGTGTCTGTGTGGGTTTCCTGCGGGTGACTGTCTGTGAGGAGTGTGGTGTGTTCTCCCTGTGTCCGCGTGGCTTTCCTCCGGGTGACTGTCGGTGAGGAGTGTGGTGTGTTCTCCCTGTGTCTGCGTGGGTTTCCTCCGGTTTCCTCCCACAGTCCAAAAACACACGTTGGTAGGTGGATTGGCGACTCAAAAGTGTCCGTAGGTGTGTGTGAGTGTGTGTTGCCCTGTGAAGGACTGGCGCCCCCTCCAGGGTGTATTCCTGCCTTGCGCCCAATGATTCCAGGTAGGCTCTGGACCCACTGCGACCCTGAAGTGGATAAGGGCTACAGATAATGAATGAATGAAAATTTGACACCAGATATTTTTTAAAAAAATTAACACTACCAAACATTTTTTAAACATAAATAAAAGGCTTCTTACTGGTATAAACATTGCATATAAAATCTCAGTTTAGGTTTACCAGTGGGTTAAACTTTTATATAACATGAATATAGCATGAACTGGTAGGGTAGAAATCACAATTTCCGGTGACTATCACTTTAAAGAAATACCAGTATACGTTAGTATATACGCTGGTGCCCCCTCCAGGGTGTGTTCCTGCCTCGTGCCCAGTGATCCCGAGTAGGCTGTGACTCAAACTGGATAAGCACTTACAACGAATGAATAAGAGTCAAACTCCCTTTAAATAAAAATTCCTGTAATAGAAGAACTTGTTTGCCACTGCCATTACCATAAAAGCCATGCACTTTGCAAGATGAAGACCTGCAGCAATGACTATAAAATGAGAAGAAAATCAGGAAACATATTGGAGAAAAGTTTTTGTTTTTTTTATTGCAATGTAAATGAAACAAAGCTCATCCATTTAACTTCAGTTAAACTTGTAACTTTGTCCATAACAACAAAACCCCATGACCTAAACCTTTCTCCATGCGAACGTCCCGGGTGGTGGATGAAAACCACAGAAGACTGTCATGAGCTTATGTTACTTCAAGGAGGAGTCCTTATATAGACTATAATCTCTTTTTATAATTTTGTTTCAATTAGAACATCATTTACTTTAAGGAACCAAGTCATCAAAAACAACTTTATGTACACCACTCTTGGGTCAATATTACACGGTGCATACACATTTCATACATCTTTTCTTAAAGCAATCTATACTAGAAACCTTTGTAGAAAGCCTCTCGTCATGTGCAGTACTTTCAGTACGAGGACTGCCTCAGGGCAATGAGGGACCAAGGTGCCCCAAGATCATCACTTTTACTCATTGATGCTTCAACTTTTTCTGGGCTGGGTACTGAAATTCAATAACGATATCCACCAAATTCTGCTAGCCAATAAGCACGTCTGTTCTGAAAGCTAGGCTGCTCATTAGCTTATCTATAAAATTCTTCATATATTATTAAACTTGTTTAGTCTGCAATCCCTGCAGTCAGTAAGTAAAGATTTTTGTTGCTTTCCACACATCTGAAGGCAGCTAAAAAAATAAATCTTCAAACAGAGTGAGAGGGACAAGATTAATCGGAAATTAGGCATTTAGGGCCCAGTTTTGATCTGATCTTAGACCAGGCCTTCCTTCTCGATCCACTGCAGGAGACCTCCCCTTCTACAAAGTTCCATTTCAACCATCTCAGGGTAGGACTAGATCAGATGTGTTAGAATAAAGCTAGAACTAAACTCTGTAGATCTGTATTTTAGTCTAAGACTAGGTTTAATCCTTCACAGGCCTCCTTAAATATTTAAGTAAACCCAAACTGCTGGTATGAGAGACATCGCCGCATCTTACTGTGATGCACCATTTCACAATGTGGAAATCAGTGTTAAACACATTTGACTCCTTCACCACTTGCCCCTCCATCTTATTCCACAACGTAATATAACCTGAAACCAAAAAGGCCAAAACCAGACAGAAGCACTTTTGAATTATGGGTTTATATATTAAGCATCACCTGATGTGCTGCTAAAAGCCTGGAGGATGTTTTGGCTACTGAGGCTTCACATATTTCATTCCATCTACCAGCCGCAATCATTACATACCCGCAAAGCTTGCATAAATTTCTCATCCGAAACACTTTTCCTGTCTATACAGAATCAGTCCAACACTTACTTAAAAAAAAAAGGTACTATATACAAACATTTGACTTTTAAGGCAAATGGTTTGACTAAAGCTTCGGAGTATTGATCTCTGTGGGTACGCTTTTTCCTCTGCAACAGGTACATCAGTTCAAATCATTACACACACATTTGTTCATCACATTAAAAAAATAAAATAAAATAATAACTCTTTCCAAAAGTGTCAAATGGGTTTCTGTAAGGCCTTTAGCCTTTTAAAATTTCTTTTTGTGCGTTACTTGGGTTCAAATACGTGAACAGTTCAGCTCACACAGTAATATTACATGTCTATCCAACAAATTAATTCTATATTATAGACACGGATCACTGCCAGGTTAATCCCTGTCCTCCGCTCAAGATGGACATTTAAAAAGACACTTTGCTCTGCTTTGTTTGCTTCCAAGTCCTTTTCAGCTTTACCTCCAAACGTCCAAAACTGATACGCCAACGAATGTCCGAAAGCATACCAACCAATACTCTCATGGCTGTGTACAGTTGTGAAAAATACTATTGGTGAGAACAATTTCAAACAAAGTGAGGGTCTGAGATGCACTGAATGCTTACAAGCTGAGATTTTCTTTAACATTGCATAGCAAAACTGAGCATGAAAGTATTGTCAAAAAGCTTTCTAAAGAGAAAGGAGTGGTGGTGGTGGTGGGGGGGTGGGGCAAAAAAACAAAACCCACAACAACCTGAAGCAGCTTATAACTTTACCACTGTGGGATATAAAATACGTCTTTCCAAGACATCTGATTCAATTTCATAACAAAATATATATTATATATATTTTTAGATATATATATATTTGCAATCACACTAACAAGCAGAAAGGGACCCCACTGGTTTGTTTGGGATTTAAATACAAGCAGTGATTTTAAAACTACATCAGTAGGGGTGCTGAAAGGCTCTCCATTCTAATCTGTTGTGAGACTTTTCTCATATAACTATCATCCTTAAACTCCAGGAACACTGACATCATAAACCTTGTCACTTAAGGGCGGTTTTTATAGACTTTTTGCATTTGCTGCACTGCAGCTCTTACTGCCGTATTCCACATTAAACTCCATTTATCAATTTCAGTTAGGTCCCACTTCCTTTATATTGACTTTTTTTAAAATAAAAAAAACCCAAAAGTTATCCATAAGTTAAAACAAATTGTAATCGCCTGCATGTGCTGACCTGATTTTGCCAAGCCCAATTTTTCATTGACCATGTCAAGAAATCAAAAATACTTCAAGAATTTGCTTCTCCATCAAGAAGAAAAAGAAAAAAAATGGTAGCTTTAATCCCAAAACACAGGCTAAAAGGTAAAAAGGACATCTAAGATGGCTTTAAAAACCAGGAAACAAAAATGAAAGAAATGAGGGGGAGACAAACAAAAACAACACTGTTGCAAATCCCAAAATCCAACACACTGATCCACTTGTTGCCTGTGAAGACTTGCTCATTTGAATGAGTTCTCTATTGATTCATCCATCCATCCATTTGTCCATCTTTGTCATCCTCATAGTAAGGAGAGAAAATGGCTGAGTCCTTGGCATATTTAGACAGCTCTTCATTCCCTTAACACCAAAATACTTTTCCCTGTCTGCCATAGTTTCACCCTCTTTCAGCCGTGAGAGGGCTCTAGCGTCACCGGAACTCATATATGGGTGCACTGTGTTCGGGGACATGGGTGAGGTTGAGGGACTGATACCTGAAAAAGCAAAATAAATATAAGACAGTTGTAATCTGCGTGATCAGTTTGAGGAGCAATAAAATTAGAATAAAGGGATATTTCATAAGTAATATAATATATATATATATAAATAAACATATCGGGAACAGTCATTCTAATGTAACTGTCTACAAGGTACATAAAATATCTGTTAATAATTAGTCAAGTTATTAGGTCAGTACCATTCAGAGCTCCTGTGGTAGTAGAAACCCTCAATGGTCGCAGTGGACTTCTGGAAGCAGATGTAGTAGAAGCCAGCAAAGGAAGCACCACTGATGTCTTTGATTGTGTGGTCTGGGACCAGGAACTGCTCCTGCACACAGTGAAAAGTGGGGGGGTTTAGAAAAACACTTCACCTTTTGGTTTTATTTAATACCCAGTTCAACAGTCAGTCATTCTATTTCACACTATGCTACAAACTAATATAAAACTGTACTATACCTTCCATCGCATGAAGACAAAGTCGCTGTTCTTCAATTCTTCATAATCAAAATCATCAGAATTAAAGCTTTTTGCATACTGATAAAATGCCTGAAACTTCCCCTGAGAAGTTAAAGGAAAACCAATATGAATGTTTAGAGCCATAAAAAAAGCAAACATTTAAATCACTGGGTAACAATTCATTCATTATCTATAACCACTAATCCAGTTCAGGGTCGCGGTGGGTCCAGAGCCTACCTGGAATCATTGGGCGCAAAGCAGGAATACTCCCTGGAGGGGGCGCCAGTCCTTCACAGAACAATACACATTCACATTTTTGAGTCGCCAATCCACCTACCAACGGGTGTTTTTGGACTGTGGGGGGGGAACCGGAGCACCCGGAGGAAACCCACGCAGACACAGGAAGAACACACCACACTCCTCACAGACAGTCACCCGGAGGAAACCCACACAGACACGGGAAGAACACACCACACTCCTCACAGACAGTCACCCGGAGGAAACCCACACAGACACGGGAAGAACACACCACACTCCTCACAGACAGTCACCCGGAGGAAACCCACAGAGACACGGGAAGAACACACCACACTCCTCACAGACAGTCACCCGGAGCGGGAATCAAACCAACAACCTCCAGGTCCCTGGAGCTGTGCGACTGCGACACTATTACTGTGACATTTATTAATTACTCATCAATTTCTACAATTCTAGAATTAAAACCTTTAAAAAGAAAGAATACTGATGATTGCAATTGTGTTTCTGAATAAACTTGTATGATTACAGCCAGAAATAGATATGTTTTATTAGAATAATCATCATCATCATCATCTCTTCTTAACGCATTTCTGGGTGGTGGTGGCAACAGATCAAACAAAGCAGCCCAGGCATTTCTGTCCCTTGCAAATTCCACCAGCTCCTCCTCCAATCCCTCTTCTATATTACCCAGAGAACCACTTAAAGTAGGTTCTCACGCCCTACCTGAATGGAACATGCCATTTTTTTCAAGAAGGTAACCATGGCCTCGGACATAGATGTGCATATCCGCATCTCTGTTATATATTATTAAGTTCTAAAAATGGTGTAGAAAATAATAGAACTTTAAAGACCAAGGCCCCAGTAAACCTCAAGCTTTTTTTTTTTTTTTAAATAATTGTTAACATGTCTGTGTGGTGCTTTTTCAGTCTGCTAGGAGACACTCTACAAAAATGAATGCCATGACAGAGAATTTCTGCTTTGAAACTGCAGTATTCCAAATACAGTCATTCATCATACATCATTAACATCTGCTTTAAAACGAACACAATTGTAAAACACATATTGGATTGTAAGATGATTTAATTACCCAGTGTTTACGATCAACATCCTCATCCGCGTCCCATTTCCTAGTTAGAAAGGGTCGTTTCTGACTGATGATCTCCCCAGCAAAGAATGTAGTGAGGGTGGGATACTCCTAGAAGCAAATAACACAGAGCTTAGGCAAAAACATAGATTAATTTACATACAGCGCATTTTATCAAGTGATCTCAGAAGACGTAGAAAATAAATGTACTAACAGACAATGAGAGTCATACAGTGATTACATATACATACACGCATCCATATATATCACTACTGTCTGAACCCTGTAAACAGTAGATTAACTGTTACTATCAATTTATCTACGGCTCTAGTGCTTTGCTGTTTAAAACTGATCCAATAACACAGCCTTGGTTCCCATCAACCCAGTCCAGTTTGCTGGAAAGCTCCAAGGTTATAAAAACTTCTCAAAGAGTTTGGTTGAAAATGGTACAATAATATACTTGAGGTCCTTTAACATGAGATTATTGCACTAATGTACTGACATTCAGGACTCTACATTCAGTGTCAATATCTCATGTTACCGCACATATCTCAAGTGTTTTATTGCTTAACTATATAGAGAATACATCAATAATTTCAAATTCAAAGTCTGAACAATTAAGAAAAAACCCTGCAACTCTACATTTAAAAGCTAGAACTTAATGTGTGCAACTTTCAAGTGCTAGAATTAATGCATGTGCCTTATGGTGCTTTTCCACTGCATGGAACCTACATGATTTTACCCGACTCGTCACGACTCATTTGCTTTTCCACTGGCCAAATCTGGTACCTGGTCCCGGGTAGGTTTTATGCTTATGACCACTGGCCAATAGCCCTCACGCCAATAGCCACAAAATGCTTTGAAAGACTGGTCGTGACCCACATCAAAGCCACCATCAACGTCACTGTGGATACACACCAGTATGCATACAGGAAGAACCGATCTGTGGTCCACACTGCTCTCACCCACCAGGAGCAGAAGAACTCCTATGTCTGTATGCTCTTTGTGGACTTCACTTCTGCTTTTAACACCATGGTACCCCAGACCCTGACAAATAAACCCCAGTCTATGAGGATCCACAACCACTGTCCTCAGCACTGGCTCCCCTCAGGGCTGTGTTGAGCCCCCTCCTGTTCACACTGCTCACCTATCCATCCAGGCTGTCATATTGTAAAATTTGCGGATGACACGGCAGTGACTGGATGCATCACAAACAGTGACGAGACCGGCTACAGGCAGAAGGTGGAACACCTGAAGGGCTGGTGCAGAAAGAACAACCTCACCTCTGCATCAACGTAAACAAGACAAAGGAGATGGTTGTGGACTTCAGAAAGGGCAGACACGCCCACCTCCCCCTACACATTGGAGGATCTGCTGTGGAAGTGGTCTCCAGCTAAAGGTACTTGGGTGTGCAACTGAGCAACAACCTCACCTGGAGCAACAACACTTCCAGTCTGGTCAGGAAGGCACATCAACGACTTCCTCAGGCAGCTGAGGCGAGCTGGACTCGGGAGCTCAGTCCTCGCCTCCTTCTACACGTGTGGTGGAGAGCGCCCTGTGCTCCAGCATCAACGTGTGGCACGGAAGCTGCTCTGCTGCAGAAGGCAGCACAGAGGTCTGTTGAGTCAGAGTCAGCCTCCCCACCACTACTGACATCTACACCTCCAGATGCAGAAAGAGGGCCCCCTGCATCATGAAGGACCCCACCCACCCAGCACACTCACTTTTTGTCCCGCTCCCCTCTGGTAGGAGGCTGCGGACCATAAAGTGTAGAACGAACAGATTGAGAAGCAGCTTCATTCCAGAAGCTGTAAGACTTGTAAACTCCACCACCTAGCACAACACTAATGCACTGCAACGACACTTTGAGGACCGTCACTTTACTCACTCGACACTATCTACACTTAGCCGTAGCAAAGTGTCCTATTCATTCATTCTTACATTCTGTATTCCATATTTATATTGTTGACCTTCCATATTCCATTCCATATTTATTTTGTACATATCAATATTCGTTTCTTTTATATAAAAATAATTACATTTTTTTTTAGTATTATAGCTCTTTAGATGAAACTGGATCCTGAGATCACAATTTCGTTCCACCCCATGTACCACATTTGATGCGAATGACAAAGTTTTCTTGAATCCTTCAGTCCCAGCTCACTCTGGGTTCCAGCCAATGCAGAGTAGGTACTAAATGTTGATGTGTAAACCCTGCAGAGCACCGATTGGCCAGAGCCATGTCAATCACCAGGAAATACAGAGCTCATTCAAATCCAGCACAAACTCATTCATTCATTCATTATCTGTAAGCGCTTATCCAATTCAGGGTCGCGGGGGTCCAGAGCCTACCTGGAATCATTGGGCGCAAGGCGGGAATACACCCTGGAGGGGGCGCCAGTCCTTCACAGGGCAACACACACATATTCATTCACACCTACGGACACTTTTGAGTCGCCAATCCACCTACCAACGTGTGTTTTTGGACTGTGGGAGGAAGCCGGAGCACCCGGAGGAAACCCACGGGGAGAACACACCAACTCCTCACAGAAAGTCACCCGGAGCGGGAATTGAACCCACAACCTCCAGGCCCCTGGAGGTGTGTGACTGCGACACTACCTGCTGCGCCACCGTGCCGCCCCAGCACAAACTCGCCACTTGCAAAATGTTTTAAGTTATAGCAGCCTTCACATTTATTTTATCGGACTCACAACTGCAGCTTGTAACTTTACCTCGAGGTGTTTTGAAGAGGTTTATGTGTTCTTTGGGTTGACAAATTTCCTGTCAAAGCCAAATGTGCAACAAGTAAAACTGATCTGTGAGAACAGGGGCGGGAAGCCATATTCAGTCCAAAAAACAATAACACCACGAGAATACACGATGAGTAAACAGTGCCTAACTTTACTGCCACCATTGTTGAGGTTTTCCTGTGTGGGAGGAAACCCACACAGACACAGAGAGAACACACCACACTCCTCACAGACAGTCATCCGGAGGAAACCCACGCAGACACAGGGAGAACACACTACACTCCTCACAGACAGTCACCCGGAGGAAACCCACGCAGACACAGGGAGAACACACTACACTCCTCACAGACAGTCACCCGGAGGAAACCCACGCAGACACAGGGAGAACACACTACACTCCTCACAGACAGTCACCCGGAGGAAACCCACGCAGACACGGGGAGAACACCCCACACTCCTCACAGACAGTCACCCGGAGTGGGAATCAAACCCACAACCTCCAGG
Organism: Hoplias malabaricus; assembly: GCF_029633855.1. Classification (NCBI taxonomy): domain Eukaryota; kingdom Metazoa; phylum Chordata; class Actinopteri; order Characiformes; family Erythrinidae; genus Hoplias; species Hoplias malabaricus. The sequence continues at coordinate 32,096,983 of NC_089812.1, read as the reverse complement.
TCCCTGGAGCTGTGTGACTGCTACATTAACCTGTTAACAATTAACGCAAATTAGACCGAATGTAAATAACAGATATATTTCACAGATAAAATTGTATTTCCTTAATCCATCTTTTCTAGTATATATTTTTCAAAGTGCACCACAGCTGTTTTATCGCAATTGCTCTGTATAATTTAATGACACCTAGTTTGTGTAATCAACTTTAAATCATCAATTCTTTAGGAAAACTTACCTGAATAAATCTATGCTTTTTGCCTATGTAATTATCTCAGCCATGTAGCTATCTGTTGAAGCATGTATTTATTTTGTTAATAATTTATTTCATAACCATATTTATTAAACTTGCTTAAATCTCCACATTTTCTCCCCCTGTACCTGGATAATGCCTGTCTGCAGCACCGAAGGACGCTGCCAGAGACGTCTGTCGCCCTAACAGCAGCGCCTGACACTGTGCACTCTTTTATGTCTGCCTCATCATAAATACCTCACACTGTGTGTTGTGGTTTAACCCGAGGTGTTTCACAAGGTTTTTTGTGTTGCCACATCACAAACCGCGTCTTGGCTGTTGGTGGAGCTGATACAGCTCCACACGTGACTCTGGTTACGCTCTGCCATTGTGTCTGTTTACAGACTGAGTGACTGACTGACTGATTAGCGTGCTGCTACACTTATGCATTAGGTGCCTACCCAGGTGGAAGAAAAAGTAGTTCCCACCAACTGCTTATCATTAGACAAGATCTCAATAGTTTAATTACTTTCCACTGTGTTCCTGTTAATGATATACATTACCGGAAATAACTGAAGCATCAAAAGTATCGATATTTTGATTTGAGAATCAATTTCAGAGCATAAGGTTCTGGTGTTTGAGGCATTGATATTTCAGTATCGATCCGCACAGCACTAGTGCTGAGCCAAGACGTGTCGAGTCGTGTAAAGCTGGGCCCATGTGGTGGGAAAGCACCTGGTTTTCAGTTCCAACTCTGGCCTGTTCAGCAAGTTGATCAGCATCCTTCTGAAGGCTGACATACATCTCCATCAATACCTACTTTTTCTTCTTTAGTTCTTTCAGCATTTGAACAGTTTTTTCTATTTTTGGCTTAAATGTGATTTTAATGCTGTTTTAATTTATGACATAAAAGTGGTTTGTTTTTAAACAACCAGACATTTAATTACTCTTCAGTTTAATATTCGCAAAAGTTTTATCATTTTTATTTCTTTACTCATTTGCTTTTTGACAGTAAAACCATGAGCGCGAAGCTTTGCTACAGCGGACACGCATTTCAGGGTAGTTTCTTCAGGTGCAGTGACTATGACTTTAGAAGTGGAGGATGAGAAGAAAGAGGCTTTGATGATTTCTCTTGTATTTCACAAGGTGTAACTCTCTTTTCTGCCACCGGGTGTCGATATTGTTCACCTCAGACACGAGATCACAACAGAACAGCACCTCATCAACCGTCAAAAGCATGGCACATTAATTAATCCCTACATTTTACTTTCTTTAAAATTATCTATATTTTTAACGCATTTTTAATCTACTTTAAATGCTGTTTAATGACATTTAAGGCTTAATTTTCAAAATATCCTTTTACCAATTTTTAATGCTTGTTAATATCCTGCAGAAAGACTGAAATACATTTTTGCTAAAATGTCATTGCTGTTTAAAGGGGGGTTTAAATTGTAGATATTATCACGATGGCAGCTATATAAAATGGTCTTAAAATTACAATAATATTGTTTGCAATTATTTCAGGGACAATATATTGATCATAAAAATGGCTATTGCGACAGGCCTACATGTCATGTCATATTATATATCATATGCTAGTGTGAATACAAAGTATTTTGTGTTCATGTTAATCTTATTATATTTTTATGTACAATATTTATCAGAACACATACAAGTGTACAGATCCACAGGAAAGATTTACATAATATTTCATCACCACTTATTCCCCACTAGCTGTAAATAAACACATGTTAAAGGGGTCTATCAGGAAACTGTATAAATCATATTTACGTCTGTCTTTATATTGTTGTTAGCTGATGCTAATAAGCTAATTAGCCCTTTGGCTAATCAAACTGAGCTCACAAATCACTCCACTGTGCTCACCTTTGCCACTGACAGTGCATGTTCTGATAAAAACCGCCTTTACCCACAACAGAATATTACAAATCATTTAATGTTTGTGTGTCGCTCGTAGCATGGTCTGTTATGGAGGGATCTAATAGGAGGTTTAATAGCCAGGGCATGTACACACTTGGGATTTATTTATGAAGTCAAAAGCTGCATATTTGTTACGTGCTTTCCTGGTCATTCATATTAAATGCATACAAGTGAAACCATCTAATGTTCTATCGAAGATTTGTTTCCATTTAAATGTGCAGGGCATTTATCAAGTACCAGTGAAATAGTAGTCACTGCCACAGCAGGGCTCATCTTTGACTCTAAAGTTAATTTAAATCAAATATATTATGGGTTTTGATTAACAGTTGTTGCCAAGCAAAACAGGAGCAGCAAAATAAACTAAGCTGGTGAAAGAAAACGCATAGCAATCACAATGTGCCTTGTCACTGTATTTCAAAACCAACAATGTGGACGACAACAGACAGAGACCTGGACCAAAACAAAGTGAATTGTACTGTTTACAAAACTGAGAGAAAAACCATTTACGATTGTAAAGCAGTTTGCTGAACACTTGGGCTAGTGTTTTTTTAATGTATTCCTACTTCAACACAATGCTTTTAACAACATGCCAACCTTGTGCCGTAGCTGTACTGCTGAATCAGGAATGAGAACAGTAAAGTGTAGTGCAGCAATGAAAACCACAGACTTAGGGGACTCTTTTGCATAAAGTGTGCTCCTGTCAAAATCAGAAACTTTCCCAGACAGGGATTAGGCCTAGGGTAGGGCTGCACATTCCAATAAATGAGGAATATCCTTTCAAAATGCTGCATAGCACAGGACTAGTTTTAATCCCTGTATCTATGTAAACCATAAGCAGTATTTTCCAAAAGATACACCTGTCTGAAGAAGATCTTATATCTTCATTTATGTATTCAAAATAATCTGTAAATACCCCTTATTTGTCCCTGCATGAACGGTTAATGATGAATGGGTCAATCTAAAAAATGCTCGAAAATTAATCAAAATAAAATTTTACTTTAATTTCCATTAAGAATGTTTTGTCTCTTCCTGACAACATACTAGTTTGGAGAAACAAAATCTGTACATGGCTAAAGTGAAGGTTCAAGTCAAGGTATTTACCAAAGAAAAAAATAAAAGTCAACATGTGTATACCTTTGTTAATTTATCAAAAATATTTAAGGGAACATATTTATAAAAAGAAAAAACCTTCAGTGCATTAGCACATTTATTTGAGGATCTGCAGCTCCCACCCACCCACAAACTAAAATAAAAACAATCCGATCGGTTGTTTGTGATCTACCCAAGTCTGTAAACTGTCCTGAACCCTCATCTTAGTCTCTCCAATCCCAGCACAAGACCCGCATTTACAAGGTTAAACCGAGCAAAATAGATAAGTACTGAGGAATAAATGTACTGACTAAATGCAGCAAAAATGAGAATGGATAATAACCAGCACTTCAATCCTGATCTCACTAGCATTTGAAGTAAATACTCATTTAGAGGAACAGAAGCGCAACCAGTCATTCTAAACAAGGCTGTGGTTTGGTCCTAGTGGTATTGTATCAAAATCATATCACAGATATTTTATAAGACCCCAGAGAACTGTGTAAAATTTGGATCTACGCCAATGCACTAAGTGGGCCAATATTGAAACTTTTAATTTAATATGTTCATGTTGTACCTTTGAATATTTGACAGTGACATACTCAATTACATCAGAGACAAAAATATTCAGTTACCGACTTAATTAATTAATTAGTTAGCTAATGGTTGGTTCCTGGACTGGATGAATTGGAGAACTCCCAAGGGGGTTCCAGAATGCATCTGCTACATATGCCATTTTTTATTATTACTCTGTTGTACTTCTGCTAATATTTTACCATAGGATATATGCTAATATTTTGTCATAAGAAAGTGGGCAGCACCTCACCTCGGTTAGACCTTTGATCTTGAGGTATCCACACAAATATGAGTCCTCCATAGTCACATGCTACAAGTAAAGGAGAGGAGAGAGAGTGAGTCTTCACTTCGTGAACATATAGGGCTTGGTACCACTTCACACTTATGTTATAAGCAGAAAATTTGGGCCAGAGAGATACCCACAGTGAGGCACACATCAGGCCGAAATGTACAAACTTCGAGAATGGCCTTCTGTTACATTAGGAACCTGTCCAGACACTTCAAAATGATAACTCTCCCTAGTGACACTCAATTACACACCATGAAACTAACAAAGAGACCAGTGTCCACAAATACCATCACGTAATTCAGCCTGTTTGAATTATTAGGTCAGGCTAACGAGCTAGCTATGGCAACTGACACTAGCTGCGTCTCAGTTGGCTTCAAGCTCCCTGCATTCTGCACTACGTGAGTTATTAAATATTGTCTTCCTCACACAAATACGTTCAGTTAACGTATGGTTATTCGTCTGGAACGGCATTAATATTTATAACAGACTGAATACAGTTTACATTAATACAACACAAGTGGTGTTACATGGGTCAAACTGTCCATTTCACCGTATTCAAACAAGCCCAGTTTTACTTGGACATTCTCATTAACTTTTTAACCCTGTCTACATTTGTGTGCGTCTGGTCATGAGGCCAGGAAAACTAACTGGTCTTACCAAATACTCCAGAGTATAAAACGGTCATACATGTAGATAACTCACTACGTAGGGGCCACAGTGCTGTTTTGGGACTCGGCCACTGTATTGCTGGAGTAAACTAGCATAGCTCAATGAACGCTCAAACGTCTGTTAGCAAACAAGTGACACACTAAAAAAAACTCAGTTGCGTTTGACGAGATGAGAAGCAGCAAAATGCGACGAATATAAACCAGAAAGTCCGACCCAAGTGACGGTTAACTAGCGAGTTGATTTTTGAAGTGGGTATTTTACCTGTAGAACTACTTCGACGTCGTAGGAGTTTCCCTTGCTCTTCTGGTGCCCGCGGAACTGCGAGCCGCTGTACAGGAGGGAGGTGGCAACGCCGGGCTGCTGCGTGTTGATCGGTGGCGGCGGCAGCAGAGAGGCCGAGGCTCCGCAGGCCGCGGGGGAGCAGCAGCGCTCCGTACGGACCGGCATGTTGTTAACGCTTCGGCGGGGTCAGCCCCGAGCGCTCAGCGCAGACCAAGCTCTAAACAGACAAACACACACGGACCGGGCTTAACACCAGAGCAGAGCCGGGCGCATGGACGCTGTCAATGGGTTGTGAGTGAGCTCCGCGTCTCCGCTGAGTTCAGTTCCTCTCACTACAGCCGAGCCAAGCTCCTCCACAGTCCACACCAGCGCCGCGTCACGACCTCCCAGCGCTCCTATTGGTCAAAGCCGCAACGGTTATGGGCGTTGGACGCCAGAGCATGACGGGATTTGTTGTCTACTGGAGAACTGCGTGGACTGATTCGTTTAAAAGATGAGTAACTCATACACAAACCTGTATGTCCACAGTTTGTAGATATCTACTTCTAATAATGTCCTTCACTTTTTTATATTTATTATTATTTTTTATAATTGTATTTATTTATTTATATATATTTTTTCAGGGTCGCGGTGGTTCCGGAGCCTACCCAGAATCACTGGGCGCAAGGTGGGAACACACTCTGGAGGGGGCGCCAGTCCATCACAAGGCAGCACACACTCACGCCTATGGACACTTTTTGAGTAGCCAATCCACCTACCAACGTGTGTTTTTGGACTGTGTGAGGAAACCCACAGGAACAAAGGGAGAACACACCAAACTCCTCACAGTCAACTGGTGTGGGGCTTGAGCCCACAACCCCAGGACCCTACAGCTGTGTGACATTGACACTACCTATTTGTGCCTCCATTCCGACCATAATTATATAATCTAAAATATTATTTAATATTAAATATTATGTCACTCAAACACCTCAGTGGAGTCAGAGGTGATATCGCAGTGGAAGTGCGGACCAGCAGCGGAGAAAACAGCAGCCTCATAGAATAAGATGACCACAAATTACTCTTGCATGTGTGAACCTTTGCTCGTCTGTGAAAACTTCGGCAATAGCTGCTAAGTCAAGCCACATGGAAGGCATTTAATGTACCCCCCCCATATTTCCATACACTCTTCATTGCACCAATTGGGTGTCTGAAATATCAGAGCAATATAGATTGGTCCTGTGGTGCATGCCTGACCACCTAATTTAACAGACTGTGTTCAGGAGTTGGGCAGCACAGACACAGCTCCAGGGGCCTGGAGGTTGTGGGTTCGATTCCCGCTTCGGGTGACGAGTGTGGTGTGTTCTCCCTGTGTCTGCGTGGGTTTCCTTTGGGTGCTCCAGTTTTCTCTCACAGTCCAAAAACACATGTTGGTAGGTGGATTGGTGACTCAAAAGTGTCCGTAGGTGTGAGTGTGTGTGTGTGTGTGTGTTGCCCTGTGAAGGACTGGCGCCCCCTCCAGGGTGTGTTCCCGCCTTGCGCCCAATGATTCCAGGTAGGCTCTGGACCCACCGCGACCCTGAACTGGATAAGTGCTTACAGATAATGAATGAATGAAAAAAATGTCCAGGAGTTCAGTAGCTTGCAGATTTGGTGCTGCTGCAGTGTGATTGTGTTGTGGTAGTTTTGTTAATAACAGAGCATTGGACAGCTGAGACATCATTGAGGATCAAACTCATGATATTCTCACAATAGGACCAATACTTAGACCACTAAACAAAGCACTTAATCAGTACATCATTAACTGAAATCAAGAGTGCTGATTATGTGATTGTGGGTACCCTACGGCCCCTTACTCCATATAAAGCACACTACACCAAAATAGTACTTTAACTTTCCAATGTGAAACCATACATATTCAGTCATGTGCTGCATATTTCACTGTATATGAGAATGTCTTTTCTTGGTTATAACAGATTATGTATTTTTGGATAGACCAAGAGTAACTGACTTTTAGTTGGATTTACTGGACCAGCACTGGATTTATTCTAATAATAACGGGATTAATACTATTTATTTCACGTGGGAAGCCCAGCCCAACAAATTATAAACATAGAGCTCATAGATCTGCAGACAGAGGTCTTAGAGCTGCAGCACCTATCTCTACCAGTAGGTGGCAGAATTGTCCACCAAGAAGAAGGCAAATAAAATCAAGTCTTGTCAGATTAAGACCTACGAAGTCTCGAATGTTTAATGACAGAAAAAGCACAAATACAATGTACGTGTATATGTTTTTGAGGGTTATTAAAAATATTATTTACATATAACATAAGCATAATTGTATAGTGTCTGAATAATAAAATGGCTGAGACTAGAAACAAGTCCATTCAGTCTCTTCTTTTACTGGTGATCGTGCAAAATCATCTCCTCCAGCTGGTCCTTCAAGAAGTCAATGTAGTTATGAATTTCTGAGATGCGCTGGCGATTCCGCTGGATTTCCTTGTCCTGTATCTGTTAACAGAAAATAGGCTTCAAAACTCTAATATCAATTCTGGAGAGCATGTCTTTGTTTCATGAGCATTAATAAGTTTGCTTTAGTAGAACTCACCCAACAACAAAGTGTGCTGAAATGTATCAATACACTATTATTACTGTACAAATTCTTAGGTAATAAATATTTTGGTTACTGCCATTCTGGGTCTGCTTCAAATATATTACACATTCAAAAGTTTAGTGATAGCTATTTTACATTTGTACAATCAGCTTGTATAATGCTAATTCCTGGCCAGGGAGGTGTATAGCTATCCTTGCTTTGGAAGCAGTGGAACTGAGTAATTTGAAGTGATGAATGTCTTGCTCGTACCTTGGGGATGAATTAAAGGGATGGATGTAAACCAGAACTAATGGTGCAACATCAGTACCTCATCTCACACCTATGTGGTTGATTGCAATCAAATCCTTACATATATGTTCCTACATCTATTGTAAAGCCTTCCCAGAACATTTATCCATGAACTTTGCTGCAGGTCATTTTATCTTACCGACTTTATCAGTGCACTCATCCAGCCATTCATTCGCGTCATGAGCTCATCCTCTCTGTTATCGATCTTCAGTAGGTGTGTGTCATGGGACGCGCTCACAGCATTGATCAATGTGTCCTTATCCACAAAAAGCTAGAGGGCAGCATAGAGCAGTGAGGCCAAAATTTACTCAGTGTAATTAAAAACTGGGACAATGTGTATATGTCCAGCCACTGTTTGGAATTATGCAAACATATCTGTGAGTTTTGGGATGCTTTCCATAAAAAGTATATCACTGACTAGCAACTCTAATTAATGCCTAAATAAATACTGTTTTTTTATTCATTTTCTAAGATTATTGGCTTATGACATGAAAATTATCATTAGTTTTTCATGCTCTTATTTTTCATCAGAATTATGTCAGCGTCACAACAGAAGGAATATATGTGAACAACAAAATGCACATAATGAATATGTATATTATTTTTCTTGTGCATAATATATGTATTGCCCCCTCCAGGGTGTATTCCCGCCTTGCGCCCAATGATTCCAGGTAGGCTCTGGACCCCCGCGACCCTAAAATTGGATAAGCGGTTACAGATAATGGATGGATGGATAATATATGTATTTGTGTTTTAATGTTGATAATATATATAGCAGGAGACATAAATATTTGTTCACTGGCATACTTGGCTAATTTAGTTGTATGTTTAATTTCTGTAAGCTATAGCTTTTTTTATTTTTATTACTTCTTTCTATTATAAGGACGTATTCTTATGATACAATTGAATAATACAATAAAACACATGAAATCTACTTTTCTACAATATAAAGAAATGAAATGATAATATTTATCACTGACCATGCGCACATCATCCGGTAAATCCTCCTCCAGCTCATTCTTCGCTACCCTGTCTAGTGCTGACACAGCAATCTCCAGCAGTTTCTCATGCTGGTGGTTCTCGAGATCTCGGCACTGGGCGAATGTGGGACACAGTTAAGAATGCTAACGTGCGATGGCAAAATTAGACAACGCAAGTTACTTGAGCATATTTTAAAACTTCACTGTTCTACAACCACTGTAACAGTATTATCTAACACTTAGTTTAATGATGTACAAAATATCAAATGTACAGAATATCACCAATTCTGTGAATACATGTCAAATTTCATTGTACAGTTGTACATTGATCATAAAGCACGTCATTTTCACATTCACTTTCACTTAATTAACTACAGTCAAAGACAATTTGAATACCACATAGAAATATACTATAATGTAGATTCTAGATTGACAGTCTGGCAAAGAGTGCTAAGGAATTTGCAAATTAAACTATGAAACTCTGGAACATGAGATATACATGTAAGTCTGACCAGAAAAAGGCTAGCAGACTGATTCAGATCATTGATTTATTTGATAAAAGGATATATCCCTTGTACATATTCTGTGAATCCTCCAACCATGCCTGAGATGTTCTGTTCAAAGTCTTTAATGATGACCTATAAAGATTTAATACATAAAAAACATAAATACATACACACATACAATTATCTACAACTATTCAATCACATACTTTGTATATATAAACCCTCAATGTTGCAGCAAATACAGAAAGAGGCCTGACATTATCTTGCTGAAATAACCATGGACTTCCCAATATAATACATCAATGTTGATGGCAGTATACATCTTGCTCCAATCCACATATATGCATTCATATCAAAGGTACCTTCACACATATAAAAGTCACCCATGACAGATGTAGGCTTTTGCACCTATTGTTGATAGATAACAATCTGGATGGTACCATCCTGTTTTCCTGTTTTTTTTGTTGGCACAAAGAAGTTAATGTACATGTTCCTGTTAACATGCTGAAAGACCATAGAACATACTTCCTCTGAATTACAGCCTATCTGAGAAGAGCTCAGGACCAGAACACTTGGCTGTGTTTGTGCCTAGAATGGATGTTTGGCTTTCTCCTTGCATAAACAAGATTTAGATTGCATGTCTTTATGAAGCTGCAGATTGTGTTAGGCAACAATATTTTTTCCAAAGTACTCCCCAGCCCATGTGGCTTTATTTATCACAGTCCGTGAGGGTTTCTCTTGCAGTGCCATCTGAGGATTCAAAGTCTCCCCTCATTAAATAACAGTTTCTGGCCTTGCCCAACGTTTCTCAGGATTTCCAAAACATACAATTTGTATACAAACATTTCCCTTTGCATAGAATTATGTATGGTAGATGGTGAAAGACCAAAATTCTTTTTCAATTTGCAATGACAAATGTTCTAATGAGCTATTTGACAATTCTCACATGAACTCTGGCACAAAGTGTTTGGCCACAACCCCTCTTTGTTCGCAATAAGCGAGCCTATGTTGTATGCTCCTTGTATACCTTTTATTTTAGCATGTTTATAATAAAATGCTTCAAAACGGTATAACCTCAATATTTCATAAAGTTTTAACTCTATCCCACTTCTAATAAAATGTCCCAACTTTCTGAAAATGGGATAATGACATGGACAATAAATCATGAAACAGAAATAAATGAGCATGTTATATATTTAAAATAATCCTTCAAGACCAATGAAAATCCCTTATTAACCTTAAATAAGAGTTTGTAGTGAAGATTTATCACTGTATCTTTTCACTGAGGAATTTCTAATTATATTTACTAATCACATTCATGATTATGCTGTTTATGCTTTTTTTCTGTACCTAACTGAATAATTCTCATTGATATTTCATTGTTATATTCGATATTTACTTTTTGAAAATGGTAAAATGAGAATTTGTCTGCAATGTCTCACTAACACACTCACACCTATGGGTACTTTTGAGTCGCCAGTCCACCTACCAACGTGTGTTTTCGGACCATGAGGGGAAATCAGGGCACCCGGAGGAAACCCATGCGGAAACAGGGAGAACACACCAAACTCTTCACAGACAGTCACCCTGAAAGGGGCTCGAACCCACAACCGCAGATTGCATAATAAATGCATTAATGATCTTTTAATTTAATAGCTCTGTTTGAGAGGTTTTGAGGGAAAGTAGTTAATAAACTCTCGGTGTGGGAGTGCTGTTTATGTTCTCATTTCTATATTTATCCCCTGCAGGTCAGAGTCACAGAGCGTGACAGAAATGTGTTATTATCGCGAGTTGTCAGTGGAGATTTGGAGAACTGAGAACTCATTGTTTTTTAATGATATTGACCTAATGTTCTTGCAGAAGCAGATACAACATTTTGGCTTCAAGTGAAAAAAAAGTGGTTGTTTTTTTTCCCCACCTAATAAACGCACAGTGATTCTCCATGTTTAAAAAACATCTTTGATGAACCCGGTTTCCTCCCACAGTCCAAAAACTCATGTTGGTAGGTGGATTGGCGACTCAAAAGTGTCCGTAGGTGTGAGTGAATGTGTGTGTTGCCCTGTAAAGGACTGGCACCCCCTCCAGGGTGTATTCCCGCCTTGCGCCCAATGATTCCATGTAGGCTCTGGACCCACCGCTTACAGATAATGAATAAATGAATGAGTAGCACTGCTTGCTTTTCCAGTCTCAGCAGTAGACATGTTTTCAGACTGATCTTGAGTTTAAATTGAAAAATATAATATAATATAATGCTTTGTGCCCATTTTATTTTTAATAGGAGGACTCAAACTCTCATTTTAGGTATAAAATATCTTTACAAAAACAAACAAAACAAAAAATAAGGATAACGGTATCAAGGGATGAAAAATTAGAAGAGACGCAGCTTTATCTGTAACCATCACTGGAAATCTCTCTCACACATCTGTAAAACCCTGATGCACAGCTGCAATGTTTGTTAATTACTATCACAGTAATGGCCTTTGCAATACGGATACTGCGATTATTTCTCTAACATATCATTGTTTTCTGATTGTGTGCTGTGAGCATGTAACAGTCCGTATGGGAATTTTGTGTTTATTTAAATATCAGTGCATTACCATGAACTAACACATGTAGTAATATTGTTCAAAGTAATGTAGGCAATCATTGATTATATCATATCAATAATTCAGCAAAGTGTTTATAGTAATAAACTAATTTAGATTTACAGTGAAAACACTAGCATTCATTCTGAATGTTTTTCTGGGAGGAGTAAGTGTGGCTTTTTGTTGAAAATAAATATATATTTACAGTAATTATATACACTATTTTCATAAACATATAAACCTTTATAAAAATACAAACAATGTAGAATATGTTATTTGGTATTCACATATGGCATGAAAAATGTGAATATGAAACATCCTGTGGTTAACCCCATAGTATGGTTAAGTCATGAGAAAAATAGAAATCAGCAGCATACTTTGGAGCTGACACCAAAGTACAGCTTATATGTAGAAAATAAGGTTCAAGCAGTACTAGAGTCCACTTTACCTCTAGCTGGTCCACCAGTTGCAGCTCTAGAGTCATGAGAGTGTCACACATCTGTGTGATCTCTCTGCGGTAGTTACTGACTTTGGCCTCCAGCAGTGTAGCATCTGTTGCATTCTGCAGCTCTACCATCACCTACAACAGGATAGACAGCCCGGAGTTACAGCGGGTGGGAGTCTGGTGCAATTATTAGCAATTACAGTTCCATTTCATGCTGTCTGACAAGCCTAGGGAAAATGGTCTGAAAGTGAACATACCTCCTTCCTAGAGCTCTCAAAATCAGCCACTATATGGTCTGCTCTCTGTTGATAATCAGTCACTATTTCTTTAGAGCAGGAAAAGAAAGATGCCACCTCCGTCTGTTTTTTTTCATGTAGGGTTAAACCTGCTTCAAACATCTGCATACACGACGCAACAAACTGGCTCTGAAAGGTTTAAATGCTGTCAAGGAATATTCAGTTTGGTAGAAACCTTTATGTGGTCTTGTATTTAAATTCACTACATGACAAAACATTGGCAAGCTGTAAGTGCACAAAGGAAAGTCTACAATAGGTGCATTAAAAAGTAGCATTATATAGGATGACTACAAACTCTTGGACATAAAGTCTTATCAGTCTTGATACAGTGTAAGTTAGCTGTGCTCACATATAAATATAAAGGGTAACATTGCTGATCTGATGATCCACCGAGGGAACAAAGGAAAAGGATATGATTCTAGTAGTGCAGTCACTCCAGGGAGGTAGGCCAGTTTTGACGTTTCAGCATCATCAGCAAACATGCTCTCAAAAAGCTGTGGCCCATTCAAGTGCTCCACAAATGCATCCTGCCACAAAAATCAACAAGAGTGTTTGCTTGTCCTAATTCACAATTAGGGGTGTAAGTGGAGCATATTTCATAGTTTAAAAACAATCTGTGTCACAATATAAATATGATAAAGATGTTATCAAATTGAAGAACACTTTGGGAAATTTCACTGATCACTGGGGTAATCTGACACCTGGTACGACTTCCCTTGGCTCCAAGGATGAAGATGCCAAATGATGACCCTCTCTGCCGTTGCAAGACTTGATGGTGGCTTCAAGAGCAGTTTCTAGATTATTGAAGCTCTGTCTAAGACAAATGTGTGGGGGAACGTAATGTGATAAAAAAGACTCTTGACTGTGAATGGTAAGGGTTATAAGAATCTTCTTCAGCAGGACATGGGCCTACCGCAAATTTTATGCAAGTCAATGCCACTTGTCACACTGCAAAATGGCTAAAGCACTTCCTTGAAGCTTATAACAGTGAAAAAAATGAAAGAGCCAGCACAGAGTTGTGATCTGAACCTGACTGGGAATCTCAGAGAGATCACTGGCGACAAGGTAATGGCTAACAAAAAAACACTTCAGTTACTGAACTGTGTGGAAAAAGACTGTAAACAAAGTGGAATAAAATCAAACCAGAGCTGTGTGAGAAACTGATGATATCTTTCTCTAAACTTTCTACTAATTTTGGAAAGATTTTACCATCAATATTTTCAGTTGTAAGCTACCCTTCTATTACAATTATTATTATTGTTCTCTAACATTGATGAAAGCTTTGTTTTCAAATTATATATATTATATTTCCTTTTATGTTGGGATATTAAAAATTTATTAATTCATTAATTAATTGTCTGTAATCGCACATGATTTAATAGGTAGATCTATAGCAAATACCCAGTTAATGTGGTTAATGCTGTTTTTGTGTATTGTAAACAGACTCTGATATTTTTAACAGGCCAAGGACCACACTGCTCTTAATGTCTGTTTATTCTATAATTCTATTTTGCAGGTAGTGTCGCAGGCACACAGCTCCAGTTGTGGTGTGTTCTCCCCGTGTCCGCATGTGTTTCCTCCGGGTGACTGTCTGTGAGGAGTGTGGTGTGTTCTCCCTGTGTCTGTGTGGGTTTCCTCCGGGTGACTGTCTGTGAGGAGTGTGGTGTGTTCTCTCTGTGTCTGTGTGGGTTTCCTCCGGGTGACTGTCTGTGAGGAGTGTGGTGTGTTCTCCCCGTGTCTGTGTGGGTTTCCTCCGGGTGACTGTCTGTGAAGAGTGTGGTGTGTTCTCTCTGTGTCTGTGTGGGTTTCCTCCGGGTGACTGTCTGTGAGGAGTGTGGTGTGTTCTCCCTGTGTCTGTGTGGGTTTCCTCCGGGTGACTGTCTGTGAGGAGTGTGGTGTGTTCTCTCTGTGTCTGTGTGGGTTTCCTCCGGGTGACTGTCTGTGAGGAGTGTGGTGTGTTCTCCCCATGTCTGTGTGGGTTTCCTCCGGGTGACTGTCTGTGAGGAGTGTGATGTGTTCTCTCTGTGTCTGTGTGGGTTTCCTCCGGGTGACTGTCTGTGAAGAGTGTGGTGTGTTCTCTCTGTGTCTGTGTGGGTTTCCTCCGGGTGACTGTCTGTGAGGAGTGAGGTGTGTTCTCCCTGTGTCTGTGTGGGTTTCCTCCGGGTGACTGTCTGTGAGGAGTGAGGTGTGTTCTCCCTGTGTCTCCGTGGGTTTCCTCCGGGTGCGTGGGTTTCCTCCCACAGTCCAAAAACACACGTTGGTAGGTGGATTGGCGACTCGAAAGTGTCCGTAGGTGTGAGTGTGTGAGTGAATGTGTGTGTGTGTGTGTTGCCCTCTGAAGGACTGGCGCCCACTCCAGGGTGTATTCCTGCCTTGCGCCCAATGATTCCAGGTAGGCTCTGGACCCACTGCGACCCTGAACTGGATAAGGCTTTACAGATAATGAATGAATGAATGAATTATTCGATGGATGTAAAATAGTTTACTATTTCATATTTTGAATTGCATAGCATAAGCAGAAGAGCACTCTGGATTATTTGAAAGATTTTTACCTTGTGCAGCTGAAGCTCTTGCTCAGTGACTTTTTGAGCTTCTAATGCTTTGTGCTCCTGTAGATCAGTGTGTCTAATTTCCTCAATCGCGTACTGGTACTGTGCAAACGCCTTCTCTCGCTTCAGAAGGAGCAACAAGTGAAAAATTACTTCAGACAATATGTTGTACTCACACACCCATTATCACTATTATACTTCCAGCAGAATTACAGTCATAACATTAGTTACATGTTATAAATATGGATGCACCAGTATAGGAATTTTAGATAGACTTCAGTATCCAATGGTTTTCACATATATATCTGGCAATGACAAAGCAGACACACACACATCTACAAACCCCATTTCCAGAAAAATTGGGACATTTTATAAAATCCAATTAAAACAACAATCTGAGATCTGCTTATTTTATTAACTGACTGCCTGCATTACTGCCTGATTCTCCTCTGTATTGTGTGCCATGGGAGAGATATCTGGGCGGCAGCTATGGACACGGACATAAAACATAGACTTTTCTGACTACACACACATTTCTATTGTCTTTTGGACCACCTGAGATGAGCTTTCGCCCAGAGAACACATTAGTGGTTCCACATAGAGTTTCAGGTTGCATTTCTTGATGCAGTGGCAGATTCTGTTAAGTGACAACAATTGTTGAAGTACTTCCAAACACATGTGGCTATATTTATCACTGTAGCATGGCAGTTTTCTTATGTAGTTCAATCTGAGATCTCGAAGGTCACACCCATTCAACACTGGTGTTCAGCATTACCCTACGTGGACAAGTATTTCCCAAGATTTCTTAAAGCATTTCACAATTTTAAGTGCGGCAGATGATAAAATATATACTACATTCTTCGCAATCTTGAATTGAAAAAATGTTCTGTTTGATCTCTTTGACAATTGCCTCATAGCATGGCATTTGAAGCAATTGTCAAATAGATCAAAAATGGAATTTCTTTTACAAAACACAGTCCATTTGGTCAATGAAAGCTTTGGACATTTCTTCATATTTGTGTGAGTTAAAATATATATTCCGCAGAATTGAAAGAACTCACAGATTCTTGTTTGAATCGAATTATACAGAATATTCCAATTACTGTAAATGAGATTTTTATAAAATTAAGAAAATGACACTAAATCTACCTGAATTAGCATTATAAAAAAATCTACAAAAGGCTTTTAGCTACACTGAAAGTTATTCATATATAGTGATAGTCTACTCTTTGGGGAGTCTTTAGACTATAATTTCAACCATTTCTGTGAGGCGTTGATGGCATTCAGTTAAAAGAAGGCTGCTGACGCTGGAGGAGTGGATGATGTTGGAAATGGTGGAGCACAAACACCACTCCAACTCATCTCAGTGCTAACAGAGAGTGCTCTATTACTCAGAGAGGGGTAAATTTGGGGAGCTTACCCCTCTAGCTAATACTTGGCATTGAACATGCTGAACCTAAGCTAATGTGCTGTTGCTCCAGAACGTCACCTTTCAGTTCATGGTGATTATGCTGTGTGCAACTAAACAGCTGTGTCCACAATAAGTGCAAAAGGTGTTTAAATGACTGTAAAACTAGATAACTTCATTATTTATAAGAATTATCTACAAATATTTGGAAATATCATTAACATTCACTCACGATTTGTTCATTCAATAATCTGAAGTCAAGGTACACCAGGTCTGAAAGATATGCAGCTACAAAGACGTCGTAGTTTTCTTCTTGGCAGATGGGATTTCCAGCAAGGTTGAGTGTGCGCAGGTTCTTGAATTTTCTGAGGTATATGACCTAAAAGTGGAGAAAATATGTTGATTAATTTTACATTTGTTCTAATAACAGCTATTGAGCAATAACACTCTCAAATACGGCATATTATATTTTCCAACAAAATGCCACACAGTTAATTTAGTGAAATTAATGCACAAATTATATTTATATTAATTGCTATTGCAACATTAACCTTCATTAAATCTCAAACTGCAGAAGTCTGTGATATGCAAATAAACTATCAAATTTTTTACAAGTAACAAGGAGTGTATTATGTATTGTAAGCTACAAAGTATACTTCGGCTAAAAATATGCAGTGTCCCTTCCTAATTTCTTCTATTTGTGCATAATTGTCACACATGGATGTTCAAGATCATCAAATTAATTTAAATATTATATCAAGATTACCTGGGTAAACACAAAACTTAATTTATTAGAAGAAAAATGCTAATCAGCCCTGCCTAGCTTATGTGAAAAAGTAATAGCTCTTTAGCTACTAAATCATCCATTCTTTCATTCGTTATCTGTAACTCTTATCCAGTTCAGGGTCGCAGTGGGTCCAGAGCCTACCTGGAATCATTGGGCGCAAGGCAGGAATACACCCTGGAGGGGGCGCCAGTCCTTCACAGGGCAACACACACACACACACTTTCCCTCACACATTCACACCTACGGACACTTTTGAGTCGTCAATCCACCTACCAACGTGTGTTTTTGGACTGTGGGAGGAAACCGGAGCACCCGGAGGAAACCCACGCGGACACAGGGAGAACACACCACACTCCTCACAGACAGTCACTTGGAGGAAACCCACGCGGACACAGGGAGAACACACCACACTTCTCACAGACAGTCACACGGAGGAAACCCATGCGGACACGGGGAGAACACACCACACTCCTCACAGACAGTCACACGGAGGAAACCCACGCAGACACAGAGAGAACACACCACACTCCTTACAGACAGTCACACGGAGGAAACCCACGCAGACACAGAGAGAACACACCACACTCCTCACAGACAGTCACCCCAAATAGGAATCGAACCCACAACCTCCAGGCCCCTGGAGCTGTGTGACTGCAACACTACCTGCTGCTTCACTGTGCCGACACTAAGTCATTCAGTTAATCAAATTCAATAAACTGAATTCAATTTCATTACCTGGTAAACTTGGAAGAGGCACATTTATTTTTCATAGCACCGTATATCGATACAATGAAAACATACAGCATTTCATTCATTTATAAAGTGATATTTAAACTATTGAACTTACATTATCAAGCTGGGAGATTAAATTATTACCAAGAGAGAGAATGTGTAAGTTTTCCAGAGTGTCCATATTCTCGATGACAGAAATTCGATTGTTGAACAAACTCAGGTCCTGAAGGTTCACAAGCGCGTCCAAGCCCTCAATCACATCAATGTTATTAAAAGACAAATCTACATGATAAGAGAACACTGGTTCAGTGATGAGGAATTCATCATGAGATGATTCAGTATTTTTTCCCATTTTTAAAACTTGAAATAAACAACTGAACTCACCAAGCCACACCAGGTTAACAAGCTTCTCTAATCCTTGAATTTTTTCAATGATGTTATTATCCAGCTGAAGCTTGGTGAGAGAAGTGAACTCCCATAAATGGTCAATCTTTAATATGTCTGTAGAAAGTAGGAGCAGTTTAGAGCAAGTATCAACAGGTTTCCACACCTTGATCATAATTCATCCATTCATTATCTGTAACCCTTATCCAGTTCAGCGTCGCGGTGGGTCCAGAGCCTACCTGGAATCATTGGGCGCAAGGCGGGAATACACCCTGGAGGGGGCGCCAGTCCTTCACAGGGCAACACACACTCACACATTTATTCACACACACCTACGGACACTTTTGTGTCGCCAATCTACCTACCAACGTGTGTTTTTGGACTGTGGGAGGAAACCGGAGCACCCGGAGGAAACCCACACAGACACAGGGAGAACACACCACACTCCTCACAGACAGTCACCGGGAGGAAACCCACACAGACACAGGGAGAACACACCACACTCCTCACAGACAGTCACCCGGAGGAAACCCACGCAGACACGGGGAGAACACACCAACTCAAGACAAAGTGACATGCCACACAGTCCATGTAGTTAGGCTGTCTTTGAGACTGAGAAATATGTAGAACATTATTTATTGTGATTTCCATAAAAAGAAAAAAACATGTATATGCAAAATGGTTGCTTTACAAAACAAGTCACTAGAGAGATATTAATGTAAACATGTTTGGATTCTTTTGCACTAGGTCTATTGTTAAAATACTGCATACAGTTTAATGAGAACAGCTGGTGTAGAAAAAGGCTAATCAATAATTATGAACATTTTATTATTGTTATTTTCTTAAGTGAGTGGCCACTACAAAAAACAAACAACACACATTCATCCATGAAAATATACGCAAGTTAAATTCTTACTTCTGTAGTCCAGACGCAGTTTAATTACTTCATTGAACCGGATGCCCTCTTCCTTGGCTATAGAGCCAGCCTGGTCCTGAGGTCCTTGATCCTCAACCGCTTTTTGTAGCATCCCATCATCAATTACACTGGGTCCTACTGTACCATACAGCTTGTTCATTTTGCCAGTAGTGCTATAGAATATAACATGGTTATAAAGTAGTTCTTAAAAAAAATCAATTTTCACATGAAAATATTCATGATTTAAGCCATTATGAAACACAGTTCAATTGCTTAAATTAATTTAAATACTTATTTTCAAAAAATAAAATACAGATCATTAACAGAGCAACCCTGGGCATGCAGTTTTATGTTGTATTATTGTGTTGTTTATGGATGTGTTTGTGTAGTTTAGTCAGTGGTGTTTAGGTGTGTTTTTGTTGTTTTGTGCACAAACAGAGGGTGCCCAAGGACCACCCACTCAACAACAACTCAACTGCTGGTCAACAACAACAACAACAAAAGAAAAAGCCTGAGTGCTATGTTGTCCTAGCCTTCTTCAACCCACTTCAGCCAAAATCTTTACAATTTAGCAATACATATGCAGACATTTTTAGAAATCCGCTTAAGAAATATTCATTCATTATCAGTAAGTGCTTATCAAGGTCGCGGTGGGTCCAGAGCCTACCTGGAATCATTGGGCGCAAGGCGGGAATACACCCTGGAGGGGGCGCCAGTCCTTCACAGGGCAACACACACACCTACAGACACTTTTCAGTCGCCAGTCCACCTACCAACGTGTGTTTTTGGACTGTGGGAGGAAACCCACGCAGACACGAGGAGAACACACCACACAGACAGTCACCCGGAGGAAACCCACACAGACACAGGAAGAACACACGGACTCCTCACAGACAGTCACCCGGAGGAAACCCACACAGACACAGGGAGAACACACCAACTCCTCACAGACAGTCACCCGGAGGAAACCCACACAGACACAGGGAGAACACACCAACTCCTCACAGACAGTCACCCGGAGCGGGAATCGAACCCACAACCTCCAGGTCCCTGGAGCTGTGTGACTGCGACACTGAGAAACAATTTAATGTTAATTCACTGAAATGAAATAATATGAGTTTAATGCACTAAAACAACACTCATATTTCAAACGAACAGCGCTGTATTTAATCTAGCCGTTTCGCTAAAAGCCTTAGTGTTGTACAACGTTAGATATTGTTTGAAGAAGCTACCACTGCCACTTAGTAATAACATCAACCCAGAAAGACATTAGGGCACAACAAAACCACATATTTAGCTAACGTTAACTATTTTTAGGGTGTGTGTACCAACAAACACATACGCAGAGGAAGTCAGCAACACTACTGGAAAGTTTAGCGTCTGTTTAGTAAAGTAAATTACCTGTTCGTCAGGGTTTTATTGTGTATGTAGGCCCTCCAGCGTGTGCTGTGTTGAAGCTTCTGTTGCCTAGCACCCGAACACACTTCTGGGCTGCGTTCACTCACCACAACTGTTTTTGTCAGGAATCAAGGAATCTGCATAAAAGGTTATGACTTTAACGTATCTGACCAGATTATTGTCACTGCGAAATCCTCATTTTGACACCAAGTGATTCAGTTTCTGCCATATTTGTCAGCCTAGAATAGTGAACTGGTAAATGTACTCAGTTAATGTTTTAAAGGTCACACGTTAATATTTTACATTTCATTAGAGCCACACGTCCTGAATGAATGCAAAATGTTGCAACTAAGGCATTAGGAGCTTTATTCTTTCTTGAAATTAATACCTAAGGCGTCATTTTGATTAATAAATATGAGTAATATGAGTATGTACACATGTAGAAAATACAGAAAATTGTTAGGCATGTGTGTGTTGCTTATTTCAGTAATTTTAGTCATTACTAATCTGTTATAGCTGAATTTAGTCCACTGAAGCCATGGGATAATTTGGCACGATTTTCTCATCCAGCGTAACACGTCTGGGGTTGTGAGATATGAAGATGTGACCAATCGCGTTTCTTTTTCTGACTGATACGCAGTTCCACCAATCACCGAGCAGCTCTTATGTTTCCTCCAATCAAATGACGCAGAGGGTGGGGCTTAACTCTACGCTCACTGGCAGCTTCTTGCTGCAGATGGTTTGTTGTCATCAAGATGGAGTTCTTGTTGGGGAATCCGTTCAGTACTCCCGTGGGCCAGTGCATTGGTGAGTTACAGCGTTTTTCCGGCCCCAAATATTATAAGGATACTTCATATTCAAAGAGGTTATGTCCCTTTCATGGTTAACTGTAGTTGTTTGCATTCTTCAGTTAATTATAATCCAGTCGGATAGCCCAGCATCCGGTAGCAGTTTTCGTTAAGCTAGCTCCGTTGAGGCTGTATCACAAATGGCTTCCTGCTGCCTTTGTAGTGCGCTTTTAGGATAACGAAATTACCACGTCACCTGTAATTATAGCGCGTTGCGTGTTATGTAGAGAGACATTTATATCCCATCAGAACTGTACGACTCGTTTATGACAATAATTGGACTTAGTGGTTGTAGGGGCTATTGTTTCATGACCTAAACAGTTCACTATTTAGAGTGTTGGAAGCGATTTGGGACGTTAGACTCACATAATCTGGCTGTGCTTCTCTTTCAGCGTTACACATATTTCTAGCTGTAAACACGTTTAAGCTGGCGAAACTCTGAGGTAAAATCGTTTCTGAGCAAGCTGAACAAGTCACAGAGCGAACTCGAGAAAGTAGAACAGTCCTACGTACTCTGAAATTTGTCTTTTATTTTACGAAGGGAGTAATTCCCTTCCTTGGAGGGTGCTGGGTTATGCTTGGTCTCTCTGGTCGTTATCATGAGAGATATTTCGCAAGTTATTTAACAAGACACATAACTAAATAAAAGTGTAGGAGTCTGTGTATGTTTTAAACCAAACTCAATGAAAAACACCACTTTGTGAACATTGACATTAAATGACAAACAGTGAACCCACAAATGAATACATTCCAGGGGTTCTTATGTCATAAACCTAAGAAACCAATCCTGTCAACTTGCAGGGTGGGGCTTTGAAGCTGTAGGGGACCGTATTCCTATATCTGTGTATACTGAATGAAGATGACAGTGTAATATTACATTATAATACAATAATAAATAAATGCCAATGACTATATATTTCAACCATTACATTTTGTAAAACATTTTTCTTTTAAAACTATACCTTCTTATTGTAATCTGTATTTAATCTGTTATGATCTGTTACAGTCGTTCAGTTGTGCAATATATGAGAGAGTTTTTTAGTAAATTAAAGATTCATCTGGGCGTGTAGCAGTAGCTGAGTGGCATGAATCACCCAAAGTCCCTTGTTTTCGTAATAATCTTGTTCTTCATCTATGAGATTTAGAGCTCCCTTTTCCACCAAATGAGATGTGGGGTAAATTTCCGGCGTAGGTTTGTGATGTGTATTGATGCTTGTTTCATTATTTTTCTGTATCACCCACCATTTCCAGTGCCCTGATCCAGAATAAATATAGAGGTTTTTATGGCAAATATTTCATGAGGCTGTCATGTTGTTGAATTTTCCTTCAAGTCCTTTACGCTGGACTTTAAGGTACGGGATTTGCTGTAAACCAAAGGAGTCACTTAGTTATTTGTTTATTTAATAAATCCTGTTGTAACCATTGCTTTGTTCCTACTGGCGAAGAACTTGTGGTTATCATTTGCATAGGTGACTTTAAAGATAAGCAGTCCACTTGCCCTGACTACAAAATTGTAAACAGGATCATGTATTACTTCAGCTCTGAGATGACTGAAGTTTTGCCAGCGATGCTGCTGCTTCTACGCTGTGGTGTGAAACGTGATGCCCTGCTGGCAGTGTGTGAACGGGAACAGTGAAGAAGGAATTGCTGAGATCAGGGCAGCTGAATCTCGTTGTAATATTTGCAACGTGAGACATTTATTATAAAATTTAAAAACATACTTTCTAAAAAAAACAAAAAAAAAAAATTAAAGAAAATGAAATGGGTTGTTCGACTGTTCAAGCAATACTGTTGTGTTTTGCTACAGTTCGCTATTTTATTCCCCCTTCAGGTTGAAGGGTCTACTACTGCTATTCTTACCTTGTGGGTTAAAAAATGTTATGTTGCTTCTATTAATTAATTAATTCATTCATTATCTGTAACACTTATACAGTTCAGGGTCGCGGTGGGTCCAGAGCCTACCTGGAATCATTGGGCGCAAGGCGGAACTAGACCCAGTCCTTCACAGGGCAACACAGAGACACACAAACACCTACGGACACTTTTGAGTCGCCAATCCACCTACCACTGTGAGTTTTTGGACTGAGGGAGGATACCGGAGCACCCGGAGGAAACCCATGCAGACACAAGGAGAACACACCAACTCCTCACAGACAGTCACCCGGAGTGGGAATCGAACCCACAACCTCCAGGCCCCTGGAGCTATGTGACTGCGACACCTACCTGCTGCGCCACCGTGCCGCCATGTTGCTTCCACCTTGAAGTAAATTAAAATGGGTTTAGAATGGCCTCTGGAAACTTACTCTCGTTCACATATCAGTAGTTGTTTAGGGAATAGTAAAGAGCAGAGCAGTAATTAAGGATATAATCCCCATTACAAATCAGTCAATAATGACGTTAAAGTGCTGAGATTCTGTCTGGGCTTTTGGTAACGAAGCCAAGACAACACTGTCCATGTCGCAAATAGTTAGCAAAATTCTGAACTGAAAAGTAAGTGCCATTAGAAATTAAAGCTAGCTGACTTTTCCCCGTGGATACGGCAAATTGAGACGCATGGCACCTATGAGTGCAATTTATTTTCTCTTTATCGCGTTGGGTTCCCAGCTTGTCTCTGTATTCTTTTTAGTTCTTTTCTAATCGCCATGTTATGATGACGTTTTGCCAGGATGTGTGGGCATCTTGGGTTCCTGCTGTTTCATTCCACTGTAATTAAGAATAACAAGCTATTTTACTGTTGTGTTTGTGAAGTTCCATGGTGAGATTGTGGTGCTTATCCTGAAGGGTGATTAGGTGGTGATGAGTCAGGCTAAAGATCCAGTCTACAGGGTTTCTAGATGCATTCTGTCCAGAAAAATAGTGGGTTTTTCTGCTGGTCCAGTCATGTTTAGACATTAATAGCACCCAAAGAAAATATGTTATTTAAGAAAGTATTGTTTATTTGTTATTTATATGAATTTATTTGTCATGATCTGTTTGAAACCATTCCTTTTCTTTGTTTGTTTGTTTTAAATTCATACCTCTTAAAAATTCTTTTTGAAATGCACATTTTGAAAAAGCAGAAGAACACTGGTCTGTTCAATTCCCATTTTTGTGATATTTGCGTTGTATATTTAGTCTACTTAAGGTGGAAGGAAATGTCAGAGGTTTTGGACAAGCTTTTTTTATCAAGTGGGTGAAGACTATTTTAGTTTGTAGCTCTTGCTAAATTAAAAGGTTTGTATGTTTTCAGCTTTTTCAGTGCAAACAGATGCTTTTTTCACTATTAGCACCAGAAACTTGTTTTGTTTCTTTGTTTTTAAATATAAAGGGGCTCTTTCCAAAAGATAGTTTATCATGTTTTTCTGGAGTGTGTGATATTAATCATAACTTAGACATAAATTTAACTTATTTCTTGCATGTGTAAAGCCAGCAGTGTATGTCATGGAATGAGGATTGAGTTGGTAGAATAACCATTAGTGTTTTTGTACTTTTGGATCCATATGTATTTCTTCTTAATGAGATTGTGTTTTGTAATTATGAGCTCAGCATGAACTCATCAGAATTATTTACAGACATTTATCTGTTCAGCGTGGAAATGAAATTCAGGAAATGAAGTTCACACAACGTTAATTAATGCTAACTTCCATTGCTTGTTAGCTAAATTAAATTACATTATTTGTTAGCTCCACTTGTAGCTCAAGTACAGTTCTAAAAAGCAAAATTCTGAAACGAAACATGACTTGTCAGATTGACATTTGAGTTAAGGCTAAAGTTAGGTGTGTAGACTATCGCTTATCATCATCCTCCATGGATTGTGTGTCTGTCTCTATGGCTTTTGGCAGTGGATGGTACGGGTTGCCGCTCAGCACCATGTGATCTTTTCCAGCTCACAGCTCTGGGCTGACAGGCTTGAGAGTGCTCCATGTCTTTCGTTCAGAGCACTCAGGAAACACGTGTGCCAAAATCAACTTGGGACCATTTGGATCTGGATGAATGGATATTCCATTTGCTACTTTTATTTCTCCTAATTTCTCACTTGCTCCCATTCTTTCCATTTCTGTCTCTCCTGTTTCCACTGCTTAATTTTCACTTTCAAAATACAAAATTAAATTAATCCAGTGTTCAAAGTTCTGTATAAATGTTGCCTTTACTTAAAGTCCCTTAAAGAATCATTTTAAGGAAGACTGGGTTTAACCTTCTGCCAGAAGACATTTTACAAACCTTAGCCTTAAGAAGAATTCTGTGTGATGTTTATAAATATATGTATTGCGTTTTGTACCTCATTTTGTCTGAAATAAGGAAAATCTGAGATGTTTGCCACGTTGGCTTTGTGTATCATAAGGCAGCTCATTGATAATTTAAAAGTGACCAACTAACACAGTGAACAGAGTGACTGGGTTCGATGGGTGAAAACACAGGGGCTTCTGCTGGTGCTGGTGAGTGAACAGAACAGAACAGAACAGCAGGCATGTGCAGCCTACTCCCCTAGGCTCGCCCAGATTTGACAGTTTGATTGAGCGAAAGGCCAGTGCATGAATAAGGCATGGACGGCGTCCTGCAGTTTGAAGTCTTCAGCCAGCCATGAAAGCCTGCTCTGCGCTCCAGTCCCCCTTCCAGCATGGCACAGGCAGCTCGCTGGCAGTGCCAAGCTCAAGTGGAGAGAAGCCTAGAGCTGCTGATTGATGGCAGCTCCTGTCTGAGAGAGAACAAGAAGTGCCGAGTCATGGCTCACAGCGGTCATTTTTTACACAGCTCCAACCTGACAAAGTTGAAAAGATTACCTTTAGGAGTTGATATGGACAAAATAGTATACTAGTTAAAGGGCAATGGTGAGGCAAACCATAACACGATACTAAGATCTCCACACATGAATGTTACTCAAATTTGCCTTGGCTTAATGGTTGGGCTTTCGAAAATGTGTTAAATAGAACCATCAATAGCATGTTCTTTAGCATCTTTATAAAATGCAGAAGGGTTCTTGGAGTGTTCAGGAAGACAAAAAAGAAATACAAAACCAAACAAGTCTCTGTTCTTTTCTACATCTGTTCTACATCTGTTGATGCCTCAGGGCATATAGCACAGTTGCATGTGCATGAAATAATACATGCATTAGCCAGTATGTTTCTACTAATAATATTGAAACACAGAAGAGAACACAGGAGATAAGGTTAATGTAGTCACGCATTGCCAGACTCTAGGGAGTATCTTGTACCATTCGCCACATATCGTGGCGTCATATGACCGCCTCCTACTGCAGGAAAAGAAATGCATAAGTACCAACCACAAGTCTGCTATTTTGGCATGACGTGTAGGAGGAGTCAGAATGTCATTATCCTGACAGTGAGGCCAGATTAGCGCACTGAAAACATCAGACTCTCCGTCAACTTGTGTGCGGAGCATCTGTGGCTGAGACTAAGACTGGTGTATAAATGCCAATTTGAATTATCACCAGAACAGGCCTTTTTAGGAAATTGTGGCCTTCTGCTTGTCAGAATTATGAAGTCCAACATCATGATACCAGTTATGGTTGTGTGTATATGTGCAGCCCTGTGGGGTCACCTGAGGTTAGGTTCAAGCTCAGCTATAGCTAGCATCCTTCCTAGACATGAAGCACTGAGCTTTTGGTGGAGTAATGATCAAGGTGTCAAAGGTATTTTGAGCAGTCTCCAGAGTGTTGAGAGGTGAAAGGGTTATTTTAGGTGCCTCTCTGCCTCTTTGGAAGCCATCACTGACCAATACCACCAACATAAAAGACTGTAGGACTGTCTGTCTACCAGATGTTTACATGACTGATTGACCTTTTGAAGGGAAAATTCAGTGAATCATATTTTAAGCTCAGTCAATGCTTTGTGAATAACTGACAGTCTGTGTGTTTTATTTTAAAACCTTGGGGCACACTGTTTGTGTTTCATCACTCACCTATGGGCTCCAGTATGATTTACTTATCAAGGCCACATCATGGGAAAAAGCACATGTGAAAATATGTCCCCGCCCACTTTCGGTGGGATTTCTATCCACATACTTCACTTATCTAATCTTTGTCCAAAAAGAGAATTTTATTTGTTTAAAGAACTGTTTGGATAATAATACTCACAAGCAGAATGCCACAAGCAGTTTTGGTGGAGGTTTTGTTTTTTTTGTAATTCCATCCATAACAAATGAAAACAGCGTTATTAAAACAAGTGATTTAACAAGTTTAGCAAGTCTGGAAACGTGCTGTAAGTTGTAAGTTTGGCTAGATTGCAATAAAGCTGTAGGCAGTAACAGTGACATATTTAATTAAATATTGATCTGCTCAGTAAGGAACATGCACATTGTTGGTTTTCATATTGATAAGACATATTGATTGTTTTTTAAACATGGCGTCTAGACCCTAGAACAGTGAAATAACATTGTGAATAGTTTGAATGTAAATGTCACAAGGAATTAGTTCAGTTAGAGTTCTTTAGTTCATAATGAACTATTACATTTGGCCATAATCTGATTCATTGTGATTCATACAGTGTCATACATGTAACTAGCAGTGAAAAGCTTTGATGACTCCTTACTCAGAGTCGCTGAGGTACTGGATTATTTAAAAAGAATACACTGAATACATATGAAGCATACATTTATTCACAGGGCAACACACACACTCACACATTCACTCACACACCCACACCTACAGACACTTTTGAGTCACCAATCCACCTATCAACGTGTGTTTTTAGACTGTGGGAGGAAACCGGAGCACCCGGAGGAAACCCACGCAGACACAGGGAGAACACACCACACTCCTCACAGACAGTCACCCGGAGGAAACCCACGCAGACACAGGGAGAACACACCACACTCCTCACAGACAGTCATCCGGAGGAAACCCACGCAGACACAAGGAGAACACATCACACTCCTCACAGACAGTCACCCGGAGGAAACCCACACAGACACAGGGAGAACACACCACACTCCTCACAGACAGTCATCCGGAGGAAACCCACGCAGACACAGGGAGAACACACCACACTCCTCACAGACAGTCATCCGGAGGAAACCCACGCAGACACAGGGAGAACACACCACACTCCTCACAGACAGTCACCCGGAGGAAACCCATGCAGACACAGGGAGAACACACCACACTCCTCACAGACACCCGGAGTGGGACTCGAACTCACAACCTCCAGGCCCCTGGAGCTGTGCGACTGAGACACTACCTGCTGCACCACCGTGCCGCCCTTATAGAAAACATATAAAGCAAATAGTTTTCAGGTTAAAGAATTAAGTATTTGCATTGCCATTGGTATTTCAGTGCTGATGTGATATTGTGTTGATGATGATGCCAATAAAAAATATACGTTACAGAATAATATTGCACAAATAGGGGCCCAAATGTAGAGATAACACCATACTAATTATTATTTTTTTTATATCAGTTGTTGATATCAATGTTAAAACCTTATTTATTGGCTGATACCAGTACAGACATTTGTTTTCTGTATAAAATATATGGAGAATATATTCTTACTTGAGGCACTTAAGTGTCAAAAAGTTGGTTATTGTACTCAACTCCTCAAACACTCTACCACTCTTATTCTTTTCACATCAGGTCTAGACCCACTGATGATATTACATTTTTCAAGGTCACACCAGAGGGAAGTACCCACATTGATTGTAAATAAAAGTTAATATATTGGTATATGAATTTTTACAAAACCCATTTCCAAAAAAGCTAAATCTGTGATGTCTTTATTTAACTGACTCAGTCACAAAGGAAAGAGTTCCAGTGTTTTCACTGAACAACAAAAAGCTTTGCAAGTAGACTTCTTGTCTGAGTGCATTTCTTGTCTGATACAAGACTTCAGCTGCTCAGAAGTCTATGGTTGTGGTCACCTGGCTGTTCAGTTAAACACACACTTTGTGTTTATGAAGCCATGTTTTGTAGCATGTACAGAATAAGGCCTGGCGTTGACGGGACCTCCCAGGAAGTTAGTTGTTTCAAAACCCAGCTCAACGTTGGCTATCTTTGTTGGAAGGTCTTTTTGTACCCAGTCATGACATCATCACCTGTTACTGGTTCACCTGCTTATTTTATAATGTTTAAAG
Source organism: Hoplias malabaricus (assembly GCF_029633855.1). Lineage (NCBI taxonomy): Eukaryota > Metazoa > Chordata > Actinopteri > Characiformes > Erythrinidae > Hoplias > Hoplias malabaricus. The sequence goes on along the minus strand of NC_089812.1, from coordinate 32,067,138 downwards.
ATTCGAATATATTTTGAATATTCAATAAACATTTCACAGTTATTTATATTATTAGGCAGAATTATGAATATCAACTTTTTCTTTACTTTTTTGCATAGTTTTCCCAGCATAGTGCTCCCACCATTTTAAGAAAAGCAAAACCATTCAGCTAAACTTTGTTTGTACACTACTGGGCTATTCTGATAAGCAAGTAATGAATGTTTTTATATGTCGGTGTGTTGCGACTAATTGTGTGTTCTGCTCATCACAGAGAAAGCCACTGATGGCTCCCTGCAGAATGAAGACTGGACGCTGAACATGGAGATTTGTGACATTATTAACGAGACAGAGGAAGGGTGAGTGTACACAAACACAACCACACAAACAGAACTGGCTGATGACTCACTGCAGTTCTGGCTGACTCATCCTCTGAAAAACAGACTCTCTTTTAAAGCTGATTAAATGGGCCTGATTCCCTCTGTATTGTGTAAGTTCCAGTGGCCCAGTAAGTACTCCGGGATGTTTTACGGAGTAAAGAGGTTTCTCATGACTACACTGCTGCCACAAACATATTACACTATCTCACACTCTCTTCCTCTGAAAATAAGCTCGGTCTCTCTGTTTGTCAGTCACACTAACAGACACGCTCACACATGACTGGCACCACAGGCCTGCCTCTGTTCTATGTGGGAGAAAAGAGAGTTTTGTGTTGCAGGACAACAGCAGGTTACATAGGCTGGGCCTATTCTCTTGTGTCTCAACTTGTGGGAGACTGCAAGAATTTGAGAAATGTTCTGGGCCTGTTTTATCCAAACTCTTTACATTTCATATATGCTGAGTCTGTTTCAGCATTCAGTATCAGTTCAGAATGTTAGCAATATTGCAACTATTGCATCTATATTCATAGTAAATATTACAAACATTTCAAGGCTGTTATGACCTATATTTTTCAAATATGTAAGTGCCCTGAAAACAGATAATACAAGAATGGTTAAGATTGGCCCATTACAGCCACCAAGATCCAGACTGTATACAAGTCTAAGGTCAGCTTGTACAAATGTAGGCTAGAGGGGTTTAGGGCTCCAGCATTGGGCTGTGTAGCAGTGGAACTGCATTCTTTACAGTGATCGAGAACTGTCTGTTCAATCATTGGGTGCAAGGCAGGAATACACCCTGGAGGGGGCGCCAGTCCGTCACAGGGCAACACACACACTCACACATTCACACCTTTTGAGTCGCCAATACACCTACCAATGTGTGTTTTTGGACCGTGGGAGGAAACCGGAGCACCCGGAGGAAACCCACTCAGACACAGGGAGAACACACCAAACTCCTCACAGACAGTCACCCGGAGGAAACCCACGCAGACACAGGCAGAACACACCACACTCGTCACAGACAGTCACCCGGATGAAATCCACGCAGACACAGGGAGAACACACCACACTCCTCACAGACAGTCACCCGGAGGAAACCCACTCAGACACAGGGAGAACACACCAAACTCCTCACAGACAGTCACTCGGAGGAAACCCACACAGACACAGGCAGAACACACCACACTCCTCACAGACAGTCACCCGGAGGAAACCCACGCAGACACGGAGAGAACACATCACACTCGTCACAGACAGTCACCCGGATGAAATCCACGCAGACACAGGGAGAACACACCACACTCCTCACAGACAGTCACCCGGAGGAAACCCACTCAGACACAGGGAGAACACACCACACTCCTCACAGACAGTCACCCGGAGGAAACCCACGCAGACACAGGCAGAACACACCACACTCCTCACAGACAGTCACCCGGAGGAAACCCACTCAGACACAGGGAGAACACACCAAACTCCTCACAGACAGTCACCCGGAGGAAACCCACGCAGACACAGGCAGAACACACCACACTCCTCACAGACAGTCACCCGGAGGAAACCCACGCAGACACAGGGAGAACACACCAACTCCTCTCAGACAGTCACCCGGAGCGGGACTTGAACCCACAACCTCCAGGCCCCTGGAGCTGTGTGACTGAGACACTACCTGCTGCGCCACCGTGCCGCCCTAAGACTATTTTAAAAAGTCAATATTGTGACATCTTGATATTCTAATATGTTTACCTCAGCATCATGAATTTAGCCATAATATTTTTTATGCTACAATTTTTCCAGAGCTTCAGCATTAAACTTGAGTGGTCATTAAGGTTTTCACATTCATCTTGACCTCTATATAAAATTTATTATTGTTTATAACCACAGAACTAGAGCAAGTTGGAAGGCTCCCACACAAGAATGAGCTTTGAACCAACTGGAAAAATGACTGCCATGTCTTCAGTAACCCCAGTGATATTGGAACCTGGGCTTGCTGCTTTATATTCAATCTGTGCACTGTAGGTTTGGACATCATAGATATTTTTATGTGTCTTATCTTTATGCCTTTTGATATTTCAGTCTAATGATCTGCAGCATACGTTGAGCTTGTTTCTCTGTTGCAGTTAGCTATTTTGCTTTGTGATTTACAGTGGTGTGCCTCTGAACAAAAATAAATGTTCCTCTGTGATCATGACCAGCATAAATTGGCCTGTAATTAGCAACGGCAGTACCAACGTTCAGCGCAGATCCAAGGTTTATGTTGTATAATCACCCTGGTGATTAAGCTTAATCCATTCAGATCAACACTTCTTTAATCTCCTCCACTAATCCACTCTTTGCATAGGCCCAAAGATGCCATCCGCGCCATCAAGAAAAGACTCGGTGGCAACCGAAACTTTCGTGAAGTAATGCTGGCGCTGACTGTGAGTACAGCTGGACGAAGGAGCGCATGTGGTGGGGAGAACTCCTGTGCAGAGCACCCCCTGCTTATTAGACCTTAAAAAGCCTCAATGTCCTGTTCAGCTAAGCCCTTAGTGGAAAAATCTGGCATATTTTCGCATCCCTGTAACTATCCCTGATTAGCAATTTGACAGTGAACGAGCATGGAGCATTTCTGCTATACCAACCCGAGGCTGTTTATATTTCCTTAATGAACTGATTTGTGCCTTCTCAGCTTCATGCCTTCCCTTGCTCTTTGATATACTTGGCTCATTAGCTTAAATCCTCTCTTGGCTGTCAGACAGAATCATTTGAACTTGTTGTTATTGTGAGGACATAATTTATCAGTCTGTGTTTGAACTGAAGCCCAGTCTACACCCCCCAGGTGCTGGAGACTTGTGTGAAGAACTGTGGCCATCGCTTCCATGTTCTCGTAGCCACCCGTGACTTTATTGACGGCGTTCTGGTGAAGATCATCTCTCCAAAGAACAATCCCCCCACTATAGTGCAGGACAAAGTGCTGGCACTGATTCAAGTAAGTTATCTAAGCAGTGATACCTAACTAAAATTTTATTCAAATTGAAAGTTTTAAAAGTTTGAATACACAAACTTCAGTAAATGCAATAGTGCTTTACTGACTTAAAAGATTTTGAATGTTTGTAGATTTAATCATGAATAGCCGTAATTAATGCACTTAAATCTCACCAGCATGGGCGGCACAGTGGTGCAGCAGGTAGTGCCGTAGCCACACAGCTCCAGGATCCTGGGGTTGTGGTTTCCAATCCCGCTCCAGGTGACTGTCTGTGAGGAGTTTGGTGTGTTCTCCCCGTGTCTGCGTGGGTTTCCTCTGGGTGACTGTCTGTGAGGAGTGTGGTGTGTTCTCCCCGTGTCTGCGTGGGTTTCCTCTGGGTGACTGTCTGTGAGGAGTTTGGTGTGTTCTCCCTGTGTCTGCGTGGGTTTCCTCTGGGTGACTGTCTTTGAGGAGTGTGGTGTGTTCTCCTTGTGTCTGCGTGGGTTTCTTCCGGGTGACTGTGAGGAGTTTGGTGTGTTCTCCCTGTGTCTGTGTGGGTTTCCTCCGGGTGACTGTCTGAGAGGAGTGTGGTGTGTTCTCCCTGTGTCTGCGTGGATTTCCTCCGGGTGACTGTCTGTGAGGAGTGTGGTGTGTTCTCCCTGTGTCCGTGTGGGTTTCCTCCAGGTGCTCTGGTTTCCACCAACAGTTCAAAATATACGTTGGTAGGTGGATTGCCAACACAGAAGTGTCTGTAGGTGTGAATGTGCGAGTGTGTGAGTGTGTGTGTCACCCGGTGAAGGACTGGCGCCGCCTCCAGGGTGTGTTCCTGCCTTGTGCCCAGTGATTCCAGGTAGCTCTGGACCCAATGCGACCCTGAACTAAATTAGTGGTTTCAGACAGTGAACAATAAACTCTCACCGGTTATTTTCAGAAACACTGACATATCAAACAATAATATTGAACAATACAGTTGTCACAAACCATTGCTCTCAGAGAAAAATCTTATAGCATGAAGCCAGCCGCACTTTCTCTTCTACTAGCATTAATGTTACAATGGACAAACTTTGACAAAATCTAAGTGGGTATGACATTTCAACGGGAAATTAAAAATTAAAGTGGCCTGTCAATCCAAGAGCTCTGCACTCAGAATGCAAAATGTAGCCAGGAACACATGCTTGTTGGAACACTGCCCCTCTGTGCATACTCGGTGAGTCTGCAGAGTTAATCTAACGAACCTGGTGCAAAGTAATTTGAAGGTCATTCGTTCAGTCATTCAGAGTTTTACAGAGTGTCTCCCCATTAGCCATTCATCTGTCTGTCATCTTCATTGTATATTATTTATTCTGACGTACAAAAAATGAGGCAGCATCAATGTGCATGTGAAAATGTCGTATGTCAGGACCTTTGCTTTTCTTGCAGGCTTGGGCAGACGCATTCAGAAGCAGTCCAGACTTGACAGGAGTTGTCCACATATATGAGGAACTGAAGAGGAAAGGCATCGAGTTTCCCATGGCTGACCTGGATGCCCTGTCACCAATACACACACCACAGAGAGTATGACATCTAGAACACACAGTGTGCTGTACTCTCACTTTCATAAGTTCACATCTAGTTGCAGTCATAAGAAAACCTAGTATGTTTTAGGGGGGGGTTAGCGATACAGTTTTTGATTCAGTTGGATTCTGTTATTAATTCAGTTTCTGAAAAAAATTGTTTTTTGTTTTATTTCTGGCATGATATGATGTAACTTATCATTTTATGCTTTCTATCCTGTGTGACTTCAGGGTGTTCCAGAGGTGGATCCAGCTTCACATAAGTACAAAGCACCTCCTCAGCCCAGACCTGTGTCGCCTCAGAAGACCGCTTCTGCCTCAGCTACTGAATTCAAACCTCCTCAGATCCCCAGTATCACAGGGCCTATCTCAGCTAACCCAGAGCAGGTCAGACTCCCTTAAATATGTTTTTCATCCATGATTTGTAAAGCTGCAGTAGCTTATCTCTTATCTCTCTTCATGCATGTGTGTGTTTGCGTGTGAATATATGCTTAAACAGGTTGCCAGGTTGAGGAGTGAGCTGGACATTGTGCGTGGGAACTGCAAAGTAATGTCAGAGATGCTGACGGAAATGGTGCCAGGCCAAGAGGAGGCTTCTGACCTTGAACTCCTCCAGGTTTTGAAACATCTCCAGTTTCTCTCACATATAATGTACCATGCAAATTCATAGGTATTTTCTACACTCTATCAGTGTAAAATCTTATTTTGTTAGTGTCATATCCTCCCAAATTACTCCCAAAGTCAGATTAAAGAGATTAAAACCTCTGATTTAAATAAAATGTCTGGTTTTATGCAGTGCCTTATTTTATACCTGAAGTATATAGCTATCACCTTCCTTATTAGGTTTAGAATGTATAATTTAATCTTGACTAGTTCAGAAAACACCACTAGAGGGTGTAGTAACACAGAGAGACTGAGATAGATTTATTGTCCTCAGAGTTCAGTAGCACTATCGCATTAAAGAAATCTAGTGAAGATAGTGATTGTACCTGCCCTAATTCAGATCTGATTGTAAAGCTCTTAATCACACCAGGTATATACAGTACCGGTCAAATGTTTGGACATGTCCAATCAGGGAGGGTTTCCTTTGTTTTGGGCCATTTTCCACGTAGTGTGAATGTACAGTACCAGTCAAAAATTTGGGCATCATCTCATGCAATATATATATATATATATATTTTTTTTTTTTTTTCGTTTTTCTTTTCTACATTGTAAATGAATATGGAAGACATTAAAACTATGAAGGAACACATATGGAAATAGATAGTAGATGTTAAACACCAGAATATGTTTTATACTTTAGATTCTTTAAAGTAGCCACATTTTGCTTCAATGACTGATACTGTAGGTGTAATGGGGACTGCTAATGATGCACATCCATGTGTTTGCAGGAGCTAAACAGGACGTGTCGGGCCATGCAGCACAGGGTAGTGGAGCTGATCTCTCGTGTCTCCAATGAAGAGGTAACAGAGGAACTGCTGCATGTCAATGATGACTTAAACAACATCTTCTTGCGATACGAAAGGTAAATTGCCATCATGCAACTGTATAGAGTACAAATGCTTTTATTCATTTATTGCAATCGTTACAACGTTGCCCAAGTCTGTAGTGTTAACAATCTACCACTGCAAAATTAAAATAAATAAATAAATACAAATTTATATATAAATATTTTTTATTTTTTTTTATATATTATATATAAAAAAATATTTTTAGCATTACAGGAACACAAGGAGAAATATTTTTTAGAAAGAATAGATTGAATCCACTTCCAGAATGATTCATGGTTTAATGCCAATTGCACGTAAGTCAAATGACTCATGTATTTAATTGTTTACAGTTACAGTCATATACATTTTTTTTTTACTTGTATTGTAATATACTAGGGCTAGGGACTATCTGTGAGGAGTGTGGTGTGTTCTCCCTGTGTCTGCGTGGGTTTCCTCCGGGTGACTGTCTGTGAGGAGTGTGGTGTGTTCTCCCTGTGTCTGCGTGGGTTTCCTCCGGGTGACTGTCTGTGAGGAGTGTGGTGTGTTCTCCCTGTGTCTGCGTGGGTTTCCTCCGGGTGACTGTCTGTGAGGAGTGTGGTGTGTTCTCCCTGTGTCTGTGTGGGTTTCCTCCGGGTGACTGTCTGTGAGGAGTTGGTGTGTTCTCCCTGTGTCTGCATGGGTTTCCTCCGGGTGCTCCGGTTTCCTCCCACAGTCCAAAAAGTTGGACTCAAAAGTGTCCGTAGGTGTGAGTGAATGTGTGTGTGTCTGTGTTGCCCTGTGAAGGACTGGCGCCCCCTCCAGGGTGTATTCCCACCTTGCGCCCAATGATTCCAGGTAGGTTCTGGACCCACCGCGACCCTGAACTGGATAAGCGCTTACAGATGATGAATGAATGAATGTAATATACTATGACCAACAACAAAAAAAAAAGCAACAGGAGTTGAGCTCTGCAATTTCTCTTTAAAATTGTCCAATCTCCTGATATTTGCTAAGGAAGTTAGAGAATTGCACTTCCTACTCTCTAAACTAAAACAAAACTGTGCAGGTCTAAAATATTCCAGCATTTGGTTTGGAAAAGGCATTGTTTTTCTTGTATGTTGGTATTTGATGTGTGTTTGTGCAGTGTAGACTGAACGCTGTTTTCTGTGCTAACAGATATGAGAGATACAGAGTGGGACGAGTAGCACAGAACAACGGGGTGAGTTTATAATTTACCGCACTTACACTGATTTATTACACAGCCCATAAAATGTAGCCTGTGATTTGTGTTGGTTTATTTGTCCACATTCAGTTTATGACTTACTTGATAGATAGTAAATTATAGTATGCACACAAGCAAAGCTTGTTCTTGTGCTGCTGTGTGCCGAATGCCCACATTTTTCTTTCAAACTGTGTCTGAAGTTATGTGTCAGTAATGTTGCATGTTGTTTTGTCATTGGTTATTTTATTTTTCTATTTATTTTGTGCTTGTGCAATGGCTAGCTGAAGAAGGCAAGTACAGTAGAATTGTGTGTTGTGTGTATATTTAGATGGAAAAAAGTTAAAACATGTTTATTTAGCCAAGCCCCAGAGTAATCTGCTGTGACATGTTTTAACTTCAAACTCTCTCTAGAGAACACCAGAACAGTCTTATTTCCCTTTTATCCTGCTCGTTTCTCATAAACACACTCACAATAGCCTGTGGTGCGCTGATCCTCTAGTCAGTGTGGTTCTGTCATCATTCTTTCTTCACCCATAACAGTCATAATATGGAGATCACTACTGCCACTTTGGTTCCCTTATAAATGTATATTTTTGCTTGCATCTGTAGTGCTCTTACCCTGCTTCCATAGGTATTAATGTGTGTCTGTGTGTGTGTGTGTTTGTTTGTCACTGTACAGGTGTTGAATGAGGCTTCTGAGGAGGATAATCTGATAGATCTGGGTCCAGGCTCTCCGGCTGTGGTCAGTCCACGGGTCAGTGCTGCAGCCACCCCCACACCGCCCTCCAGCCTGACCCCTGCTGCTGCTGCCACCACCACCTCCCTCTCCACACAGCTCGCAGGACTGAGTGAGACTCACAGACAAATACACAGCACTGTGCAAATGTCAGAGATCACCCTCCAGTTATTTTATTTTATTTTATTTTTTAGGAATTTTAGTCTGTCCACGCTTTTCTTTTATTATACCTTTGAGTCTGTTTTTAGTTTTTGTTGAAACTGCAGTAACAAAACAGTATATTACTATGATCTTAGCAGAGAGGTGTATATTGTGCCTTAGTCCTCCTCAATCATTGTAAAGTTACATGTGATAGCAAATTATTGCTTTAATATAATGTTGACAGTATGCAGTATGTTGAAATATACCATATATTATATTGTAAAAGTATATAAATACATATTTCTTTTAATGATGTTATTCTCCAACCAAGCTAAGCCATGGTCCTAAGCAACACAATAGCCAAAGATGGATAAATTACAAGCCTAATATTTCTAATAAGTTAATACACTAATTTAAACTATAATGGCAGATGGCATGGCTCATTCAAACCACAGCTAGATTTCATAATTCTTTTTGTTAGGTTCAGTAGGTTATAGCTTTGTTCAATCAGTAAGAGCTTTAGAAGGACAAACGTTACTTTGATTAGGTCTTTGGGGTGATCACGAGTGTTATGTCATGCTATCTGTTATGGTGCAGTATCCTGTGTGTAATGATATTAGTTCTGAATGAGGAAAACCATGATTTAAGGTGCCCATCATTGTTTAAAAAGTAGCATTTTTACCACAGAAAAAAACTGAATTTGTCAATGTGGATATGTTCTCATTTTATCTGTAAAATGAACTCACCTGAGATGAAGAATGAAAATGTATTACCTGAATGAACCTGTTTATGCTCCATAGAGAAGGTCCCTCACATTGGGGGTTGCTGTGATTCTTCTCTTTGCAGATGTAGAAGCAGAAAGTGTGAGTGGAACTCTGAGCTCGCTATCCACTCGCAACCCTAATGACGACTTTGACATGTTCGCTCAGACAAGAACCAGCTCTCTCGCTGACCAGCGCAAAAAGTAAGCTCTTTGAAAACCTGGTGTTAAACAAATAAATGACAAAATCCTATAGGGCTGCACAGTGCATCATGTATCAGAATGTGTATCAATATGTAGGTCTCTGTAAAATGTATATGTACAAATAAGACATTTTTATTCATTTTGCGCTTTGAGCATTTTGACAAAGCTTAGCGTATCCAGGTGGGTATTTTATGTGAACAAGTAAATGTAAATAATTTGGGTGAAAATATAGAAAATAATGCTATCGTTACTCATTTCATCAGAAGTTTACCTGAGAATTTTTATTGTATTCCAAGGCATATTGCAATGTAATTACAATATAATATATTGTACATATGCAGCACTGCTGAGAAACAGAATTAAACTGAATTTAAGTGTTGTTATTTTAAGCATGTAAGCACATGTAGTTCTCTTTATCTCACTCTTGAAATGCTCATTTTCAAAGCTATAGTAGAGCTGTCACAATAACCTCAATACATTAATACCGCGCTATTAACCAGCCAACCGCAAGGAATGGCAAGAACCGTCACCACCACAGTGTATACATGTTTTCCCTTTCATTGCAAGGTCTTTCTTGTTTTACACTTTGGTGTGTGTTTGTAATAATGGTTTTCCCGACTGTTGGCATCTGATTGGCTGACAAACCAAATGCAAATTTGATCAATCAAATGAAAAGTGAGAGCCTGGCAAATCAGACAAGGGAATATACAAATTCTGTACCAGAAAGGTCGATGTGAAACAAGGAAATCCGAAATTTGAGGTCTTATCTAGCTGGTGTTAATTATCTTCATTTATAAATGTTTAATATTTGCAAACCTTTCAGTGTTAAATTTTCACACCTGTTTTGTTTTTCCAGTATCATCACATCAGTTATTTAGATCTGTTTTTGAATAACATTTTCACAGTGTTATTCAGTTCTTACACTGCATCACTTTGTCTCTGAATACATCTCTACCATTTGTTTCAGTGTGAAATATGAAGACCCTCAGGCTCTCGGTGGCCTGGCTTCTGCTTTGGATGTCCGACAGCAGAATGCTGCTGGGGTGAGTGCCATGTTGCATGCTGGGAATTGTAGTTTTAACTTGTTGCTCCACCTCTCTGAGGAAATTCTAATATCGTTCTTAGTAGTTGATCTCTGCATGGAACAAGCTTTTCTTCAAGGGTTTCTGTTTCAAGCAATGGAACTGTAAACTAACCCTGTTAGAGCACATACTTCTTTACAGTAGATATAAATGGCTCATCTTAAACAGAGACAGTACTGGCATGCTGGCTTTGCATGGACTGGTATTCAGATTAAACTTCTCTTTTGACCTGGGAACTCATTGGATTTATATACAATTTACAGATTGTACTTTTTTCTTTTGTTGCCATTGTTAGTGAGCTGAAAGGTTTATGTATCAGCCTCCCTGTGTATTTACTTCTCTCTTACAGAATTATCAGTTATTATTAGGGCTTGCTTAAATATCTGAATATTTCAGATACTGTTATTTGGAATCTAGTTCACCGTTTAGTATTTGGTTGCTCTCTCTCCTTTTTTAGTAAAATAGTTATTATAAATGTACATGTACATACTGTATGTAACCTTTGTGTTAAGACAAGCCTCTAGATCCAAATATTATGGTTAAAAATAAAATTTATATATTGTTTTTTTTTTTTAAGATCATTTGTATAATCAATAATAATAATATATTCTAGTACTTTTATTCAGTACCTGTAAATTAATATTCAGACAATGCCTGGTTATTACCAATTTAGAGGTTGATAAATACTTAAAGGCTAAGCACCACTTAATGGACCTCCATGAATATTCCACATTATTGTAGTTACTGACAGATATAAGTATGAATTAAAATGAAAATAGCAGCTTAATTTGCTTTAAAACTGACAATTTTATTAAATTGACGGAAAAACCCGAGCTCGCTACGGAAATTCTTGAACGCAACCGTGACGTCACTGGTGGACAACAGCTGAACAACGCCGCGGTAAAACACCGTTATGACTGACTGTTATGACAGTATCTAGCTAAATAACCAACATTATTCACGACAATAGCCTAGCAATAAGCTAAACTCAAATGTAGAGGTACCGTTATTCTTGTAAATGTGATCGAAGTCGAACTCGAATTCATCCGACACTATAAACCTCCGTAATGCAGCTACGTAGCCGAGTATAATATGAGCCACCGAGTTTAGCGAGTCAAGCTAACGTTAACTAACACCAACTACAACAGGCGAAGTGAGTGTCCTTACCCTGTTTACCTCCATGTTACAGAGGCTCTTGAACACCTTTCGTTGGTGTCCTTACATGCCCATATTGTTGGAAAAGCGCCAGTGAAATGAGCTACAGATAACGGAGTGAGCGGATGGTCCTTTCCAAAGTGTCTGTTTAAAGTTGACAAATTTAGTCCATTTTCTGGATATTTTGGGATCTTTGGGCCATTTGTGCACAGATGTCCCACTGTACATTGAATGATTGCAGCCAAAAACAACACATCTTTTCGTCATTTTGCATTAAATTAAGTGCAGCTTCTAGAGTTGTTGTCCACCATCTACGTCACAGGCAAGACGCCTATTAGAGTTTCCGAACACCGTTGGGGGGGATGACGACACACCAACGGTCTTTTAAACCTTATTCCTTGAATTAGTAAGAAATAACATGTTTTCTGACTATCAATAAACACAAGTTAGGAACTCAAATTCCACTGTTTTTATTTGTTTGACACTTTCATAGAGCTGGTGCTTAGCCTTTAAAACTTGGTCTAAGTATTCAGTATGAGCTGATATCTCACTGTCAATGTTTTTTTTTTTTAATTGATTCTCTTATGTTTAAATGTATTTGAACAATTTGTACATTCACAATCAAAACTACATATACACAGCCTGACGAACAGAATGTAGTGTACTGAGTAGGCAATTCTGGCAAATGCTGAAACATTTATTATACTGGCTCCTACCTACCTTTTCAGAATCTGGTTCAGTATCACACTTTTTTTTTTAACATCCAGGTGTTAACCTTTAGTCAGAGTAGAAAAGGTTTTGGTGTAATACACAATCTTCATTACATATCACCAGGCACATGGGGACTGATTACAATTGGTCTCCAGCGCCAAGCTTTGTTCTGCCGAGTGTGTTGAAATCTTCGAAATAAACCAGGCCCAAGTGTTGCTACAGGGCAGAGCGGGTGATTAGTTATCAGGCCACTGTTCAGAGTTTATGCCTCAGTTTTTATACCAGATTCCATGGTATATTTTGGTAGTTTTTAATCCTTCTTTCACCACTTTTATAATTTTCTCTGTGTGACTTAATAGCAGACTTTAATTTCTGTTAAAAGAAAGCAGTCATATGTCATTTCTATGTTTCTCTTTCTCTCTCCTTCTCTCTCACTGTTTCAGTCTGGGTGGGGTGGGGGCAGTGTTTTTTCTGCTTCACATTTATAAGGTGTTTTTTTGTTTTGTTATTGTTGATTCAGCTGAGTGTAAAAGATGATAACGCAGAAATGGAGCCCATAGACAGCTGGCTCATAACCCAAGGAATGGTGAGGACTTAGCATAGCAGCACTGTCTCCAGTGTCCTCCCACATCTGTCCACTCCGTCACCCCTCCTCAACTCCCATACTCATCTCCCCTCACCACTGCTAAACCAGTCCACTCCATACAGTAAAAGGGATACACAGTTTGTTTGAGCCTACCCGAGTCCAGGCATTAGCTTTGTTTCCGACTTTATTTGTACTACATTAATTCAATCTCCCACATTAGCAAATGTTTAAGATGTAAATAAAATCGTTCAGTGTGGTTTGATGTTAAATGTTTCAGCTATTTTTTCAGCTATAGCTTCGTTTTATGCAAAATAAAAGTTACATTGACACTGCTCATTTTGGAAAGCAAATAAAATGGCAGTCCATTGTAGACATTGCAATTTAGTCTCACACTACTGTCGCTGCAACGATATCCAAGTCAATATGTCTCTTTACCGTGCACCTTTTTACATCAAATCATGCTGAATGAAGTCTGAATAATGCATAACGAACAAGTGGAGGAACTGAATTTTGGTCTCTCTTTATGTTAGCTTTACCTTCCTGTTGAAATTGAAGACTTTCCCCCTCTTTGAGAGGAGCAGATAATTAAATTTTTTCTCTTTGATGAAAACCCCATTGGCAGGAGAGTTTCTCTTCTACATCTCAAAGCCTGAGCTCTTCAGAAACTTCATGGTCTGCTGGTTCCGTTTGGGGCTTTCCTTTTACTCTGTCCCTTTTACTGTGGGTCACTCATCCTCCTTCTTCACTGCATTCGCTCACTGGTAGAATGAAAGGCCTGCTTGTCCCATTGAATAGGTGTGGATTTTCATCACATACAAGCAGGCCCTGGCCTCTATCACAGAGGTTAACACAAGAGCAACCGGCCTTTGTCCATGGAAAGTTCTAGATCTTGCAGCAATGTTTCAAGCCAGTAATAGCTTAGAACCACTGCACAACCGAAAGGATTGGTCCTTGACTTTCTGTGAGAGGGAGGTGAACTGATACAATTTAGAAATAACATACTTTTAGACATGACTAATAACAGACTCTGAAATACTTGGGTGGTACAGTTGAGACTAGTCATGTGGTAATGCTGTTTTTCATAGAACAAACATTGAGGATATACTCTCTACATGGAGAGTCTGTGTCCACACATCTTTCATCTTTCACTTATTTCCATTTAAAACAGCCATTAAGTACACGTCATTCATTTTTGAGGAGATATGTCACACAGACGTGATCTGATTACATAGCGAAACTGTTGTTTAGAAAAGGAAATGAAGAAAAGTTGTGCAAATAAAGCTGCTGTTGTTTTCTGAACATATGTTTTGGCATATAGTTCCTGTTAAAAATGATTGGCTGCTCTGCGTCTGTGTGGTGAACCAGCAGCTGTGCAGTGAGATTTTTTTTGTCCACTTATAACTAGTCACTACTGTTTACTATTAACAAAATTAGATTAAATTAACTCGAGTGTTGTTCATTCTGTTCTAAAGTTCTCAAACGGCATGTTTAATTATTTACTAACCAAGATTAATCTAATTTCAAAAATGCACTAGATGTCCAAAAGTTTATAGACACATGCTCATCCAGTGTTTCTTCTGAAGTCAGGGATAAGAGGGGGGAAAAGTGTCTTCTTTTGCTGCCGTCAACCTGCTGTCACACTTCTGAGATGGCATAAGACCTGCTTTAGTGAGGTCACATAATGTCAGTACATCGATCCAAATCGTCCCAAAGTTGATTCTCTATAAAACAATGTTACATAATCCAGAGCTGTAGGGGTTACTCCCCTTATGTTAGGTCTTGGATTGGGCCAGGTTGGTGTTTTATATGCTCCAGCAATTAACGAATGAGTTAATGTTGGCGTGTTTGGGCCTGGAAACTATAATGGAAGCCAGCTATGCAGGACCAGCCCCCTCCAACATCCATTCTGCTGACAATGTTTGTCTGTGTGGATACACCTTAAAATACCATAAGAATTCTTTAATTATAAAGTGTGTTTTTGGAAACTTTTGGACATGTAAATGTCAGTCAGTTACCTTGATGGTGGTGTAATCGGCCCCGACATGTTTTTTGTCCAACGGTTGATTCTTTAGTTCAAAGTGTAAGGAGAGCATTTTGAAAATTGTGGAAAGTAATTCAGGACTTAGGCCAATGAGATCACATTATACAGCGTGCCATATACAGTGGAACCTCTACTAACGAACGCCTATACTAACGAAATTTCCAAGATACGAACCGGGCATTTGAATATTTTTTGCCTCCACCAACGAACCATGACTCTAGAAACGAACCCGAGCTGGCTGCTGGAAATGGCCACTGACCCCAACAGGCGAGTCTCCCAGCTCCCAGACTTGAGTGAGCTTTTAAGATTAGCAAATTGTAGCTTTAGCAATTTAGCATTAGTGTAAATAGCCGACATCGAAATTTGTGCTAAGTTAAGCCGTATCTACGCTTCGTCTCCCCACATTCACCGCCTACTCTCCGTTATCCCACCCACCCCCCACCTCCCGTCATACAGCCAGTGCCTGTGTTACTCCTCCAGCCAGTCTTCAAGGTAGTGATGTGTAACCACTTAAAACTTTTTTATTTCTTTTTTATTACTGTTTCCACTGTATTTCTTTTTTATTGTTAGTAATGCTACATGTATTTTTTACTAATTTGAGAGTGTTGTAAACATATATCAGTGCAAAAAGGGTGACTTTCGGGGTGGGGGCTGGAATGCATTAATTGCTTTTCCGTTATTTTAAATGGGGAAAATTGACTCGAGAAACGAACTTTTCCACTTACGAACCGGGTCACGGAACGGATCAAGTTCGTAGGTAGAGGTTCCACTGTATCGAAAATTAATTGAAAATCCAGCCTAAGAATCATAGCGTACAGCATGTCAGGATTACAAAACATGCAAATAAGTTATAAAACACATATCACTACATGTTTTGTCAACATTGAACACACAGTAGTTTCTGTCAGTTATAAGGAATTCTTATGTTTAGTATATATTTTTTATTTCCATAATCAAAACATCAAGCATTAAAATATTCATTCCAAGGCGTGTGTGTGTATATATATATATATATATATATGTGTATATATATATATATATATATATATATATATATATATATATATGTATGTGTGTGTGTGTGTGTGTGTGTATATATGTATGTATGTGTGTGTGTGTGTGTTTGTGTGACTACTCAACAATAATATAAAAATTTTAATTTTAGTATTAATGTAATCCATTAGTAGAGTATCAGTGGTGACAGGACTATATATTGGAAGGTAATAACATGCATTTTTAAAAGAACTGAATAATGTATTGGCATCTTAATATTAAAAATATAAAAATGGCCATTGTGTTTTCCTCAGAGAAGTGTGAGGTAACATTTGAAAGCGTAGATTGCAGGACTTGTCCCTTATTCCCTTGAGCCCAGCGTTCAGAAAACCTGTCCTTTTTTTCTGGCCATGCTTCATGAATCTTCCTCCCAGATCGCTCCTTATCATTCTACATTCTTGCTGCATGCTATACAACAGCATTCATGTTTGCTATGCAGGGTGTGTGTGTGTGTGTGTGTGTGTGTGTGTGTGTGTCTGTGCATACACTTGTGTGTGGGTTTTAGCTCATCTTAGCTTGGTTTGACTTTGATTGCATGTTTTCTGTTGTTGTTATTTTTCTCGCAGACCTTGTGATTTCTATTGTTTTTTCTGTTTATTTTTTTTTTTGGGGGGGGCGGGCTTTATTTTGTGGCTTTGCGGTGGCCTTTGGTTTGTCCATGGCTTTGCTCCATAGATTCCCGTTTCGCAGTCCTCTGTCATGGATGACATAGAGGAGTGGCTCTGTGCTGATGTGGTGAGAATTCTTTACCTTGATTTCATTCTCTTTGTTTTGGCCATTTTTCATGGTTTCTTTTCATGTTAATTTTCTCATAACCCAATAAAACAGTATATGTTTCTAATGTGTGTGTGTAATTATCAGTCAATTTGTTTTATACCCGTCATTTTAACAGTCCACAATCAAGTTTGCCACTCATCCATACTCATACAACTAAACAAATATTGTAACTAGGGAAAACTAAGTTAAGTTAAAGGCAGTGGGAAGTTACCTAGATGTTGTCTCACAAAGGGTGTTTGTTATTTGTGTTGACATATTATATGAGTGCGTTAAAAGCGTAAGAGAATGGTGATTCGTGAATGTTTCAATAAAGTGGTGCAAACTGTTCTGTCAGTCTAGTGAAATGTCGTCATATTTTGTTGGATTGCCTTGTTTTTGTTTTGGTAACCAGAAGAAAATTTGTAAAGCTTGATCAGACCTAAGTGGTGTGTCATTTGTCCTAAGTTAAACAATGAAAATGAAAGTGTGCATGATTGTTATACACCTATGTGTCTTGTGCAAACATATTTATAGGTGAGTATTAAAAACCTGTTTGTTTGAATATGGAAAATTGGACATTAATTGTTCTGCTTGTATTCTTCCCTTTTACTAGAAAGGGGACAAGGCTGAAGATGGAGTTACTAGTGAAGGTAGGATTACGTCTGAGTTTGACTACGGTTCCTAAGTGTAAATTTCAGACCTTTTGACTGAATAAAACAAATACACCTATCAACCAAAACATCATTGATCATGTTGGATCGTTCTCAGCACTGCAGTGTGCAGTGACATTGACGTGATGGTGTTGTGTTAGTGGGCGACACCAGTGGATCAGACACAGCAGGGTCTGCTTGAGTTTTACAGCTCTCGGTGTCACTGCTGGACTTAGAATCATCCACTAACTAAACATATTTTTTATATGTTTTTATAGATACTGCAATATTTGGGTTCAGTTTTGATGTTGTCACTTTTTATTCCATTAGTTGAGTGCTCCAAACGTTCCAGAAGTCCTGAATGTTTGAGTAATACCACTGTTTTATCTAGTTACCTAAAACATTGTACTTTTTTGGGCCATTTATTTCAGAGTTTGACAAATTCCTGGAAGAGAGGGCCAAAGCTGCAGACACTGCTTTACCTTCACCCCCCAGAGGAGAGCCTAGTCCACCAGTGAGTGCACCCGGCAGCAGCCGCAGGAAGGCAGAGCGGACTGAGGACACCCTCTTTGCCTTGTAGAGGACAGGTGTAAGAGAGTCCCACTTTTGCTCCAGCACTAATGCAGCGACCACCGAATTCAACCCTAACCAACATCCAAATGCCTGCCACCCCGTGCTGCTCTCTGCGTCTATCGCTCTTTTGATGCGTCAAGGGGCTTTCCCTCATTTTCTTCCAGCACCTCAGTCCCTTTGAATGCAGTAAGTCTGCTTCCAAACTGTGTGATTATGGCTCCTCTTAAAGGTTCCACAAAGCTCTGCCTGTGCCTTTAGGAGCAGAGGGATGCAGCAAAATGAAGTCTTGTAAATATTACGACTTATACTGGTGAGGTTTTCTGCAGGGAGGTAGTGTTTGGATTTTTCAATTTGGTTTTTATGAAGCATCCAGTTCATTTAATGTGATATGGTTTATTAACAGATCATGTAATATACTACGCCCGTGGAATCTTGCTTGCATGAAAAGCATTGTTTTATCTTGCACTTCCCTTGTTTACAGACTAAACTGAAATGCCATTCCACAAACTGAGAGTTAGCCCTTTTGCTGTTCATGTCGATGCATGTGTAAATATGGCATTCCTTTATTAATATATATTTATCATTGCTGTCTTATCAAAACCTTATAAACATTTTTAACAGGATTTAAACGGGCATCATTGAAAAAACGCCTGCTTATGTTAACATTGCACAGTAATGTACCAGTAGAAATGGCTGAAAATGACTCATTCTGTTCATTTAGATTTAAAATTGTACTAGATACAACATTTTCTTATGCCAAGGATGATATATGTAATCTGACTCTAATTGTAGTGTATAGCAAAATTAGCAGTTTCCGGATATATAAGAAAAGGAAGCCAAAAACTAAAACAATTACATCATCTACTGCTTCTCTATTGAATATTTGCTCGATGAAGGAAATCAGCTGTATTCTCGTAATCAAAACTGACCAAAGAAAGCTAAGCTGCAACTTACTCTCCTACAGACTTTGTCTGTTCCTATTCCAGAAAGGTGAGAGCACTTCCAGAAGGCTGGAACGTTGTTAATGCAAGAACAAATTATTTAAAACACACAGTTCAGTGTTAAATGACCCTTTAAATTAATTACATGCTTGCGTTTATGTTGATGATTGTCGATATTTGTCTATTAGTTGTCTGTGCTTTTTGTTGCACTCGCTCTGTTCCTGAAGCTCTTGAAATTCCTTCCTTGTTGCGTTGCAAAGAAAAGCACAAAAGAATTTTTTTACTTTTTTTTTTTTTTTTAAATCTCAGCCACCCTTCCTGCTCAGAACTGGATCCAAAGTAAAGACGTACAGATGCAACTTTTAAGAGGGTGTGGATAAAAAAAATTTTGTTGATGATGCTTGACCTGCAGTATTACAAAATTGTAGCATCACCTGTAAACTATATATTCATACGTAAACATTTATGTATATACATCACAAAAGAGTTTATTTTAATTAACGGTTGTCATACATTTTAGATGAACTGTTCAGACAGTCTGTTTGCTTTTGTATGTTTGGTCTGTGCTAATTTGTGACGACATGCAAGAAAATCAAGTACCTGTAGTTGGTGCAAAGAAACTACAACCTGAGTACCTGAATATTGTTGCTCCAATATCTAGATCTTGTATATATTATGGTTTGAACATATATATATATATATTTTGAGATTATTTGAAAATACTAGTTGGTCTTTACATGGTGTGACAATTATACACAAAAACTGAACCAACAGAAATGGTCCAAAGTTGATTGGATTAAAATCTTATTTCAATAAATCAAACTTCAAACAAAACAAAACAAAAATAATGTTTGTTTCCACAGCGACAATTTGGCGTTTGGACTAGGATATGATTAGTACACATTCATGGTAGACGTGTTAAGTTTGGTAGATGGATAGATGAAGAGTTCCCTTGTTTGACTTGGGAGTCGACAACTGTGGCTAGACCTTATGTGAGCTAGAAAGAAATAAAATCAATTGGAAGCTGAGTGAATGGGCAGGCTTGTGATGTGATTGTTGATGGAGAATAAGGCGCAGTGATATTCAGTGATATTCTTAATGTTGGACATGCTTAAAAAAAACAGTATTATTGAGTTTGTTTCCAGCTTAAAGTCCCAAAGGAGATGCTATTAATACAGATGTATACAATATATAGGACTATGCAAGTGTTAGGTAGGTGTGGAAAAAATGCTGCAAAGTAAAAATGCATTTTAAAATGGAAGTGTTCATAGTTTTTATCAATTAACCAAATGCAAAGTGAATGAACAAAAGAGAGATTTAAATCAAATCCATCTTTGGTAAGTACACTTGCACAATGCCAAGGATTATTTAGGCTTATTCTCTGGTGTATCACTAATTATACCCAACGTAATAATGATCATCAATGTCATATAGATTCACATTAACAGCTGTGTTAGAGGCTTAAAGCTTGGTGAGGAACAGCCAATCTCTGCTAAAATGGTGAGGCTGTGGAAGACAGTTTCATGTCACTGGTCATAGACCATGGCAAGCCTCAGCACAGCAAAAAGACACAAGCTAGTTATACTGCATCAGCAAGGTCTCCCAGGCAAAGATTTCAAAGCAGACTAGGGCTTTAAGATGTGCTTCAAGATCTTTGAAAGAAGCACAAAATAACAAGCAACAGTGAAGACTGTATAATCAGTGGTCGACCAAGGAAACTTATTTCCTGTCTGATGTCCTGGTCCTGGTCTCAACATCATCGAGTCTGTCTGGGATTACATGAAGAAACAGAAGGATTAGAGAATGTCTGTGTTCCAAACCGTTTGTTGGCTGAGTTCCTTGTAAAACTGTGTACAGGTGTCTCTAGAATTAATATTATTTTGAAAACAAAGGGTGGTCACACCAAAAATTTATTAGATTTGGGTTTTTGTTGTTTGTTCATTCACTTTGCATTTAGTTAATAGACAAAATAAACATTAAACACCTGTTTTTTGAAACCGTTCTTACATTGAATCCTTTACTCTACACTTGTCTAAACTTTTGCACAGTACTAAATTTCCAGATGTTTCTCCATATTCCCTAAAATAAATGAATTTTCTATATTAATACACATAAGTCCAAGGGTACCTTTCCTGTTGCCAACTATCTGTAAGAGGGCCACAATGCTCCCCCAGCACTAGGCTTTTTATCAGTAGACTTTAGTTATCTAGAGTTACAAAGCTGACATACCTAACTTCACTAATGATTTTATGAACGAATGTCATCAAATCCTCACAATGTGATTTTCCAGAATAGTAGAAGCAGGGAGATTAAATCTGGATCGATACTCTTTATTTCAGAGGGATTGTTGGATCAGAAGGTGCCTATAAACTGAGGGTGGTAGAACGTACATTGGATAGTGGTATATTTTCCCAAGAAACAAAGGCAAACCTATAGCAGTGGATAAACTTTGATCATCTCAGAATAAAACTGTTTATCAAAACATTCTACTCAATTCTTAACATTATGCCGTAACATCAAGGCTGAGGGAATCTATAGCCTACATTTTCTCAACACTGAAATGGTAGACAGCTATTCCTTCTAAGTGTGTAGTGTACTTTCTGCTAATACAATGCTGAAACATACTCACCTGCCAATAAATAAGATCCGCAACGACAAAATATTCTTGACTGTAGATCGTTCTGCTAAATGCTTTAAATGAATATAAACCAGTATAAAAGAGCAGAATTTAACTACAGTGCAGCAATTTCAAAAATAAACCTCAAAATGACTTAATCATAAACTGATTATAAGATAAACATTTTTTAGATTGTTTTTTGTTTGTTTGTTTATAATGTTCTGTTACCTAAACAAATTGAACTAAACTGTCAGTATCCCTTCTGTGTTCTATAAAAGGCTTTGCTTTCAACTGAGGTGTCAATCGTTATTTGTAATAACTGCTTTAATGAATGTTACCATGTGACATTAAAAGTCTTAACTATTTTGATTATTTATCTCAAAGTTTAATGTCCGTGTATTTTAGGATATTGAAATGTAATTAAAAAAACTATTGTGAGACATCATGTTTAACTGTCGTGTTTTGTAATGTGACACAGAGACAATTTTTTTTATAAAAAGTGTGGGTTTTTTTATATTATTTATTTATTTTATTATATTTTTTATTTCTTTTGGGAGTGGGTGGCGGCTGTCTAGATGTACAGGGGGTCCTCGAATTACGACGTGGATCCAAAACCACTTAAGTCGAAACAAGGCTTTATACAGTAAATGGGAGATGTGTTGCAACCACAAAACATCGCAACTCAGGACTGACGTAACCCGAGGACCTCCTGTGTATGACACTGATATATATCAAATCTGCTTAAAAACTCATTGTTGGGTCTGTTTATGGGAACAAACATTTTTGAAATCATGTTAATATTAATGTAAGATTAAGGATTGGTAGTACTTAAGGTTAAGGTTAGGGGAAAGTTTCCTCATAATGAATAGAAGTGTGTGTAATGTCCTAATGTCTTCTGAAATATGTATTGAGTACAACTGGTTCTTTCCATGTAATAAAAGAACATGTCATGCCAGTGCTAAACAAGCTATTCAAGCTAAGGCTGATTAAGTGGTTTAAACAAAACCTTACTCTCTTGGGTAAATAAGCCTTCTGTACATGTACAGATGGGGAAATTATTAGTGATTATATTAAGTATAATGCCACTAGTGTCCATCAAAAGTATCTCCAAAGGGATTTATTAAGGGATTTATTTTACTGTATTTTTTAACACAGCAGCTGTATGTGAAAACTGAACCATAGAAATGGTCCACAGTTCCTGGAATGAAATCTCTTTCATCCAAATAAATTAAGAACATTTTTAACTTCTCTTATAATATTACTATTTTGTTTGTTGTTTTCATGAACAGTGACTGGAGACGATACATGTTATATACGTCAGGTCTTGAGAGCCTTGCTGAGAGCTGAGCCATATTTCAGCATCGCTGCTCTTCTGTCTGTGTTACTGTCGGTCATTGACCCACTTCACCTTGCTCCACTCACATTTTGTTGCCGTGTTATTTTGTTTGACTACCAAATATACATCATTGCATGGTACCACATTGTATTAAAGTACCAGATCGATTATTTGAATATAAAAAATATATATTTGATCATCAATTAAAAACTGAAAAATCAACACCAATTTATAAGTATGTTACATTTAAATGTTAATTTTGTTTATATATATATATATATATATGACAAAAATGCTTTAAGGATGGTATTAGTATTATTTTCAGTGTATATGTGCGTGTTGAAATTCATATCTATTGAGATTTGTATCTGATAATGTGTCCAAAATCCCCTCAGACTGCTCTGCCTTCATTATTCGAGGAGATATTACATGATGTAATCACGGGAGCCACACTCGTGGCGTCACATCACCCCACTCGCTTCCCGCGCCCTCATTGGTCCGTTTCACTGGTTCTACAGGCGGAGCCGCCTCTGCAGACCAGACAAACATGAATAAATGGGTTCCGCCTCTGGAGAGCTCTGATTGGCTGATAGGGACATGCCCACCAACCACGTCACAGAGCCGTTGCTGTGTGAGACTTTTATAAACAAGTGGTTAAAGCTGCAAATTATATATATATTTGCAGCAACAAACGGTGTCCTATTAAAATATATTAATTATAAAATTATTATATATGTAAAAATGCATTGTTAAAGACTGTTTGTGTGATTTAATAAAACTATTGAATACTTAATTAGCACTGAGGTGTGGCCTCCAAAAGGTTAGAATTAATTCAAAGATTAATAAGAGAATGAAACAGTGAGTCAGAGATGTTTAACCTACATGCAAACCCATTCAACCACAATAAAGGTGTTAATGAAATAATATTAATTGGCTCCCTACTGCAGGCATAGTGCACTAGGTAGGTCTTGAAAAACATCGAAACTACGTTCTGTGTCTCACCAACGTCCATATGGGGTTCGTCCACGAATGAACAATCGCACACTGGACATGTAGTGCACTATTTGGGTGTAGAAGACAAAATTTCATCACCTAGTGAGTGTACTATACAGGGGCTATTGAGTAATTTGGGACAGGGCCCTGTGCGGGTGTGGAGGCGGAGAGGCGCGCTGTGATTGGTCAGAATGAATGCCAATCACAGGCCCCTCTCTCCGGGCTGCGCTCAGCTCCTCGTTAGCGCCATAGAGCTTCTGCCCAAAGTGTTTGGACAAGTTTGTCTTGTGCGAGCGTGTGTGGAAATGGCAGCTAGCAGGTAGTTGACACAACAGCAACAAAAAGTTGGATCTCTCGGACCACAGTTCAACAAATGTCCCCGCACATTCACTCGCTACTGAATTGTGAGAAGTTGGGACTTTACATGGAATAACGTTTTCTTTTCTGAACACTCTACGAGTCAGCTAGAATCTTTTAAGAAAGGAAAAATGAATAGTCTGTCGTTTGACGACCCGTCGCTGGATAACTTGGACCCAAGTTTATCCCTAAATGATCCCAGCGACATCGACACGGCGCTGCTCAGCGACATTGATGGTAAGACACAGTAAACCCTCTGTCTAGATGACTTATTTCTACTGTCTTTGCTTCCTCTGGCAGTTTCCTTTCATTGACTGAACTGTCCTCGCTACAGTGTTGCTAGGCATATGCACGCGCTCTCGTGAATACACTAACACAATAGGCATGGCCTGCTGCTGTTACAATCTCGTCTTGTTAAAAGCTACGGATTCACTTGAATAGTTGTGTGTAGCCTTAGCAAGAACCTCACATGACTCCCTACTCCCTAAATCCCTGTATGGTGAACTAGTTGCATGAGTCAAGGGGTTTTACAATCACACAGTAACTTACACCAAAACATATGGGGTTCTAATGCACGTTTGATGCTCCATTTAAGCTCTGAAGCCCACATTATATGAGGCTCATCCCCACTCTGTTGGTTCTGCTGGACTTAGGTGGTGATGGAGCCTCAGAGGGAGAGGGGCCGAGGACCAGAACAGAGCACACACAACTACACACCCTCACACCTCTTTACAGGAAACATAGCTGCTTTCCTTTAAGTCCTGCTCTACTGTTAAAGCTAAAGACAAAGTGAATTTAGCCTCTGTGTATATTTCGCCGTTGTCTCCGTAGTGCCCCGCCCCCTCGAACTTGGGCAAATGACGTCACGTCGAGGTTATTCCCGTTCATTCCCGTAGCTTCTAGCTCGAGGAGACAGAAAAGTGGGTTAACCCTGAACCCAGTGGCCTCTAACTGATCATTCACTGTGCGCTTACATTTCAGCAAAATGATATACCAATTTCCGTTTTATTCTTTGTAAAATCAGAGCAAATACATGTTCTGTTGAATGTTTACCTTTTTTTTGTAAATCTCACTAATTATACCCAGTAAACAAGGAACGTCCCCTGGACGTTCAAAATAGGTCTAAAAGTAGTCTGTCCGTCAAGGACATATTTTAAACGTCAATGGACGTCCAAAATCCATCTTAATACGTTAGTTAAGTGGTGACCAATCGAAAACGTCAGTGGACGTCCAAAATGCGTTTTATACAAGTAATTTATTTCGGGACCAATTAATAACGTCAATGGACGTCCAAAATACGTCTAATGGTCGTCTTTTCAATGTCTGTGTTTGGACGTCTTTTCAAATTTCATTTTCAACCTTAAGAGAACGTTGATGAGACGGCAGTCATTACGTTGTTTCAACGTTGAATCACTTTACTGGGTAGTTACTGCTGTTGCATTTAGTTATTTTTAATTCAGCTCTATTATTACAAATACTGTCAAACGCGCACAGAGACAGCACCATCATGTAAGGTTAACTCAAATACACATACTGTTTTCTGAAAGGTGAACTTTTTATGTTCGTTGTTTTGTAATCAAACAAACCTGAGGTAAAACGATAATAGAATCTATAATACCTCAATTTCTATTATATCTTTGGAAAAAAGGGCCAGTAGAGATTGAGAGCAGGACCCTCTGAGATTAAATGGAGTAAATTAAATGTAAGGTGTTCAGACGTGGACCCGAGGGTCGGTCATTTGGTGGGTGATGTTCTGAGAGACTGAATAACCGGGAGTAACCCCGCGCTGCCGCGTGTCCGATAGTAACCTCGAGCTCGCGCGCTCTCAGAGCTGCTCCGCATAGCGAGGCTGCTTCTCGTGCTCTGATTGGTCGAGAGCGATCACCTCATACAAAACAGTCCGGGCTGAGCCGCTGCGTCTAAGCCCGAAAACACAGAACCAGGCTCTTCAGGCTGAGGACGTGTTGAATATATGAACGTTTATTTAACGTCATATAGTCTTCTGAACTTATTTCACTGTCGGTATTGCAGCAATATATATATAGAATAAGGAGGTGGCCTTTTCTTTAAATGTGAGATAGACAGACAGTCAGAAAAGGTCCTCTTTTCATATATATTTACAAAAGCTTGAACTGGTCACAGAGTTTTATAGATCTTATTTAACTGAAAATAAATTACACACCCTTTACTGAAATTGTCATGTTGGAGAAAATCAAACCATCAAACCATACGTTTACTGCAAATGAACAGTACATTTCTGTTAAAGTGTTCAATTTTTTAAATTCTTTGTAAGCAGTGTCCATTTATTAGATATTTTCCCTTAAAAGCTAAAAAATATTCATTTGACCTGAGTGGTGTACAGCTATAATGTCCATCCTACCTAAAAGTAGTGTAAAGTTGCCTCATTAACATTAGACAGAACAAGGCTTCATTGTGAGGGCTCTAAAATGCCATGGCAGCCATTAGTCCTGCATTTTAAATAATTCTTCCTCACAGTGTTGGGACTGAGGAGGTCAGTAGTAAAGAAAGCTAACGAGTTCCAGCACCCTGCTTCTGTGCCCTTGCTGGAAATTGGTTGCTCTGAATATGAAATCCACTCCTCCTGTGGTATTAACAGTCAGCTCACTGCTGTTGCCCTGCAACTGCCATTACCTGCCAGCAGCAGCAAGTAAATCGAGTTCATTTCACAGTTGCTTTGGGCAAATGTTTGCTTGGAAGCTTTACTCAAAGGCTTTGTATAACAGGTCTCGCTCAGAGCATTGTGAAAAATGAAAGTAAAATATTTGTTTGTGCATGATAAAATGCATGGAGTAATAAAATGAATCCTTGTTTTACTAGCTATTTAAAAAGTTTGGTGAAATATTTTATTAGTTTTTAGTTACAGCGTAACAAACTGAACCCAGGATGTAACAAAGTGAACACAGGATGTAACAAAGTGAACCCAGGATGTAACAAAGTGAACACAGGATGTAACAAACTGAACCCAGGATGTAACAAGCTGAACACAGAATGTAACAAACTGAACCCGGGATGTAACAAACTGAACCCGGGATGTAACAAACTGAACCCGGGATGTAACTAACTGAACCCGGGATGTAACTAACTGAACCCGGGATGTAACAAACTGAACACAGAATGTAACAAACTGAACCCGGGATGTAACAAACTGAACCCGGGATGTAACAAACTGAACCCGGGATGTAACAAACTGAACCCGGGATGTAACAAGCTGAACACAGAATGTAACAAGCTGAACACAGAATGTAACAAACTGAACCCGGGATGTAACAAATTGAACCCAGGATGTAACAAACTGAACACAGAATGTAACAAGCTGAACACAGAATGTAACAAGGTGAACACAGAATGTAACAAACTGAACCCGGGATGTAACAAATTGAACCCAGGATGTAACAAACTGAACACAGAATGTAACAAACTGAACATACTAAACGTAACAAACTGAACATACTAAACGTAACAAACTGAACATACTAAACGTAACATACTGAACACAGAATGTAACAAACTGAACATACTAAACGTAACATACTGAACACAGAATTTAACAAACTGAACATACTAATCGTAACAAACTGAACATACTGAACGTAACATACTGAACACAGAATGTAACAAACTGAACGTAATAAACGGAACACAGAATGTAACAAACTGAACGTAACAAATGGAACACAGAATGTAACACGCTGATCACAGAATGTAACATACCAAACAAAAAGTAGGCAAGGAATCAAATCCCAAATTTTATTCTAATATGTTAAACTCAGCCTTTAAATAGAATTGTGCAAAAAAATATAGCGACACATTTTAGTTTGTCTGCTGTAGATATGATAACTTTATTAAAAACGAATCATATCAATGGACCAGTTGAGATTTGCACATGATAGTACACCTCTAAATATATGCCTTTCTTTTCAGAGACATAGCAAACGTAGTCATCAAAATCCTCAGTGCCTTTGCTTATTCTTTTTTTGTTCCCCAGACATGCTCCAGCTCATCCACAACCAAGATATGGAGTTTGGTAGCCTGTTTGACCACACTTCATTCCCACCCCCTGCGGCTCCTCTGCAGGATCTTTCAGCCCTGCCTCCCTCCAGCTCAGCTTCCTCTCCCCCGAAGTCCTCCACAACGTCAGCCACCTCCTCCATCCTCAGCAGCAGTCCCCACCTGGATGCATTGCTGGGCCCTCCTATCACACGCAGCTCCTCTACCCCCGACAAGGTCTTCCATCCCTCAAACTTC
Source organism: Hoplias malabaricus (assembly GCF_029633855.1). Lineage (NCBI taxonomy): Eukaryota > Metazoa > Chordata > Actinopteri > Characiformes > Erythrinidae > Hoplias > Hoplias malabaricus. The sequence goes on along the minus strand of NC_089812.1, from coordinate 32,038,633 downwards.
CAACAGTCCCCTCTGGCTCAGGTGACCCCCACGTCGTCAGCTACACACCAGCTGACCACCCCACTGCAGAACACTCAGCCTAAAGCCCAGCCTGCTCCTCCTGCACTTCTCCCAGCCCAGAGCCATGCTGCCTCACCTACCAGGAGCCCGGCCTTCAGCTCCAGCCAGCAGCCCCCACAGCAGCAGCCTGTCACTACCTTCCCAAACCAAAATGGATTCACTGGTAGGGAATGGTTTTACCTTCTTCTTTCATACATTTGCTGAAATTAGGGATGCACTGATATGGAAATTGAAGGTTATTTTATTTGTGAAAACAATGGTTTGCCAAAGTTTGGACACACCTGCTTAAATAACCATGCATGTTACTTTTTGGTCTGTCAGCACTGATACATTAACCTTACTGTAAAGTAGAAACTGGGACAGACATCAAATGTATCACCAAATATTGGTTTGAAATATTGGCTGAATCTAAATGTCTGTCCTGTTGTGATAATTTTTAATGCGGTCATTTGATTGCAGTCATTTCCTCATTCTTAAAGAGGAAATGACTGCAATCCCCAGTACTCTCCTGTGTTTTCATTTGAGATGCAGCATTTTATTTAAGAGAATGAAACAAGACAGCAATGTTTGCCATTCCATTGTTGGATCGTGCACCATCAAACGACCTTATCTTATCATTTTTTCATTCAATTACAGCACAATAGACCTCTTAATCTCAGCAGAAGGGGTAATTAACCATACCATAATCTTCATGATTGTAGATTTTATGGCCTCTGATTAAACATGAATCTTGTTATATATAAGATCCAGTCTTTTAACATTTCCCCTAATTTTTTTCAGTCAATAGTTACTTTTAGCTGTAAGACGAGCTGCAGACACATTAGTGAACAGATATTAAGTTTACTTTCTGTTTTTATTAAAGCCCTAGTTTAATAGATTAGCCTTGTTAGCTTGTTGTAGCTTCCTGTGCAAGTGAATTAATAAGTATTTAAACCCCAACGCATTTTAGAACTTGTAATAGATGCATAGATGTGTTTTACTCTGTTGTGCAGGTGGTTGTTTTGTCACTATGGCGTACTAGAAAGTAGCTGAGGCAAAAAATCTGCTTTATAACTGGGGGGAAATGAGTGTGGCTGTTGTAGCTGCCAATCCAAGTACTTGATCAGCTTAGATGAACTGACAGTTATTTAAGCTTTTGACAGATTGTCTAACCTTATAGAAGTGGGCAGTGTGTTGGTTCTTTACTGTAGTTTGGATGTCACCCATACGTAGACTGGCTAGCTGCATTTAAAGTGATGCAGTGTATGAAATGTTATCATGAATAAAATTAAATGTACCCAGTTTTTTGTTCGCAGTGCCTTGCATTGCAGTTATAGTGTCATACCATATGACTTTTGGCATTATCTCTCACTCCTACAGAGACACAAGCTATGTTTTAATATCAAAACATTGTTTTAAACTGTAGAAACCCAGTGACTTTAGACTGAGTTACAGTATGCCCTGTTATCCATGGATTAGTGCACTATATTGCACCTGGACTCCTAGCCCCTTTTTTTTGTATGCTTTTGTGCAACACCTTATTGACATCAGCAGGCCATGGCTAATCATGCCACGCGAAAGTGGTCCAGCATGAAACAGAAGCAGGTCAAAGTACGCAGCACACGTAGCACAATGGATGTGTGATTTATGATACTGCTTGATACTGGTGTCCTCATTATATAAATTCCTTCTCATCTGTGTTGAATTCAGTAATGCCACATTTGCTGTGCTTTCCAAGTTAGAGATATAAAATTTGACTCAGGGAATTTTCTGTGGAATTTTCCCATATTCCCCATTAAACCATTGCAGACCCCTCAGCTCAGTGATTGTCTCGGTATTACATCATTATTGTGGTCGGCGTTCCTGAAATAGCTCCTCAGACTGGGACAGACCAAATGAGATCAGTTCTGAAGTTGCCCAAGCACTTGCAAACCTCTTGGGCAACTGCATGTAATACATTTTTAAACCTGGTTCACAGTGGGAGTAGCAGGACCAATCACATTTCATCATTGAAATCCTGTTCTGGGAGTAAAAATCAGGACAGTTAGAATAAGGAACTGGTGAACAACAGATTCCAGAATGTAACAGATTAAATATATATATATTTGAAACTCAGAAGTGTTAATACTAGTGACAATCTGAGTGGCATCTGAGGGATGCCTTTGGTTTAGTTGTCTAAGGCCTCTCTTGCAACAAGAGAGCCAAGACCCTTTAAAAATTGTTTTGTGCATGACATGAGACCACATAACACTTTTATGGTTTTCAGTTTTTGTTTACTTTCTTCATCATGTTGAATACCATGGTGAAAAAGAGGAAATTATGGAAGATTAAACTGAATTGAAATATTATTAATCAGTTCCTTTTCCCCAAAAAATCACACTTTTTTTGTTATGTGTTTTTAAATAAGAAAAATGTAATTTATAAATAACAAATAATACATAAAAGAGAATTTAAAGAAATAAACTGGTTTTATTAAGTGTATTTACTTTGAAGATCAGACAAAGATGCTGGCAGAGGTGGATTTTTTTTCTCTCCGTGCTTTAATTAACTTACTAGCTACACTCTTAATGCTACAAAAAAAAAAAAAGCGATACGACGTAGATGTTTGTATGGCACTTGTGCGGATGTCCAAGTGAACTGAACGCTTGGTGAGCCACCTAGTGGCGGGTGGCGTAAGCTCACTCGCTCATAACTCGCAACTTAAAGCAAAAAATCGACTAAGCGATGGGTCATATCTCGGAAAATTAGTAAGTTGATTCACTCGTAAGTCAAGGTTCCGCTTTTATAGCTCGGTTTTAGCTCCTGAAACTAAACGAGTACTTCTGATATTTCTGAAATGATTCAATTCTGCATGTCACTGTATTAAATAGATGTTTTTATATCATGGATATAAACTGATTACGTAACAGAGCCACAAGTATTGCTTCAACAATAGGGTGACCAGACGTCCTCTTTTATCCGGATATGTCCTCTTTTTTAGACTATCCGGGCGGAATTTCACAAACATCCATTTTGTTTTTCTAGAGCTTACATAGAACTTCTAGAAGTTTCGTTCACAAACTAGTCCCGCCCTCCCCTACTCCGATTGGTTCGCTTGAGTGAGAAGGGGGCGTGGTGAAGTAGCCTAAAATCTTCTGATTGGACGGTCTGACTGTAGAGCTACCGTTATTGGTCGATAACCTTCTCTGTAAACATTTAATTGGTCAGTCTGCACGTCAGTAGTCCTTGTTTATGTCAGGCAAAGCTCATGTACCTACCCTCAGCCCGAGCAGCTATGCCGAAACGTAAATGTCAACGGAATACCCATGTTTTGTTTAGCAAATAAAGATGTAAAGGACTTAAAAGCACACATAGGTTCGGTCAGCTAAGCATACAACGGCAGCGAGGGGCGAGACGTGTCCTCTTTTTCACCGTCTCAGATCTGGTCACCCTATTCAACAACCAACTGTGGAAAATGACATTATATAAAATACGTGCTGATACATTAGGATCTCACACATATTGATTGTATTTGGGTTACTTTGAAGATTTTTCATCTTTTTTTTCATCTTTTTTTAAGGCTGCATATTATATACACACACTTTTTCAAACTATACAAGCTATATTTAATTTTGTTGCAGTTTTTATGATCCTTTTTATTCATGTTGTAAATTTCTTTAATTTTTTTTGCAGCAGTCCCTCAACAAGCCTCCCCTCAGCCTGTGCCCAGTGTTTCTAGCCCGCCACAGAACATTCAGCCAATGACCATCCAGGCTCAGGTCCAGAGTCTTTCCACATCACCCATCCTCACCACATCCTCCAGCCCCCAAGCACAGACCATCTCCTCTCATGTCCAGCAAGTTCCTGTAAGTTCTGTACCATACTGTTGTAATTTAAGGATTTCAGTGTTTGAACAAATGACTGACCCTAATCCCCTCGCCCTTTGGCATGTTTCAGGTCTTGCTCCAGCCTCAGTTCATCAAGGCTGACTCTCTCCTGCTCACAACTCTGAAGCCTGATGCATCTCTGGTGACCACAGTGGCTTCCCCATGCATCACCTCCCTGGCTACATCCACTGCCCCTATACAGGGAACTTCCCTGCAGGTAAGGGGTTAAAACCCCATCAAGGCTGAATGTCTTACTCTACCACTTGATTATTTTTACTTCTCTGATTAACGTGTTTTAGGTGTTTTACATTAGTGTCTCTTTCTCAGGCTCTGATGAGTGGTGGCACCATCCTGACCACAGTTCCAGTTATGGTGGACACTGAGAAGCTGCCCATCAATCGCATAGCCATCAGCGGAAAGCCAGGTGGCCAGGTCCACAAGGGCGAGAAACGCACGGCACACAATGCAATTGAGAAGCGTTACCGCTCCTCCATTAATGACAAGATCATCGAGCTCAAAGACCTGGTGGCTGGCACAGAAGCTAAGGTCTGACCCCCTTTTCTTTACTGTTTGAATTCTAATCATGTTACAGATGTAGAATAATGTGCTGTTAGGAGTCTTATAAGGTAGCTGTTTTATTCTGGTCTACTATCTAAGACAACTAACAACTTGTTTGACTGTGTAAATGGCTGGAGAGTTTACATTTCAGTTTCTCCTTGTGTGTGTTGTAGTTGAATAAATCTGCCGTGCTGCGGAAAGCCATCGACTACATTCGTTACCTACAACAATCCAATCAGAAGCTCAAGCAGGAGAACATGGCTCTCAAGATGGCCAATCAGAAGAACAGTAAGTAACTGTGTAGTGTTTCAGAAACTCTTATTACACATTCTGATTCACTGAAACATAGCAGTTCTCTACGAAGCCTTCGGTGGGGGAGAATAAGTTGGTGTAGATTTGCACTGATGTCTGGTTCCCAACTGAATGTGCTCATCTTGTGTGCAGAGTCTCTGAAGGATCTGGTGTCCATGGAGGTGGATGTGAAGAGCGAGTTGCCCACTCCTCCAGCCTCTGACGCTGGCTCGCCTCTGCCCAGTGGACCCTTCTCACACTGCAGCAGCGATTCAGAGCCAGACAGCCCAATGGGTGATGACACCAAGGTAAGCTTTGATTGATGACCTAAAGAAATAGAAGAGTAGTTTCAAACTGATACTGTAGAACCAATAGTGTATAAATTGTTTGTTTTGTTTTGCTACACTTAACTTGTCTGAATTAGTTTAGCAAGCTTTTTCTGAGGTAAAATTGGTGTGTTAGGGCAGGGAAAACACTATCATATACAGCGTAGGGGTATTCCAAGAAAAGGGCAAAGAACCTCTGGTTTTATGCGTGATATACACAGTAATTAATTGATAATAATTCATTGTATTCATTGTATATGCATTAAATTGCTAATAGGAAGAAAGATGATTCATAAAAACATTTAGACGATCATACGTGTAATTTCGAATAATTATAACTGCAGTGTGTCTCTTCTCTTTCTCTCTTAGCCAGTGACTAATGCTGAGAGGTCTGGAGGGATGTTGGACCGTTCTCGAATGGCTTTATGTGCCTTCACCCTTCTTTTCCTCTCCTTCAATCCATTGGCTTCTCTGTATGGCAGCAGCAGCAGCAGTAGGGGAGGAGAGGCCATCGGTCCTAGTCATCTGGGATCTGGCAGGACTGTGCTAGGGGTGGAGAGTGCAGGTAGGGTATATTCACCTTTGCAATATGGATAATGAGAAAGTTGTCAGCCATTAATGACTGTTTTTGTTTTAATGTTCTACAGCTGAGTCGTGGGGCTGGATAGACTGGATGCTGCCCACTCTGTTGGTGTGGTTGTTGAATGGTGTCCTGGTTGCTGGAGTTCTTATCAAGCTGTTGGTGTACGGGGAGCCCGTGACTAGACCCCACTCTGAATCTTCCGTCCTGTTCTGGAGACACCGCAAACAGGCAGACCTGGACCTGGCCAGGGTGAGAGACACAACTAAGGGAACCTACTAAAATGATTATACTCTGTAGTCTACAGCTGCCATTCTAATTGTTCAAACACATCTGTGCAGAATCAATGTCTCAAATGCTATGCTGAATTACTGACCGCTTATTACCCTTCCTCCCCCTCCCCACAGGGAGACTTTGCCCAGGCCTCTCAGAACTTGTGGACTTGTCTGAAGGCTCTTGGAAGGCCTCTGCCCACCTCTCAGCTGGACCTGGCCTGTGCAGTGCTGTGGTCCACTCTACGTCTCTGGCTGCAGAGGTTGTGGGTGGGCCGCTGGCTGGCCTGTAAAGCTGGGGGTCTTCGTGCGGATCGGCCCTTGCAAGAAGACGCCCGCAAGAGCTACCGTGATGCTGCCCTGGTCTACCACCGTCTCCACCAACTCCATATGACTGGTAAGAGTCTGTTTCAGTAGGTGTATAAGGCATTGCTCCAGTGATAAATATACACATACTGGCCTGTATGTATCAAAGATTCTGCAGTGTAAAGTATTATTAAATATTGCTAAGAATAACAGTGTATAAAATGCTTTACTTTTTTACTAGCAGTTCCTAGCATAAAAGCATAATATTTGTGTTTTGTATTTTTGAGTTGGGTGTATGTGATTTAAGATTCTAATAGGATACTGTGTCTTTGTTTCTGTACCTATGTGTGTTTGTAGGTAAGCTGGGTGGCAGTCATCTCTTTGCAGTACACATGGCTATGAGTGCGGTGAACCTTGCTGAGTGTGCAGGAGATTGTCTGTCTGTGGCAACACTGGCTGAGATCTATGTCTCTGCTGCTCTGAGAGTGAAGACCAGTCTGCCCCGATTGCTACACATCACCTCAGTAAGACCTTTTTCCCAGTGCCTCTGCTCTTCCTGTTATGTTCACTCAGGGAGTGGAATATATTACAACATAGTCTTAACTACTACTTCAAATTTTCAAGTTATATTTTTACGATGATTCTAGTAAGTGTATTTCATTTTAATAGTAAGCTTTTATTATATTCCGGTAGGTACGGGCAGTATCCACATTTTTCATACCTTAATAGGGTATCAAAATATTAATATTGTATACGATATTAGCATGGGATTGGGGTGGCTGTCAGGCTGCATGAACCTCATGTCTGTCGGTGTGGGTGAAGTGAAGGGTTTTCGGCACTGTGCAGTTCAGCGAGGCACAGCCCAACAGTGCACACAGATACACTTGTTGTTGATAAAAACCTGTTTCTAAAAGAGAGCAAATTAGGTAGTGTTGCAGTTACACAGCTCCAGGGACCTGGAGGTTGTGGGTTCGAGTCCCGCTCTGGGTGACTGTCTGTATGGAGTGTGGTGTGTTCTCCCTGTGCCTGCGTGGGTTTCCTCTGGGTGCTCTGGTTTCCTCCCACAGTCCAAAAACATATGTTGGTTGGTGAATTGGATAAGCAGTTTCAGACAATGAATGAATGAAATAATGAATGTTTAGAAGGATAGTTGGCCAGCTAACAGACACTTGTGGTTTAGTGAACCACAGCAGATGAGTTTTCAGTGAATTGGGTTCAAATTACATAAAGCCTACTGCATGTGAGCACAAAGAGCTTCAGCTTCCTTTATTTATCTTTTAACCCAAACCTAGCGCTAAACTCACAACTGCGGTATGCTACTGCGCTTGTATGTTTCCCTAACTCCACCTGTTTTTAGACTGTAATGCCAACAGTCAGTGAGTTCCCACAGCGCCCCCTCCCAGTGGTTCCCTTAAATGCACATGAAGGAACTATTTGGCCTTTTACATATTTTAACAGTGTGGTATACAAATTACATCACTCAAACCTATATTCCAGTTGTGTGTTTATTCTTTGGGAAAGTAACTTGTAACTGTAAGATTTTATATAATTATATTTCAATGTTGTTAAATAGCATTGTTGTATTTATTCATTTATTTTCTGCCTTTGTAATTTTTGCTCTGTGAAAATACTTGAATTAGTCTTGTTTTTGTTCTGTCTCTTTCTTTTTTCTTTCTCTTTTTCTCTCCCTAGCGTGGTTTTCTGAGTCGCGCTCGGCAGGCCTGTCTCTCTCCAAGTGGCAGTGTTCCTCCTACTATGCAGTGGCTGTGTCACCCTCTGGGTCATCGCTTCTTTGTGGATGGTGACTGGTCTGTACGCAGCATCCCCAAAGAGAGCATTTACAGCCAGGCGGGGAACACAGGTCAGCAAGGGTTCTCCAGAACACTTCACTGTATATTTAACACTTTCATTAAACCCAAAAACTCCCTAAGCTCTCATTACTGGCAAATATCAGTTGAGGGCAGTTGTGAACTGCCTAGTAAATTCCAACAGAAATGAATTATATCTTCTGTAAGCCATTCTCATCTGCTGCATCCTGTAGAAACTCATTGTTCTTGTTGGCTGTTTGATTTTCTGTCTGTAGTAGACCCATTGGCTCAGGTGACACAGGCCTTCAGGGAGCACCTGCTGGAGAAGGCTCTGTACTGTGTGGCTCAGCCTCGCGGAGATAAGATCCCCAATGTAGGCCAAGGGTGAGTCCTGCTTCTCACAGAAACTTATTTCCTTTTGAGCTCATTCTAAAACAAAAGTAAAGTTCCCTCTGTATCATTCATTCATTATCTGTAAGCGCGTATCCAGTTCAGGGTCGCGGTGGGTCCAGAGCCTACCTGGAATCATTGGGCGCAAGACGGGAATACACCCTGTAGGGGGCGCCAGTCCTTCACAGGGCAACACACACACTCACGCCTACAGACACTTTTGAGTCGCCAATCCACCTACCAACGTGTGTTTTTGGACTGTGGGAGGAAACCAGAGCACCCGGAGGAAACCCACGCAGACACAGGGAGAACACACCAACTCCTCACAGACAGTCACCCACATATATATATATATATATATATATATATATATATATATATATATATATATATATATATATATATATATTTAAATTGCCCTTTTTAAACCAGTGTAATAGAAATAAAAAATGGGTGTTGTAGCTGTCTTAATTACACACAAAAACACATTATTCCATCCATTTCCTAACAAGCAAGAAAAGTTCCTAAAGTATATGCCATGTCAGAGGCCTGTCTGGTGTGGCAGTTCCAAAGATTGGAGCAGAAACAACAAAGGCACAATTTCCTTTTAGCCAAAACTGAGCCTGTCAATGGTAACTGTGCATAATGTCCAAGGCTGTACATTACAGTACGTTATGTTGACATATATGTAGATGTGTGTGGTGATGTGTAGATTAACTGAATGTGTGTGTTTGTTTTTATTATTCCACAGAGAGTATTCAGATGCTCTGGAGTACCTGCAGTTGCTGAACAGCGCCTCAGACGCAGCAGGAGCCACAACACAGGCCTTCGCCATTGGCTCCAACATGGCCACCATCACCGGTCAGTCACACTGAATTGAACCTCAGCTTGCAGTTTCAGTATTTTGTTATTACAGGTGTATGCAAAATCCCCTTTTCTGCAGTAGTGTTTAAACTGTATGTTACATTAGACATTAGAACTTTAGGGGCTGGACCACAAGCGAGTCTTGAGGTAGGGTGGCAACAGTAACAGAGGGTGGTGAACGTAGCTTTCTGCTAAAACATAAACTGCTAAGTGAGGCCAATATAATACACCACCAAACATGACTCTGAATATGCCTTTAACTCAAACAATATATTTTATGCATGTTATCAATTATATAAAAAGAAGCTGTAAATAAAAGCAAAGAAATATTGGCTGTATGATAAACAGAGCCTAAGAAGATAGTGAAAGCACACAGACAAAGCTGCAGAGTGTAGAGAATTACAGATTCATTATAATTCAAAAGCAGAGATTTAAACTTAAGGCAGGGAACCTGAAAAACAGCCATGCAAATAGGAGATTACAGTCTTGAATTATTTTATTCATGTCTTGTTAATTCCTAAATAATATTAATTTATGTTAAATCAAACAGCTAACAAAAATAGTTAAAATTAAAAGTTTATGAATACAATATTTTGTAGTATTTACATGCGACTTAGTACTGTATGTACAATAAAAAAAGAACTGCTATCAGTCTTTCCCCTATTTCCGGCCACTGCCATATAATCTGCTCTCTCTCTTCGCAAATCACATTGGGTAAAACAATAAAACATAAGTTCAAGTCTTAGTAGGGCATTTAAACATCAGTCTTGCAAGAAATCACATATCTAAACAATATTTAAGTATCTCTAACAGTGTTGTAATTCTTTGTATGCAAAACTGCATGTAGAACACAACACATTTCCATTTCGTGACAGATATTTCCCTCAGTGTAAAAGTTAGCTTAGCGGTTAGCTTCCTTTTCTCTGAGGGAAAAATCTACCGCCATTTTAATCCTTACATGTAGAGTACGGATACCAACACAGGACAAACTGAATCTCATTGTGAACCTCTTAAAACCACTGAATGTGGTAGGAACTGTCTCGTTTGACTGTCACAAGCAGGGGAGGTGGCCGAAGTTAGGGGGCGCTAGTAATCTTAGCGGTATTGGCACCTACTTAAACAAAAGCGTTTTTATCTAAAAACATATTTTCTTTCAAAGTCAGTCAAGTCTCGGACATTAATCTACACGCATGACTCCTGAAAAATGTTGATTTAAGTGAGTTAATTACTTCTATTTATTTACAGTTAGCTAAGATTTCCAGTATTGTAATTAAAGTGGCCGGAACTTAGGGTAATTACGCTATCTGAGGAAGATAGAATGGCAGTACAGTAACCTCTAGGCTCTTGTGGTTCACCTAAGATAACACTGACCACCCACTGGACACGCAGACAGGGCTTTTATCACTTGAGTTTTCTTGCAAATGACTACTCTTTATTTGTAAAACCTTTTGTCAATATTTGCGGCACCTGCTTATCAGCAGGTCAGGCTGCTGTGATGTGTGCCTGTTTGCACAGAGTCAGATATCGGTCATTCTAACTGAAAGACTTTGTGTCTGTGTGTTTGGCTGCGTCCGTGACCTCCAGGCTGTGACCCCCACTCAAAATGGTGGTCTTCAGTTGCCGTGGTGATTATTAACTGGCTTCAGGGAGATGACGTAGCAGCAGAGAGACTGTATCCAGCAGTGGAACACCTCCCTCGCAGCCTTCAGTCAGCAGAGTGAGTGTCTCATGCTTGAAATCTGTGTACAGTCCTTGGTAGAAGTGTGGACATCACTGGTGTAAAAGGTTTTTTTTTTTATGTGTGGATTTAAGTGAAAATTAGCCCTACAGGAAATGGAAGTGATGTGTTTTGTTTTCCCTTACTTTGCCCTGCTCTTTGCCGACCACTTCTCTTCCTCTGTGTTGCAGGAGCCCCTTACCCAAAGCGTGTCTGTACACATTTAAAGCAGTGCGCGCCCTACTGGCCAAACCAGAGAACAGCCAGCTCAGCCTCAGCTACTGTGAGAAAGCCAGCGGCTTGTTTAGAGACAGCCTCAATCTGGGGCCACACGGCAATAGCAGCACTTTAGATAAGGTACAGTTTCTCACACTTAAACATGTTCCTAAACACGGAGCTAAACTCTGCAGAGGGCAACTCTATTGTCCAGTAAAAGTATTGTGTCTTGGGTAAAAATATCTTCTCAAAAAAACAATGTGAGTAGATGTAGAAACATAGCAGCTCAAAACCTTTTACCGAGTACTTTCAGAAACTGTAGTGGAATGTAATTAATCAAAGTTAGAAGCTGTCTAAATTGAGTAGTGTGTCTAATTAAAACCCACCTCTGCTCTTCAGCTAAATATAACAGTAAGGTTTAATTTGTGTGGATTATCACTTGGAAATTAAATGCCGTTTCACAGAGGTTGGAGCTTGTGCTCTGGCCAGAGCTGTGGTGCATTGTAGTTGCATTGCATGTGTATGAACTGAGTGCAATGTTCCTGCAGTGCAACACAGAGCTGAGCTGCTTTCCAGACGTCTTCCCACGCAGAGCCAACACGACTGTCTCTTTGTCTTTTTATGTTCCTGATCTCAGCAATTAATTCGTTTTTTATTTAATAATTCAAGGACCTGCATTCATGCTTTAATAATTTGCTTTATAGAGTTATTATCTCCTTTTTAATCCCTTTTTCTTTACCTAGTACTACTCATAGTATAATAGCTAATACTATTAAGCCATTATAGTATGTACCAGAAATATTATTTTGGTTAGATAGAAAGTAGCAAGGGCCGCTCCGGGTGACTGTCTGTGAGGAGTGTGGTGTGTGTGGGTTTCCTCCCACAGTCCAAAAACACACGATGGTAGGTGGATTGGCGACTCAAAAGTGTCCGTAGGTGTGAGTGTCTGGGTTCCCCTGTGAAGGACTGGCGCCCCCTACAGGGTGTGTTCCTGCCTTGCGCCCAATGATTCCAGGTAGGCTCTGGACTACTCTGGGTTACAGATAATGAATGAATGAATGAATGAAAAAGTAGCAATTTTTAAATTTTCAAAAACATAAGGCCTATTTAAAAAAAGAAGAGAAAGGAATCAGTGTTTTTGTTCTTAATACTTTGAAGAACTGCCTAGACGTGGCTTCCTTTTATATTCTTTACATAAAGCACATGACCTAGCTGTGCAAACGCTGCTGTACAAATTTAGCACTGCCACAGTGACAAAACTTATCAGTGCTTTGAGTAATTTTGAAAACCAGAGCTATTCCTTTTCATAAAAATAGAGTGAAATCAGTAATGTTCTGTTAAATCAGAAAAAGTGCCTCGTTAATGAATGTAATGCTAGTGTTTTAATGATTTTCTCTGTCCTCTGCAGCTGGTGCAGTTGTTGCTGTGTGATCTGCTGCTGGTGACGCGCACTAATGTGTGGCGAGAGCAGCAGGTGTGTTCTCCAGCCACCGGTCAGCAGAGCTCGGCCTCAGCAGCCTCTCCAGCGGAGCTACAGGGCTTCCAGCAGGACCTCAGCTCTTTGCGTAAACTCGCCCACAGCTTCAGACCAGCCATGCGCAGGGTAACGCACGCCTCACACACTGTATAAGCCTTTACCTTCACAGGGGCTTAAATATCTATATAGAGATGCTCAGAGAGGTTTAATGTGCAATAAATGCCTCATGCTTCAGAAACGTACCCAGTCACAAGCCAGTCTTCTGCATGATTTGATGGCATTCAGCCATGAGAACACGTATGAGGTGTCGGGTACTAACATTTTAGATCACTAATGCACTGAATGGTGCTCAGCCTGCTGCTCCACAGGCCTTTGCTGGGTATTCTATACCCTTCCAGCTGATGTTAAGCTCATGTGCAGCTGCTCTAGCTTCATACAAACTGCTTGAAGATCTGAGCCCACAATGGGCTTACATTTAAAGCAGAGGAATTCGCTTTTTTTTTATATATATACGTCTAAAAACTTTTCGGAGACGGCGTATACATAAGCATGCAGGCTCACTGCCCGTGTCGAAGGATGCAGACAGCAGAGTGGAGAGACGTGAGATGTGGTCGGGGACGTAGATTAAGTTACCGCCCTCGCACTGTTGTTTTCATCCCACTGTTGAAGTAGGCCACAGCTATGGAAATCGCCCACTGCAGCACGAAGCACAGAGCACTGGGGGCTGTTTTTAAACCGCTGTGACATAAGACTGGGATCGAACGTGGAAACCTACATCAGCATTCTGGTCACAGATAGTAGTTTCAGGCCATGGTTTATGTTCCTGCTTTTCTTTGCTTCCGAGGCTTCCAAATAAACAGATTTTTCCCACGTTAGTTTTCGTCTGCAGGCTAATTGAAAGTAGCATGGATTCGCTGGAGGGAAAATTGCAGAGATGATTACTACTAGTTATCGATTTAGAAAATGTTAAGAATGAATGAGATGGTTTTAATTTGTTTCTGGGTTAAAAGGGGGGAGGGGATCTGCTGCTTGAAGCAATAGGGAAAAGAGGGAAGATAGTAGTGAGAGGAAAAACGATGCTCTGAAAGCAGGATAAACTCTTGTGGGAGCAGTTTGTGTTTCCAAGCCTCTTAAGTTTTCTCTCTCTCTCTCTCTCTCTCTCTCTCTCTCTCTCTCTTTCTCTCTCTCTGCAGTTGTTTCTGCACGAAGCCACAGCGAGGCTGATGGCTGGAGCCAGTCCCACACGCACACACCAGCTTTTGGACCGCAGTCTGCGACGTCGAGCCACACCTGGAGGCAAGAGCGGTGAGGACTTAGATTGTGTGTGTGTGTGTGTGTTTATGCGCATGTGCATTTCACAGAGTACAACCCAGTCCTGGGGCACAGTTAAAGTAATAGTTTGGCTAATGTACGTATTCACTTCTGCTCTATGGATGTTGTAAGTACTACGTAATGGAACTGAATGCTCCTGACACAGAGAGGAGTGTGTGTAAACCTAACAAGCCAAGCCTACCGCCCCATCTTCTGTTCTGGCTTCAGTTTTCAGTGCCTGTGGTTAGTATAGTATTGTACTGTTCTCCATGTGGCAGACGGAGAGTCCTTGGGCAAGACCCGTACCTCTACATTTGCCTACATTTGTAACACTGCTAAAACAGGAAGTGCAAATTTTAAATGTGGTGTGAATGGTTCTGTAACTTAACAAGTTCAGAAAGTGTGATTCAGAGTACGGAGTAGTCCACCCCAGTCACATATTAGTGATCCATTCATTGAGTGCCAATCCTTATGGTTTTTTGTTATTGGTTTGTTCATACAGAAGAGTGCGAGACACGGCCAGGGCAGCGAGAGCAAGCTGAAGCAGTCATGCTGGCTTGCTGGTACCTCCCCCCCTCCTTCCTCTCGGCCCCTGGTCAGAGGGTGGGCATGCTGGCAGACGCTGCACGCACGTTGGAGAAACTGGGGGACAAACGCACTCTCCATGACTGCCAACAGATGATCATCAAACTGGGCAGCGGAACCACGGTCACCTCCACCTAAAGACCCATGTCTCTTTCTTTCTCTTTTCTTTCTCTCTCTCTCTCTCACACACAAACACACAGAGCAAGAGATGTCACCCCTCCCTCATTAATACAATATCATTCTCAACATATATATATATATCGGCAATAGGCACTGGCCCCTATCAATCAAGTGAGTCAGGTCCAGGCTCATGCAGCGAATCAGCTTCTTTTTCCCCAGTCTCTCTCCAAAAGACAATACAGTGAATGTGGCGTGATGCCATGGCTCTGTTGAGAAACCTTGGACTGATCTATGTATTATTTAATTTATTTGCCCTGACAATATATGCATATCCTTGTTATCATACATCAAACCTAAATGAGTACTTCATTAATGGGCGCTCACTCGGCTCAACTTCCCGGTCCCCAGTAGCTTTCATTCATTGTGAAGCATGCTGGGGTTTACACCGGAGGTACTCCTTTTAATGAGGTGTTTTGTAAGTGCCAGCTTTGGCCACTAGATGGCTTTGTGCACTGGAACTGGAAGCATATGGCTAGTTTTACTGGGTGGCTGTACGTGAATCGGATACAACATAAAGCACTGCTTTACCACACAGAGAATCAGCCTAGTCTCATACAGAAGCTGTGGCGCATTTCTCGTGGTCAATAAAATGGATATGGAGCTGTTTTATCACTGAAAAATACAAAAACAATAGTCATTTTAAGTAGAACCACTGTCGTCTATATACCATACATTTTCTATTGGTCCAGATTGCTGACTGTCACATGTCCTGGTGACTCCTCCACCTGAATGTCCAATTTGTCCTGCGTCTGGGAGGCTGCTGTATTACTGAATGAAGTAGGTGTGAGTGGAGTGCGGCGAAGATGCGCGTGTTGAGTTTTCCATTTCATCCCATCTGTACAGGCTGTTTCTAATCTGCACTACCCTCACCGGGGGATAACTTACATGATTTAAAAACATATAAAGCTTTACGAGGTTCTTTTCATATAGTGTTTTCTTTGTATATATTTTTAAAGACTATTGTGTATTTATCATTTTTGTTGAAAGATGTGGGTGAACAGTATTTGCCCAGAATATAGAGAGACGAGAGAGAAACAGCGAGACTACGTAGACTTTTGGCTGGAGATGAAGGCTTACAACAGAAAGCAGCAGGTATCGTTAAAGTGTACCATCTGACTGCTCCCAGATCAGCTGATGAGAGACTATTCTCCAAGTATTGTATCAGTGTGCCCTACTCAGAGGCATGGGCACCCTGACTGTTTTGAGGTCATTGTATTAGTACATGCAGCCTCTCCTAGTGCAGAATTTTGCAGCAGTAGCCTGAATGTGAAGCGCAGGCAAGTCATAAACATATCTACGAGCTACTGTTCACCATCACTTTTGCTTTTATCCAAAGATATTTTGGACTGCGCTGAAGACGTACCTGACACCACCCATGACTGGATTCCGATTTTCAGCCACTCTGTGTACAAAAGAATAAAAACCTCCAGTTGTTAGATCGTTTTAATGGCAGACTTACATTCAGTTAATGCTAATCAGTCTGTAGTGCTCATAATCAAAATCTCAAAGACAAAATGTGTTTCTACACACACAGTATGTCTGATCGTTCAAGTGTTTGATTTATTTGCCAGAATGTAAATAAAACTCTTTTTGTAACATACACCTCTTTGACTCTCGGTTCCTTGACGTGTCCCGTATGTCATTTATTATCAGAAATGTTGTACACTAGTGAACAAGGGTTTGAAATGACTGTTTACATTCAAAAACAATTGTGTTAAAATCCATATTTAAAGTAATTATAGTATTATGATGATGATATACAGGGTGAGATGATTTTTTAAAAACTCTATTACAGACGTAAACTAATGCAGTGTTAGGGGTCTTCCTCAAGGACCTTTGCTGGTGTAGCCATATATATACATACACCTTAAAGGCTAAGCAGCAGCTCTATGAAAGTGTCGAACAAATAAATACAGTGGAATCTTGTGTTTATTGAGTCAGAAAACATGTTATTTCTTACTAATTGAAGGAATAAGGTTTAAAAGACCGTTGCCCCCCCCCCCAACGGTGTTGGGAAACTCTAATAGGCGTCTTGCCTGTGACGTAGATGGTGGACAACAACTCTAGAAGCTGCACTTAATTTAATGCAAAATGAGGAAAAGGTGTGTTGTTTTTGGCTGCAATCATTCAATGTACAGTGGGACATCTGTGCACAAATGGCCCAAAGATCCCAAAATATCCAGAATATGGACTAAATTTGTCCACTTTAAACGGACACTTTGGAAAGGACCATCCGCTCACTCCGTTATCTGTAGCTCATTTCACTGGCGCTTTTCCAACAATATGGGCATGTAAGGACACCAACGAAAGGTGTTCAAGAGCCTCTGTAACATGGAGGTAAACAGGGTAAGGACACTCACTTCGCCTGTTTTGGTTGGTGTTAGTTAACGTTAGCTTGACTCGCTAAACTCGGTGGCTCAGATTATACTCGGCTACGTAGCTGCATTACGGAGGTTTATAGTGTCGGATGAGTTCGACTTCGATCACATTTACAAGAATAACGGTACCTCTAAATTTGAGTTTAGCTTATTGCTAGGCTATTGTCATGAATAATGTTGGTTATTTAGCTAGATACTGTCATAACAGTCAGTCATAGCGGTGTTTTACCGCGGCGTTGTTCAGCTGTTGTCCACCAGTGACGTCACGGTTGCGTTCGAGAATTTCCGTAGCGAGCTCGGGTTTTTCCGTCAATTTAATAAAATTGTCAGTTTTAAAGCAAATTAAGCTGCTATTTTCATTTTAATTCATACTTATATCTGTCAGTAACTAAAATAATGTGAAATGTTCATGGAGGTCCATTAAGTGGTGCTTAGCCTTTAAATTACTTTATAAATTCAAATAGCTCTAAATAAACCATTTAAAATAACAGAATTATTGTTGTTGACCAAATATTGGTAATTAAAATTGAACCTGTAACTGTAAATAAGCTTTTCTACTGTTAGCAAAACCTACTTCATGTTTAAAGGAACCTATTTCCTTATTGGAGCGCTGGCACTAAAGTAAATACCACTGTTTATTGTGTGATCTTCAAAACAAGCCTGAGGAAATAAAAGGTAGAGCGCCATGCTCCGGTTCTGTGCTTTTAAATATAATTTGGGCTCTTTTGTTATGTGGACATCCTTTGAGGATAATAGCTCTGGATCGCTTTGTTTCACTCCCAACAACAGCACACGAAGAGAACACAAAGGGAGATTTGATCTCAACGGCAAAGACAGCTGCGGACGTTCACATATCCAGTATATTTGATGGAAGCAGTACAAATAAAAACATTCCAAACAGCTCTATAAACATCCAGACATTGCAACAACTCCTACGGGTGATGTGAACAAATACGGTTCTGAAAAAAGTCAACTTTAATTTGTTGTTTTTAATAATGTTTTATAGGCAATAACATATTTGTTTGTTTTTTTATAGAAAATAAACATCTCTAAGAAATACTATACACAATTATAATAGTACATCACATCTTACATTTCAACAGCAGCAAATACTTATATACACAATTACTTAGAATTAAGAATCATAAGAATAATCAAACTGGATGGTTCTGTCACCTGTTTTATACGCAGCGTAATCAGTAATGCTTTATGTGTTAACACTGTAATGAGTGGGAGGTGGTGCCTACAATATAGTGTGTGTCACATACAGCAAAGTGTAGAACATAAAGCACATTGTTCGGGATCTCTGCTCGCGAGCGTCTCTCTGCTGTCGTCTCGTTCCGTTCCATTGTTAATACAAACTAGAAAGGGTGAAATCAAAACAGTCTTCAGTGAAGGCCCTTCCTTTCATCTCTACCTGTACACACGGCCATGAAGGTCTGCGGAGAACACACGGTTGGACAGATGTGGCCTAAGTGCTGCCATGTATTTGGAAATGCACATCAAAATACATCTTGGAAGAGCATTATATTAAAATAATATATTTATACTTCTCTTTTCTTCGGGATATGAGAATATTTAGACCTGTATAGCACACCATGTACAATTTTCTTTTCTTTTTTTGTTTAATAACACTTAAGCATACATTGAAATACATCCAGTGGGTTGCTTGATGCATGACATCTTTGAATCCGAATGCGCTTGAAAACAGGCAGGCGTATGCGTCGGTGCCAAACAGCGGCGGGGCTTTGGGGCGGCCGGCCAAATCCGCCTCCAGGTGTCCCCGACTGATAGCATCCGTTCCAGGAAAGAAAGATTTAAGGGGAAAAGAAAGAAATAAATCAAAAGGAAGGATGGCACATTCAAGGATTTTTGAACAGTAGCAGCTTCTCTTGTTTCTTCCCTCTGGGAGAGGAGCTGTCCAGGAGGTGGCGCTGAAAGAGGAGGGGTAGGGGGGTGTGGGGGTCTCTCTGCAGAGATGGTGCTGGGCGCTGAGGGTGTAGATGATCTGATCTGATCTGATCTCAGGTCAGTATTGCTACAGTACCTTTGTAGTGAGTCCAGTGAGTTTGCCTGTGGGGATGTCCAGTGCATTTCAGGAGTGTGGACACGTCCTCTGTAGCACTTCACAGGTGACATTCTGCAGCTTCAGTGTGACGGTTTCATTACACTGCCTGAAAAACAAGGGAGACGACAGGACTGACACAATGCACTAAACTACCACTAGGTATTTCAGTACCTTTAACAACCCATCTTTACTGTGCTTTATATATATATATATATAGGACGAGTGGATCAGACACAGCATTGCTGCTGGAGTTTTAAAAGCTCACAGTGTCACAGCTGGACTGAGAATAGTCTCCCAACCAAATACATCCAGTGGGTGGTGTCCAGTGTCCACTGATGAAGGACTGGAACACAAACTGTGCAGCAACAGATGAGCTCTGTGGTGGTCCTGAGCCGTGAACAATACGGTGAAAGGGGCTAACGATATATATGTAGAGCAACAGATGAACTATATTCTGTAGCTGTAGAAACAAAGTGAATGTAAGATCAAAAGTGGCACGGTGGCTTAGTGGTGAGAACGTTCGCCTCCCAGCCCTGGGATCTTGGGTTCAAGTCCCATCTGGGTGGAGTTTCCATGTTCTCCCTGTGTCTGTGTGGGTTTCCTCCGGGGGCTCCGGTCCCTCCCACAGTCCAAAAACATGGAGGGTAGGTGAATTGGATTCTGTCTAATAACTGTCCTTGTGTGTGAGTGAATGAGTGTGAGCCCAGATATGGATTGGCGCTCTATCCTGGGTTAAACCCTAGTGCCGGATGTAGTCCTCCAGGTGGACGGTCGTTCCTGGTTGAGAGTACGCTGTGTGCGTTTGGCTGCCGCTTCTCACCAGTGTGTGTGTGTGGATTGAGTGTTCTGAGCAGTGTGGATTGTAAAGCGTTCTTGGGTGTCTAGAAAGGCTCTATATAAGTGTAAAGATACATACATACGTACAAAAGTGTAATGAAACAAGGAGGTCATTTTCATGTAATGGCTGATCGGAGTTTAGACACTGAGCCTCAAATACAGAACAGTCTCCAGTGATGTTTGTTACAAAAAACAGTACATTTACATTTAGGTATCTGATTCCTACGTGGATTCAGGGATGAATACAGGCTCCTTAAGAACAGCTGAATACACATTGGCTACTGCTCATCGTGCTGGTATACAATTCCTATGCTCTCTCCATATGCTGTATATAAATATAAATCAAAGTACAGCTGATGTTTGGGTTAGTGAGACTGAGAGAATCAGCAGTCTGATGTGGGCTGCCTCTAATTGCCCATGCTGAGGCAGTAGCCACTGAACTGGTGCGAAGGCTGGAGCAAGCAGTTCCAAGCAGCTGCCTCTCTCCAGCACCCAGCAGGACTGCCCCTAATTGTGTTGGTGTGGAGCATTTTTTTTTTCTTTTCTTTTTTTTTGTTAAATCACTCTCCTCTACCTCCTCCTCCTACAACCCTTCCTTCTCTCTCTCTCTCTCTCTCTGCAAAGATCCCCCCTGATCCCCCCTGGCTAACCACCAGAATCTCCCTGAATCTCACTGCAGTGAAGGAACAGCCCTTGCTTTACATCCATATTCTACATGTTTAGCAAAATGCTTCAATATTGTAGTTAAAAAAAAGAACAGACCAACAGCAACACCATTTTGGACCGAATCAAGTCAAGCGTCTTTAAAGAGGTACAGTACCAGTCATTAGTCATTGGTGGATAGGGCTAGTACATGTTCTATACATAGTACATAGTGTACCAGTTCTATACCCTGCCTCTGAACAACCCCAGTTACAGTCTCAAACACATTAAACACATTAAACACATGTCGCCTTAGGCTTGCTTGCATTGGGCTTTTATTTAAATGTTCTGTTTTGAAACTGTGAAGCTGCTTTGTGACAACGTCAGTTGTAAAAAGCGCTATACAAATAAATTTGATTTGATTTGATTTGATTAAGAAGGGAGCGGTTCTACAGATTAACTCCTGATGAGGCCACAGCTGTTCACTGAAAACCATTCCAGGTGACGACCTCATGAAGCTGACTGAGAGAACGGCGAGAGTTTGCAAAGCTGTCATCCACATTCATTTACAATGTAGAAAACAATAAGAAACTAAGAAAAAACACTGAATGAGAAGATGAGCAAACTTTTGACTGGTACTGTAGGTCATACAGATTTTACTCTACGATTCTACAGAAGATAATACTTAGAAAGATCACTGTAACCCTTTAATAACTCCAGCAGTTGGAAGAGCATTCAACAAATCAGAGTGAACATAAGCAAAATTTAAATTAACCTTTGTATTTACATTTTTTTGGGGGTGATAAACATGTTGCTGATTCTACCACCTTGTTTCAAGACATGGACGTAGAAATAAAAAGCATGTTTTCTTTGAGTTTTCAAAGATCCACACATGAATACTGCCTTTATAGAAGTTTACGTATTGCATCCTTAGCTCCTATATTATTACTACAGCTTTGGCCCAATCTGAAGTTAGCGCAAGTTAGAGAGACGCAGGACCGCACTCATGCTCCCCTGCCACGTGAGCCCCCCAGAAAAAAAAAAAAGCCCTGTGCCTGTGAAGGCGTGGAGAACAAGAAGACGAGGAGGATATTTCCTGGGAGACCTGTATGGGGGTGGAACCCCTACTGCTTACTTTCATTAAAAACAGCAAATTGGCATCGCTGAGACCTAAAGCCTTTAGATCCCTCAGTCGACGCATGTTCGGTTTGTACTGAACTCTCTTTCTCTGTCTCTTCCCCCACTCTCCGTTGACGTAGGAGGGGAAAAGGGGAAGACGGGGCATTTTGATCTGTTGCCAGGTTCCCTCTCACTGTCAGCTACTGTTGTACATTCTCTCTCCATCTCCTACTGGCTTTCAACTGCAGTGCAAACCAATGGCCTGTAGGTGGCATGTGTGCACACTGTACTTAAAGTCACCTTCTTTCAGGTCAAAGGCAAGTCCAAGTCTGAGTCACTGGAATTCACAGAGGAGTCTAAGTCCGAGTCTGAGTCACCATGGGTGAGATCAAGTTCAAGTCATGATGTATAAAATGTACAATGTTCAAATGACCTTCAAATGGCTGAAATGATTTAAAACGAATCACGAGTACAGCGTAATCAACAAGCTCATCTGACAACGTGACTACACTGCAGTGATGACAACTGAGAGTGGTTAAAGTAATCTAGTAGCAGCACAGAATCATTTTCACGACAGATGCACAAATAAAAACCTCAATTCCAAAAGTTCTGAGACATTTAATGAATGTGAAAAGCAAGTGGAGGAGGCAGACTGACACGTCGGACTTGCAGGCCTGTCACGCCTAAGTCACAGAGTTTGCAAATTTAGTTGGACTGGTGTTGACATATACTCACTGTCTACTATTAGAAACACCTAGTACTTACACTCTACTCACTTAGTGAGGTACACTTGCCCTAGAAGCCCAATACTGGTGTATAATTACAGAAAGTAGCACTTCTGCTGTCACGCACAGTTTGCTTCTGACAGTTTCTGACCCCAGGACCACCATTAACAAGAAATAATTTGGGTAGTGGACCATTCTCAGCACAGCAGTGACAGACATGATAGTGGCATGATGGTGTGTGCAGCGCCGGTATCAGGCACGGTGCCGTTACAGGGCTTTTACATGCATCAATGTCGCTGCAAGGCTCAGAGTGGTCTGCCCAAAATATCCAACCAGGAGCTTAGTTTATAAGTGAGTATCTTGTTTTTCCTCATGGTTTGTTCACATCTCATTAGAGAATACCAGCGACGGAAGGCTAAGATTATGATTTCTGTAAACCTTGTCTGTACCTCACCCACTCGAATTTAATGAAAGATTCATAAATGACATACTTAGTACATTCTCAGCTCCAGCCAAGCATCCCACCAGAACAGGTCCCCAACAGTAGAGTTCTAATGCTAATTTAGTCTTGGGGGAGATAATAGGAGTGAGAGAACTGAGAGCAGAGAGCATCTAATTAGCATCCACTGGGCTAGCATGACCACGCTGGAGAGATGGCCAGTCAATAAGAGACAGATAAGGGTGAGCGCCTTGCTAGGCTTGTCTGTTGCCCTGGGAGATGGAGCTGATGAGGGACTGCGCTGCACACCTCCATTCAGTGGCATTGTTAGGGAGGTCGGCAAATGTTCCAGCAAGGGCACTGAAGTACGCGGTATAATAGTCTCTGAGATCAAAGATGTCCTTTAATGTGCTGGAACAGGCTTGCTCGCTTACCTTGTGTTTCGGACATTTTATCGAGAATGTGTCCTCTTCGAATATGCAGCCTGAGTAGGGCACAGAGAGAGAGAGAGAGAGAAGGTAATGAATCAAAGACAGAGGTCAGTCATCAGGGTTGCAATCACAGGATGAAACCTAGCTACTCTTTTCATCTTCTAACTTGACTCAAAAGATAAAAAAAAAGATTGCCAGTCCTTACTATGATGGCGGTAGAACGAGTAGCACCCTGCTTATTCTACCTTTATCATAGTAAAGACTAGCCATCGAGTCTATACAACACATACACATGCACACTATGCCCTCTTCCCTCTGCCTCACCCGTTTCTTTGGCGCAGAAAAAGTGATACTTGTAAGTACAGTTCTTCCAGCGGCATCCGACTGAAGCACCCTCACTCTGGCACTTTGAACATTTCTGTAAAAGAAATAAACATTTATTCTGTTTTGACCATTAGCAATGAATGAGTTAAAAATGGGTTAGTACTTAGGAAGTTATTCTAATTCTAAAATAAATAAAAAATAGTGTATATAAATGTTTACAAAGCAAACAAATCAAACACCACAGGAAGTACAGAAAGTCTCATCAGAACTATAGATTATGGACTTAAACTGAAAGCCCTGATATGACGTTATGCTCACCGTGACTGTTGATTCCTCTGCAGCTTCCCTCAGTCCATAAAGTTTGCCTGCAACCAGGATCACACCATTGGTCCAGATAGTGCAGGCCTCGTGTGCCCAGTGCTCCTTAGCCTCAGCCTCCTGCTGCAGCCTCTGCAGAGCAGTGCCACAGGCCTCCTTACCAGCAGGGGGAGCTGCTTCACCAGATGTCCCCTGCAACAGCTGCAGTCTTTTGAACCTCATCAGCACGGCAAGACGAGTTCCAAGTTGTGCCCTTCTTTCTTTCCTCGGCTGCCCGCAATCTCCTTCACTCGTCCCTTCTTGAAGCGAGTCCTTTCCTCCCTGTCTCCTCGGAGCGGCGATCTCTCCTGCACTGCAGCTGCCGGCCTCGTCCTTTTCTTTGTCTCGGTTTTGCTTGAAGTCTTCCCGGTGCATTAAAGACAGTGTTTTTCGTGGTATGCTATCTGCAGGGTAGTACGGGCCACACAAGTCCCCGAGCTCTCTGTAATTCGCTGGCTTTCCACACAGGCAGCATTGCAGACACCTGTCAGTTAGGCTTTTGTTAACTAAGGGCCCCTGGAGCATTACTGAAGAATTTGTTATGGCCTTGGTAAACGGGAGTGGATTTTTCTTTTTCGATGAGCTCTTTTTTCTTGCCTGAACGAGCAGCTGCTCTTCCTCCGGCCTGTTTACGATTGTGCAATGGGAGGTGAGCTCTTTGGATCGGTCGATGTGCACATATGGTTTGAAAGAACCTTTGATTTCTTGTTTTAAAAAATCGGACAATTTTCCCTTCACCGTAGGAATGCATTCCTTTTTGCATTTTGTTTTAAGCTTGTGTCTCTTTACAGTAGCTGTAATAGCGTCACTATCCAGTTGGACCTTTTTTTTGGGTCCAGGCTTTTTTTTGGCCTTTTGCCCTTCTGCCTTTACAAGGCACTGACTCAAGTCTTCCTCCTCTTTCTTTTTAAGAGATGGCCGTCTGCCTCGTTTGGATTTGATGATTATAGAGCATGTTTCCAAGAGGGGCTGCTCACTCTGTTTCTTCTCCTCTGTGTCTGGAAGGAGAGAGGAGGGAGGCGACGGTGGTGGTGAGGGTGGTGAAGGTGAAGGTACTTGGGGAGAAACAGGGACATCGGTCTGAATGCTCCCCACCTGTTCCACAACCGGCCTGCTACTTGCCAGCTCAGCGTCATTCTTCCTCTTCTTACGCTGCTTCAGATGCATTTCATGGTTATTTTTGATGGCTCTCTGCTTGGCTAACCTTGGAGTGTTGATGATAAGGCTCCCAGACTCTAGTGTGACATCTGGCGAGTCAGTGCATTCGACAGCAGCCCACTTTCTCCGCTTCTTCTTAGGAGTTTGGATGCATGCTGTGTCTGGTATCTCCTCAGTGCTAACTGTCTTCTCACACTCCTCTGGTGCCACCTCTGGGGCTTTTGCTGTCTCTCGTTTTTCTGTTACCTGTTGTTCTGGTGCTGGCTTTGATGTTGAGTCCTCTGGCACAACATCTGCTTGGATAGTTAGAGGCTGTTTTTTGGATGCTGGAGATGTGATTTTCTGTACCATAGCTTCATATTTAAGTCCTCTGCCTTTTCTCGGTGGCAGATATTTTGTTTTAGTGGGACACTGAGGAGGCACACTGGGTGTATCACTGATATCTTCTTGAGGAGTGTTATCTTTGGTCGAAACGCTGCCCGCAGATGGTTCTAAATTAAGTCCTCGCTTTCGCCTGGAACCTTTAGCTTCAACCACTGTGGTTTTTAAATGTGGTTCCTGTGTTTTTGTTTTTTTATTGACTTTGCCACTTTTCTTTTTCTTGACCGGCTCTGAGGATTGTAAATTAGATTTTCTTTTGACCGAAACAGACACAACCTCCTCATTAGGCGGACTAACTGAGTCTGTGCAGATTACCTCTTGGTCAGGAGATTTAAGTTTTGATGATAGGTTTTCACCTATCTGAGGTGGAGCTGCCTCCGTCATTTGTGTCTCAGTGAGTTTCACTGCTGATGCCTCAGTTGGTGTCTCTTTATCCTTGTCTTCTGTTAATTTCACCTGTGTTTGTTTCCGTGATCTCAATACCATGCACTTTTGATCTTTTACTACAGATTTTAGAGTAGGGCTTTCCATGGGTGTTGTCAAAGTGGAGCCCTTAGTGCTGTCTGCAGATAAAGTAGTACACACAGCAGCGTCCAAAGTGACCTTGGGTTCTTCGGTTCCCGTGATATTTGTGTCCGTGGTTTGGTCCGTAGTAGGCTGAATGATTTCAGGTTTTATTGATCTGATCTTAGAACTGAGGCCCCTTGGTCGTCCAGGGCCTTTTATAATAACTGCATCTGTAGGCTTTGAACTAGACTTGGAACCAGGCTTCAAAGCAGGTATCACTGGAGGCTTTGGACTAGGTTTTATACTTGGAACAGTCCCTGGCCTTAGGGTTGGTTTTGCTCCAGTTTTTGAGCTAGTTTTGGAGCCAGGTTTTGAACTTGGTTTTGAACCAGGTTTCGAACTTGGCTTTGGGTTCGGTTTTGGGCCAGATTTAAGACCTGGTTTTAAACTAGCTTTTAAAGCAGGTTTAACAACTGGCTTTGAGACAGGTTTTGGTCCTGGCTTTGTCAATGGTTTTGAGCCAGGTTTTGAACTCGCCTTTGGAAGGGGCTTTTTTCGCTCTGGAGAGCAAACCTTTGGGGTATTTTGTGACCCGAAAGAGCGTGTACACATCCTAGACGGTAAACCATCAGTCAGAAGTTTTGGTGTTTGACTGCTCATGTCAAGCTGAGCAGCCCCCATCTGATCAGGGAAGAGGGCGCTATTACTTGAGGGTATGCTGGGCTTTTGAGGAGATGGTGGGGCTCCATCTCCCTCCACGCTTGGCTGTCTTCTGATCCCTGCATTTGAGTGGGTTGGTCTTCTTCTACCTCTTACGTGCTTCCTGCCAGGCAGTCTTGGATATGCAGATGGAGCCACGGGCTCTGGTTTTGAGGATGGGGTTACTGCACTTGGACAGCTTATACCTGGCTCTATATCCTCATCTCCTTTCTGTGGGGAGGGTGGGGTGTCAGCCCAAGATGGTGCAGAGTGCAGTATTGACTTGCCCGGCAACTGAGGAGAGTCAGGCTCCAGCACCTTTGCATCACTACGATCGATGTGGTCCCTCGCCTGAGTCTGAAGTGTTGTTTTCTCATTGAAAGTTGAGAAGCTAGTCTTGACAGAGTGAGACCGAGGTGCAATGTCACATATGGCTGACCTCCTTTCACTGCTTCTGTGGGCTACGTCTTGGGGAGTGGTTTCTGCAGTTTCTTTGTTGAGGAGTGTTCCACCTGCTGTCTCCCCTAGCTTATTACAAGCCTCTGCAGAGGACTCCTCTGGTTTTGCTTTATTATTAACCACCTCTTCTGTGGGTGTCAGACTCCTTTTCTCCTCTCTCTCTTCAGTTGCCAGATGGGATGAGACAGACTGCTGCTGCTCAAAGGAGTCCTTCGGTCCCTCAGTGACTGACAGTCTCTCTTCTGAAGGCTCAGCCTGAGAGGTGAGATGAGGTGGGTCTAAGTTTTCCTCCTTCCCAGGTAAATACTGATTTGGCTCAAGGACATCTCTGGAAATAGCTGGTGATGTTGTCACAGGGCCTTCAGAGTTAGGTTGTGGTTCTGATTTGAACATTTCAGATTTCGTTTCTGAATCCTCGGCTCCCTTCTGCCTTGTATTTAAAAGACCAAGGTCCTTCTCTGCGAAATCTCCTTCCTCCGCCTCATATTTGTTTTTCAGTTCCTGATAAACAGTGGCATCTGTTTCATAAGAGTAGCTTTCATCTGACACAGCTTTATTTATCTTATGAAATAGAGATGGGCATTTCTCATCCTCTAACCACTCCTGCTGTTTCTCCGTTGCCTCCATGACTTCTCCTTTGCATTCGTGTTCTGTGGACAGGTTGCTCTTTCCAATTTCCTTTTCCTCAGCCATCCTCTCAGTCCAGGCAGATTCCTCAAAATTTTCCTTCAGAGTACTCTCTGCTGGTTTTAAATCTAGTGGGGAATTGCTCTCCTGCTTCATAGGGCTTGGAGATGTTACACTAATGGGGGACCTCTCATCTCTAATGCTCCTGAGAGAATTGCTCTGTTCTTCTCCAAATGGCACTCTGTGCACCCTAGGGTCACAGCTAAGATTATCCTCAGAGTTTGCACTCTGTAGACTCCGGACTGAGTCGCCTGATCTGACGGACATGTCATCCGCTGAGTTCATGGAACAGGTAGATACTGTGTCCAGACTCAGCTGGGAATGTGCTGAGGCTTGTGTTGGGCCTTTGTTCTGGCCAAAGTAGTAGTAGCTCCTTTCCATCTGGTCTTCAGTGTTGCTGGAGTATCCACCTTCTTGGATCTCACCTGGCACAGCTCTTGGGTTGCCAAAAGCATCAGGGTGGGGAGGACCAGGCTGGCTTTCAGGACATGAAGAATCTTCCATAGGCCTCATCTGCCCCCTATAGTCCTCACCCTTTTTAGGCTGGCTTCGCTTGGCACCTTTTTTATTGGCCATGAGAGCTTCTGAGAGCAATAACTGCTGGACGTTGTTGGAGATATTCTCTACCTGAGATGTCAGAGCGTTGAGGCTCCACAAGCTCGGGTTAGACAAAAGCTTCTCAGAGAAACGCTCCTTCATAGAGCTAGAGTAGCTCTGAGACTGGTGGTTGACGCTAGGGGATGGGTGGGTGTGCGGAGGCATTAACATAGTCTGGTCCTGCAGTGCTGTAGAGGAGGAGGAAGCTGTAGGATTGATTTGTTGGCCATACTGGAATGTGTCAGGATTGGGCATTAAGGGAGAAGGAGTGGAACTATACGAGGGAGATCTACCCACAGATCGTGCTGGTGAATGGCTGGAGCTTGGACTGCAGTTCTGATAGTACTGTTCAGGGGACCTGACAGAGATATCTGTGATGCAGTAATTCTGTTGGGGCTGATTGTAATGCTGGAATTTCTGAAGGTTCTCCGGTGTACCTGACATTCCTTGAAGGGAAGCCTGCTGCTCGAATCCAGTTCTTGAAGGAGGCTGCTGGTAACCATAACTATTCTGTGGTCGATAGGCACTCTGCTTCAGACTGCTATGGTTACCCAGCTGCCTTGAATACTGGGCATTAGGCGGCATTACATAGCCAGGTTTATAGCCGTGAGGGATTGGATTACATTTCTCCATGTAAGTTGATGAGGTCGAGGAGGGTGGTTGAGAGTGCTGGGAGAAATGAAGGTGGCTCTGTGGGTACATCAAAGGAGACGGAGAGGGGTTGGAAGGGTGGCCCTGTTGATGAGGGCTTGTATAGACGGGGGCGGAGGATTGGGAAGAGAGATGGCATTGACTTTGAGAAATGGCTAGCATGTTTTGCTCAAGATACTGGGATGACCCACTGACCCCAGGCTCAAGACGGCCCACCATGTCCTGCTCATACTGAGACATTTGTGGAGACTCCTCCCACTTCTGTAAGTGTCCCTCGCTCATGTACTGGGCCGAGTATCCCGAGGTCATGTGGCTGCTGTAGCCAGATTGCAGGTGCTGGCTTGGTGCTTTGCCTCCTCTGTATGGTTTCTTGGTCTGAGATGAACTGCTGCTATAGCTGGGGTAGGTCTGCTGCCCATAACAGTCTTTAGATCCTGCTCCTGCTGTTGGCATCCCTGCAGCAGCAAGAGTGTGTGCCTCGTAGCCCTGTCTGGTCTGGCCGTGATGATGTCTGTAACTCTCAAGGCGTGATAATTCATGGGGTTCCTGCTGGTAGCAGTGCTGGTTGCCATGGAAACCACTCCTCTCTCTGAAGGACTGCATGGCTCCAGCTAGGGGGCTCTGAGAGAGAGAGAGAGAGAGAGAGAGAGAAAGATTAGTGGCTTGCATTATCTTTACTATCAGAGATCAGTGTTATTTATCGTAATCAATTTGAATTAAATTTCTGTTTTTATCTTAAGACAAATTGAATTGTAACACAAATATAGACTACACAGTCAAATCAAAACATTAATTTGCATTTAAGTAATACAATTTCATTTTCGTGCAGCAGCTGGGCCCAGGTGTTTGAGTTTGATTACATCTGGGAATTTCAGCACCTTGTATGTTAAAAACATCAGTGTAGTCTACACTCTCTGGGGTATGTTTGTTGTTTTACTGTTTCTTTTTTTTTAAAAAAAAAAGAAGATTTAAAATATTTATTTACAACAAAATTAAATAAAATTGACATATGTACACTCTAGACCCAAAAGTATTCACTTGTCTACCTTCACACTCTTACTTCATAGGCTTTAATATCATTATAGCCCAACCTTTGCAGCTGTAACAGCTTCAGCTCTTCTGGGAAGGCTTTCCACAAGGTTTAGGAGTGTTTTTATGGGAATTTTTGACCATTCTTTCAGCAGCATATTTGTGAGGTCAGACATTGATGTTGGATGAGAAGGCCTGGCTCACAGTCTCCACTCTAATTCACCCTGAAGGTGTTTTATCAGGCTGAGGTCAGGCCAGTCAAGTTCTTTCACACCAAACTCGCTCATCCATGTCTTTATGGACCTTGCTTTGTGCACTGGTGCGCAGTCATGTTGGAACAAGTAGGGATCATCTCCAAACTGTTCCCACAAAGTTAGGAGCATGAAATGATCTAATATCTCTTGGTATGCTGCAGCATTATGAATTCATTTCACTGGAACAAAGGGGAAAAACAACCCCACACCAAACTTTACACTTGGAGAAGCATCATTCTTCACACTCTAGAATTCAGTGGCATGCCTTACACCACTTCATCTAACACTTTGCATTGAGCCTGGTGATGTAAGGCTTAGATGCAGCTGCTCGGCCATGGAAACCCATATTATGAAGCTCTCTACGCACTGTTCTTGAGCTAATCTGAAGGCGACATGAAGTTTGGAGGTCTGTCAATATTTCTCAGAACTGTGTGCTACTAGTCAAACCATGAGTGTTTCATAATTAGCCAAATAATCAGGTATGCTAGTGCTAGGAAATCTAAATAGTCTGGGACGGAGATACAAGGGTTCAAAACCAACGTCTTATGTGGACCATGCACTACTTAAACAACCTGTCAGGCATATCCAGCAGTCTACAGCTGCACTGTTATTGTTGTCACCCAAGACATCCAAGACCTGGCGCACGATCTGCATTGCTGTGCTGCCTTTGTCTGTTTAATATGCTGAGATGCGGACACCTCCGCTAATGTCACCCACAAATCCTTTCCGTCCTCAGCAGTGCGAGGCCGAGCTCCAGTTAGTTGGTAACGAGTGTCTGTTTTATGGAGGGATGGAGGCACTATAAAGGGAATAGTGTCACCTAGAGACAGTGCAGCGGAGGCTCTTACGTCTCTGCACTTCAGCGCTGGGAGCCTGTCGAGGGACAGCCACCTGGTCCCATCAGATGCTTGCATTACTCATCTCACTTGCGCTCTGTCTGAAGTCACCAAGCCCCTGAGCACGCTGCTCCCCTCCAGCAACGGCACAGCGGCCTCCCAGGAGGCCCTCAGCCATCTATTACTGGTTCAGTGGTACTGCTGTGCTTGTTTACACAATGACCCAAATAGGATTGCTTGGGATGCGCACCCCAGGACCTCAAAGATGCATACTGGAAATATACAAGCAGTGCATTTTTAGCACGTTTGATTGTGCTTTTTCTAGTGAAAAGGGAGTGCTGAGAAACTTTCTTTTTTCTGTCTGTATCATCATTCCGTGTGATGATGCATCAGTGATGCATCCATTATGCAAGACGTGTTTATGTTCTTTTAAGGGACAATGTATGTTTTTAAAACGTGTTAGCTTTGACAAATCGGTGAATTTACACTATAGCAGACATCTTGTGCACAAACAAGGCTATTTCAAAGAAGTATCTAGCCTGGAATCTAACAACTAGAAAGGCTTGTGTTGGTCAAATTTGCCTTTTGACTGGTGCACCTAGCTGCAGTCTGTACTTGCAAGGGAAACCACAACTAAAGCAATTGTTTTTACCACCAATTGTGTGTACTACCACTTTCATGGCGTCACAGATGACCATTTGTCTGTTGACTGTGACTAATTTGTCATTCAGCGGTATCCCTAAGCTTCACTAAGGCACAGAATGGGGGCTTTGGTAAAAGCAGGATGTCAACACAGTGGGCCCCACTGTATCTTAAATTGGCATGCCCAATGAGACCTTTATCACCTAATGCAAAGGTATGTTGTTGAATAATGCATTGGCTGTAGACACACAATCGTTGTAAGCCCTGACTGTCACACTCCCTGCTAACTAATCTCATGCACAATGAACATGTAGTGCTCCCATGGTCACATCGTCTCTGCTGTAACCTCAAATTTATCTCTCTTTTGTATCTTTGTAACATTTTTCTCTCATGCAGGTTGATGGTGGCTATAGCACCAAGTGTGCACCCAGTGTGTTTAAATCTGTGTGTTATTTACCACAGTTACGCATTGTCAGGGAAGCATGTGTAGAGGGAATTTTGTAGATTTATCTGAGGAGGATCTACACATGCACACGTTCCCCTACATATTCATGATCTTGACATTTTGAAGCCATAGTCTATATTAGCCCTGCATTGGCGATGACATTATATATTACAATTCTTACACCATAAGGGACCGCAGACATCCTTTTAATAGTTTTTGTGCTAACATTAGCAATTATTCTGGCATTATTCCTTCATAAAGTCACCAGAGCATTGGCTGCTAATATGAGAAAAAGCAATCACGGGGAGAATTTTCCACTATTCGGGATTTGTAATCTAATAAACCAATAAATCAGGTGTTTGGCATTTGCCAATCCCTCATATGACAGGAGAGTTTAAAGGATTAGAGGGTGTAAGAAGGCAATCTCTGGAAAATGAGCCTGCCACCAAGTCACTAATGAAAAAAAATGTCCTTAAAACACAATTATAGTAAAATCAAATTATTATTATTTTGTTAATTAAAACAGAAAAATATTAACCGTGGACAATGGGCTTATGACAGGAGCTAACAGTCATGCAGAGGGTCAGTTCCATTTAAATGAATTAAATGGTTCACCTGTAACATCTGAAATGCATGGATACATTTCACTCCCTGAATAAAATTGCAGTTAATCTCCTAAATTAGCAAAATTCAATTAACTGACCCTAGCCCTGAACTCGAACTCTTCTGGGTTGCAGGAACCACATTGTTGACTCCTACTGTAAGTTCCTATTGAGCCTGTTGGATGTAAAAGTCCTCTGTAGCTGTGGAATGAAGGTTGGGGAGATGCTAATCGGATTGGATGCTTTCGATTGGATGGTCTGGCTTGGCTGAGCACGAGGTGCATTTCTAAAAGATGTCACTTTGACTGACAGTGCTGTAGTTTTCAACCCTACCTTTCAATGAACGGGCTGGAACAGAGGCGCCCAGCAGTCAATGAAAAATAAGAGAGCGAGCTTCTGAGCAGTGGGGACAAGTAAGGGGCGTGGAACGTTCTGTTCTACTTCAGAGTATTTCAAATCTATTTGCTCACCTTCATGATTTATCTGTGGAATGTGGAAGCCAGTTATTAAAGAGAGTCTATTAGTGGACATGAGGGGGAGCAAGGCTGCTATTTCTGGTAGTTTAAGTAATACATTATAATAGGTCATTTTTTGGAAACAGAAATTAATCACAATTGCTCAGTAAATGAATACTACAGGGTAGACTTAGAATGTACAACAACCTTTGATATGAAATTGAGTTCATGTAGTTCTGACCCTTAGCAATGCAGTAAACATGTGGCCATGCAATTATTATGGTCACGTGAGGTATTTCAGATCAAATCAATATGCTAAACAGTTCGACAATCCTGTATTGGCATCAATGGCTAAATTTAAACTGATTCATACAATAGGTGGAGATATATGCATTTAGGGCAGCACGGTGGCGCAGCAGGTAATGTTGCAGTGACCTAGAGGTTGTGGGTTTGAGTCCCGCTCTGGGTGACTGTCTGTGAGGAGTGTGATGTGTTCTCCCTGCGTCTGCGTGGGTTTCCTCCGGGTGACTGTCTGTGAGGAGTGTGGTGTGTTCTCCCTGCGTCTGCGTGGGTTTCCTCTGAGTGACTGTATGTGAGGAGTGTGGTGTGTTCTCCCTGTGTCTGTGTGGGTTTCCTCCGGGTGACTGTCTGTGAGGAGTGTGGTGTGTTCTCCCTGTGTCTGTGTGGGTTTCCTCCGGGTGACTGTCTGTGAGGAGTGTGGTGTGTTCTCTCTGTGTCTGTGTGGATTTCCTCCGGGTGCTCAGACCTCCTCCCACAGTCCAAAAACATGTTGGTAGGTTGATTGGTGTCTCAAAAAGGGTCCCTGGGCATGAGTGTGCGAGTGAATGTGTGAGTGTGTGTCATCCTGTGAAGGACTGGCGCCCCCTCCAGGGTGTATTCCTGCCTTGCGTCTCCAGTCCCACTGCAATCCTGAACCTGACAATGAACAAATGAATATATGCACTTTTTTTTTTTTTTTTTTTTGGAGAAAGTCTACTCTTTCACTCAGGTGTGAATACAATAGAATTCTTAAAAACTGAGCATTGGAAACAGGGTACTATGTATATAATAGAACTAATGCTGTTAGTACTGTCCAGGTGGCTCCTGCCATTACGGGGCTACAGAGAGTGGCCTTTAAATGTCGAGCCTTAGTGCTGTCGGCATGGCGACGCTGAGAGAAGTGAACGTGCTGCCGTGCCTTCCCTGCAGCGAGGAGCCTGCTGCATGTTTCATCAGCGCCAGCCGTGCCCCGGGCATCACGCCTCAGGGGCTACCACCGCTGTGCCAACCCAGGGAGAGAGCGAGAGGGGACTGGGGCAGGTGTGGTCAGAACCCTCCATCCACCTACATTTTCCACTCCTCTGCTTTAGTGACCGGGTGTGCTTGTGCGTTATTCAAAAAAAAAAAAAAAAGACAGCCCAAAAAACCCATTGTGTATGCGAGAAAAGTCTCTAGCTGCACGCAGAGCACTGTAATACCTGAATAAGACAGAAATTCTTGTTCGAAGCAGAGAGAGGAGGCTTAAGCAGCTTTGTGGGACAGCACCGCAGACTAAAGAGAGATAAACGCCGGCTGCCGATGGCATACACCGTCAAGCCCTAATACCCCCTGTTTCACCGAGCCTGAGGAAACTACATACGACCTGGCTACCCTGGCAACAACGAAGATGACTCCATGTACGGTAACCAAGCACTCAGTGGCTATCTTGGGAAAGAGAGAGAGAGATTTAAAGGAGAGAGAAATAGAGAATTAAAGCAGAGGGAGAAGGAGAGAGAGAGAGAGAGGTAAATGGGGAGAGGGAGGACCAGAGTGAGAGGAAAAGAGAAAAAAGGGTCAGCAAATTGGGGCAGGAGGCTGATTGATATTCCAGCGCACGAGGGGAGAAGAGAGCGAGAGAGATAAAGAGAGAGAGAGAAAATGCTGCTCTCTAAAGCAGGTGAGGATGCTCTTGTGTCTTGGTTCTGCACTCTGCTGAAGCACAGGGCCCACTTTGAACTCTGTCTCTCTCTGCAGGGGTGCTCCAGCTGTGTCTGTCCATTCCCAAACTGATCGCACCTTGCTACCTCTCCCACAGCATTTTCCGTCCCCGAGATAGCTTACATTGATCTCCCAGAACAGAACGAGGAGTCTCGAATGCTGCCCGTGCCGAGGGATTATTTGCTTTGAGACAGACTTCATCAATAACGGCGGTACAAAAGGCACAATGACATTACTGGCCTGAAATGCTATATGCCTTGCTGCGCTCAATAAGGGCACAGTCATTTATTTCTCCCTGTGAGGCTCGCCGCTTCGCATCCCTCTCCCTCTCTCCCTCTCCCCTCCACTTCAGCCCGTCTAATTGATGAAGAAGAGCAGTCGCGGTGTCACTCACACTACCTTCCATTCTTTCTTCCTCCTCCTGTTTCTATTCTCTCCCATTTCCTGCCTTGTCTTCTGCCTCCCTTTCCAAGTCTCTTCTCCATGAGCTCTCTCTGTCCGTTCTATTCCTGCTGCACACTCCCTGTCCCGCTTTAATTTTTTTTCCAGTGCACTTTAACAACAGATTAACCTTTTACCTGCAGCCAGGGGACTTGTCAGGATTGACCTTGGAAAAGAAGCTGAGGTGGGTGTCTGGTGCAGCTCGCAAGCCTTGAGGGACTACACCAGACTGCCCCTGCTCATGAGATGCACTCGACAGAAATGTGCCTGTTATTGTTATAGTCATAGTGTAATTTAACTTCAAATACAGTCCTGCGGTGTATTCATGCGCTTATTTAATACAGGGAATCAGTGTATGCTTCTGTCATACTCATCAGGAGCGGTAGAAGGATCAGGTGGATGCCGACGTGGTGCAGTGACTCATGCCAAAAATCTGGGCTGCTCTGAGCTGATTTGTCAGAGGACTTCACCAGCAATGGCTTGCTTTACGTAGCGTTCTGACATTCGGTCCACGTGACAGTAGCCTCTGAGAGCTCCCTACCGTCTGTCGCCTCGGTGGATGCTTTAGCAGACACCGATTTTGGCTCTTGCCTCTTGTTTCTGAAGGTTGGTGGAGGCTCCGACTGAGTTGGCTGGGATTCAAACCTGCTGCATAGAGAATGCTGGTTAAAGGGCGTTATAATGCAATTAGTGGAAGGAGGGGTGGTATGGGGCAATCAAATGGTGGTGTAGGGAGACAGGGAGAGTTCACGGAGAGGGGCTTTTTTTTTTTTTTTTTTTTTACATCAGGCTGGGCCATTTTCAGGACCGTGACGATGCCCCAGGCCTTTCCCAGAAGGTGCCCTTCATGTCCCGGACTCTTCATGTTCTATTCATGTCAGGTTCTGGCTCCCTGCCTTATCAACTGCATAGCCGTTACCGAAGGACCAGGCGAGGGAATATTTGCTCTGAAAACCAAGCCATGCCAAACCAGGCTGACGCTAAAAGCCACAGATATACTGAAATCAGAGCGGGGTTTGGATACACCACAGGGAATGGGTGAGAGAGAGAGAGGCAGCGATGGATCGAGAGGTTAGGGCGAGGGATGGGGATTGTTATTGCCAGGCAGTTCTTTCATTGATTTTTATCCTTTTCTTTTTCTTTTTGCTTTGCTGCTAAAATAAATGGCGCTTGGACCAACTTCCAAACAGAATTAAAGAATCGAATCCTTGCCCTGAGTGACTGCTATCACAAACCATATTAATACCCTTTATATTATATAAACATTGAAGTATATGGCATTGATCCTAAAGAAATACAGAAGTGAATTTCATGTCTAAAACACTCTATGTGGTGTTCGTTTGATCCACACTGCATTGTGAAACAGTGCTATAGGCTACAGGAGGGTTTAAGAGCGACATGGCTTGTATTGTTTACTAGTTGCCCAAACAACACTATGAATGTTGAAGTTGGCAATGAATTTAATGCAAAAGTATTGTTCAGATTACTTCAATGGCTCTCCAAGTGGGGGTTGTATGTCCGGTGGGGGGCACAGCAAGACACATAATGCATGTCACTTGTAATAATACCAATGCCAATGTGATTTGTCACTTTGTTGTTTTGTTCAAAAAGACATTACAATGTTTAAAACAACTCCCACTGGAGTCTGGAAGGAAAAGATGTGTATGTGTTAAGAACTGGGCTCTCAAAAATATTCTCATTCTCAAAGTTTGGGAAACACTGGCTGAGTTGATGGTCTATCAATTATAGAAGTACTTGTTAGTTCGTTAGCAGCTGGACTAACATGCCAGCCCACCATTACTGCCCTCAATGCAGTGCATTCTATAAACATATACATATACAAACCAGGCAGAAAAGCATAAGGACCCCTATTTCCGACAGAAGTGGAGCTGGGTGGTGGGTGGCAGGGGGAGGACATGCTCTTTGAAAAGCGTCCGCTGATGCGATTGCTCTGTCAGAAACGCTTTCTCTGATGCCTGGAGAGTCAGCGGTTTGGGGGATGAGGCTTAAGACAAAGGGATGCTGGAGCTTTGGCTCATTTATTCCCCTGTCTCTCGCTCTCTCCCTCCCCTCCCTCTCCACAGTCTGTTTTGCGGACCTGCTGGGGAGAGAGAGAGAGAGAGAGAGTGTGTGTGTGTGTGAGTGTGCGGACAGGGATGGGTGAGTGTGTGAATATGTCGATGGAGCACAGCCAAGCCAGAAGAGGAAGACTGGGAAGTGGGGAGCCTTTGTTCTCTGCTGATGAGAAAAAAAATAAATAAAAAAAAAACAAATAGCCGCGGAGGATCCCAAATCGCGCTCCGGCTGACATCTGGGCGCATCACAAGGCGAATGGTGCGGAGTGATTAGATTAAAATTGGGGCCTAAATTACTCTGCTCGCTCTAATTAAACTTTAATCTCCAATACCACACTGAATACCTGCAATGAGGAGCAGTGATTTAAGGCTGGCTCTTTGTATGTGTGAGAGAGTATATCTGGGAGAGAGACAGAGGAAGGATGCAGGGTTAGCTGAAGGTCATGTCCCTCTGCAGGTTAAACGTCTCTCTCTCTCTCTCCCTCTCTTTTCACCATTTTTTCCCTTCCCTTCTTTGTGGATAGAGGACAGCGGTGCTCTCTATCCCTCTTCAAAAGTGGAGCAGTCAGATCTGGCTATGGATGCTGTAGGATGCAGTGTCCGTCCCCTACGCCTTTGTGAAGACCACGCAACGACCCCTTAAGTCCGTACAGTCCCTCCAATCACCACTGCCTCCTGCCTCGTTCTTCTGTTTCATAAAAACAACAACCATATTTCCTGTGTGCGTGTGTGTGTGTGTGTGTGTGCACAGCTGCATTCAGAAATGTGATCGATGGAGCCGATTCAGAGATAGGACAGCAGGTGTCCGCTCCCTCCCCCCATTTCATGCCACAGTCCAGAAGGTGATGCGAGATATGAGAGGTGCCATTTTCTATCTCAGAGTCTGCCAGTGTCCTTTACGTCCACATAAAAGGTCCATCGCCATAGAGATGGGCTCACGGCGTTTGGAAAAACAGACCAGCATTGTTTGCTTATTAGTTCTTGCAGTGGGCAGTGCTTTGAGCAGGTAGCACCGGTGTTACAAATGCTACACACAAACAAAAAAGCACCAACAAAAGATGGCCGCACTGCAATTAACTACAAAGTGGAGCTCATATGTTGGATCGTTTTGTCTGCTGTGAAAACAGAAAAATCAGAAGCGATAGCCTAAAGGTTTCCATTTTAATGTTTGTTTTGTGAAATGTAGAGGGTACTTTCACTCTCAGCACTCAAACAAAATTCATGTCCATTGCTGAAAGGACAACAGTAGCAGGATAAAAATAAACGTGAAATAAAAAATTCACGTTTACAGTAAAAAAATATTCCCAGCAGGCAGCGAGAGAGTAGAAAAATCTAAAACTAAACAGAAAAGGACCGCACCTTTGAAGCCATGGACAATTTTGTACTTACTTACAGTATTTGCTGGTTTCACATATGGCACATTAGCCTCAAACTAACCAACTGTTGGGTGTTTTGTTTTTATTTGTGATTCCTTTGTTTACAAACATTTGAAGTTCTACTGTTCTACAGTGTTAGAGCTACATGATCTACTCACAAAACTACATTTAAAAAAGTGCTTTGCCTGAATTTGTGTACATTTTGGTTCATTTTCACTAATAACTGTATGCCACACTGTGTAAGAAACCACAAAACATTCATTCCATCGAAATACCCTACGGAGCGCCACAGGAGGTCATTCCTACCTGTGGACATCAAACTCTATAGCTACTCCCTCAATGTGTGACACTATGGTTCATCCGTACAATACTCAGTACTAAACTACACTGTTCATATGTGCAATAACAATAATAATGTAATTCACTTGCTTAATTATGTGTGCAATAATTTGAACTGCTTTTTAAAGTATTTTCCGTGTAATGCTCCGTGTAAGTCTTTTTTTTGTTGTTGATTTTTTACATAAACGGTTGCAACTGTCAGTTTCTGATTCTGAAAAAGGAAACTGACGACTGGTTGAAAAAATTGATAAACTATAAATTCCCTTAAATCAAAAAGAGCCATTGCTCCTTGTTAAAGCTGGAAGCAGACGTTTTGTGACTTTACAAGTGACTTTTTGAGTTGCTTGCTCTTTCCCCATTCCTCATTCAGGAGTCCGTTAAGTGTGAAAATAACTGCAAAGGGTGTTGCCAAGAATGGCAGCTGAATGGACAGATTTTCCTATAAGGACGTTGATTTAGATTTGCAGTTTTCATTATACTAATTGCTGAAGTATTAGCTTTCATAATTTATCAACAGTTTTTCATCAAACGATTATTTTAAAAGGCTGTTTGAATTGCGCACACTGTTTGTGTTGACGGCTACCTGCAATCCAACGTGCCCTTCAGGCTCCTGCCCGGCCATCCTCTGGAAGGCTGAACACGTGGACAGGGCCAGCTGAGCCTCGTCAGAGTCACCTATGTGTGAACACGTCCACTAGAGACCATTAAAGTGTTCATGTCCAGCTCCCGGCATATCCCGATATTCACACTGAAACCCGAAAAAGCTCCGCAAGACAACCGTGGTCTACTCTGCTGATGTGCATGAGGGAGGACAGAGGAGACACCGGTAAAAAACGTGCTTTCGGTGCATGCAGCTCTTTGAGTGAGCGACTCGCCGAGCACAAGTATTATCTATGAGCAGCACACATGCAGTCGCTTTAAATCTGGTAAACATGGGTGCCGGCGTCCTCGGAGATTAAACCTCGGAAGTGGTGCCGCAACCCGTGTGCGCTGGGCCGCTTCGACACAGAGCGCCACCGCAAGCGCACTACTCACGCTCCCAGTCTGACAGCTCCAAGCTTTGAGGCAGGAGAGCATTGTCTTCCTGTGCAAGCAAGATGAAGAGAGGGGAGGGGGGTGTGAGAGGGTGAGAAAGAGGGAGAGTGTGAGGGTGAACGATGATGTTGTCCTGAAAACAATGCCTTCGTGTGCTATCAGGAATATTCTAAATTGCCTGACCTTAAAAATGGCATGAGTATCCTTTCAAATTTGTAATTACAGCGGTTGACGATAGGTGACTCTTTACTATTCTGAATTCCTAAACCTATTTCAAAGGCACCTGTTAGGTCTTTATGCTTTGCATATCATTACTGGAAAGAGTAAGGTACATTTAATTTGCTAGAGCATGCAAACAAGTTAACATTAACATTTTCATCTACGCTTTCATCTTCCTAGCATCATCCTCCAAGTACTTCATAGCAAAGATCACACACAAGAGAATTATTAACAACAGGGCTACATTTAGAGTATAATAGACATTGTTGTTTGTGCTCGGTGGTTTGTTTCTGGCCTAACTCTCTGAGCAGGAGGCTGGAAGTTGCTTGACTGCGCTCTGGGTTCGGGGTGTGGAGCTGTGTCCAGGGATACAGCACTTCTTATGCCTCCGGTGAGTTGGCTGCTACCGACCATTATGGCTGTCCCCGGGCAGCACGAGGAGGCGAACGCCACAGCACCTGCTGCAGAGGTGCGTCTAGATCTGGGAGTCAGGTGCACATAGACTCGCGTCATGAATCACTGATTGGAACCTGAGAGGCACAGCACACAACTCCAACAGAAGCCCCCTCCCTCCCCACCACAGGGCCATTTGCATAAGACGCCTCATTTGCATGCATATGAGGTGAAAGAAAGGACTGGCGTGTGCGATAGACGCTGTCCGCGGTTGAAAGGAGAGGGGGTTAGGGAGGAAAGAGAGAGCCTGGGTTGTTTGAGCCTTCTTTTCCTTTCTCCCTCGCTCCCGCTCTCTCTAGGTTTTGATCTCTTTCGTGACCATAGGCTGCGCTGCGCCGAGACCTCCATTAAAATTCTGTCTCCCTCCTCTCTGCATAAGGGAGAGGTGGTGACAGAGAGAAGTGTGAGTGCGTGAGTGAGTGTATGTGTGTGTGTGTGTGTGCTCTCCAGCTGGCTGTGCCAGGTCTGTTCGACTGCAATCCCTCAGTTCAAACACATTGATTCGCTCTGAAGCCTCTATTCCCCCCTGCAGGCTCGGCCACAACACCTCCACGGCTCTGCACACAAACAAACGCCCGCACATCCACACAGGCACGTATGAACAAATGCACACAGACACAAACCCAGCCCCCTCGTCCCACGCATACACATGAACAACCACAGACACTCAGATGCTGCACACAGGTGCATTTTAAGGCACAACCTCAGATCTAATCCTGGCACCAAAAGCAGACTGCTTTTGCCCGGGAGGTTTTTGAAGTAAAGGAAAGTGTACCTGGTTTTTGCTTCTTGTTTGAACAAGACAAATGTATGGTTGTTGATAACGTATTTCTACACATATTATGTTAAATACAAGCAAAATTATTTGGGCTACAAATAAAAATCAATTTCCAAAATTGGGGATGGGATGTGGTGAAGGATTTGTGAGATGTGTGATAGCAATGGTATATTAACAAATCACAAAATATTGTGTAGAAGTATCCATCCATCCATTATCTGTAAGCTCTTATCCAGTTCAGGGTCGCGGTGGGTCCAGAGCCTACCTGAAATCATTGGGTGCAAGGTGGGAATACACCCTGGAGGGGGCGCCAGTCCTTCACAGGGCAACACACACACACACATTCACACCCAAGGACACTTCAGAGTCGCCAATCCTCCTACCAACGTGTGTTTTTGGACTGTGGGAGGAAACCGGAGCACCCGGAGGAAACCCACACGGAAACGGGGAAAACACACCAAACTACTCACAGACAGTCACCCGGAGGAAACACACGCAGACACAGGGAGAACACACCACACTCCTCACAGACAGTCACCCTGAGGAAACACACGCGGACACTGGAGGAAACCTACGCGGACACTGGGAGAACACACCAAACACCTCACAGACAGTCACCCGGAGGAAACCCACGCGGACACTGGGAGAACACACCAAACACCTCACAGTCACCCGGAGGAAACCCACGCGGACACTGGGAGAACACACGAAACTCCTCACAGACAGTCACCCTGAGGAAACCCACGCGGACACTGGGAGAACACACGAAACTCCTCACAGACAGTCACCCGGAGGAAACCCACACGGACACGGGGAGAACACACCAAACTCCTCACAGACAGTCACCCGGAGGAAACACACGCGGACACTGGAGGAAACCTACGCGGACACTGGGAGAACACACCAAACACCTCACAGACAGTCACCCGGAGGAAACCCACACGGACACTGGGAGAACACACCAAACACCTCACAGACAGTCACCCGGAGGAAACCCACGCGGACACTGGGAGAACACACGAAACTCCTCACAGACAGTCACCTGGAGGAAACCCACACGGACACTGGGAGAACACACCAAACTCCTCACAGACAGTCAGCCGGAGGAAACCCACACGGACACTGGGAGAACACACGAAACTCCTCACAGACAGTCACCCGGAGGAAACCCACACGGACACTGGGAGAACACACCAAACTCCTCACAGACAGTCACCCGGAGGAAACCCATGCGGACACTGGGAGAACACACCAAACTCCTCACAGACAGTCACCCGGAGGAAACCCACGCGGACACTGGGAGAACACACCAAACTCCTCACAGACAGTCACCCGGAGGAAACCCACGCGGACACTGGGAGAACACACCAAACTCCTCACAGACAGTCAGCCGGAGGAAACCCACACAGACACTGGAAGAACACACCAAACTCCTCACAGACAGTCACCCGGAGGAAACCCACGCAGACACAGGGAGAACACACCAAACTCCTCACAGACAGTCACCCGGAGCGGGAATCAAACCCACAACCTCCAGGTCCCTTGAGCTGCGTGACTGCGACACTTCCTGCTGCGCCCCCGTGTCGCCCCTTGTGTAGAAGAGAGCACTATGCAGAAAAGAACATGCTGCAACTCTGCAAAGAGTATCTCAAAATGTCTTTGTAGTG
This sequence comes from Hoplias malabaricus, assembly GCF_029633855.1. Taxonomy (NCBI): domain Eukaryota; kingdom Metazoa; phylum Chordata; class Actinopteri; order Characiformes; family Erythrinidae; genus Hoplias; species Hoplias malabaricus. The sequence goes on along the minus strand of NC_089812.1, from coordinate 31,994,765 downwards.
TAACTGTATATAGGAGTAAACAGCTGTAGCTTGTGTCCATTAGTTTTGCAGTGTGTTATAACAGCAGAAACAAGTAAATATTCTGTAAACTGCTGAAGCTAATGGCTCAGGGCTGCAATCCTGAATTACTGAAAGCAATAAGTCCATTCTGATGAGGTTCATTTTGTTCAGCTGTGGGTGGTGGTGGTGGTGGTGGTTTCCATACTGTATTAAAACTACCCCTACCATGTGGAAACAGTACATGGCTGGGTATCCCTTTGAGTGACATCCCTCTTGAGACTTTTCCTCAGACACAAGTGGGGCTACATACTGCTTCTTTTCCATCTGCTGCTTATGTAATGCCACGGAACAGCTTAACGCACCAGAGGGGAACGCAAACTGCACAGATCCGTCACATTAGCCAACAGATACCTGTGCTGGCTAGTACCAGGGAAAGAGACATGAGGGGAGGTGGGGCATCTCACTCACCCGCACAGAGAGGGAGGCCAATTATGCTCTCTAGGATTCCTGGCCACAGATGGCTGAGGCATCACTGGAGATCAAACGCACAATCACTTAAACTGCTGTGCCCCTTGGAACTACAGTTTCATCGTTTTTATACAATCAGTTCATATGTGTCTGCAGTAAATGAAATCTATTCAAAAACTGAGCATACATTTTACCCCCACTCACAGGATGTGTTTTCCTATCTTAAGTATCCATGCTACATATTAACCGTTAGGTTGTCACCAGGATCCAGCGAGGTCTCTCCGTCTTCTGCCTATTTGGAGACATAAACACACCCTCTCTCATTGTGTTTCCTTTTGCTTTCTCTTTGTTTGATCTCACTGCCCAGCTGACAGCCCACATCAGCCAGAGAATAATAACCGTACCGTTGGACACACACAAGCACAAAATACACCCACTCTCTCTGTCTCTCCTCACCCCCCGCGCACACACACACACACACACACCCAAACATACGTGCACTAACCTCCCCCCCTGCCTGTGAGCTCTCCGGCTGGAGAGAAAATATTTGTGCGTCTGTGCGTGTTTGTGTGCGTGCGCGTGCACGTGAAGGAGTGCAGAGAACTCCCATCAGTCACACGGGGGCTGAGCTCTGGCTGCAGGAGGCAGTCTCTCTCTGCCCTCTCTTTTTCTTCTGTTCTTTCTTCCCTCAGATATTCTCTCCATTCCTCCCTCTCTCTCTCTCTCTTCCAGTTTCTGAATCAATTTCCTCTCTCGCTTGTTCTTTGCCCTCTTTCCCTCCTGTTTGTTGTTCTCTACTCTCTCCTCTCTTTCTTCCCTGCAATTTTCTTTCTCCATCCCTCTGTCTCCCGGTCCGGGCTGTCTCTCTATTTCTTAATCTCTTTTGTGTCTCTGCTCTTGTCCATTCTTTGCACTCTTTCCTTCCTGTTTTTCTCTATACTCTCATCTTTCTTCCGGTTTTCTTTTTCCATTCCTCTTAATTTATTCCCTCTAATCTCCCTTCCCCTCTTCCCGATCCTTGCACATCCTTTTCCTCCATTTTTCTCTTTCTTTTTCTATTCCTCTTTTGCTTTTCATTTATTCTCTTGCTATCGGCCTCCTTTTCTGACTTTCTCTAACCTCTCCTTATTGTCATTCTCTTTTCAATCCCTTTGTTTCCTTCTTGATTTCCCTCCAGTTTCTAATTCTTCCTTCATTCACTCCATCTATCTCTTCTCTCTCTTCCTCTATATCCTGTTTCTCCTCTCTGCTTTTTATTTTCCCTTAGTCTCCCCAGTTTTATTTCTCCATCCATCCTTTTTTTACCTTCTCTCTCTCCCCCCATCCAAGTCCCTTTAGGAACTGCATCACAAGGGGGTGCTATTACCCACATACTCACTCATGTTTCAGAACTGCATTCTATTTCTTATCGTTCTATCTCTCACAGTTTGGCTTCTCTTTCTGATTCTCTCTCTCTCTCTCTCTTGGTCCATCTAATCACCCCCTTCTTTATTTCCCCTTTCATCTTACTCTTCCCTCATTTACTCTTCTCCCTCTCCCCTTTGTCCGAACTCTCTTTATGTTCCTTCTTTCCCTCCTGTTTTCTACGTTGTTTCTCTCACACGTCCACCTTTCTGTTAGTCTTTTCCTGCATTATATTTCCCCACATTGCTCTCTAGCTTTTCTCATTTCATTTTCTCTCATTCACCTAGTTCCTCCTTCTCTTCCACTTTCTCTGCCCTATTTTTGCTTTCTTTCCTTTATTTTGCTTTTTCCCCCTCATCTGTTTTTGTCTTTTGTTCTTTCTCAAGCTCTAAATTTTTCTGTCTCTTACTCTTTTTCTTTCATTCCTTTCCCCGTTTCCATCCTCCCTTCATACCTTTTTTTCCCCTGCCCCAATCCTTCTCTTGTTTGTCGTGTATGCTGCCATTTTCTTTCTCTATTTCGCTCTACTAACCTCTACGCATCTTTTACTTTCCTCCATCTCTCTTTTGTTCTTCCTATTTTTAACCTTTTACTTCATTTTCTCTTCCGATGCGTCCCCCAACTCTTTCTCTTTGTCTCTCTGTTTATTAGCTCTCCGCAGCCGCCAAAATCACTCCTCATCTGTACTCGCTGCAATTAGGCTCCCGCTGCCGTGGGGCCGGCGCATGAGAGCATGTCACACTGATGCCCTTCCCGCTCTGTATCTTTCACGCACACACACAGAGATTGCAGTACCCCACACCCCCACATCTGCTGCCTCGCACACACAACCGGACTCTGGCGCTCTTTACCGGACACAGACACCAGAGGCTTAAGCAGGATTAAAAGGGAAAAAAAAGAGAGAATGCTAATGAGCAGCGAGAGACTAGACTCCTCCTCACAGAATGTTCTAGAAAAGGGGGACAGAGAGCAGAGCGAGAGTGATGCAGAGAGGGAGATAAAAGGAGAGATCAGAGCAAAGAGAGAGAGGAAGCAATGCAGAGAGAGGAAGAGAGAGAGAGGAGAAATACAGAGCATTGCAGAGAGAGAGAGAGTTACAGAGAGAAAGCGGAGCAGCGACAGAGTGATGCAGAGAGAGCAGAGCAGAGGGAGAGAGATAAAGGAAGATCAGAGCAGAGGGAGAAATGAGAGAATAAATAAGGACGCTGTGTGTGTGAGAGAGAGAGAGAGAGTGAGAGAGAAAAGAAGAGAAATAGGGCAGCAGTGAAGAGCTGGACATAGACAGGACTGGACTGAAGCTCCTGAGGGAGAACCTGCTGTAGAGACAGGACCTGTTATTTTTAGGGGGTGACTCTGATTGCAATGAGAGAGAGAGAGAGAGAGAGAGAGAGAGAGAGAGAGAGAGAGAGAGAGAGAGAGAGAGAGAAGACAGGAAAAACAGCAAGAGAAGTAGGAGGACAAGGGAAAGTAAATGAGACAAAAAAGGGAAGAGGAAAACAGAAAACAGCAGAGAGTGTAGAAGGGAATGAAAGAGCAAAAGAAAGAGCAGAGGAGAAAAACAGAGAAGAGAAAATGACAAAGACAAAGCTGAGGAGAAAAAGGGGAGTGAGAAATTAGGTGGAATAGAGGGAGAAACTAGAGAGAATGAAAAGGGGCTGCAAAAGAGCTTGAGAAAAAAAGAGAGACGGAAGCAAAGGGCCAAACAGAAAGAATAAAGAGTCTGGAACAAAAAAAGGAAAGAGTAAATAAAGATGAAAATGAGAACAGTGTTGAGAGGAAAAAGAGAAAGAGAGAGGGAGAAGAGAGAGAAATAGAAAGAGACATGCTTGGAGAGAAAGTGGGAAGCAAAAGAGAGATGAAAGAGAAAGCTGGATGAGGGAGATGTTTTTATATTCATGTGACTGTGGACTTAGTTTTGTCTTACCAACAAAACATCTTTTATTTTTAATTACATGTGTGTGTGTGTGTGTGTGTGTGTGAGAGAGAGAGTAATTCTTGCCAAACCAGAAGATAACACACTCTGCCCCCTCTCTCACTCTCCCTAGCTCCATCATACAGCCGGAGCTTTCCATACGCTCCGTGGCAGTGCTGCGCATGCGCATTAGAGTCTCAGGCTCTGTCCTACACTTCCATCTGCCTGCTCCTTCTCTCTCTCTCTCACACACACACACACAAATGGTTTCCTTACCATTTTTCTGACACATTATCTCTCTCTCTCTCCCCCTCACTGTCTCACTTTAATCTTCCTGACCATTTCTCTACCGCACTCTCGCATCACTGCTGCAGATCTCTCTGCGTCTCTCTATCCTCCCTTGCCTTAACTCTGTTAATATTTCTGTCTCCCACTCTCATCATCATTCTCTCTCTCTCTTTCTCCTGTCCTCCCCTTTTATACCGCGCGTATTTTTGGCCGATGACGTCAGCGCCCGACTCCTCCCCCTCTCGCTGCCCGCTCTGTCACAGTAATCGTCGCGTTTATGCCGTTAGCGAGCGCGTGCGCAAACGGCACGTCGAATTAAAGCCCCGCGCGGCGGCGGGGATCAATATCTCGCTCTCGCTCTCTCTCTCTCTCTCTCTCTCTCTCTCTCCCGCGTTTCCTTCTAGCGGTTGGGGTCTCTCTCTCTCTCTCTCTCCCCCCCCCGCCTTTCCTTCTAGCGGTTGGGGGTCGAAAACAGCGGTGGCGGCCAAACGCGGACAGTTCCACCTCTGCTTTGCGGCGGATTCGGCGCGCGCTCCCGCGCCGTCCAGAGATAAACAAGCGTGCTCGCGTCTCTGGGGAGGTAACCATGACAACCGGCGAGCTCGTTTCGAGGCGCGTGTCCTCGAGGCGGTGCGGTAACGGGATTCAAGGCCAATGTCAGTCTCTGTTTTCTCCAGAAGGAGACACAGGGAAATACACAGGCCAAGAAAACAAATATAGCGCGTTAATGAATGTGAGGACAGAGTGACGTCAATTAAAAGTACAACAACAACAAATTGTGATTGCACTGGAATAGCCTACAAAAATACCTACCTAGATTACAGATTAATTATATATGTGCAGAATTATTACACAGTGTGTCAGCCAGCCTCATCATCGGTCAGTTTCTGCAGGACCATTTTTGACCTGATATTTTTGGAGTCATTTATTATTTATCAGACACAGCATTGACAGGATTTTTAAACATGTCACGGTTAATTTAATAAATAATGCTAGTGTGAAATGTGCGAGCACCCGTCTAAGCTGTAAGTGTGATAACATATATCATTAGTTTCAAAAAACACACTGGCCTTTAGCAGAGACCCTCTTGCATTTTATTCTACGACATACACATGTCCAAAGCGTGCTACAACAAAAACAAACCGGCAGGAAACACAATGGTGTGCATGCAAGGATATCTCACTTAAAAACAAATTTGCACTTCAAACAAAATAACTTGGGAATAACTTTTAAAGGCACAATGCCGTATTTTTTTGTTGGCGGACTTGTCAGCAGTGACTCTGATATAGTATGATTTGGCCCCACGTATCCAGATAGTTTTAAAAAGCTGAAAATTGTGTCTGCATTTTGGCCTCATATTCAAAGGAAAACAGCAGTTTGTCACTGCAAATGGAGGTTTCCCAAAACCCTGACATCATGCGGCATTCCTGTTTCTGGCTGAAATACAAATGAGCTCCTCATTCCCTATATGAATACCTATAAATCACGTTGTGTTAGAAATATTCATTCATTATCTGTAACCCTTGTCCAGTTCAGGGTCGCGGTGGGTCCAGAGCCTACCTGGAATCATTGGGTGCAAGGCGGGAATACACCCTGGAGGGGGCGCCAGTCCTTCACATGGCAACACACACACACACAGACCTTTTTGAGTCGCCAATCCACCTACCAACGTGTGTTTTTGGACTGTGGGAGGAAACCGGAGCACCCGGAGGAAACCCACATAGACACAGGGAGAACACACCACACTCCTCACAGACAGTCACCTGGAGGAAACCCACGCAGACACAGGGAGAACACACCACACTCCTCACAGACAGTCACCCGGAGGAAACCCACGCAGACACAGGCAGAACACACCACACTCCTCACAGACAGTCACCCGGAGGAAACCCACGCAGACACAGGGAGAACACACCACACTCCTCATAGACAGTCACCCGGAGGAAACCCACGCAGACACAGGGAGAACACACCACACTCCTCACAGACAGTCACCCGGAGGAAACCCACGCAGACAGAGGGAGAACACACCACACTCCTCACAGACAGTCACCCGGAGCGGGAATCGAACCCACAACCTCCAGGTCCCTGGAGCTGTGTGACTGCGACGCTACCTGCTGCACCACCGTGTCGCCCTATTAGAAATATACAATGCACTATTACGATCCGCAGATTCAGTAATGTCCTGGTTTGTGTAGTGTACTACATATAGGGAGTATTGAGTGATTTGGGATTAAACCTCTGTGTTTCTCCCATGCTTCATGGTGTTTTGATGTCTCTGCTAAAGAGGTATACGGCCCCCTACAGGACTGGCATGATAATGCACCCGTTTTTGTATTTGTCTGGACAGGGATGTTTTCAAAAAGAGAGGGAGGAAAATCTTTGTTTTCAAAAATATCTGAATGCATGGATGGTGCCTTTATCCTGAGTTTTTTAGGGTTCAGAAACTGACCAATGTTGTAGCCTAGTGTATAACTAACATAAATCATGTTGAAAATATTGCCTGCCATTTCTAAGTACAAAGCAGGTGTTTCTAATGAAGTGGCCGGCCAGTGCACATCTTGGCAGTGAGGCTGTTGAAAATGAAATGCTCACCGTTTATTTTTTGTCAGCTACCATATCTATGCCTTTATATGGTCAGTCTCTGTGGCTTAATATGTTCAAAGCAGGTTTTGTGCAGCTTCTCACTCTCTCCGCAATCAATCTCTGGAGAAAAAAAATGGAGCTTTTTTTTTTTTTTGAGTCGGGCCTAAGAGAGCTGTCAGGGTGATAGCCCAGGCAGCCGCCTAATGGACGGACGCGGACCCATCGGAGAGCGCTCCGTCCTCATCAGTGGGAAAATTGAGAGGCAGGACGTACGGAGAGGCAGAGATGAAGAGATGAGGGCAGGATAGGGGTCCAGGATGGGGGAAGTGGAGAGAGGAGCAGAGAAGTGCTGGAGAGAAATGAGGTGGACACACACAGAGAGAGAGACACACACACACACAGACAGTTAAACAGAGAGATTGTCAATTCATGGCTAGTGCTGCGGAACATGCAATCCTTATCAATGCATCTGTCCGTCCATCCGAGCAGCACAGCCTCATCTTCCCTGTGATCTCTCTCTCTCTCTCTCTCTCTCTGTAATGTCTGGAGCAAGAGAGGGGCGTGCAAGGGTGACGGGGGATCACTAATACAGCAGGCAGCTCAGAGGGATGCAATAAAGCACAGCATCCATACTTGCAAACATCTGTACTATGGCCTTGACAGAAGCCTCCTATAACAGAGTGTCTCTCATTAACACACACCAAAGCTAACACCACTGTTTTAGCCTGGTTGAGTCACCATTCTCAGTTTTTTTTTTTTTTTTTACTGCCTCCCACAGTAAAGCTCTCGGGTGCTATAAGCGGAAATGTCCTGTTTAGAATCGGAGCTAATTATGTGTTAGTTTTAACAAGGGTTTTACTGATACTTTTTGAGATATTAGTTTTGAACATAAATACAGTCATTCTTAGCAGATTTTGTGATGTTTTGCAGCTAGATCCCGGGACTAGATCCCGTCTTCCTCTCAAAACAGGGCCAGAGCTAAGAAGGGAAAGGTCTTTCGAAACAGAAAGTGAGACAGCGGAACTCAAATGGGAGAAGGGTTTGGATCGGAAAGCAGGTTAGTGTCGCAGTCACACAGCTCCATGGACCTGGTGGTTGTGTGTTCCAGTCCCGCTCCGGGTGACTGTCTGTGAGGAGTGTTCTCCCCGTGTCCGTGTGGGTTTCCTCCCACAGTCCAACAACACACTTTCTTGGTTATGAATTCTGCTTTTTGGCTTTCGAACCTTTTAGCCCTACTTTGCCAACAAAAAATTATTTAAATGCCTGTTAATAAACGTACACATACGAAAGATAAAAATGGTTCAAAACGGTCTGGTGTAATCCCTTTGTTCTGTTGTAGTTACAGAGTTACTGCTTGAATCTCACAGTTGATTCTTGTGATTTTGCTTAAAGGCTAAGCAGCAGCTCTATGAAAGTGTCAAACAAATAAATACAGTGGAATTTGAGTTCCTAACTTGTGTTTACTGATAGTCAGAAAACATGTTATTTCTTACTCATTCAAGGAATAAGGTTTAAAAGACCGTTGGTCCCCCCCCCCCAACGGTGTTGGGAAACTCTAATAGGCGTCTTGCCTGTGACGTAGATGGTGGACAACAACTCTAGAAGCTGCACTTAATTTAATGTAAAACGACGAAAAGGTGTGTTGTTTCTGGCTGCAATCATTCAATGTACAGTGGGACATCTGTGAACAAATGGCCCAAAGATCCCAAAATATCCAGAAAATGGACTAAATTTGTCAACTTTAAACGGGCACTTTGGAAAGGACCATCCGCTCACTCTGTTATCTGTAGCTCATTTCACTGGCGCTTTTCCAACAATATGGGCATGTAAGGACACCAACGAAAGGTGTTCAAGAGCCTCTGTAACATGGAGGTAAACAGGGTAAGGACACTTACTTCGCCTGTTTTAGTTGGTGTTAGTTAACGTTAGCTTGACTCGCTAAACTCGGTGGCTCAGATTATACTCGGCTACGTAGCTGCATTACGGAGGTTTATAGTATCGGATGAATTCGAGTTCGACTTCGATCACATTTACGAGAATAACGGTACCTCTAAATTTGAGTTTAGCTTATTGCTAGGCTATTGTCATGAATAATGTTGGTTATTTAGCTAGATACTGTCATAACAGTCAGTCATAACGGTGTTTTACCGCGGCGTTGTTCAGCTGTTGTCCACCAGTGACGTCACGGTTGCGTTCAAGAATTTCCGTAGCGAGCTCGGGTTTTCCCTCAGTTGTTTTAAAGCAATTGTCAGTTTTAAAGCAAATTAAGCTGCTATTTTCATTTTAATTCATACTTATATATGTCAGTAACTACAATAATGTGAAATATTCATGGAGGTCCATTAAGTGGTGCTTAGCCTTTAAGTGCAGAGTAAGGAGATGTACTTGCATTTAGCACTTGTACTACAAAAGCGTGAAAGAGTTAAAATTGTTTCAGAGGTAGATGTTTTAAAAACACTTTGTTGAGTTTCTGGTGTATATTCAGGTATGTGCACACAGTACACAAAAGGGCCATGGGGTATGAAGGTTTTATTTCTGACCTGGCTTAGCACAGGCAATGAAAACATATTTTGCCTTTAACACCGCACTTTAAAGTGGAAACTCAACTTTACATGGAAGTCTACACCTTGAGAAGAGTCAAGTTAGCAACTCAGACCCATGACGCACTAAATCGTTCATTTACTGTCGCCCAAAGATTCCTGGTGCAGTGTGGTGAGCTCGTCAGGAAGCCGTCCCCAAAGAAGACAGGTGTTACCCACTGTGCTCTACCAACTGCTATTCAAAAACCTATTTGACAGGCTTTTAATAAGGGTTTACTCTTGTGCAAGGCCTGCAGCTAATAATAAACTTAATTCTCTACTTAAGACCAACTCAGACTTGTACCCCCGAGATTCTAGAACTGGCTCAAACTCAAACTCCAGAGACTCAGGCTTGACTCAGACCCATATGAAACAACTTGTGAAAATCTCTACTCTACACTAAACTTATAATGATTCAATGTGAATTTATACATTTTGACTAAAGCTGCTGTGTGCCAACAATCTGTGAAGCTACACGCACCGCAGTCCGACAATCCCCCACCTCAGCCCACACCCTCTCCGTGTCTCAGGCTTTGACAATCAATCCAGAGGTTGGTAGAGAGAGGGGGCAGTCTATTGACATATTCATGCCTCTAACGTTGATGCGAACTGCCAGGGGTGTGTATGTGTGTGTGTGTGAGAGAGAGAGAGAGAGACAGAGAGAGAGTGTGTGTCTCCATGTTTACTTGTGAGGAGCGCAGTCGCAGTGATGGCGGCGGGGATCAGTAATTAACCTTCCCTCGGAGGAGAGAGAACACAAACAAGAAGACGATAAGCTTCAAACCACCCCCTCCCTACACACACACACACACCCACACAGTGGCTTCACTGCACTGCTGTCTTCCACTGATGAAGCACACCTGCCCAGAATACTAAGGAGCTTGGCTTTATGTTTGCAAGCACTGCTGTAAGACTCCTGTTTGAACTGAACTGAGAACAGTAGCTGTGTTTGTTTTGTTGTGATCATGATGTGAATCTCACTGAGTGAACTGGTCCTGGATCTGTGTGAAAGCAAGACTACCCCAAGCGTCCCCCTACAGCTGAGTACAAAGAAAAAAGCCTCATCAGAGTCGACATGACGCATGACTCATAAACACTGTGTGTATGTGTGTACTCTAGTGTGTGTATGTGTGTGACAACAGCGATGGCGGTTCTTTCTGGAATGGAAGATCAGGTGTCGGTGAGAAAGAGCTGTGTAAAATTCATTAGCTGAGTGCTGAGGATGGTGTTGGAGGCTAGCTGACTTGGAACAGCACTGATGCCATGACCGATACTGCCCGCAGTGATTTGAGAGTGGGGGAATTAGAGGAAATATTGTAATATCAATATTGTTCTCAGCCTGGATTTTTATCATTAAATGATAAAACCCTTGAGAGCCTGTAATTTATTACTTTAATCTAATATCACATTCTGAGAACCAATAACATGAAAAAGACTTTTACTTCAGTTTCCTGAAATAACAAAGTTTGTGTACTATGTAAGTGTTGTTTGAAATGTATCATACGTTCTTCAGCTTGTACAAGCCATATTTCATCGCTGTCCAAAGAGAAACATGCGTCTCCAAACCAACTTTCATAACGTTCAACCTTCAGAACTGTCCTGAATACCATTTTTCAGGGCTTCAGCGGGATATTCTGTGAATATTTAAATATTCAGAAAGTAGGTTGTTGTATATTGTTGTCATTAACAAAATCCTGCATCCGACCCCTGCTTTAATATCCCTCTCTCCAGGCTGCGATGTGGCTCACAGTGCGGCTTCTCTCGCTAGCTATGCTCGCTAACATGCTAACTAGCTCGCTAACTAAGGGCGCAGATGTGCTCTAATTTCATGCACAAAGCTGACAAAATGAACTGTGGTGTCGTCTCGCTTCGTTGTAAGTGTGCGGTTTTAGCATGTTAGCCTGCTTTATATGACTGAGTTTTAGGCTTCACTTGCACTAAGACTTTTATGTTGATGAGCCTGAATAGGGGTGGAGTGAGGAGAGCACTGTTTTACCTGCTGGTGGTGAAGTGTTGCCTTTATCGTTAGCCACATTTATCCCAAAAACTGATATCCAAATCTCAAAATTAGAAACATACCCAAAGAACAAATATCTGAATACCCGAATACTTTGGGTCAGCCATATTGCTCAGATCTGTGTTCAGCAAAATTAAGGCTGCACTGAGGCTCCCAACATGGCTCCTCTTGCTGAGGTGTTCGCTAACTCGTGCATACACGGTACCACTGAGGGCACAGAATGTACAAGAATAAACCAGAGCTTTGTGGAGGTGTTCTAATTTGAGGTGTAAACCTGACAAAATGAACTGTAGCTCTGCCAAGCTTTGTTGTAAGTAGGTTGCTGTAGTGTGTTAGGCTGTTTAAGGCTTCGTTCAAGATTTTCATATTGACAAGGCTGAATACATGTGGGGCAGCACGTGGTGCAGCAGGTAGTGTCGCAGTCACACAGCTCCCAGGGTTCGATTCCCGCTCCGGGTGACTTTCTGTGAAGAGTGCGGTGTGTTCTCCCTGTGTCTGTGTGGGTTTCCTCCGGGTGACTGTCTGTGAGGAGTTTGGTGTGTTCTCCCTGTGTCTGCATGGGTTTCCTCCGGGTGACTGTCTGTGAGGAGTTTGGTGTGTTCTCCCTGTGTCTGCGTGGGTTTCCTCCGGGTGACTGTCTGTGAGGAGTGTGGTGTGTTCTCCCTGTGTCTGCGTGGGTTTCCTCCGGGTGATTGTCTGTGAGGAGTGTGATGTGTTCTCCCCGTGTTCGCGCAGGTTTCCTCTGGGTTATTGTCGTTGACGAGTTTGTGTGTTCTCCCTGTGTCTGCGTGGGTTTCCTCCGGGTGCTCCAGTTTCCTCCCACAGTCCAAAAACACATGTTGGTTGGTGGATTGGCGACTCAAAAGTGTCCGTAGGTGTGAGTGTGTGAGTGAATGTGTGAGTGTGTGTCACCCTGTGAAGGACTGGCACCCCCTCCAGGGTGTATTCCTGCCTTGCGCCCAATGATTCCAGGTAGGCTCAGGACGCACTGCAACCCTGAACTGGATAAACACTTACAGATAATGCATGAATGAATAAATGATGAATACATGTGGAGTGGAGCGTTGCCTTTATCACCCCCCCACCCTCCAAAAAAAAAAAAAAAAGAAAAAGAGAATATCCAAAACTCAAAATTATAAAACGAATTTCTACCAAAGGAACAAATATTAGGAGCCCGCCCTAGTCATTTGGATCTAAAACATAACATTCTCTGAATGTTTGTAATTAAATGATGCATTAATAAGTGTATTCATAATAAATAATGCAATAAATTAGTGTGCATGCCATGTGGAGGCAGTTGGTGATCACTGGACAAGCATGAGGGCTAATGTGTTCTCATTGTCTGTCGCTCTCTCTCTCTCTCTCTACAAGGGGAGTGAGGTCATCCACATCATCCTGCTGCCGATGAGGGGAGTACGTCTCCTAAATGTGAAAGTGTGCCCCCCTCCCTTTCCCTCTCCGGGGACTTGTTTTTGAGTTGAGAAGGCGGCGTGCTGAACGACCTCGTTACCTCATCTCCATATTCAAGTGCAGCCGGTGTCATTGTGCAGTACCAGGAAAGAAGAATCAAGAGATTTAATCAATGGAATGGCTCGAGAGAGAGAGAGAGAGAGAGATGCTGAGAGATTAAACTGAGACATGTACACGGATACAGATGATGCGCTGTCCCCCCTGCCCCCCACCGATGATCACATTTCAATGAATGGGTCAAGAGAAGAGTTAAAGGGAAATAGGGACAAAGCCCAAAACATCACGTTGCACACTCAAGAGGCAATCAGGTGCTGCAACCCGTGGTGGTAACAACATTTCAAAGAAAGAGAGAGAGAGAGAGAGAGAGAGAGAATGCAATAAAAAAAGGGGGAGCGGGTAGTGGGATTAACAGTAACACAGTGATTACACAAACAGCACATTCCCTGTCTTTCAAAGGAACTGTGCAAAGTATTTCTTTCCACAATCTAATTCCTCTTCTTTTTTTAATTTTGCATTTATCTACTAAGGCTGAAAATAATTACCTGGAAAACCTGTAAATAACCAATTGTTCAACCAATGGTATTTAATTTATTTCTAAACAACAGCACCTATTTGAAGAAGCGTGTTTATCATTCCAGCCGAGGAACAATTGAAACTTTATGCATGGGAGCACAAAAGGCAATTGGCTATGCTAGACAGGCCTACTGAAAAATGGAGCCTGCAGTCAAAGCAGAATGCTGACATGGCGCTTATGTTTCAGCATGGGCTATCAAGGACCGACCGGTAAATAGATTTTAAGAACGTAGAACCTCCCGTTTGATATCGTTAAATATTCCCGTAATTTCATTTATGGCCATGCAATTATAAATATGTAATAGAGCCCCCTTGATTTAAACTAAATAAGATTTTGGTGGTGTGTGCCTGTGTCTGGTATTTTATAATGACTACAAACCTGCCTCAGCCAATCAGATTTCAGAACTGGAAATATCACTCGGTAATTGGTTGTGTCACGTCAAGTAATTTTACTCTTGCTGCTGAATGAAAACCGCCATTTTAGAAAGTACGTTTGGTTATGACAACAACATTATTAAAATTCCCATTTAAAATGAATGTCAGACTCCACAAAGGGGCATTTCCCCATGGGCCTGTATGTGTATGTGTGTTTACCGCTGCTCTGTGTGGTCAGTCTGCTTTATATATTGCAGACATGAGGAGATATAAGGGACCTCAGACTGCGTTATTATCTCAGACAGTGGCAGTACTCTCCCCGCAGCACGGCAGACTGGACCATTGGAGATAGGAGGATAGATAGACAGTGTGTGTGTGTGTGTGTATATGTGTGTGTGTGAGCTGTGGGGGTGTTCAGTCTTAGCTGTGCGAATCAGTGATGAGGAAAATGGGGGGGAGACGAGGGCACTAATGGCCGAGAGAGACGCAGCTGGCTAAAGACACTGAAGGACACAGTGAAATGATGAGGGGAGAGAGACAGTCAGACCGAGAGAGAGACAGAGAGAGGTGAAACGATGTAATCTTCATGTTCCACAAGCTTTTGAGTACATGCCATCGTTCCTGAACGGCTTCAAAAAAGCAGCTCCTGCTGGCAGCCCTGCGTGTGTCAACAGAAGACCTCTGCAGAGGAGAAAGCTGCCACATTACGCCTCTTAAATGACATAATTAAAGCGAAAGTCAGAGTATAACGAAGCATGAAATCCTGAAATCCTAATGAGAGCAGTGAGATTGAGCTGTCTCTCGCACACACGAAACGTGCACATATGTACACCCCAATAATAGCACAAGATTATGTTTGCACGTGTTCACCAGACAAAAATACCCAATGAAAGCACATATTTGAATGGCAGCCTATTATCCACAAACACCAGTCATCAACGAGCATGGGTTCTAAGTCTCCAAAAAGCAGAAGGTCTCGTCAGCTGTAACAGAATTGGCCTCATTTATTCCTAATGGCTTGAAGGCAGTAGCTATGAGAATAACTACTATTTGCATGATTTGAGCATAAAAACAATGCTAAGTGATGAACCGCCGCCGTCTAAGGCCCTGCTGCTCCACACAGAACCAGCCGGGACCCCTTTTTGCACTCTGCAGCAGAAAAGCACGCTGATAAATCATTTTCTCATTGATGTTTCCTAACAGATGCAGTTTCTCTCATAAACAAAGCCTGACCTCAAAGCTTCAACAACAAGTGGTGAGCGCACACACTCCTGTTGAATCCCAACTCTCAGTATTGGAACTCTATGACAGTCATATGTAGAGGAGCGTGGGATAAGACTGTGGAAGTGAATGACAAATAGTCACTCGAATCTAGCGTATATACTCACAATACAACGATTGTTGGCTTGAACGTAGGACTCCAGGAGTGGCTCTCGCTGGCTTTACAGTGTGTGGAGGTTGTTAAATATTTAAAACGTCTCTTCACGCCGCCATCCAACCATTTCAAAGGTTCCTAAAGGTGTTAAAAAGCATCATCCCACTTTGTAATCTCTCTGGCACTTTATGTTAAAGGTTTGCAATGACCACAAATAAAAGCCAAACGGACCCATCCTTGATTTCCACTAGCACTCACAGACCTCTCACAACCGTTTGTCAGATTTTGAAGATGTTCTAAAGACTGACATGTCAGGCCACACATCACATTCCTCTGATGAAGCAGATAAATCAATTCTCCGATAAATCGCAAAACATATAAGATGTCTGAAGCCAATTTTGGACAAAAAGCAATGTTCTAACTGGTTCTGACTTCTTGTGTTTGTCTTAAAGCATTTTAAGCCCGCTCCAATCTTCTAAGAAAGACGACGAGGCAAGGGAAACAAGCTTTTCTCAAAAGAAAAATACTTTCAGATCTTAAACATTATTTATTTTTTCCATAAAGTCATTTAAAAAAAAAGCCTAATTATTTTTAAAATGGTATTTTGATTTAACGCCATTCACAATTCAGCACTCCCTCCTACTGGCACGCTGCGACATTTATTGTATTATTTACAACTGAGTCAAGAACATTCATGGTAGACTGATTAATTCATTAGCATTTCATCCAATTTTCATTTCTAAAGCTCTGTAATAAAGTGGTTGGCCGTTTAAATGGATTGCTTATGTGATTGGGGCAAAAAGAAACAGGACTGGTCCAAGACAACAATGGCTCTGTTTCAGAAACTACTCAATAGAAATGAGAGAATAAATAGTTTGCAAAAAATGTATTTCATTTCAATAATACTTCAGTAGGTACAGCATTTCCTAACAATACCAGACCATATCTAAGATATTAACAGAGTAATGAAACTCATAAATCAGCACCGCACTGCTAAGGAGGCCTTTGACTGACAAATGCTGCTGGTGGTGATGCAGTTTAGTCTAAGCTCTGAGAGATGATCTTTGATCTCAGTGCTGCATAAAGAACTGAGGGGTACTGAGGCAATACAGTGTCAGATCACTAGCTTTCTGAGGTAAAGACACACACACACACAAACAGATATATATATATATATATATATATATATATATATATATATATATATATATATATATATGAGAGAGAGAGAGATAGAGAGACAGAGAGAGAGAGACAGAGAGAACGAGAGAGGGAGAGAGAACGAGAGAGAGAGAGAGACAGAGAGAGAGAGAGATTGACAGAGAGAGAGTGAGAGACAGAGAGAGAGAGAGAGACAGAGAGCAAGAGAGAGAGAGAGAGAGAGACAGAGAGCAAGAGAGAGAGAGAGACAGAGAGAGCAAGAGAGAGAGAGACAGAGAGAGAGAGAGAGAGAAAGAGAGAGCTATTGCAGGGAAGCACTGAGGTAAGTGGTAAAATTGGAAGTGAGAGAGAAGGAGAACGGAGAGAAACTGTGAGGGAGAAGCAGACGGGTCAAAATGACAGTGAATGGGAAATGTGGGTGAAAGACACTGAGAGAGCAAGAGCAAAAGCAGCAAACTAAAAACGATAAAAAAAAAAAGATCACGCCTAGCACTGAAACAGATGAAAGGGGGGAATGGGATGAAGAAACAGAGGAAAAAATATGAGGGCGAAACAGAAGGGGCAAAAGGATCAGTGGAGAGATGGCAAAGAAAATAAGCTTCATATTAAAATAGACAGACTGTGGACACAGAGAGAGAGAGATAGAGAGAGAACCAGTAGAAAGAGAATGAAAGAGGAGGGGAGAGAGAAGTAGAAATAAAGAGGGAAACACAGACAACCAGGAGAGAGAAGGAGAGGTATGGAATGAGAAAGAGAAATGAAGAGGGAGACAGAGAGAGAAAAAAAAGATGAGAGAGAGAGATGAGAGAGAATGAGAAAAAGATCAGAGAGAGGCTGAGTGAAAGATATAAGCTGTCTGAGGACACGTGAGTTAGTGTGTGTGTGTGTGTGTGTGTATGGGGGGGTGTTGGGGGGGTTAGAGGGTTTTTTCCTCTGCAGTACACTGAGTGCACTCTGTCTCTGTAGCTCACTAACACAGTAACTACCTCCCTATTCCATCACTCCCTCCCACACACACAGACACAGACACACACACACACACATGCATTGGCCAGGCTGACAGATTCACCTCTCCCTCTCTCTCTGAAGCACTAAATTGCTGGGAGGCTGCAGCAGATCCCATTCTGATCCCACTGCACCCCTGGATGAAAAAAATGGAATAAACCCAGAACACAATCCTCTGGATCTTGCATTAACACCATTATTATTTTAGTATAACGTGCTTCACCCAGTCCTCTGTGAGGAAACACAAACGCATACAACATTGAAATACATATCTTTTAGGCCAGTGTTATGTAATGAGCTCTAGTTTCTATGACATTTACGACTGAACATGCAGCCCATATATATATCATCTACAGGCTGCTGATTGCTCTAGAACAGGACATTAATATGATACAAGCTCTGTAGTAATATGCAGTGAATGACATGACAATGCCATTCAAGAAATCTCCAACAGAAGCATCTGTTATACAGCTTCTACCTTTACTTGACCTTCCCGTGCCACTACTTTGTTCTCACAGAATTTCAGTGAATTACGAAAATGCGCTTTTAAAAAAATTTTTACACTCGGACGAGGTGAGCAGAAAAAGCAATAGAAAAGAGCTTTTCGAATAAACAATGAAGTTCCATCTGGTTCAGACTGCACTCGAGACACAGACTGACCCCGCGACCATGGGCTTTTACAGACCCCCCCCCCACACTTCCTCGTCTGTCCTCTCCATGCTTTAGGACCACTCCGTTTTCATAGCAGCACCACCTCAGCGTCTTATTTTAGGGCACGTATAGAATATCGTATACATACACTTTTTACAATGCGAATTAAAAAAGAAAAACACACCGATCTCTCCATCTTCCTCATTTCCATGCCCTCCCTCGGGAGTTGACGTCATCTGAAGTTCATTCGTAAAAGGTGTAGTGGATGGAAACACGACTCATTTTCGCATTCTCATCTGCGAACGTTTAGGAAGGAAACCCAGGTTGCGTCTTTATTCACGCTGTCTATACATTAGGGGGTAGAGTAGCTTAAATCCATACTCAAGTCAAAGTGTTGCTGCTGAGGGCAAGTATTGACAGGGAAAAGAAATTGGATGCAGGAAAAAAAAACACAACAACAACCTGAGTTGACGTATATGAATGAAATCACTGAAGTCGTAAGTAGTTACAGCGCTAGCAGTGGCTTGTTGTCTCAGTACCTTCAACATCGATCATAGGAAGTGATGAAGACTATAAAGTTGGTGTTTGGGAACAGTCAGAGAGCACAATAGTGACAATAAATAAATAAATAAATAAATAAAAATCAGAAAGGAGGGGTGGCATGGTGGCTCAGAAGGTTAGTGTCGCAGTCACACAGCTCCAGGGACCTGGAGGTTGTGGGTTCGATTCCCGCTCCTGGTGACTGTCTGTGAGGAGTGTGGAGTGTTCTCCCTGTGTCTGCGTGGGTTTCCTCCGGGTGACTGTCTGTGAGGAGTGTGTTGTGTCCTCTCTGTGTCTGTGTGGGTTTCCTCCGGGTGCTTGTCTGTGAGGAGTGTGGAGTGTTCTCCCTGTGTCTGCGTGGGTTTTCTCCAGGTTACTGTCTGTGAGGAGTATGGTGTGTTCTCCCTGTGTCCGCGTGGGTTTCCTCCGGGTGACTGTCTGTGAGGAGTGTGGTGTGTTCTCCCTGTGTCCGCGTGGGTTTCCTCCGGGTGACTGTCTGTGAGGAGTGTGGTGTGTTCTCCCTGTGTCTGCGTGGGTTTCCTCCGGGTGACTGTCGTGTGGGTTTCCTCCGGGTGCTCCGGTTTCCTCCCACGCTCCAAAAACACACGTTGGTAGGTGGATTAGCAACTCAAAAGTGACCGTAGGTGTGAGTGAATGTGTGCCCTGTGAAGGACTGGCGCCCCCTCCAGGGTGTATTCCCGCCTTGCACCCAATGATTCCATGTAGGCTCTGGACCCACCGTGACCCTGAACTGGATAAAGGTTACAGATAATGGATGGAAATCAGAAAGGAACTGTCAACAAAATATTCATTCCTTTTCTGTAACCGCTTCGTTATGTTGGTGGTCCCCGATCCTACGCAGAATCACAGGCACAAGGCAGGAACACACTGTGCACAGGGTGGTCAGTCCATCATTGGGCATCACACACTCACCCAGAGCACCTGGAGGACACCCACAGATACAAAAAGAGGACACACCACAGTCCTCTCAGACAATGACCAGAGGTCGGGATTGAACCCACGGCCCCTGAACCCTGGAGCTCGCGTCCGCCACCGCGAGTAAAACAAGTGGAATAGAAGTAAACGTAATACAGTATGCAACAGCGTACATCTATCGGTATTTTACCTCCGATGGTCGGCATGTGTTACGTTCCACTCGTGAATTTTCTGTGCCTTGCAATGATTATGGCACACGAATTAAAATGCGAGTACAAATTTCCATACTTGTACTATTTTAATTTCCTCAGAACTTCAAAGCAGCTGGCCCCCAATTAATTTGAGGCTTCGTAAATTCCTTATTATAGCTTAACTCTGCTGCAGTCGTGTTAAGCATTGGGCAAACCTTGGAGAAATGTCCTCTCTTAAATTAGCTTGGCCACTCAACATCTATATTTCAGTTATAAGGACTGGGAGCCTCATAAAAGCCCTACATTGTGTATAACTCACAACACCCTTGAAGGAAGTGGTTTTTCAAGGGTCCTTTAGCAAGGGCGATGGTTATATGTAGAACCACGAGAACTCCCACAACCTTCTCAGTGTTAGATGGTGCTATCTAAGGATGGACAATGTGTACTGTTTTCAAGTATCGTTCCAAACACTTCCTAGGGGTGTAGGCTTAAACCTAAACACGCTTTTCTGTCTTGTGATTTTACATAAGCTTTTAAACAAAGCACAAAAAGCTACTGCTCAATTCAGTCCCTCACCGTTTATAAGCGTGTGCTTATCCGTTGTATTATGTGTCGTTTCTAATATGCATTCGAATTATATCACTTCATGGAGTTAAATGTTTTTAAGTTCTCTTGGATAGAGCGAGTGTAAACAATGACAAAAATACAATGCGCATGTGTGCGTGTTTGTTATGGTGGGACTGAGTGGGGAGCTTCAGTGTGACTCACTGCAGCCACATTAATGCAGTCTGCCTCAATCTGCTCCCCTCCATCACACATACACACTCTCTCTACTTCCCTCTGTCTCTTCAGCCGTCTGCAACGCTAATGTGTGCAGGCCTAAGGGTGTGTGTGTGTGTGTGTGTGTGTGTGTGAATATGCATGCGTGTCAGAATGGTTTTAAATGCTTGTTGCGTGAGACTGCATGTGAGAGTGTGGGGATATGTGTGTGTTTGTTTAAATCTGAACACACCCGCCGTGTGTTTACATGTAATGATGTGTGAGGGTGTGCGCATCTGTGTGTGTGTGTGTGTGTGTGTGTTGTGTGTTTGTGTGAGAAGAGGCCACTCTTAACACCTTACAATATGAAAATTGTGAGAGGATGATTCATCCCCTCAAACACGCAAGCGCACACAACGTTCTTCCCCTCCCTTCTCTCTCTCTCTCTCTCTCTCTCTCTCTCTCCTCTTTCTCCCTTTGTTTTTTCCTGTCTCCCTTCTTTCTCCTCTTTGTCTCTCACTGTCTTTCTCTCATCTATATTTCCCCCTCATTCCTCTCTCTCCGTCTTATCTTTTTCACTCACTTCTCTCCTCCTCCTCTCTTTTCTTTGTCCGCTCACGCTCACTCTTTCCTGTTGTTTTCCCACTCTCCTCTTCCTCCTGCCTTTTTTTTTTTATCTCTCCTCAACTTGCTTATATCGCTCGTTTTCATTTCCCTCTGTTGTTTCCTTGCGTTTTTTCCTCTCTTTCTCTCTCATCTTTCCCTAACTGCTCTCTTTCATTTTTCTCGTTCCCGGTCTCTAACCTCCTTACTGTTTTTGTCCCTCACGCAGCAGCAGCAGCATCTCATCATCTCTCTGGCAATTAGAGATCTTTGTGTGTGTGTGTGTGTGTGTGTGTGTGTGTGTTTGATTAATCACTCCCTCTCTCTACTTGTCTCCATGCTTCACTGCAGCTCATGTATGTCCAGGTCCCTACTGCAAAGAGAGAGAGAGAGAGAGAGAGAGAGAGAGAGGGAGAGGATGTCGGAGTGTACCTGCATCACAGCGGGTTTGATCTGGAGCAGGTGAGCTAGAGCTCTTTTAAAGCTCTACACAAGGCCTGCACAATACAACAGTGATCATTACAGTGACATTGGTCTGGCCTTTGCAAATCTAACAATATCACAAAGCAAAGTAAATAAACGAAGAAACAAATGCACACAGTATCACTGATTCTAAGCACCATATGCAATTTGGGCAGCATCAGCACCCCTTGTGGAGAAACTTCACTCTGCTAAACATCAGAGAATGAGTGAGGTCCATAATAACTTACTCACTCTGTGAGGAGTGTGGTGTGTTCTCCCTGTGTCTGCGTGGGTTTCCTCCGGGTGACTGTCTGTGAGGAGTTGGTGTGTTCTCCCTGTGTCTGTGTGGGTTTCCTCTCGGTGACTGTCTGTGAGGAGTGTGGTGTGTTCTCCCTGTGTCTGCATGGGTTTCTTCCGGGTGCTCCGGTTTCCTCCCACAGTCCAAAAACACGTTGGTAGGTGGATTGGCGACTCAAAAGTGTCCGTAGGTGTGAGTGAATGTGTGTGTCTGTGTTGCCCTGTGAAGGACTGGTGCCCCCTCCAGGGTGTATTCCCGCCTTGCGCCCAATGATTCCAGGTAGGCTCTGGACCTACAGACAATGAATGAATGAATAAAAACAACACCACCTGCTTTAAGTAAACAGAGCGAACATGCGTATTATATTAATATGATCATAAAGTAATTCAGTGTGCAATGGTTACTCTGTATTATTGTTGTTTAAAGCTTGGGTGATATTTCATGAAATATAATACTATAATCCCAATATAGTAAAGAGGGGGATTGCCCATCTTCTCTCCGCTCTATTCTATAAAGGCTTGCTGGGTTAGGCTGACCTGATGGGTGGACATAAGAGAGCAGTGAGAGAGGTTGTGTGTAGGCATCAGAGAGAGGGAAAGAGAGAGAGAAAGAAGAAACCTCAATGCCTCAAATGCAATCATAATGCACCTTAATGCAATTAACAACACACCAGAATGAACGCGTGATTTACTAAGACTGCAGCTAATCACACACTCTGCACATAGCCCTGTAACTGGAATTAGATGCAGGATTTTAACGGTGAAACACAGTGAAACAATGGAGCCATCCACAAGTCTGAGACAAAAGAGAAAACATTAGAGAGAGTGATGTAATAAAGGAAGCCTTTGCTCCAGCTAAGAAAACAGATTTTGGGAAACGATAACACAGTCTGGAGGAAGGCTCATGAGAACACGCCATTTGAGATCCTAGCGCACATTTAGGTCTGGCTTTGGAAAAATAAATAAATACAATTACAGAGGAAAATCGACTCTTTAAACTCCATTCTGGGATCGGGAAATGGGGAAGAAAAGTGCAGATATACGCCATCTGCTGGTTGTGTGCCATACATTTGGTCAACATGACATATTTGAGTCCTCAAACTGCTATTTAAAGACTGGGGATTTTGATGTAGCGGTGTCACACCAGACTGGGGTTCGATTCCCTGCTTGGGTAAGCACACCATGCTTTGTTAAAAGGTGCTAGATGTACACACCTCATATGCTGCACTTTGGGCCCAGCAGTAGTAAACGTGTCCACTGCATCTGAGTGACAATAACAAAAATGTGGCCAGCCAGCATCGGGCAGTGGTGAGATCCAACATGCGGTTGTGACTGGCCAGTGTGTGTGTGGCTGTTTGTGATGTCTGCTTTGATGTACTCTCCCAGGCAACGAGGGAAGGAACTGACAGAGGAACCTCTGGTACAGACACACATAAACAAGCAGACATCAACACACACAGACACACTCCAGAATCCAGTGGGCTGAACCCCTCTTTGGTCTTTAACTGTGATTTAAAATAAATAAATATATAAATAAATAAATAGTCATTGAGTGTACAGCTCTGTGGCTTTGGCTGCGTGTGTGTGTGTGTGGTGTGTGTGTGCCAGCAGCGTGCCAGCACCCATTATCAGCGTTGCCGGCATGCCATGGCCATTGTCTCTCCTGCCGGCATGGTGCTCAGGCCATTGTTCCCTTCTGGCACCAGGCCTGTCGTCACACATCAACACACAACACACCACACCATTTTCACAAGCCTCTGATGGGTTGCCATGGAGGATAATGCACTAGGCAGCTATAGTTTATTCTCTCTCTCTCTGACTCCTTGACTTTTTGTGGATGTTTATTTTGCAGGCTTGAACTGTCATGCTTACATAAGGTAGATATGAAGCTGCTGGGCTGTGTCTTAGGAATTTGCTCATTTGCATGCCGTTGTTTTCCCTTTTCTAACACTCCTTCATTAAAGCAGTAAGTCAAAATCATCTTTTTTTCATGATTTTCAAAGACAGTTGTGTGGGATTTAAAGCTATCCTGCAGAAAAACGCTTTTACATCAGCTTCATACTGCAACTATAAACCTGATGAAGACTACAATACATACAACAATCGGCCATAACATTACTATCACCTCGTTTCTACACTCACAGCCCTCTCTCTCTCTCTCTCTCTCAGCTCCACTGGACATAAAGGAACACAGGTAGTTCTACATTTACAGATTGTTGTCCTATGCGGTTGCTCCGCATACTTGCTTGCTCCCATTTCACTTTGTTCTCAAGGGGCAGGACCCCCACAGGACCACAGAGCAGGTATCATTTGGGTGGTTTATCATTCTCAGAGCTGCAGTGATGGTGGTGTGTGTTGTGCTGGTACGAGTGGATGAGACACAGCAGTGCTTCTGGAGTTTTTAAACACTTCAGTATCACTGCTGGGGTTAAGAATAGTCCACCGACCAAAAAATATCCAGTCGACAGCGTCCTGTGTGTAGCGCCTAGTAACCAATAGATGGACTGTAATCTGTAAAACTACAAAGTGCTCCTGTATTGTCAGTGGAGCTGAGAGAATGGACAGTGAATGTAGAAAAAGACAGGGGGTAGTAATGGTACGGCTCAGATCTGTGCTCCACGAGGAGCTGAAAGTGGTCAGTAAGATGCGTCAATGTTTTCCACTTTCTGTCCTGACCCCCGAGCCGTGAAAACCCCAACTAAAGAACATTCATTCATTCATTGTCTGTAACCCTTATCCAGTTCAGGGTCACGGTGGGTCCAGAGCCTACCTGGAATCATTGGGTGCAAGGCGGGAATACACCCTGGAGGGGGCGCCAGTCCTTCACAGGGCAACACTCACTCACACACTCACACCTACGGACACTTTTTGAGTCGCCAATCCACCTACCAACATGTGTTTTTGGACTGTGGGAGGAAACCGGAGCACCCGGAGGAAACCCACGTGGACACAGGGAGAACACACTACACTCCTCACAGACAGTCACCCGGAGGAAACCCACGCAGACACAGGGAGAACACACCACACTCTTCACAGACAGTCACCTGGAGGAAACCCACGCAGACACAGAGAGAACACACCACACTCCTCACAGACAGTCACCCAGAGGAAACCCACGCAGACACAGGGAGAACACACACTCCTCACAGACAGTCATCCAGAGGAAACCCACGCAGACACAGGGAAAACACACCACACTTCTCACAGACAGTCACCCGGAGGAAACCCACGCAGACACAGGGAGAACACACACTCCTCACAGACAGTCACCCAGAGGAAACCCACGCAGACACAGGGAGAACACACACTCCTCACAGTCACTCGGAGGAAACCCACGCAGACACAGGGAGAACACACCACACATCTCACAGACAGTCACCCGGAGGAAACCCACCCAGACACAGGGAGAACACACCACACTCCTCACAGACAGTCACCCGGAGGAAACCCACGCAGACACAGGGAGAACACACCACACTCCTCACAGACAGTCACCCGGAGCGGGAATCGAACCTTGCGGGATTTGTTGAAATGTAATAATAATAATAAATAGTGCTGTCAAACGACTACATTAAAATATTTGGCATTTTTTCTGTAGTTACTCCTACCTTTAAAGCCATTTAAAAGTTGTGTCTGACTGAGAGAGCTATAATCACAGATTATGTCTTACCAACAGGCAGCTTGCCAGTAGCTGGGCTTCAAGCCTGGACTACTATTGATGGGTTGAAGGGCCAGACTAAGAAAAGTGTGTTAATGGCATTAAAAATGATAAACAAGTTACCTTCAGACTAATACGGCTGGAAGAATAAGCCGGCACTTTTGGGGTTGTGGTAGGATTCATATTCCATTTAAAACTACGGGAACTAACTTCTGTGCCATGATACAACATCTAAACTATAATCTATCTGTGTGTGTGAGAATGGCTTTAGCCAGAGAGAGAAAGAGAGGGGCACAAATGAAAGGATATAAGAATGAGAGATGAAAATGTGTCTGTGCCGTGTCCTTTCAGAAGCACTAAAGACTCTGAATGCTGCCAGAGAGGTGTTTTCATGGCCCACTTTACTGTGCTCTTGTGGATGCTAGCTGCTACATGCTCTCCCAAGGGAAACCTCCACTGTCCTCACAAACACACCCCAGCAAACCCATAACACACACACACACACACACAGAGGTGCACACAAATGGAATGCAGATTTTCACAAGCATCCAAAAAGCAGAGCAGTGGAACTGCATGCTCTGGACCTAATACAATCAAATCCTCACAACAAAATTCCAACATAACCTGAAACTGAGAGGTTTTAACACAGTGGTATTAACAGGACCAGGGTTGTGACGTCTACAATGAATGAAAATTCAAACAATCTATTTAATATCCAACAAAGATTAGTGACTCCACTGACTGTCTTCTGGGTTTTTATATTAAAGACAGATGCAAAGATGGATAATAAAATGATGTTATGTTGCTTTATATAAAAAACCCCACCACTTTGAACAATACTGTTTCTGAAGGAAACATTTTAACTTGAACCACCCTCAATGACTTTTTCTTAAAGTTTAAATAACGTCAGGCCAAAACCTGCAAAAACAAATGCAGACGTAGGTTCATATTTCCCCTTGGAGGAACGCAGACTGCATACAGACATGCACAAGCTCACACACATGTAGACACACACTGAAACACACACACACACACACCCTGCCCCCTCCCGGGGGCTATCTGATGCAGCACAACTCGGAGGGAGTCAACCAATCATGGCTGGACTGCAGAGAGAGAGAGAGAGACCACATCACTTTCCCAGAGACAACATACCAAAGCTGCTCTTATCAAATCTGCTCTCTCTCTCACACACACATCTCTCTCTTGCTCACTCACACACACACAGCTTAGAACACACAGGGCTTTATAGTGTCAGCTTACATTAGTCCCTGCCTCACTCTGCTTTTGCAAAGTTTTGAAGGGGTTAACGCCCCACTTCCCTTTCTTTATTGTTTTAAATCGAATGGTAAAAATCTCTGCAGCACCTGTTAAAGAAAAGATTTACCTTGTTATAGGGAACAGGTTTGATGCTCTTAGCCAGGCAAGTGCCCTCTCTCTCTCTGTCTCTCTCTCTGTGCTCTGTATCTCTCTTCACCCCCCCCCCCCCTCTCGTCTGCGGTGTAATTCAAACGGGCGTTTGAAGCCGGAAGAAAACTTTTTTCAAACGCTTCGCCGTCCTGCTCTGATCATGGCAGGAGAGAGAGAGAGAGAGAGAGAGAGAGAGAGAGAGATAAAGAGGGAGAGAGAGTGGCCTCCTTGCCACAACACATTTACACTCGAGCTCCCGCCTCATCTGCTGCCTGTCTCTTCCCTAATATAGGCTGCATGTCCCCTTGCAGCGTAACAACCTCAAATCTCCTCCCTCAGACTAACACAGGGTTCTTGACCCCCCAACCCCCACCAAACCAGAGCAGAAGGACCACACTGATACATCAAACATACAATGTAATGAACAGAAGATGTGGCAAAGCTAACACAACATCTCTGAAACAATGAAGCCCAGCAGCTCACACGCTCTCGCAATGATTCTGCCGCTATGTGATTCTGACTCAAACACGGCTTTTGTGTGTTAGTTAGTTGGCAAATATTTATTAAACGCCTTGTTTTCACTATAAATAGTACTTCCACATTTGTGCACGTCGTCTCTTGGACTAAAACCGAATTAGTCAAACTGAATCCAGATGAAAATTCAGATTTCCTAATGCAGTGGGTTCCTGAAGAACTGTAACTAAACTGAATCTCTGTGAAGTCTGAGATTTATGACCCTACTTCTAACCCTCAAAAAAGCAGTGCAGCTGGAAGGACCTGCCGGCTAGGTGCTAAATGGGTCTTTGCTGCTGTGTTCTCACTGTGGGGAGGTGGTATGGATCATACAGGACACAGCTCCTCAACAAGAAATGGGGCACGGATAAATCACGTACATATACAGCGCTATGCTCTGCTAGAGAGGTTTGATTGAGAGCTTAAAAGCCAATTTCATTGAAAAAAATAGCACCCCAGTATGACATTACTGTCATGAAGGCAGTCTGGGGGGGGTTCCCAACTCTAATCGGCACATTTTAAAGTTTTCCTGCTGTAATATAACTTCTTGGAAAGCTTGTTAGTTAGATGATTAAAGTTTGATCAAGGTAGCAGCAAAATACTCAAGACAGAAAGAGCTTCAGTTACGTGGTTTACTGTATTAAGGATGTTTTTATTAAACTGTGCTACAAGGGTGTTGAAGCCACTCCCACAGAATCACAACCATTCCAGGCGGGTGGTTACATTTTTTCTAATTATTCATTTATTCATTCATTATCTGTAAGCGCTTATCCAGTTCAGGGTCGTGGTGGGTCCAGAGCTTACCTGGAATCAATGGGCGCAAGGCGAGGGGGCACCAGTCCTTCACAGGGCGACACACACACTCACACCTACAGACACTTTTGAGTCACCAATCCACTTACCAACGTTTGTTTTTGGACTGTGGGAGGAAACCGGAGCACCCGGAGGAAACCCACGCAGACACAGGGAGAACACACCACACTCCTCACAGACAGTCACCCGGAGGAAACCCACGCAGACACAGGGAGAACACACCACACTCCTCACAGACAGTCACCCGGAGGAAACCCACGCAGACACAGGGAGAACACACCACACTCCTCACAGACAGTCACCCTGAGGAAACCCATGCAGACACAGGGAGAACACACCACACTCCTCACAGACAGTCACCCGGAGGAAACCCACGCAGACACAGGGAGAACACACCACACTCCTCACAGACAGTCACCCGGAGGAAACCCACGCAGACACAGGGAGAACACACCACACTCCTCACAGACAGTCACCCGGAGGAAACCCATGCAGACACAGGGAGAACACACCACACACCTCACAGACAGTCACCCGGAGGAAACCCACGCAGACACAGGGAGAACACACCACACTCCTCACAGACAGTCACCCGGAGGAAACCCATGCAGACACAGGGAGAACACACCACACACCTCACAGACAGTCACCCGGAGGAAACCCACACGGACACAGGGAGAACACACCACACTCCTCACAGACAGCCACCCGGAGGAAACCCATGCAGACACAGGGAGAACACACCACACTCCTCACAGACAGCCACTCGGAGGAAACCCATGCAGACACAGGGAGAACACACCACACTCCTCACAGACAGTCACCCGGAGGAAACCCATGCAGACACAGGGAGAACACACCACACTCCTCACAGACAGCCACTCGGAGGAAACCCATGCAGACACAGGGAGAACACACCACACTCCTCACAGACAGTCACCCGGAGGAAACCCACACGAACACAGGGAGAACACAACACACTCCTCACAGACAGTCACCCGGAGGAAACCCATGCAGACACAGGGAGAACACACCACACTCCTCACAGACAGTTACCCGGAGGAAACCCACGCAGACACAGGGAGAACACACCACACTCCTCACAGACAGTCACCCGGAGGAAACCCACGCAGACACAGGGAGAACACACCACACTCCTCACAGACAGTCACCTGGAGGAAACCCACGCAGACACAGGGAGAACACACCACACTCCTCACAGACAGTCACCCGGAGGAAACCCATGCAGACACAGGGAGAACACACCACACTCCTCACAGACAGTTACCCGGAGGAAACCCACGCAGACACAGGGAGAACACACCACACTCCTCACAGACAGTCACCCGGAGGAAACCCACGCAGACACAGGGAGAACACACCACACTCCTCACAGACAGTCACCTGGAGGAAACCCACGCAGACACAGGGAGAACACACCACACTCCTCACAGACAGTCACCCGGAGGAAACCCACGCAGACACAGGGAGAACACACCACACTCCTCACAGACAGTCATCCGGAGGAAACCCATGCAGACACAGGGAGAACACACCACACTCCTCACAGACAGTCACCCGGAGGAAACCCACACGGACACAGGGAGAACACACCACACTCCTCACAGACAGCCACCCGGAGGAAACCCATGCAGACACAGGGAGAACACACCACACTCCTCACAGACAGTCACTCGGAGGAAACCCACGCAGACACAGGGAGAACACACCACACTCCTCACAGACAGTCACCCGGAGGAAACCCACACGAACACAGGGAGAACACAACACACTCCTCACAGACAGCCACCCGGAGGAAACCCATGCAGACACAGGGAGAACACACCACACTCCTCACAGACAGTTACCCGGAGGAAACCCACGCAGACACAGGGAGAACACACCACACTCCTCACAGACAGTCACCCGGAGGAAACCCACGCAGACACAGGGAGAACACACCACACTCCTCACAGACAGTCACCCGGAGGAAACCCACGCAGACTCAGAGAACACAGCACACTGCTCACAGACAGTCACCTGGAGCGGGAATCGAACCCACAACCTCCAGGTCCCTGGAGCTGAGTGACTGCGAAACTATCTGCTGCACCACCACGCCGCCCCCTTTCTAATTATTCATTTATTCTAATTTCAATTCAATTCAATTATACTCTATTTTAATAAAACAGTGCTTTTTTACCAGTGGTATTGGCACAGAATTCCAGATCCTAATGCTGTGAGCAAATCAATGCCACAGTGACGAGGAAAAACTCGCACAGAAGAAGAAACCTTGAAAGAAACCAAGAGGGAAACCTACATTGCTCCGTTCATTGCCGGAGCAGCGTATAAACACAGACCACTACAAACAAAGAGTTATGACTCTAATTATAATACCATGTGGCTGCTGTGCAATTTTTGTTCATATTCATGCAGAAAAAAAACATCAAGAAAACAGCACTAAAATGGCTATGAAAAAAGGAGCAGAGTGTTTTCAAATGGATTGAATGTAATCAGAACAGTGGTTTGTTGTTTACCCAGCAATGTCACATAATATAAAGCTGAGATTATACAGGCTGACTGCAAACTTCTACAGTTACCCTCCAAAAACATCTCTGCACCTCGGGGCAAATACATCATAGTACATCTCTGCAGAAGTGTACACCAGCCTTAAGCTACACCTGGCTACAGATATGATTGGTGTAAATGACAGCACTTAAGGTGTTTTAAAATGGAAGAAAGTGGTTGGGTGGTGATGGCGGTGATGTGGGAGGGTGTTCAGGATGTTGTGTGTGTGTGGGGTGCGGTGCGGTGTTGCAGAGGGCAGGAGCGGGCGCTGGCGTTCTGGGCCACTGAGCCGGTAAATACAGCAGGGCTACAGAGAGGAAATGAAGGCTGGATCTATTTGGAGACGCTACCGATGACCTTCCACAGAGCTGGATGACATCCAAGTGATTTCACTGCACTGTGCGCTGCCACTGACGGTGCGCACCGGCATGCTAAACGTCTATACACTCACTTACGCACCCACCCAGGAACACACGATCTGATACACAGATGTGAGACAGATGATGTAAATGTGACATCAGAATAGACAACAGACACATCAAAAGAAAAACAGTTAAAAGTCAGGTCAGCTAGAAAACAGCACATGTACAGACTCAAACATACATTATCTGCCCCAAATGTTGCCATACTTCTTATAATTAGTGAATTCCGATAGTAGCATTTAATAAGGCACACAACTTCTATAACCACCATTTACCGTTACAGCGGGTCCTCGACTTACAACGTTGATCTGTTCCTACGTCGCGTCGTAAACCGATTTTTTGTGTAAGTCAGAACATACGTACATACTGTACGTAAATAACGTACTGTAAGCACTGATCCTATCCTCACAACTATCCTCCTCGGTCCCGAGCCACGTAACCCTGTATTCTTCCGCCGCGCACACTAAACACGAAGTTCACGTTACGACGTTTATGACGCAAAACCACTTAAGTCGAAACAAGGCTTTATACAGTACATGGGAGATGTGTCGTAACCACGAAACATCGTAACTCGGGACTGACGTAACCCGAGGACCTCCTGTATTGTGTCATGAAACGTAATGAGACGCCGCACGAGTCTAATGTCATCATGATTAATACAGAAGCTGATCTCTTGAGTGATGCTTCATTTTGTAAAACATCCAAAAAGAGTAAGGACTCCTTTTTTAATTCCAAAAATGTACTGAAACGATCCAATCACAGTCCGTTTTCAAAAGTACTTCTCGGACCCTCTCTGCTGTCAGGCAGGTTTTGATATTAACACATTTTTTAATGCTAGCTTCAGACACAATAGCTACATTCTAGCGTTAGTTAACGTGCTGGAATTAGTGATAGTATTTCATACAAAAATTACATGAATTCGCCAAGAACATGCCAAAAATCATGTTTTTGTGTCTTATTAAGCCAAACGTACAAGCCCTTCGAGAGGATATTGTCAGATATTTGTCAGTGATTTAAAATATGTCACTGTAATTTGACCTTCAGCTTCGAGTATACCCATCTCTCTCTGTTTATAGAGTTAGGAGCCTTGTCTCGTTTGATCTGAAATAACCGTTCCGGGAGCATTACAAGATGGCCGCCCAGTGGACACATTTATCTATAGGGACTTTGGTGGGAAGAAGCTTCAATTTGTTAAGGAACAAGTAGTCTTATGTTTACAATAATGAGATTATATTCCAAGTCATACCAGATTTCATTTCTAATATTAATTGGGTTTTCAAATATAAAACACAGCATTTAAAACATTCATTCATTCATTATCTGTAACCCTTATCCAGTTCAGGGTCGCGGTGGGTCCAGAGCCTACCTGGAATCATTGGGCGCAAGGCAGGAATACACCCTGGAGGGGGCGCCAGTCCTTCACAGGGCAACACACACACACACTTTTGAGTCGCCAATCCACCTACCAACGTGTGTTTTTGGACTGTGGGAGGAAACCAGAGCACCCGGAGGAAACCCACATGGACACAGGGAGAACACACCATTTAAAAAATTGTGGATAATACGATTTGATGATGACAAAGTGCAAGTGAAGACAGAGAATCTCTATCTACAAAGCTAACAAGACTAATGCCTCAACAACGTCAACAATAAACCAATAAATAAATCACTTAGCGCCAAGCAGCAACTTCCCTATTACTTCACCATTAGCACCAATCAGAGTTTTGCTCGTATTTACTCTTAAATTGATGGTCCAAACTAAAGGCACGTGTCACCTTCAAAAACAAAGCGTGCCAACGGCCCCCAGACGGAGATTAATCACAGACTTTGAGGGGGTTTGAGGAGTCTGGCTTTGAAATCGCTGAGCACAAATCCGCTCATATCGCTCTCCATCATCCGCAGTCTAATGATTTCCAGCTTGTTTTGCCCTTCCTTTGTTGTGAGACAGTCTGTGCTCTACTCTCAGCTCCAGCATCCACATCCTGCTATCAGATGTGCACGCTGGAGTCGTTAGAATTTGTCCGTTTGTGAATTCTGTTCCTGAGTCAGGTTATCATTCGCAGCACGTACAGTGTGGGGTGAGTTCACACAGCGGCTAATCTGTTCCCAGATCAGTGCCTGATCTCTCTGTGCCCTTCTTCGAGCTGAAAATAGCTACATATGTTGAGGTTTTTGCACACAAAATTTAGTGCCATTAGTGAGTAGCTTGGCTTCTACACAGTTCATTTGAATGTGTCTCACGATGACGAGTGGCTGCTTCTGTGAGCATCAGGGTTTGTGGTTACTGACTACCTCCACCAGTTGTGTACTGTAGTCTGAAGCAGTGGGTAAGCTATGAGGGGCTGGCACCCCAGTCATAGCATACAAAACACTTCAGTCATTCACTCATTCACTCACTAACTCACTCACCCTCTGCAGGATGAATATGCTGCATGATGCTTTGTGTCCTTCATAAGAATTCATAAAACTTTACAAGTGCTTAACACATTTTGACCTGCTGAAAAAAAAACAAAAGCAAAAATAACCTTCGATAACATTGTGACATGGTGTGTCGTTGCTGTCATTTTAAGGGTCTTTTGATTCATGTTTAGGGCGGCACGGTTGTGCAGCAGGTAGTGTCGCAGTCACACAGCTCCAGGGACCTGAAGGGTTTTGGGTTCGATTGTCTGTGAGGAGTGTGGTGTGTTCTCCCTGTGTCTGCGTGGGTATCCTCTGGGTGATTGTCTGTGAGGAGTGTGGTGTGTTCTCCATGTGTCTGTGTGGGTTTCCTCCAGGTGACTGTCTGTGAGGAGTGTGGTGTGTTCTCTCAGTGTCTGTGTGGGTTTCCTGCAGGTGACTGTCTGTGAGGAGTGTGGTGTGTTCTCTCTGTGTCTCCATGGGTTTCCTCCGGGTGACTGTCTTTGAGGAGTGTGGTGTGTTCTCCCTGTGTCTGCGTGGGTTTCCTCCGGGTGACTGTCTGTGAGGAGTGTGGTGTGTTCTCCCTGTGTCTGTGTGGGTTTCCTCCAGGTGACTGTCTGTGAGGAGTGTGGTGTGTTCTCCCTGTGTCTGCGTGGGTTCCCTCCGGGTGCTCTGGTTTCCTCCCACTGTCCAAAAACACACGTTGGTAGGTGGATTGGCGACTCAAAAGTGTGAGTGTGTGTGTCGCCCTGTGAAGGACGGACGCCCCCTCCAGGGTGTATTCCTGCCTTGCGCCCAATGATTCCAGGTAGGCTCTGGACCCACCGCGACCCTGAACTGGATAAGCGCTTACAGATAATGAATGAATGAATGATTCATGATTAAAGCACACTTTGAGGTTTTGTTTTGAATAAATCAGCCAGTTTAAATCAGACAACGAATGAAGTAATGCTACCAGTGAACAATATTAATCTCTATAGTCATTATTCCTTGTATCGTATTCTGATACAACTTGAAATTAAAGGAGTGCATTCGCTCATGAGATTCGTTGCGAACGAAAATGCGTAGCTTTCCCACAGCGGGGGAATTTTTCTTTCAACCACACGTTTGACAAATTTGACTGCAGGAAATGCCATGTGTCCAAATTCTAAAGCACTGTAACCTGTAGACTACCCTTCTGCTCTAGACACCAAAATCGCTAGTGTTATTATTTTCGTTTCCTCCTTTTCCTTTTCTATGCACCCCACAGCAGGGCTTTTGAGCCCAGTGGTGCAAGGGGAGCAGCATCTGGACAGAAATCATCCCTCCCTCCCTCCCACCTCCCTCTCCGCTCTGCCCTGTCCTGACCTTATGGATCTGCTCAGAGCCGTGCGCTAGCAGTTGCACGCTCGGGACGCAGCAGAGAGCAGTCTCTTTCCCTTTCCATCCTGTCATCTCTTATTATCGCTCTTCATCCATTCTTCTCACCTCACCTTTCTCGCTAATCTCACCTCTCTTTCCTCTTGTTCTAGAACGCCCTCCAAACTACCCCCACCCGCTCTCCCCCTGCCCCATGCTGACCCTCGGCTCAGCGGCAGTGGGCCTGGGTTTCAGGCTATTGCATCAGCCTTCATTCCCACCACTACCGTGGACATGTGAAATACGGGCTGACAGTAGCGCCATATCTAAGCGGAGGATAAGCGCTCTGGGGGTTTGTGCGTGTGGGTGGTCCTCCATAGTGCATCTGTGGGTTCGCGCACCAGGGTCGCTTTAACCCATTAAAATGTAGGCTTATTATTCAGTGATTAAACTAGAGCCTTATTATCTAATAGCTGCTATGAATTATTCAGTAACTGCTATGACACTACTAGGGATCTGATGGTAAGCTGATGATTAAATTTGATTCTTGATAGTCTAGTTTCGGTTCGATTCGTGATACGATTCAACCTTCTCACTATAAGCGGACAACGTTTGAACGCCAGAAAATGATAAATATGTTCGTACACAACCTACTATAGAGACTACACCAGGGTTTTTATGGCCAACGAAGCCAGTGTGAATTACAGAGACCAGCCTTGGGGATCAAACAATGCAAGTTAATTAGATGGCTATAGAATGAAGCTGATATTATCCGTCTCCCTGGTGTGTGCTGTCATTAATGCATTGTGATGCAGATCTGTTTCTCCATTGTTTACTTGGCAATCTATGCGTGTATTTTTTTAATTATTATTTTTGCTGATTCGTATGTTGGAATTCTTGTGAAGTACATATACCAAAACATTGTAGCATAGTGCGTGACTCATAATGCAAAACAGCCAGCTGCCATTATTGTTTGATGGTACGGTTTATTAGATTAATGTTAGTTTAAAGCATTTTTGTTTGTTTTGTTTATTTATTTATTTACAGCTGGATTAAACACTTTAAAGCTAACAATGGTTTCGTCAAGGGATAACAGAAATATCTGGAAATGTGTTTCTATGGTCATTTAGACCACAAAGTGAGCTTCAGGTTAGAAAATAGTACAACAGAATTAACCCTAAGAAATCTGGACAATTTGGCCTTAAACGAATCATCTTCAGCCGTAAACATTTATGATCAGTGCATTCCTACAACGTATGGTATGAAGTGAAAGGACATTATTATTCTCGAGTGTGGTGGTGATGTTGATGTTTGTCTTTATTTTAATTACTGATAAATTCAGTGTGTTGCTGATGTTGGGAGATCAATCTCTCTGTGGCTTTCTAATTCACTCATGCATTGATTCAGTCTCTCTCTCACTCCCCCACCTCCTTCTGCCTCACACCTCTCTGTTCTCCCACCTCTGTATCTCTCTCGCTCTCTCTATATCTCTTCAGACAACACACACCCCTCCCTCTACATGCATTCTTGCAGAGCGGGAGCCTGTCCAGAGAGCATCGGTTTCACTCAGCTGTGACACTGCAGTCTCTGTGCGATGTTCAATAGGTTGCTGTACAGTACGTACAACGAGAACGTGGAGAGTAAAGTCACGAGATCATAAACAATAACAACGGTGATCACTCAACCACACTGGCTCCAACATATACTGTAATCTGTCTTGATTTATGGTCGGCCAACAGCAGTATAACCACCACTCATAGCCTGCAGGTTATGAAGCTGTCAGTGTTTACAAACACAAGTCCATACTGAGCTGAAAATGAAAGCAAAGTTACATAGTCAACTCCGTGCTTGGCTGCCTGGAACAATGTGCGACCCTCGAATACAGCCAAGTTCACATTCATTTAAAGGTAATGACCAACCAGAGAGGACACACGATGGCACCAAATAAAAGACCAAGAATCCACCTGAGTAAACAGAACACACCAGAAACCACTTAATGGAGAAACTATGAACTTCCATAGCTAGTTATGAGAGATCAGGTTCACGGTGAATATCCGTAGACAGGAAACGGTAGTCTCCACGACAAGGGTCACTGATCCTGGTTCGACCTTAAAGGAAATCAGGTGTGTGGGGTTAAAAGAGTAATAACAATGTCCAAAATGGACAGCGAATACCTCCTTAACTTTACTGCGATATGGTACCAGGTGCAGGACGTATAAAGTTGATACCTGTGAAGGAGAACCTGCTCTTGGGACAGTTGAATTTATGCTGATTTGAGATCAGGCGAATGATGTATGTAAACAAACCCCATGTTATCATAAATACAGACCCTAGGAAGAAGAAGCTGATCCTAGATCTGCCTTCAAGTCTGAGCGTCCTCAGCAGCGAGCACATTGCGCTGTTATCCAACACGCCCCCCTGAACGCAGTGTGGACTGTAACGCACCCTGCTTGAAGCCCCCTGTTTACCCTTTGCATTCTCCATGTTCATCCTGCCATGAAGGCACCTGGCTGCAAGCCCAAACAGAAAAGCAAACCTGCCTTACCTGCTTGTAGCTTTCTGCCCAAATCCTGGTCCTGCAGTCTCCCGCAAAGGCAAAAAACAGCAGCAGCTATTCCCTGTCAAACGGCAGCCTCCTCTTTTGGTCTCTCTCTCTCTCTCTCTCTCTCTCTCTCTCTCTCTATCCTGCTTGCCTCCTTGCCGTCGCTGCCATGTTCACTGCGGGGCGGGGGGAGGGGGGTGTGTCGGATGGGGCTGAGGGTGGGGGTGGTGGGAGTACTGTTGAAGGGGAGAGGGGGTTAGAAAATAGAAGATAGAAAAGGGGAAAGATGAGAGAGAGAGAGAGAGAGAGAAACACAGAGGGAGTAAGGGGTGGGGGGGGGCTCAGGGGGATAAGAAAGCAATTAGAAGGCAGCCCTCTTTACTTCCAGACAGAATATATAATGGAATTAGCTTAAGGGGGGCTGCCTCTGCTTGGTGAAGCCTCAAAGGCAGTCCGCAACACGGCGTCCACGTTTGTGTATGTTTGTGTCGTAGAATGCGCACATGCAGTGATGAAGGGCAGGGGGAGAGAGAGAGAGGGAGGGGGGAGAAAAGGAGGAGGAGGAGGTGGAGAGAGAGAGAGAGAGAGAGAGAGAGAGAGAGAGAGGGTGTGTGGTTGTGATAGTGAGAGGAGGAGGGGGAGTCAGTCAAGACAGGGGGCCAGCACTGTCAGCCAGGGGAGAGGGAGAGCGGCAGAGAGAGCGTGGAAGGGGAGTCGGGGGAGCAGGGGGAGGCAAGAGCAACTATACGAGAGAGAGAGAGAGGGAGAAATTAAGGAAGAAGGCGAAAAAGGGGTGAGGGGGAGGGAAAGAAGAGAGCCAGAGATGGAACTTAAGGATGCAAGAAAGAGAGGAGGGTGTTGATTGCTTCAAAGGCTGTCTCACAGGTTAGAATGCTCTCATCAGAGGGGGATGTCAAAGCAGAATCTGTATGTTTCTGTCTGGTGATGGTCTTGGCCATGCTGCTGGGTGGGGGCAGAGAGTTCGGTGTTTTAGGAACGAAGTAGAAGAGAAAGGATGCAATTGGAGAGACTGCCAGTGCGTCTGACTGTGAGAATGGGAGTGCACTTACAAGATAGTGTGTGTGTGTGTGTGTGTGTGTTCCTGTCTGTGTCATGAATGAAAATGAGGAGGTGGAGAGCAGAAACCTTCCATCCTTGGCTACCCTGCTTACCTCAGCTGTAAGCCTTCACCTTCACTACTGCCAACGGATTAGAAAAATGGTGGATGCTCATCTTTAGCTGTAAAACAGAGAAATCTTCTGTTACATCATTTGATTGCAGCAGTGGTAGCTATTCACATGAGAAGAAGCTTATATTTACACTTAGACCCACACATCAAATAACCCCTCTCATGATTGTGTTCCATTTATTTGTCACCATTAAAGCTTGGCCGTATTTTATTCACATTTGTAAGCTTCCTCTGTCATAAAACCTCTCTCTCTGATCATCGCCTGTGACAAACAGTGTGACTCATAGACGACTGGTCTGAGCTTTCATCAGCGCCACACACTGACCTTGGCAGAGAGCGGCTGCTTTGCTATCAAGTTCTAGTGAAATGAGTAGTATACGTGTATATACCAGCAGCCAGAAGAGGGAATATAAATTATTGTGCAAAAGTCGGAGAGCGGCCTTTATTTATTTCCATTTCCAATCGAATTGGCCATTGATTTATCTTTGTTTCAGTTGAGTTTTCTGAGGCTACTGCTTTAAATGTGAATGTAAGGAAACATGGGACTCCAAGCAACCATGCAAGACCATGTTTGCGATAACTGAGGGTTAGATAATGCAGTTTAGATTTAAAATTTTAGTAGGCATGGAAAAATATTCCTCCAGTTTAATTAGGCTTACTTCGTGTAATTTCACTTCTATAAGCACATTTGAAACTGAAAGCAAGTTTCCTGAATACATAGACAGTCACCCGGAGGAAACCCACGCAGACACAGGGACAACACACCAACTCCTCACAGACAGTCACCCGGAGGAAACCCACACAGACACAGAGAGAACACACCACACTCCTCACAGACAGTCACCCGGAGGAAACCCACACAGACACAGAGAGAACACACCACACTCCTCACAGTCACCCGGAGCGGGAATCAAACCCACAACCTCCAGGCCCCTGGATCTGTGTGACTGCAACACTACCTTCTGTGAAACCGTGCCGCCATGCCAAATACAAAATAATAATTATAATAATAATAATAATAACAAAATGGGGCAGATTCATCCAAGAAATGATGACAATATGAATCATGAAACATTTGCCTATAAACTAATGAACTTTCTGCCAAGCAACATGAACAGTTTCAGTTTAACCGAGCTGACTCCCTGAAGCCCTGCCCCCTCAACTTCCCAGTGACACATTGAGACCATGCGAGGACAACATTAGGGGCTAAACAGAGACCATGGAAATGCCACAATATTATAGTTGCTGAGGGTTCTGTGCACATTTTCCGTTTAAAAAAATGAGATCTGCTTTTTAAATGCCAGTTTTGGCTAGAAATTAACTTATAACTGATTAGTTAACTCTATGCTGTATTAGAATGTAACAGACACATTTGGGCTTAATCTGTGCAACGTTTGGCACTTACTGCTCAGTTACTGCACTGGCAAGTGTTGTGTGGCATAAATTAGGTTCACAACACATCTGGCATCTGGCCTATATAAGGTGAACCTGTGACAGAGTTGAGGCAGCCAAACTCACCCTGAATCAACGCTGCCATTCAAGGCCATATGTAGCCCATAAAAGAAATGCAGATGTGCCATATATTCCATGCCATGTGGGGCATATATTCATTGCAATCTGGGTTGTATTATCACACAGATGTATTAGATCACGACAAAACAGAAATATCTATCACAGACATGTCTTGTAGCAATAATAAAAATGTATCAGTCCATCCACTTATTTTATAGCTAATGTTGACCTAACTGTTAACAATTTTGCCCCTGAACTGTGAATGACATTTTCCAAAGTGATTATTCCAAAATACACAACAACAACATCCTCCAGATGATCAGGACTGTTGGTGTCAGTTGGTGTTTGTTTATAAATGTAACACCTTTCTGTTTGGTTGGGTAATGTAATTATTATCAGTTCCTCAGTGATTTTAGTCCCATCTGAAACCACTTTAGTCATTACTATGGCCTGTGAGATCCACACTCAATGAACATCTAGCCTGCTATTATAATATGGTTATAGTATCCATTATATTCATACTCTATTCTGCCATCATTGTCATAGCGACATATCAAGCCACATATCAAGCACAGGATTTGTGGGTGTGACAGCAGTGGGGAACTTGAGCAGACATGTGGCTGTCATATATATACCGAAATTTTCCCCCATGCAAATCAGCCATAAATACAACAGATGCCCTGTGGTAAAGTTACTTTACCCCACGATCCCATGCAAAATTAATCCTGTCTGAATAGGGCTTATGTCAAATAATTCTGACTAATTTACTGCTATCACCATTCTCACTGCAGCTTTAGGGGGATTCTTCCTTTGAATGGCTGTGGAGAGAAAGTTTACCGATCAGTGGTTGGCTGTGAGAGACCTGTCAATCATAAATTTCACGAAGTCAATCTGTCTTTGTCAGTCATTTGTGATTATTGCTTATGGTGACTTCAACGTGCCTTTTTTGAGGTAACAGCAAAGAACTTGCATAATATTTCAACTCAGGTAGCAGTGAAAGCACTAAAACAGAAGAACCATAAGCAAAGTGAGGAGACTAGAGTGTGTTATTTAGGTTAACTGTCATCTTTAAACAATATTGATAAATACAACCCAACCGCAAAAGTTGGAGTGCTGACCCCAGAGTGCTGCCTCCAACATTATATTTGGATATTACCAACTCCTTTGTTTACAGTATGTATGCGTAAACCAGTGAACAGCTCAAAAATAATAAATCCCTTGAAGCCCACAGGCATTTCAACAACAGCTGGAAACAGAATTGTTTAACTTTTGACCAAAGAACTATATGCCACACTCCTAACAGTAAAGACAAGCTGTCTGTAATCATGATTAGCATATTAGCTTAGCATAGCAGTCTTCAATTAGTCAAATGTTCCTCCATTAAAGCAAGATTTAATTAATAATCAGTAATTAAGTTCAATGGAACATAACTTCATTCAAGAAACAATCCAAGGTTAGACACTGTACTAAAGTATTCATTATATTTATATTATAATTTTGCATATCTTGACACAGCACTATGGATGAAGCAAAGTTTAGCAAAGGATTTACTGGAAATCTAGTCCCATGGCTAACTATATTATATTTTATTTTGACAGGGAAAAATAAATGCCATGAACATTTTTTTTATTTATATTTTTTGTAGCTTCAGAAATAGGATGTTTAATTTGTGTTCCTGAAAGAAAATGATGTGAATAGATCACACATGATGCAACCCTTTATCCATTTACAATCACTGAATTATATAAGCTACCACATTACGTATTTTCATGTATTGCTTCTGATTAGCTTTGTTGCTGTTCCTCATCAGCACGTTGTACACAAAATATATACAAGCTTGAACTGTACAGTTAACATGCAGAACTACCAATAATAAGCACAAATCTTTTACGTTTACTAGGGTGACCAGACGTCCTCTTTTACAGACTTAAAAAAAATGTCCGGGCGGAATTTCACAAACATCCGGGATTTTGTTTTTCTAGCGCTTACATAGAACTTCGAGAAGTTTCGTTCACAAACTAGTCCCGCCCTCCCCTACTCCGATTGGTTCGCTTGACTGAGAAGGGGGAGTGGTGAAGTAGCCTAAAATCTTCTGATTGGACGGTCTGACTGTAGAGCTACCGTTATTGGTCGATAACCTTCTCTGTAAACATTTAATTAGTCAGTCTGCACGTCAGTAGTCGTACCCCCCACCACCCGGAGGCGTGTCCTCTTTTTCACCATCTCAGATCTGGTCACCCTATGTTTACTGTAGAAGCAGCATCCACACCAGCAGCTGCCATGATGTTTTGTTATTGACACTAGGGGTGGGAGATATGGCTCTAAAATAATATCACGATATTTCAGTGTATTTTGGCGATAACGATATTTTTGGCGATATGAAAAAAACACTGAAAAATACTTTTATTAATTTCAAGAACAGACTACTGCAACAAAATAATTGAAGTTATGTAATAACATAATTTTGGGAGTAGGACCACGCCGGAACTCCTCCTCCGGAACAGCCCTATATACACCCTGCAAATTCACGTAATTTCCACGTCAGACAAACTCGCTTCATTTAGTTCAGAGGATGGATCGCGACTCGACTGCTTCACCACGTCAGCTCGCTCATCTGCGCTGGGTCATTCCTGCTGATCCCAATATTCAGAGCCGTGTTCTGCCATTATCAAACCCACCGAGCCTCCTGTTTTAAAAAAACTTGCTCCCACCTCCACCCTTTTCTCAGTCATTTGTCCAAGTGGGGGGGTAGGGTGTCCGGCTTCAAATGCATTCATAAGCCCACCCTGAACTCCTCCCCAAAGACTTCTGAGTTCACCTCCCCGATTCAGCCTCCACTGGCGTGGTCCATACTAGCAAAATACTATATTAATATTAATCATCATTCAGTCATTCATTATCTGTAACCCTTATCCAGTTCAGGGTCGCGGTGGGTCCAGAGCCTACCTGGAATCATTGGGCACAAGGCGGGAATACACCCTGGAGGGGGCGCCAGTCCTTCACAGGGCAACACACACACACATTCACTCACACACTCACACCTACGGACACTTTTGAGTTGCCAATTCACCTACCAACGTGTTTTTGGACCGTGGGAGGAAACCGGAGCACCCGGAG
This sequence comes from Hoplias malabaricus, assembly GCF_029633855.1. Classification (NCBI taxonomy): domain Eukaryota; kingdom Metazoa; phylum Chordata; class Actinopteri; order Characiformes; family Erythrinidae; genus Hoplias; species Hoplias malabaricus. Next base: position 31,951,640 of record NC_089812.1, on the reverse strand, counting down.
GAAACCCACGCAGACACAGGGAGAACACACCACACTCCTCACAGAGAGTCACCCGGAGGAAACCCACGCAGACACAGGGAGAACACACCACACTCCTCACAGAGAGTCACCAGGAGGAAACCCACGGGGAGAACACACCACACTCCTCACAGAGAGTCACCCGGAACGGGAATCGAACCCACAACCTCCAGGTTCCTGGAGGTGCGTAAGAAGACGCGTTTAAAAACTAAAAATTACTAAAAAACCTAAAGTGCAGAAAATGTAGTGTGTACATATAAACAGCAAACATGAACAATAGTACAAAAAGTAACCTTAAAGCTTCACAGTAAATAACAAAACAAATACAGAATAGTTGCTGTGCTGAGTCATTACGTAAACAAGTGGAAATGATTATCACAATGTTTTTTTTTTATTTATTTAGCGTTTAAAAAAATATGATATTATTGCCAACGATACAATATGGCACAGCCCTAATTGACACGCATCCAACTCAGAAGGTTGAACCTAACCCATGGCCCAAAAATCCAAGTTTCCCTATTGGTAAATATGACACTGCAGCGTTCATGTGCGCTCACCTAGATCTGAGATGGTGAAAAAGAGGAGACGTCTCAGGGGGAGAGGGGGTGTTTTTAGGTCCTTTACACCTTTATTTGCTACACAAAACAGGGAATTTTTTTTAATTCATCCGAGAACTTACATTGACGTTTCGGCATAGCTGCTCCAGATGAGGGTAGGTACATGAGCTTTGTCTGACGTAAACAAGGACTACTGACGTGCAGACTGACCAATTAAATGTTTACAGAGAAGGTTATCGACCAATAACGGTAGCTCTACAGTCAGACCGTCCAATCAGAAGATTTTAGGCTACTTCATCACGCCCCCTTCTCACTCAAGCGAACCAATCGGAGGAGGGGAGAGCGGGACTAGTTTGTGAACGAAACGCTTCTCGAAGTTCTATGTAAGCTCTAGAAAAACAAAATCCCGGACGTTTGTGAAATTCCGCCCGGACATTTTTTAAGTCTAAAAAAGAGGACATGTCCGGGTAAAAGAGGACGTCTGGTCACCCTAAGCAAAGTATACTTCCAAAATGCCGGCAAAAAATTATTGTCAGTTCAACTTTGTCAAAGACAGATTAGCCTACAGTGCATTTGACTAGGCTAAACCAACTTCTGCTACAGATACTAATGATTTAACATACTTTGAAATGTAACATTCATTCATTCATTATCTGTAACCTTTATCTAGTTCAGGGTCGCGGTGGGTCCAGAGCCTACCTGGAATCATTGGGCACAAGGGAATACACCCTGGAGGGGGCGCCAGTCCTTCACAGGGCAACACAGACACATTCACTCACACCTACGGACACTTTGGAATCGCCAAGCCACCTAGTTTTTGGACAGTGGGAGGAAGCACAAACCGGAGGAAACCCACGCGGACACAGGGAGAACACACCAACTCCTCACAGTCAGTCACCCGGAGCTGGAATCGAACCTACAACCTCCAGGTCCCTGGAGCTGTGTGACTGAGACACTACCTGCTGCACTACCATGCCACCCGAAATGTAACGTTTAACCCTTAAAAACAATGCGAATTTGAAAAACGTTATATATTCTGGCTTAGTACAACGTTGTCTTTCAATTTTGATGCACTATTTACATGACTCAAAATGGCTTCTTTGAATTTTACGGCTTATTATTTACTTTCCGTTTTCAATTCCGAGTTTTATATTTACCTTAAATGGCGCTCGTTAAGGTGGAACAGAAAAATTAATAAGTCAAGCTTCATGTTAACTGCCCATGAAGCTAAAATGTACCACAACCTACAAACAAATTTGTCCTCTAGTATGGTGACCAGACGTCCTCTTTTACCTTGACATGTCCTATTTTTTAGACTTAAAAAAAAAGTCCGGGCGGAATTTCACAAACGTCCGGAATTTTGTTTTTCTGGAGCTTACATAGAATTTCGAGAAGTTTCGTTCACAAACTAGTCCCGCCCTCCCCTACTCCGATTGGTTCGCTTGAGTGAGAAGGGGGAGCGGTAAAGTAGCCTAAAATCTCCTGATTGGACGGTCTGACTGTAGAGCTACCGTTATTGGTCGATAACCTCCTCTGTAAACATTTAATTGGTCAGTCTGCACGTCAGTAGTCATCAACCCCCCCCCCTCAGATCTGGTCACCCTATCCCCTAGCATTTCATGACGACCGTTAAATACCACTTTAAAACTGGCAACACGTTTCTCACAAATATCAAGTGGTATATTCACATTAAGCCACTACTTATAACTAACTTTTTTAAAAACGTGTTTTTGTTCAATATTCGAGGCCTCTATGTTTAGCTAATTCAGAGAGGCGTTTCCAGAAAGGCAGAGTTTGAGAGGTCAGTGTTCTGAAAGCTTTTTCTCTACTTCTTGGAAAGTAGCAGTGCGACTGCGCAGTAATTAGAAGTGATTAAACGTTAAAAAGTGTGTCTTTTCCGAACATAGACAACCCTTTGCTTTTTCTTTCCTTTTAACTCAGTTACCCGGATGAAGGGAGAACTTCTCCGGTAATGAGCAACGCGACCTTGCGGGGGGTTTACGCAAAGAAAGTGAGCTGGGGTCATCCTCACCCACTGACAGAGAGAGTGACAAAGAGAGTAAGTGAAGGAGAGAGAGAGCGTATATGCGGAGTGGATGCTCACTGTTGCCATGGAGACGAGCGAGCGGACAGTGGTCAGCAACCACAGAGAGGAAACGCTCATAAAGGACTGGAAAGGTTACAGACGTAGGCCTGCATGAAAATTAAATGGTAGGAAAAAAAGACGAAGGCGTTGTTGCCCCATTTTCCGAGCTCCAAACACAACGTGTTTATCTTGTTTTCCCGCGGGAATCGACCTTTATCTCCGGTACAGAAGCGAACACTGGACTAGCGCTTTGGTGAAAGCGGATGTTATTTGAAGAGCATTGTTTTAGACCCAACCCCCCACCATTGCCACGTTAATGGTCGTGTCTTGTGTCGTTCGGCGGTGGCTTTAGATGTTTTATTAAGGTCTTTCAACGGCATTAAACCAAACCAATAACACAACATCTCCGCCATCTTGTGGTGGTTTGGTGGAACAGACTCCAGCTCTGGCGTTTCTACTGTCTCAAACTTGTGAATTCAAAGAATATTGTGCTTGTAGATTAAAGTTACTAACATAGCGACAAGTGAGAGAAAGATAAGTCAAGTGGCAATTTCTGCATCGAATATTTATCAGTTCATTATCTATTTAGTCGTGGTGTTACACAAGTTTCTGATTTTCGCAGTGTACAGTGATGTCATAGCGCCATCTCGTGGTCTAAATTTTAGAAGCGCAGGCTTGGGACCTTAAAGCTGCTCCCAGTAAACATTTAGCCGTTGATTCAACGTTGAAATAACGTAATGACTGCCGTCTAATCAACGTTCTCTTAAGGTTGAAAATGAAAGTTGAAAAGACGTCCAAACACAGACATTGAAAAGACGACTATTAGACGTAATTTGACGTCCATTGATGTTATTGATTGGTCCCGAAATAAATTACTTGTATAAAACGTATTTTGGACGTCCACTGACGTCATCGATTGGTCACCACTTAACTAACGTATTAAGATGGATTTTGGACGTCCATTGACGTTTAAGATATGTCCTTGACGGACAGACTACTTTTAGACCTATTTTGAACGTCCAGGGACGTTCCTTGTTTACTGGGCTGGTTCAATCACTTGTACTGGCAGTAAAACCTGGGGTCTGGGAAATAAACAACAGCACTTTCTCCTCCCTCAACAATAACAGCTAAAGTGCCTCTGAGCGAGGCACCCAACCCCCAACTGCTCACAGAGTGGTGTGTTGCCTGCCCAATTTTTGACAATTACTATAAGTACACTATAAACCGTAACATGACTACCTCCTTGTTTCTACACTCCAGCAACACCGCAACACACACTAACACACATTCGCCACACCAGTGTCTCTGCAGCACTGAGACTGATCCACCTCCCAAATTATACATGATCAGTGGTGGTCCTCTGGGGGTCCGGGCAAACAAAGTGTGCAGAGCAACAGATGGACTGCAGTATGTAACTGCAGAACTACAACAAAGAAAGTAAACAATACCACGAGACAATAATGTTTATGTGACTCAATTCAAGTACATTCTTATTGCAATGTTCAAATATCCAGTGTAAAGCCTTCTCTGAAGTTTAGAGGCCGCGACTGCAGCAATAAGATACACATTTACTATCAATGTTCTTAATTTTAGAAGAAACAAAGTGAGTGTCTAGAAACGTATTTATAAAGCAGCCGCCCCAAGGTCTTAAAGTAAAAAGGACAGTTTTAAGGATAATAAAAGTAATCGCAGTATAAAATAAGACACATTTATGCCAGGATATACTCTAGGTCTTATTACAGAGACTAGGAAATGTCAGTGTCGTGACTGATCACCACCCAATAATATATCATTCTTGACTTAAAGTGTTTCCCGCACAGATCTAATGTATTTTTTTTCTAATGGCAAGGTCACCATGTGTAGCTTATGCAAATTTCTCAGTGTTGATATATTAATTCTGTAAGGTATATACATGACTTACAGCCTTGATGTGCGATTTCCATCATCGTACACCATTTCTTGGTGTCAGTATTCACCAGCTCTGCAGCCTCTCGGCTGTTAACATGTAAATATGCCTCATAAATAATATTAATCAAAAACTACAGAATCACACCACCTGTTTCCCTCATGAATATGCATGTCCTGTTTACACTCTTTATGCTTTAATTTATCATTGTCGCAGCATGCACCCCCCCCCCAAATCTGATAACAAAACAGCACTGTAAAATTAAGCAGGCAATTTGGATTTGGAACATATGTGATGTTAATATCTTGCATCGCTAGCCTCTCGTCTGCGAATCAGCTCTGAATCTCTGGGTGACTTGATAGGTAATGGCAAGCAATTAAACACATTTACAATCACATTGAGATCTGTCGTCAGGTGAAACAGACAGATTAGTGTGAGTTCTTTTACAAACGAAATGCAGGTTGTTTAGTTTGGCGCATTTCAAAACTGCGATGTTTCCTTGTAAATGCAGAGGACTGGAAAATACTTCAGATAAAACTGCACTGTCTTTGAAATACTGGATCATCCTTTAAGTGTCAGAGGTGGTTTCCCAGACAGAGATTAAACTTCTGCCTTGATTATATTCTCATTTCTATGGAAAATCACAATACAAAGTGCTTTGTAGTCCAGGACTAGCATAAATCCCTGACTGGGAAACCACCTTTTTAAGCACAATTTACGACACAATGCTGTAAAAAACACAAAATTACTCTTTGCCCATAAAATTCTATAATTCTATTCACTATTTGATTACATCATTATTCACCAACATTCAGGGAAATATATTAATAGCCAATAACATCATGGTTCACTTCCACCTCCCACAACCCCCAGCTATAATTAAAATACACAGCTAACCCGTGTGTTGTGATGTTCAATTCACAATGAATATTCAGTAAAAGCCAATGTCTTCTCCTACTCGTGTCCAGCATTACTCTTCAGGCAGTGCATCACTGGGTCAAGTTTTCCTGCCATTATAGGTGTCTACACTGAACAGTGTATAAGGAAGGCCTGCATCGTTAGAATGAAACCCTCTGACCCCTCGCAGAGAGTGTTCAAGTTTGCCTCGTCTAGAGGAAGGCTAGAGCTACCAGGCTAAGTCTTCCAGAGTCATGAATAGTTTCTTTCCACCAACAGACTGTGGAAGCCCTTTGAATGATGGACTACCAAAGACTCAAGTGAACTGTTAACACAACCCTCATTTTTGAACAATAATATACCACACAGTCTGTAGAAATGAAAATACTGTACTTGCGTACATGCAGAGACACTTTTATGCTGCTAATGACAGTTAGCAATTTCAGGATACTCATCATATGCGTAAAAATCTCAAGGTTTAGTGTAGTTTAAGTATATGAATAGTTTATTGTACAATATTAGTTTGTATAATCTGTATTGGCTGAGTGTTTGAACTATTTCTTCTGATATTTTTTTGGTAAATGTAGCGCTAGGTCCTGGAGGAGCTATGCTACATTCCTCAAACGACACCTCTGTAGTCAGAATGAATGACAGAGTTGACTCTGACTCTGACAAAAAAGAACTAAAGTAGTATATTAAAATAATACCATAAGATTTATCGGGTACTACACTTAATGTTGGGATATTGGTGTGAGGATTTCACTGCTTTCAGTGCTACAACATTAGCGTAGTGAGGTCAAGTACGGCCTCAAGTTACAGCCTTCCTTTTCCTTGTAAGTTCAATGCAAAGCTAAACTTCACACCCAAAATATCTTATCTCGAGTAAAGTGGAAAGATGTGAGATTTATGTCTGAACTCATTCCACTATTAACCATCTCTTTAACAAGTTAAAATGTCTACAGAGGCTGCAGTTTGTAGGAACGCAAAGAGCTACCACGTCTCTGCTTTGTTTACAGTGTGGCCCTCTCTTCAGCTCGGCCAGGTGCGCTGTTGCCTGGAGACGGCGGATGACGTTGCAGGTCTAACCGTTTCACCGAGGATTGGACAAGACGGATCGTTACTTAGATACATAGAAAGAGTCCAGTCACAAAACTACTTTATATGGTCAGAAAAGTCCTCTCCAGAGCCTCGCTGGGGCACATTAGGTCGTGATGTTTGCTCACAGATATGAAGATTGGGTACTTTGTGCAAATTGCTGCAGATATATAAATAAAGAGTGAAGACAGGTCATAAATAATCGAGAGCGGGGTAACCCCTTTCTCCAGGTATTTCAGTGATTGCACTGTATGATAAGGAAGTGTGTTCAGCCACCTGGTGGCCAAAATTGTGTATTGCAGGGTCTTTATATGTAATGGTATCGTCATGGCACCTCTTCGCTCCTTTCGGAAAACATCGCACAACATAAAAACAAAACAAAGTACTGTCCCGAGATGTTATAGCCACAACTGTGGAAAAGCATGAACAATCTCAAGGCTACAACTTCACCTTCAATGATCTTAATGACCTTATGTCCACTGTGTTTAACGTCATTAAGATGTTTACAGCCCGTGGCAGTGTGGATGACCTCCATGATGTGCATTGTAAAATACTAGTGTTAGATGTTAAGAAGTAGTTCACAGGGAAATAGTGCAGTAGAGTTGCTGTCAAATGTAGGTTCTTTTGAAAATCTGGTTTATCTGTAGCTCTACTGGTCAGAAAAGAAACAGACAATGAATAAAGTTAAATATCAGAGTCTCCAAATCACTGAAATGAAAAGAAAGTTGTGAAAACAGAACAGTGTTCCACAGTGAACATTGATTGGCTGAGATAGCTGTTGTGTTAAACATGAGGTATAGTGTAAATCATTGCTGTAATTCACAGTGAATTGTACACTTTGGGTCTCGGTCTCTGAGAGAAATCACTGGTTGCAGTTATTGGGATTTTAATATTCAATCATAGTAAAATAGCAATATATATTTATTTATTAGATATTTTTTATTACATAATATAACTGCGGTCAGGGCGGCACGATGGCGCAGCAGGTAGTTACACAGCTCCAGGGACCTGGAGGTTGTGGGTTCGATTCCCGCTCCGGGTGACTGTCTGTGAGGAGTGTGGTGTGTTCTCCCTGTGTCTGCGTGGGTTTCCTCCGGGTGACTGTCTGTGAGGAGTGTGGTGTGTTCTCCCTGTGTCTGCGTGGGTTTCCTCCAGGTGACTGTCTGTGAGGAGTGTGGTGTGTTCTCCCTGTGTCCGCATGGGTTTCCTCCGGGTGCTCCGGTTTCCTCCCACAGTCCAAAAACACACGTTGGTAGGTGGATTGGCGTCTCAAAAGTGTCCGTAGGTGTGTGGGTGAGTGAATGTGTGTGTGTGTGTGTGTATGTGTTGCCCTGTGAAGGACTGGCGCCCCCTCCAGGGTGTATTCCCGCCTTGCGCCCAATGATTCCAGGTAGGCCCTGGACCCACTGCGACCCTGAACTGGATAAGGGTTACAGATAATGAATGAATGAAATCATTTTGTGTGGTGTAGTTTTTAAGACACAGTTCCTATCACCACCAGAGCAACACATTCTGACTCAACACATTTCTGCTTAAAGGAACATTTCACCTTTGATTATCCAAGTTTAATTTACCTGCTGAATTATGCTGAGAATTTTAAAACTTGGGTGGAATTCCCCTGTAAGGTCACAGTGACTTTGCTGTCTCTCCTGGCAGTCTGCTGAAAGACACACTCCTTTGTGAGCGGAGGATAAAGCAGTGCAAACGTGTGTGTGTGTGTGTGAGTGATGGAGGGGTTTAGGGATTAACGCATTAGGGAATGATTTTGTATCAGACTCCTCATGGCTCTGAATATATAGAGTGCGCTGCTGTTTAGCTTTGCTGAACCTCATGGCCGGGGGTCACTCACACTGGGATTCTGAAAGAGTAGAGGTCAAGTGTTTGACCACATCAAAAATTTACCAGACTGAGGTTTCTGAATTCACAATTTTCAAACGCTCATTCCTTTCTTCAATATCCTCTGTTCTAACAGAATGGTTTCTAAACGTAGTCAATCGGCCAAAACACTGTGAACACCCGCTTACACTACAACTACAGAACGCCCATTTTATCAGCTCTAATTACTCTAAATAATATATGCGTATTTTGTAGGGATACAATTAAAGATGTAGTCCACCTGTTGCTCTACATACTTTGTTGGCTTCCTTTTACCCTTTTTGTCGGTGGATCAGGATCCCTAAGAGGAAAATTCATTCATTCATTCATTATCTGTAACCCTTATCCAGTTCAGGGTCGCGGTGGATCCAGAACCTACCTGGAATCATTGGGCGCAAGGTGGGAATACACCCTGGAGGGGGCACCAGTCCTTCACAGGGCAACACACACACACACATATGGACACTTTTGAGTCACCAATCCACCTACCAACATGTGTTTTTGAACTATGGGAGGAAACCCACGCAGACACAGGGAGAACACACTACACTCCTCACAGACAGTCACCTGGAGGAAACCCACGCAGACACAGGGAGAACACACCACACTCCTCAAAGACAGTCACCCGGAGGAAACCCACGCAGACACAGGGAGAACACACCACACTCCTCAAAGACAGTCACCCGGAGGAAACCCACGCAGACACAGGGAGAACACACCACACTCCTCACAGACAGTCACCCGGAGGAAACCCACGCAGACACAGGGAGAACACACCACACTCCTCACAGACAGTCACCCGGAGGAAACCCACACACACACAGGGAGAACACACCACACTCCTCACAGACAGTCACCCGGAGGAAACCCACACACACACAGGGAGAACACACCACACTCCTCACAGACAGTCACCCGGAGCGGGAATTGAACCCACAACCTCCAGGCCCCTGGAGCTGTGTGACTGCGACACTAACCTGCTGCACCACCTTAAGAGGAACAGGCGTTGCTTTATTTCTAATATATTTATAGTGTTACAGCAGTTTGTGTAAAACAGTAAAATTAAAGTAAGCTTTAACAATCCAGCTTTCCTTTCTTTTTCTCTTTGGGAGCTTCTAGAACTGTATCCATAAGTGTAGAATCCCGAGTGGAATGTAAAATAAAGCTGTGCGCGGTGTGAAGTTCTCCTGTGAGCGCTATCCCTCCCACTCAAATTAGACAACACTGCACATTCAGACTGTGTGTGTGTGTGTTTGTAAAACAATATACTCCTCTAAGGAGGAACTATAGCATGATATTAAACAACAGGGATTGTTCTAGTCTCTGCTGCTGTTGCTCACACACAAAAAAACCTTCAACATCTTCGCTTCTTTTATTGCACACTTTTATCATTTTGCAAACAAGTTGTCACAGTAACAATGCATAAGAGAGGGAGGTGGGGGAGGGGGGGAACAGAAGCATTTTGGCCGTTAATAACAGCCACTTGGGTTCTACATACAGTATTTATAGATATGTACACATACACAATGAAAGAGCAGGGAGATCCTCCAGCCGGACCAGCCTCCAAAAGCCGTACCAAGATCATGCCCTCTCCCTGCTGAGAAACCCCACACAAGTCCACCCCCTGCTTCTTCTGAGTCCGAGTCCAGCACGAGGGGCTTCGAAAGTCTGTTTGTGACGGATCCCGAAACATTCAAGTATCTCTAGCATTGCACAGGCACTGAGTTTACACAGAAACACACACAGACACACTCTCGTAGCTCCGTGTCCGAACGTCCATCAGAAGCGCGGACTTTTTTCCCGAAAAACAACAGAAGAAAAGAAAGCAACAGAGAGTTAATAAATCCTCAGACGTTAATAAATTATAAAGTGAAGCTTTCAAATACAACACACGTGGGTGCTGAGCGTTTCGCATTAGCTTGATTTGGAACATAAAACAACAGAAAATAATCCTCTTTTCTACATAAACACTACGTAAAAAAGGGAAACATTAAAAAACGTAAATTTGGCATGTGCCAGTAAGAGTTTTTAAAAGCCGAACGGACGTCCAGCTGCTCCTGTGGAAACGGTAAAGGCACTCTCTTGCCTTTTTTTTTGGCCGTAGTTTGGGAGATGATTTACTCTGAGCACTGAGGAATGGCGAACACAAACTGACCATCTGTAAAATCTGGCAACTTTACACTGGAACTGGAGCGATGTAAAGTCTGCAGAGTAGGGGACTTGTAAAAGCGAGCTTTTGGGTGAAAGTACTGCGATGATTGAAGTATTTAAAAAAAACCCATTTACAACAGTAGAGAACAGGGCTTTATAGTATAAAAACAAAGGCTTTATATACACTGGGGCAGAAGTGTTTTCTTAATTTCTTAATGGCACAAACAAACGAAGATACCCAAGTGTGGACGAGACCAAGTGGGTGCCTTCTACCGAAATGGCCAGCAGGGGTCAGAACCATGAACCGCCCTGTGCGACTGCGAGATTGTAGCCATTGAGACATTATCAGTAAAGAAAAGAGCAGGGAATTAGCAACCGGGGGGCATTTGTGAAGCTGCCCACGCTGAGGGAACAGGTGCGTTCAGCATGGGGTCGGAGATGGGGACGCTGCCCCGACAAAAACACCAATCAGTGTCATTCTCCACTCCTGTCGCAAGTGTACCCTTCTGAATAACCCCTAAATGATGCGCGCAATCTTCTGCTGAATAAACCAAAATGACAGATGAACTCGCAACCATGAGTTTAAAAAGAAAAAAAAAAACCCTTGACGCTGAATCGCACAATATCCAATTTACCGAAGCCTCCATGAAAGGTGCCGAAAGCGACCGGAGGCCGGGAAAAGCAAATCAGGTCAGACTCGAAGAGGAGAGGAGCCGAGTAAGAGTCTCCACAGGAGAAGCACCGCACTGCAGTGCTCCTCTTAAAGCTTCAATATGCCCTTATGCAAAAGATCTCACACAGAGCACTGCAACAGTTGGCTACGAACCAAACAAACAGCAGCCATATTTATATATATATTATTAATCTCACGATAGTCCCTCTCTAATACCTCGCGGAGCCCGTTTTCTGTAAAATAAATGTACTGCAGACATTTAGACACCTGCTGTGAGGTCAGGTTACTGAATGTTTAAGTGACTCTTACAGATAAATACGCACAAATTAATAAATTATTTCTGCATGGAATAAAAAAGCAGAGTGTAACAAAACATAATGTACTGCAGCTTCCATCACCGACAATAAAAACGCAAGCCTTGGCCGTTAAAAAGAAGTCGCAGGTACTCAGGGGCACCACAGAAAGAAAGGAAAGAAAATGGACCTCTTTTTCTGTAACGCCGCTGCTTTAAAAAGCTCTGAAAAAGAAAGCACTCCCACATCAGGTTTTCCGTGGACATACAACACACAGACATTAATGCGGCTGGTTCGTTTCGGAGGCGTTTGCGGCGAGTCTGTGAATTCACTGAATTCAAAGCTGTGGCTCGAGCCCGAGGCTCGTCGGCGGGGCGCGGCCGGTGAGAGGCCGAGGCTGTGGGGCTCTGTGGCTCCGCGTCGTGGACCCCTACTACCTGGCTCTGGGGACCTGATAGAGAGGGGCGGCGGCCGGCTGGGGCTCCAGGTCGTCTTCCACCACGGTGGAGTAGCCCTCCTTCTCCACGCACTCGTTCAGGACGTTGAGCGCCAGGCGGAGGCGGCGGTCCATGGCCTGCAGATGCGGCTTGATGAGGATGGGGGCCAGGCGGTCCCGCAGGAGAGACTCCTCCATTAGAGAGCTCAGCTGGTACTCCTCCTTAGCCAGCAGCTGCATGCGCAGATATGTAGACCTCCTCACCCTGAGAGAGGTCAAGAGGTGGGAGCATGGGAGAGAGAGAGCCAGAATCAGAGTCTAAATAACAGGAACACAACATTGCTTTGCTCTAATCCTGAGTCTAGTCCATGGGGTTAGAACCTTATAAGAACTCTGAAGGAAAGCAAATGTGCTGCATATGGCTTAAGGTAGTAATCGCAACTGACTTATAACTAAACAACACGACAAGGTCTTACCTGCAGCACTGACTCAAAGGCACCAAGATGGACATTTCATCGTGTGAGTGTTTTCCAAACCTGCAGGGTGTAAAAGAAACTGTATTAAACAGCTACATCACAGAATCCAGAGGGCTGCTTGTTTAAATCTGATGCCAGACTTTATGGGATGCAGATCCAATGCCCTTGAGCATTGCCTTTGTGCTTTCGAGCAAATCACTAAACCCCTAGTTGCTGCAGGAGCACTGTAGTGTGGCCTAGTTTCTCCCCAGGCCCAATGGCCTTGAAAAGCAGCAGTAACTGCTCCGTGGACAAATGAAGCAAATTTTGCCCTGGAGAACTGCGAGAATAGAAACTCTCCACTGGAAATCTTTTCAGGGCGTATTTCGGCTGATTTTAGCGCTGTGAAAATTGCCTCGGTGTTGACACATAATAATCCACGCACACGCTTTCACACTCTCTGCAGCACAACAAGCGCTCGCATCAACAGCATGGATCACGTCATGTTGCCTTTCAGCATTACACACGCATTATCGGCCGTATATTTCTGAGATGTGAACGGTGTTTGAGAATGACCCTACTTCCTCTTTCAATGGACGTATGCACTTCTCTTAAATCGTTTCCAAGGCTTCAAAAACCTACACATGTAGATGTATGGACACGGCTAGTTGAGTACTCACCCTCTGCCGTTGTCCAAATGGATGATGAACGTCTCGTTCCCAAACTTCTCAAACGTCTCGTAATGGTGCCGGTCCATGTTTCCTGGGCAAATGAAAGAGAGAGAGATTTAACGAGTGAATAAGAGAGTAGAGGAAATGCATAAGCAGTTACAATCTATTCATGTTCGCACTCGGCTCTTCTGTCATAAGATTCTGTCGTTTCAATGGAAGGCACAGTCCAGTAGGAGGTCTTATACTGGTAAAGTTGGTATAGAGTGTGTCTTGTTTCACAGAAAAAGGCCATACTTTGCTCGTACAGAATGTAAACCAAATGAATGCAGTTCAACTGTGAATGCATTAAAACAGTGTTATAAATTAACAGTTACAACCCTAAAATTAATTAATCCATTCATTCATTCATCCTCTGTAACCCCTTCATCTCGATCACGTTGGTGAAGGGCCAACCTGCAATCACTGGGCACAGGAAAACTAACCCATTACATAAAAAGGGTAAGACTACACTTATAAAAGGACAATAAATGGTTTACAAACACAGAGAGAGCAAGGGTGACAGTGACATTTTTTGGCTAATAGTTAAAGTGTCAGAACTCACTGAAAATGTCAAGGTAAAGAATAAGCTCAGACCTGAGAATGTTTCACTTGTTAAAGGCTAAGCAGCAGCTCTATGAAAGTGTCAAACAAATAAATACAGTGGAATCTGAGTTCCTAACTTGTGTTTATTGAGTCAGAAAACATGTTATTTCTTACTAATTCAAGGAATAAGGTTTAAAAGACCATTGGTCCCCCCCCACGGTGTTGGGAAACTCTAATAGGCGTCTTGCCTGTGACGTAGATGGTGGACAACACTCTAGAAGCTGCACTTAATTTAATGTAAATTGACGAAAAGGTGTGTTGTTTTTGGCTGCAATCATTCAATGTACAGTGGGACATCTGTGAACAAATGGCCCAAAGATCCCAAAATATCCAGAAAATGGACTAAACTTGTCAACTTTAAACGGACACTTTGGAAAGGACCATCCGCTCACTCCGTTATCTGTAGCTCATTTCACTGGTGCTTTTCCAACAATATGGGCATGTAAGGACACCAACGAAAGGTGTTCAAGAGCCTCTGTAACATGGAGGTAAACAGGGTAAGGACACTCACTTCGCCTGTTTTAGTTGGTGTTAGTTAACGTTAGCTTGACTCGCTAAACTCGGTGGCTCAGATTATACTCGACTACGTAGCTGCATTACGGAGGTTTATAGTGTCGGATGAATTCGAGTTCGACTTCGATCACATTTACAAGAATAACGGTACCTCTACATTTGAGTTTAGCTTATTGCTAGGCTATTGTCATGAATAATGTTGGTTATTTAGCTAGATACTGTCATAACAGTCAGTCATAACGTTGTTCAGCTGTTGTCCACCAGTGACGTCACGGTTGCGTTCAAGAATTTCCGTAGCGAGCTTGGGTTTTTCCATCAATTTAATAAAATTGTCAGTTTTAAATTTGCTATTTTCATTTTAATTCATACTTGTATATGTCAGTAACTAAAATAATGTGAAATATTCATAGAGGTCCATTAAGTGGCGCTTAGCCTTTAAGGTCCATGACATTATTATTAATATATAAAAATACACTCTGCTGATGTTTCATTCATTAGACTTGGTGGTTAAATGGTTAACTGTATTAACAAATATGCGATGAAGCTACCAGGTTTAATGTCGACTGATGGAAAAGATAAAATAAGGTCAGTATTCGGCAACATCTGAGGTTTAACAGTGTAGATGGATGTGGGTTCACTACTGGGCAAACACCAGGTCAACGTTACCACAGGTATGAGGTGTTTTTAGACATTTAGGTTTGACTCACTCAGTTAAATGCAAACAGACACTACACATTTATAAGACACTGAAGTCATTGATGTTGGAACAAAACCGTTTCCCCAGAAATGTTTACAGAAGAAGTGAAATTTCATTTATAAATTTTAAGGAATTTGATGTAGAATGACTGTTCTTACAGCAAAACAAAACCACCCCTCTTTTTGAAGCTCTCTCCTTAAAAAGTAGGCAATGCACATATGCAATGACTGATGTTGAACTTGTCTGTTGTAACGTGCTTAGTTTTGTGTTCTATTTTGTGTTGTTTCTTGTTTGTGTTTCCCCGTCTTGTGTCTGCTTCCTGCTTGTTCTTAGGTCATGTGATACCCTTTCCTTGTGTATCTAGTGTCACGTGTCTTAGTGTCCAGGTGTCTCTTGTTGGTGTGGTCTTTATATAGTCCTGTTTCTTGTTGTGGGTCATTGAATGTATCAATGTTGTCTGTACGCTAGTGCAGCTTTATGTCGCTCTTGTCATGTTATAATCTAGTTCTATGTTTAAAGCCTTGTTTAGCCTTACTCTGTGTTTAATCCCTTTGTCCAGTATAGCCTTGTTTAGTGTTTAGCTCCTTGTTTAGCTTCTTGTTTAGTGTTTAGCTTCTTGTTTAGCTTGTTTAGTGTTTAGCTTTAGTTAGCTTTCTTAGTGTTTAGCTGCCTTGTTTAGTGTTTAGCTTGTTTAGTGTTTAGCTTCTTGTTTAGCTTGTTTAGTGTTTAGCTTGTTTAGTGTTTAGCTTCTTGTTTAGTGTTTAGCTTCTTGTTTAGCTTGTTTAGTGTTTAGCTTCTTGTTTAGTATTTAGCTGTGTCTTTAGCTTGTTTAGCTTTAGTTAGCTTTCTTAGTGTTTAGCTGCCTTGTTTAGTGTTTAGCCTCTTGTTTAGCTTGTTTAGTGTTTAGCTTTAGTAAGCTTTCTTAGTGTTTAGTCTGTTTAGCTCTTGTGTTTAGTGGTCCTAGCCCTTGTGTTTAGCCTCTCTGTCTAGTTCTGTTGTTGTTATTAAAAGTCTCCTGCACTTACCTCCATCCCTGTTAATATCCTTGACCACTCCTACACACCCCCTTTGTTACACCTGTAAACCTTAACTCAGCCTTTTAAATAGCACAGAAGCTCATTTGTAACTCAAGCTGTTTAGTCTCATAGCACTGTAGATATGTACCTTTATGCAAAGTTAATTACAGTCTTCTGCATTCCAAGTACTTTCTTCTACTTCTTACTACTTCCACTTTCAGTAATGTAACTAGTTGAAACAGCAAAAATAAGTCAGTGTCATCCACTGATGGAGTGGGAACAGAGCAACATCCTCATCAACTTTCATACCCTTCTGCATTTGGAGGGCACTCCACTGACCAAATGCCTCCAAAATGCTGTTCCATGGCCATCTCTCAATGACAATTGCTGTAGTTTTCTGCCCTGCACTTCCCTGATCCTGTGCCCAGGCATGAACACTCCCTGTTGCTGATTGGCTGGAGTAGTGCTTTGCCGTTTGATTTGAGCCACTGTCTTTTTTCCCTTTTACAGAGCCAGGGCTGAGTATGAATACTGAACATTTTCCAGCATAGCGAACCTTGAAGAAACATTCCCTGAATGTTAGTGTTCTTTTCCATCGTTTTGCTTTGCTATTAATGCAGCGTCAATGGGAAGCACCACTATTGGAGTGTCAACTACTCAGGTTTGCCACATCAGTTGACAGACACCTCTGGTTGGCACCAGGGGGGCAACAAACCCACCTAGAGTGTAAAGCAAACTGTACCTTCCAGGATTTGCCTCGTAATAGGGCAAACACTCAGAGTGCTCCGCTCGGGAGCACAACATGAACATTTAACACAATGTAAAGGGCAGCTGGTGTTTTTCAAATGTGTTTAAAAGATCATTTGAATCTTGATAAATGGTTACAAATGGACTTTATTTTTCGGAGTCAACTCGACCAGATTATAAAACTCACTGCCTGTTTCAGGACGCTACAAGATGTACCTATTTATTATTATTTAATTCATGTGTTTTAAAATCGAATACAAATGAAGCAGTCCTGTCGGCTTAAATATTCGTTTTGAACAGTCAGAGAGTTATTTTGCATTATTGAGATGGTGCTTTTAAACCCCAGTGAGACTGACCCATGAGGAAGTCAAAGATGGTCATATCCATGATGTCCAGCAGGCGTGTGCCTCGGTCAAAGGGCGGAGTCTGCTTGACTTCATCACAGTAATCTGGATCCACTTCCCACCTGAGCAAGAACAAGCAGAGCTCACTTAAACCTCTTCACTCTAATCACTGTTATTGTAAAGTGCTCTGGTCCTAAAACAGACACATATCCAAAAAACGCGGATAATGCCCGAGAAAAACCCGTGGAATTAAAGCCTCGGTATCTCAGAAATATCCGATTGATTTAATGATAGCATGCGAGGATTGAGAGAGAGAACAGCGCTCTTCTCATGAATGCAGAGGAGAATACATTTTGTATAAACAGGAAGAATGATGTGTTCTCTCTCCCCTCTTTCACAAGCGAATCAGTGAAAGCAGTGCAAAAATAAATAAATAAATAAATAAATAAAAAAACGGTGAGCTATGTTCTCTCCTCAAAGCCGCAGTCAGCAGTTCTGCATCATGTTTGATGTGATCGGCCTCGGATCGTCCGACTAAATCTGGTGTCTCGGGGAGGACGGCCCATTGTCTCGGCCCAGAGAGCGGCCGTCCTCCAGCTGCGCCGGCCTCCGTTTTTTTTGCTGATAAAGGCAGTCTTTGAGTTTAATGAAGATGTGAGGTGGTGTGTGGTGACCTGAGATAGCGTGAGAGGGAACAGAAGACCAAGAGAATGGAAACAAAGGAAAACAGAGCAGGTATAGAACAGGGCTAGACAGGTACAGAAATGTACTCTTGGGACTCTTGGGTTACCAAGTCAGTGGCCAGAATAATAGAAACACCATTATGTGAGTCACTGAGGTGGTCACCCTGACAAAATCCGATTAGTGTCCAACGAATCAATCTCTGAATCTCACATTGAGCCGCGACATGTTCTTTCGTAATGAATGATTTTACTTGTGAATGTGAACATTTAATTATTGGTGTGGTTTGTTAGAAGAAAGAAGAACGCCAAAGCTTTCTAAGCAAGAGGCTTTAGGCCACAGGCTCTTCATTCTCTGTCAGAAAATTGATTTGGCGAGGGCTAATGAGCAACAGACCCCTGACAACTATAAGACAAAGATAGAACATTGATTTAATAGAAAAAAATTTAATAAATAACGACACTCATTAATTTCGTTAAAAGCAACAGTGAGTGAGTGAGTTTGTGACTGACTTCAATTTGCATCTAAAAAGAAGAAAAAGATGGAAGAGGAGTAGAACAATACAAAGATGCGCAAAAACAATGAAAGACGAATGAAAAGAAAATGATGATAAGGAAAAAAAGAGATTATATAGAGAAGGCCTTACTCAGCTTTCTTGCGCTTGTGGTAAGAGCGTCTCCAGGGGTTCCTCCAGGTTTTGCGCTTGGCCAGGGCAAGGTCAGGGAGGAACGCAGCCAGTGAGCCCTCGATCTGGTCGGGCTTACCGCACAGAGCATGCTCAGTGGAGCAGTAGTACGAACACTCTCCATAGAAACAGACGTTGTTGGCTGCGGAGGGGAAAACGAGCTGGGTTCAGTTAAGCACAAGTGAAGAAGAGCTGTAACAGAGGACAGAATACTTCAAATCTTGAGTAGCCAGGAAAGAAAAGAGAGAGAGAGTCTCACTGTAATCTGATGGCAGAGAGAATGCTTTTACAGGTGGTTTGGGGTCAATGGGGATGGTCACCTAACACTGCTGAATGGACAAAGACCACTCGAAGCTAGGACAGAGTTAAACTCTTCGCCATAGTGTGCTTTGGTCTATAGCAGCACTGCATTATCCAGCACACGGCCTTTTCTCAGGATACGCTCAAGTGCTGATAGACATTTTGGGAAGAAAAATGCTGGTCAGAGATTTCTGACCTTTAGTGGACAGGCTTGTTTGTGATGGGCCGATGTCAGTGAAGTGAGCTTTTCTACTTTCTGTGGGTTCCGCTGAAGAGGCTTTAGTTTATGATTAATTATTGTGCATGATTTTTTCTGACACATTTCCCTGGAGGCATAGGAAGCTTTTTTTCAGCTTCTTCCCAGAAAAGTTCCACGCAGAGAGTTGGCGCAGTATGCTAATGATTATTCATAATAATTAGCACAGTTAATGAGAGAAAATATGCCTCTGCATGCCTCTGTTTAAGGATCGACATTTGCTAGACTGGAGCACTGCTGTCCTGTGATTCTACAGTTACGAGCCATGAATAACCCTGGCCTCAGCAGAGCTCCAGTGTCCTGGCCACTCCTCTGTGCAGGACTCGTGAGAACGGGCTGGGGGAGGGACGTGAGGCATCTCGGCCTGGTGAGTTGGAAGAAAAGGGGCGTGCTGATACCTGGGGAGATGAAGAATGTCCGCCAGAGCTTTTTGTCCCGGGTCACGTCCCGGATCTCTCGTGTCATGTTCACCAGTCGGCCGGCCACTGGGGGGACACGCCGGAAATCCAGAATTCTATACAAAAACAAGCAGAAAGAATGAAATTTTGGTAAGTAACATAAGTACAATAACAGAACCGTAGCTTCACAGAAAACTGCACAAAAAACTAGTGTTTTTTCCTCTGTGAACTTATTATTAATGCACTTAGTACACTTAATGCATCAAATAAAACACCCCAGTCAGTTATTCATGGTCTGCATCTGACAACATGGGATTAAATTAATTAATTCATTCATTAACTGTAACCCTTATCCAGTTCAGGGTCGCGGTGGGTCCAGAGCCTACCTGGAATCATTGGGCGCAAGGCAGGAATACACCCTGGAGGGGGCGCCAGTCCTTCACAGTGCAACACACACTCACACATTCACACCTGTGGACACTTCTGAGTCGGCAATCCACCTACCAAACGTATGTTTTTGGACCGCGGGAGGAAACCGGAGCACCCGGAGGAAACCCACGCAGACACAGGGAGAACACACCACACTCCTCACAGACAGTCACCCGAAGGAAACCCACGCAGACACAGAGAGAACACACCACACTCCTCACAGACAGTCACCCGGAGGAAACCCACGCAGACACAGGGAGAACACACCACACTCCTCACAGACAGTCACCCAGCGGAAACCCACGCAGACACAGAGAGAACACACCACACTCCTCACAGACAGTCACCCGGAGGAAACCCACGCAGACACAGGGAGAACACACCACACTCCTCACAGACAGTCACCTGGAGGAAACCCACGCAGACACAGAGAGAACACACCACACTCCTCACAGTCAGTCACCCGGAGGAAACCCACGCAGACACAGAGAGAACACACCACACTCCTCACAGACAGTTACCCGGAGGAAACCCACGCAGACACAGAGAGAACACACCACACTCCTCACAGACAGTCACCCGAAAGAAACCCACGCAGACACAGGGAGAACACACCACACTCCTCACAGACAGTCACCTGGAGGAAACCCACGCAGACACAGAGAGAACACACCACACTCCTCACAGACAGTCACCCGGAGGAAACCCACGCAGACACAGAGAGAACACACCACACTCCTCACAGACAGTCACCTGGAAGAAACCCACGCAGACACAGGGAGAACACACCACACTCCTCACAGACAGTCACCTGGAGGAAACCCACGCAGACACAGAGAGAACACACCACACTCCTCACAGACAGTCACCCGGAGGAAACCCACGCAGACACAGAGAGAACACACCACACTCCTCACAGACAGTCACCCGGAGGAAACCCACGCAGACACAGAGAGAACACACCACACTCCTCACAGACCGTCACCCGGAGGAAACCCACGCAGACACAGGGAGAACACACCACACTCCTCACAGACAGTCACCCGGAGGAAACCCACACAGACACAGCGAGAACACACCACACTCCTCACAGACAGTCACCCGGAGGAAACCCACGCAGACACAGGGAGAACACACCACACTCCTCACAGACAGTCACCCGGAGGAAACCCACGCAGACACAGGGAGAACACACCACACTCCTCACAGACAGTCACCCAAAGACGAGGTTAAACGAAGCTAAATGAATAAGTCTACGTTTTTATTCACTGTTTCAATGGCCACCGAAATTCATTTGTCACTGTCGTTGTGTAGATATTGGTCAGTGTTTGCTTTACTGCAGTTAGCTCCCTCTCCAATTTAGAGTCATTTCCTTCTTAAGTTATAACTACAGCAAAAATAAGTCAATATTACCCACCTCTGGAGCAGGAATACAGCAACATTATTTTTCATAATTCTGAGGTTAAGGTAATCTGTGTATTAAACATTCTCAGTTTATTATTTGAAGTTAATTTTACTCATACATTTATGGGAAACCATGAAGCTAAATATTTCGAGTGAAAACATAATTTATAGATCTTGTAAAACTATAGCAATTGTGTCCCTCCCAAAAACTCTTACATTTTAAGAGTTAAACGCTATGAAACTACGAATACATGGTCTCAGTTGAGATATGAAATCATTATGAAAGTAAAATCATATTCTCAGTCTAACCCACTACATCCCTGGCCTTCACCCCAAATATGGTCTTCTAATAGCTTTCCTATAATAACTTTTGGATATTACAGGTGTAGAAGTGTATATTCGCCTCACTGTTAGCTCAACAACTCAACCAACATGCTAATCACATAGCGATTGGACACATAATCTACGTATAAGCTCCATCAAGTAATAACCCAGCAGCTCTCAGAGTGCAGAAGATCTATGGAAATAAGGAGCCATTTCTCAAAGTGACTGCGTAATTATTTAATGATTCTTCCAGTTGCCGACAGCAGCTGTCTCCCCCTCGTCTCGGCACGTGAGTCCGCTCATAACTTATCCGCTTTATGACACCTCCCTGATTGCTACTTAATAGCCTTTTAAAGTCCTGCTTATTGGCCTTCAGCGTCTGGCCACACACAGCCCCCGTGGACGACTCCTTTCCTCTTGCTTTGCCACACTGCTATTTCTCTTTTACACCAAATACAGTCCGTCAAAGAAGAAATGTTTGATGCCCAAATCTTGCTTTGCTAGTTTTGAACATTAAGGCAGCTAACAAGCTAAGAAAACGCGTCCTCGAATAGCAAACTCGGGAAGGCTTTACACTTGACTTTGAAACGTATCTGAGAGGCTCTGAAGACATTCAGCTATAAGAATGTTAGTGATTTCAGATGCTGGATGATGTGTGCACCTTAAAGCCACTGTCAAATCACTTTCATACTTTTCTTTTATTATCTTTAGTGTGTGGGCGGCACGGTGGTGCAGCATTTCGAAGTCACACAGCTCCAGGGACCTGGAGGTTGTGGGTTTGATTCCCGCTCCGGGTGACTGTCTGTGAAGAGTGTGGTGTGTTCTCCCTGTGCTCCCTGTGTCCGCGTGGGTTTCCTCCGGGTGACTGTCTGTGAGGAGTGTGGTGTTCTCCCTGTGTCCGCGTGGGTTTCCTCTGGGTGACTGTCTGTGAGGAGTGTGGTGTGTTCTCCCTGTGTCCGCGTGGGTTTCCTCCAGGTGACAGTTTGTGAGGAGTGTGGTGTTCTCCCTGTGTCGCGGCCCCACCGCGAACCTGAACTGAATCAGTGCTTACAGATAATGAATGAATGAATGTGCTCTCAAATGGAGGACAGAGAATGACCCATGGTATTTATTTAGACTATGTTTTCCACAACTTTTTTCAGTCTGGTTTGAGCTGGGTGGGACTAAATCTGCCGTATGTAACATCAAGTCTTCCACAGAACCAATAAGAATAATGTGTTCACTCTTATATGGTTATTATGTCATAAAGAAACTGGCTCTGTCTGAACATCTATAGCATTTTAGCCTCCAAAAGCGGCACATGGGCTCTCCTCCTGCCCATCACTGATGAGTTTACTTCAGTTGTCCAGCATTTGGTTCACTGAGGCAGCGTAGAACACGGGTATTCGGTATAATGTTACAGGGGCACAGTGTACGCATTGTGTGTATTCTCCATATCACAGACTATAAGTATATTGCCAGCCATTTCTCAATCCTCATCCACTGCAGGTCGTCCAGGCCCAGGCTAAATGTAAAAGAGCCTTCATCTAGTGGGAAAATGTCTAGGGACTATGGTATCATTTGGTTTGATACCTGTCATGAATCGTAGCAATATCTAAATATCTTTTTTTATATAATTGTTTGTCTGACAGTGACAATATGTGAATAGTTACAGATCAAAAGAGAAAAAGAAAACCTCAGATTCCAAATCTTGGCTGATCAACTAAATTTGGAGTGAGAATAAAATTTCATGATTTTGATTTTTTGCCCAGGCCCTCAGCCCCCCGAGGAACAGAAACCCAATCTGCCAAGATGAAGAAAAACAGGGGCTACAAAACCACCGAGTCATGCTGGAGGCTGATGACAAAGAGCCCAGTGTGGAGGCTTGGCTGGGTGAGAACAGTCTGTCGGCCATACGGGCAACTGGCGTAGCACAAGAATATACAGAATGGGGATAGAGAGAGAGAGAGAGAGAGAAAAGAAAGTAGACCACTCTGGTGCACTGTCTTTGTTCTATTCTCATGGACAGGAATAGTTTGTCTGCTGTTATTTGTTTGAGGCTTTTGCAAACCTACTGAGCAAGAGCAGATCTGCATATATATTAGTATCCATTTTTAATAATAATAATAATAATAATAGGGCGGCACGGTGGTGCAGCAGGTAGTGTCGCAGTCACACAGCTCCAGGGGCCTGGAGGTTGTGGGTTCGATTCCCGCTCCGGGTGACTGTCTGTGAAGAGTGTGGTGTGTTCTCTCTGTGTCTGCGTGGGTTTCCTCTGCGTGACTGTCTGTGAGGAGTGTAGTGTGTTCTCTCTGTGTCTGCGTGGGTTTCCTCTGGGTGACTGTCTGTGAGGAGTGTGGTGTGTTCTCTCTGTGTCTGCGTGGGTTTCCTCCGGGTGACTGTCTGTGAGGAGTGTGGTGTGTTCTCCCTGTGTCTGCGTGGGTTTCCTCCGGGTGACTGTCTGTGAGGAGTGTGGTGTGTTCTCCGTGTGTCTGCGTGGGTTTCCTCTGGGTGCTCCAGTTTCCTCCCACAGTCCAAAAACACATGTTGGTAGGTGGCTTGGTGATTCCAAAAGTGTCCGTAGGTGTGAGTGTGTGAGTGAATGTGTGTGTGTGTGTTCCCTGTTAAGGACTGGCGTCCCCTCCAGGGTGTATTCCCGCCTTGCGCCCAATGATTCCAGGTAGGCTCTGGACCCCCCGCGACCCTAAATTGGATAAGCGGTTACAGATAATGGATGGATGGATGGGAAAAAAAATTGTGGTATGTTACAGTGAGTTTTAATGCAGCGATTGTAGCTGCAATTTTGAATTGCATTATAAAAGCCAATATATAATATAAACTACACCCCCTAAAGTGTGTGAGCATCTGTTCATTCACTCATTTATTAAAACGAAAGAAGTGATTATGTAGTTTGATACAAATTATGTCGCTTTTCCACCGCATGGGTCCAGTTCTACGACTCCACACGACACGTCTCGGCTCGGCTCGGCACGCTTAAAGCTTGCCCCCACGAAATGGAGTCGGTGACGTTGTAAAACCCCGTCTCTAACAGGGAGTAGAAAACCACAACTGTGCTGATAAAGTTAGGCGCTGTTTACTCATTGTGTATTCGCATGTTGTTTTAGTTTTGGACTAAACACGGCTCCGCGCCCCAGTTCTCACCGATCGTTTTACTTGTTGCATGTTTGGCTTTCACTGGAAATTTTGTCGGCCACAGACCCAAGGAGCATTTAAACCTCTTCAAAACACCTTGAAGTAAAGTTAAGAGCTGCCGCTGTGATTTGAATGAGCGTTGTATTTCCTGGTGATTGACATGGCTCTGGCCAATCAGTGCTCTGCAGGGTTTAAACATCACCGTTTAGTACCTACTCGGCACGGTTGGAACCCTGAGTGAGCTGGGACTGAAAACCTAGATTTGGCCAGTGGAAAAGCAAAAGGGTCGTGTCGAGTCGTGTAGGTCCCATGCAGTGGAAAAGCGCCTTTAAACTATTCTGAAAAAGACTTGATGCTGGAACATTTCTAAACATTTGATAGCATTCAGTCACAAGAACATTAGTGAGGTCAAGTACTGATATGGTGTGATTAGTTTTGGATAAAATAACCCCACTCCGAATCATTCTAAAGGCACTGGATGGAGCTTCATCACTCCAAAGTGCTCAGTTCCATTGCTTCACTGCGCAGTGCTTGGGGGCTTTATTCCACTGCAGCTGATGCTTGGTGACCTTATGTGGACAGCCCTATTGAAAGTCTTTTTTATTGTGTTCGATCTTTTCTAAGTTCTTCCTAAACAAAGCCCATTATTAATTGTATTCATCATCAAATATGTGGTTTGGCTAATCAATATTTCATTATGTTAAATCAGGTGTGCTGGTGGTGGTTTGAATCCACGCAATGGCCGAGGGCACAGGGAGAGATTAGGAGGAAAGCTTTGTCTTAAAATCTCAACAAACGTCTTCTGAATTAAGGATGTATTCTAAATATTTAATGCATGTGTTTTTCAGACAGTGAGTTATGTCACTGTTGCAACAAAACCTTGTATCTCCATTGATAATATTTTTCATTTGTTTTATATAGTATAGGGCGGCATGGTGGTGCAGCGAAAGTTGTCGCAGTCACACAGCTCCAGGGACCTGGAGGTTGTGGGTTTGATTCCCGCTCCGGGTGACTGTCTGTGAGGAGTGTGGTGTGTTTTCTCTGTGTCTGCGTGGGTTTCCTCCGGGTGACTGTCTGTGAGGAGTGTGGTGTGTTCTCCCTGTGTCTGCGTGGGTTTCCTCCGGGTGACTGTCTGTGAGGAGTGTGGTGTGTTCTCCCTGTGTCTGCGTGGGTTTCCTCCGAGTGACTGTCTGTGAGGAGTGTGGTGTGTTCTTCCTGTGTCTGCGTGGGTTTCCTCCGGGTGACTGTCTGTGAGGAGTGTGGTGTGTTCTCCCTGTGTCTGTGTGGGTTTACTCCGGGTGACTGTCTGTGAGGAGTGTGGTGTGTTCTTCCTGTGTCTGCGTGGGTTTCCTCCGGGTGCTCCAATTTCCTTCCACATAAGCGCTTACAGATAATGTGTGAATGAGATTTCTTAGCAAACCACTTCTTTAAGAACTCAGATGAAATTGTAAAACACATGCTGTGTTACACTGACTTACACTGAAAGATGTTTCCTTCTCTTGTTAAGATACTTTGTAGGTCTGACAGTGAACTCACAAGACAATAAAGCAAGCCCTGAAAGGTCTACAGGTGTTAGGTTTGGGGAGGATAAAAAAAAAAAACACAACAAAAAAAAAGCGTGTGGCCAAATTTAAGTGGGTCTCGACAATCTCAATCAACACCTGGCTGGCACAAAGGTCCTCTGTGTGAGCTTCCTCGTTAAAGTCAGCGGGGAGCGTCTCCCAACTTCTGATTGCTCTCATATGCACCTTGTTATCCTCAGAGCCAACGTCAGCGCGAGGTGGATCGAATCAATCTCGCTAAGTGCTTTTCAGGCTGCTGGCCAGGGGGCTGGAATGACGGGCCTGAGCGGCGTGTGGAGAATCGGAGCCGGTGGGGCTGGCTTGTGTAACGGTGGTCCGAGCCGCTCCAGGGCCGGTGGAAGCCTCCTCCTCCTGCCTTAAAATCGATACCCGTGTGGGCACGGACAAGCCTGCTTTCGCCAAACCCACGCACATGCCTCAGGACCGAGTTGGCTGAGCTCTGGTGTACTGAAGGCTGGGCCGATCCCAACAGTCTGTGTTCTACCATTTCATCTGAAAGAGCTACAACATTCTTTAAGAAGTGCTTTGGTAAGAAAGCTCATTTACGCAATTTTCCACTTAAATGTGGTCAATCAGGCAGGACATGTCTGGTGTCTGCAGTTAGCTTCTTTAGGTTTGCACTGGGACTATTAGCTACACAAATCAACAAATGCATGGAGAACACATTACAGAAAGACATGAAAATAAATTTGATGCTCAGGACCTTGTATCGTCACTCGATGTCCATTTAATCAGCTCCACTGACCATACAGGAGCACGGTGTAGTTCAACTATTACAGGCTGTAGTCCACCTGTTTCTCTGCTTACTTCCTACCCCATTGGTTCACCTTGTAGTGTTGCTGAACAGTTTGTGTTGGTCTTCCTCTACTCCTTCTTGACGCTGTTTGTTGGATATTTTTGGTTGGTGGACTATTTTCAGTCCAGTGGTAACACTGAGGGCTTTAGAGGATGACCAACACAAACTGTGCATCAACCGATGACCTACTGTTTCAAAACTTTATTTTTACAAGGTGGACCAATGAGGTAGGTGTGTCTAATAGAGTGGACAGCGAGTGGACACGACGACAGTGTCGCTGCAGCACTGAGAATGATCCACCACCCAAATCATACCTGCTCTGAGGTGGATCATTCTCCACTTTGTAGATGTGAAGTTTTGAAACAGTAGGTCATCTGTTGATGCACTGTTTGTGTTGGTCATCAGGGTGAATATATATATAAGTAGGGATGCACCGATTTTTTATTTTTTGGGTTGATACAATAATCGATAAGTAGCCAATAGCGATATCAATAATTCTGTCTGTGAGGAGTGTGGTGTGTTCTCTGCGTGGGTTTCCTCCGGGTGACTGTCTGTGAGGAGTGTGGTGTGTTCTCCCTGTGTCTGTGTGGGTTTCCTCCGGGTGACTGTCTGAGAGGAGTGTGGGGTGTTCTCCCTGTGTCTGCGTGGGTTTCCTCCGGGTAACTGTCTGAGAGAAGTGTGGTGTGCTCTCCCTGTGTCTGCGTGGGTTTCCTCCGGGTGCTCCGGTTCCCTTCTAAACTCAGTCCAAAAACACATGTTGGTAGGTGGATTGGAGACTCAAAAGTGACCGTAGGTGTGAGTCTGTGAGTGTGTTGCCCTTTGAAGGACTAGCGCCCCCTCCAGGGTGTTTTCCCGCCTTGCGCCCAATGACTCTAGGTAGGCTCTGGACCCTTGCGACCCTGAACTGGATAAGCACTTAATCTCAATTGTGGCTGAATATCATCAAATCCTTACAGAAATGTCTTTCCAGGAGAATAGATGCTGATACTGCAGCAGAAGGAGAAAAACTGTCTATTAATGCCCTTGGGTGGAGATGAAACATTGGATGAGCTACACATTTGGCCGTATAGCGTAGCAGTACATCATAGCACATGGCCGGAAACCACAGAAGCAGGTCTATATGAGATTAATAAACAACTCGCCATGCTTTGAAATGAGCAAATGAGCAACTACTCTTTTAGTATCCACTTCTAGTAACTAATTATTACATCAGTCTTGTAACTCTAGTGAAAACTACATGATCAGCAAACTTCAGAAACCTAATGTGTGGCTGATTCACTACATTCAGCGTAAGGGAAAATGTAAGTTTGATTTTTCTGCAAAACCAGGACGCGTGTGGCTCACGCTGCTAGGGCTCGTGATATAGAACTGTAGATCTTTATGGATCGGATCTGTCATACAGGGAAGAATCGTTTGAGATGAGATGCTTAACAAGCATTTCAGCCTAAATGGAGAATAATATCCATGCCTGAAGAGAGGACAAATTAACGTGGGGCCTCCAAGATCCTAGCATGGATATGAAGATACAGCCTTGGTGATTCAGACCGGGCTACACAACACCCTGCCTTCAGCTGGAAGCGCAGCTTTTCATGTGGGTGAAGCAGTTATACGGGCAGGGTTCTTGAAACAATGCAGGAAGATTGTAAACATTGTAAACTGGTGTTGCAGCTGGGCTCCAGCTGTTGGCCGTGTGTGTGTGTGTGTGTGGAGATGAGTGGATTGGGCCTTGTCTGAGCGAGAACACAAAGACGTGTGCATCTCCAGTCGGAAGTGAGTGGGCCTCTACTTCTCGCACAGCAGATGTTAGGGAGTAGGCCGTCCTACCTGTCGAGATGAAATGCCGCAATCTCTGCGTTGTGCCTTTCAAAGTCTGAGAAGTAGAAGAAATCTGGGGGTGTCTCCTGCTCCCTGGTTTGCCTGGAGGACAGAGAGAGAGAGAGAGAGATGGGAGTTAAGATTAGCATGCTAAGCAAAGCACTGCCAACAGTATCAAAGGCATTGCTGGCACACGCACACTTTGCCTGAAATCTCTACATTCCATCTCACACTGCAGGAGGTCTGAAAGAGATCGGCCACTGTGGAGAGTTCCAGAGAGAGAGAAAACACAGACAGACAGTTGTTCCATGGTTTTGGGACACTATGAAATTACAGTTAGCACAGATTTGATCTGGTGGTGTCAGGCAGCTGGGCTGAGTGAGAACTTGGCAGAGGACTATAACGTCTGCGACGCACAGACAGGGAGGCAGACAGACGGACGGAACATGCGGGCCGTGTGGACCTCTGCCTAGCAAGCAGACTCGATGGAGGCCCGGAATTTTGGCAAGAAGAAAACTCCAGGTGGACAATGATTTTATATCACCATTCAGACAGATTACCCGCCAGCGCTACAGTGAGACAAAGACAGTGAGGTGGCGGTAGAAGGTAGAAGAAATATATATATCACTGCTGTCATCTCAAAACCTCCACTCCATCTTTTCTCTTTTCCCCTGTAATTTCATTTTGTACACCACTGTACACCAAATGCCAGCTGCTCTTTCTAAGAGCGAAAAGTTCATGAATAATGGAGGAAGATCTTTTTACAACCAACTACATCAAGTTCTAGAGGGTTTATTGTCATTTCGGCCTACTTGGGTACAGAGTGAAAGGAAACATTGTTCTTCGAGGACCGTGGTGCGGCACAGAATACGAGTGCAATACAATACAATACAGTACACGCAGTGAATTAAAAATTAAACATCAATAAAATACAAAAGAATTACAGTAAATACAAAAACACAATAAATACAAAGGAACTATGGGCACCACAGTACAATCTGACTTCATGTAAATGCACTGTAATGTAACCAGTACAAAACACTGAGAATACAGTGGAACCTCTACCTACGAACTTGATCCGTTCCGTGACGCGGTTCGTAAGTGGAAAAGTTAGTTTCTCGAGTCAATTTTCCCCCGTTTAAAATAATGTAAAAGCAATTAATGCGTTCCAGCCCCCACCCCGAGAGTCACCCTTTTTGCACTGATATATGTTTACAACACTCTCAAATTAGTAAAAAATACATGTAGCGTTACTAAAAATAAATAGAAATAGAAATACAGTGGTAACAGTAATAAAAAAGAAATAAAGTTTTCAGTGGTTACACATCGCTACCTTGGAGACGTGACGACTGGCTGGAGGGGTAACACAGGCACTGGCTGTATGACGGGAGGTGGGGGGTGGGGGGAATAACGGAGAGTAGGAGGTGAATGTGGGGAGACGAAGCGTAGATACGGCTTAACTTAGCACGAATTTCCATGTCTGCTATTTACACTAATGCTAAATTGCTAAAGCTACAATGTGCTAATCTTAAAAGCTCACTCAAGTCTGGGGGCGCTGGGAGACTCGCCTATTGGGGTCAGTGGCCATTTCCAGCCGCCGGCTCGGAGGAGGCTCGGGTTCATTTCTAGAGTCGTGGTTCGTTTTGTGGAGGCAAAAATATTCAAATGCCGGTTCGTATCTTGAAAAGTTTGTTAGTAGAGGTTCCACTGTACATATAAAGTGAGAGTGCAGTTATTACAGCAGCGAGTTTTTAAGAACAGTGTGTAAAATTGCAGTATATTAATACAGTGTCAGGTAGTAATTTTATGTCCAAGTAGCAAAGCTTTGTCAGTGTGTGTGTGTGTGTCAGCTCAGACTCTGGGGGGTTGAGGAGTCTGATGGTTTGCGGAATGAAACTGTTGCATACTTCAGTTCTAACATCTACAAATGTACACCATTCTCCCATTAAATTTGCATTTGAGAGATAAACCAATCAGCCCTAGCGTTATCACCACCATTCTCTCAGTTCCACTGACCATACAGCGGCACTTTGCGGTTCTACCATTACATACAACAGTCCATCTGTTGCTCTGTATACTTTGTTAGCCCTCTTTCACTCTGTTCTTCAATGGTCAGGACCCCCACAGAGCAGGTCTAATTATTCTAAATGCAGTAGTGATTAGTCCAGCAACCCACTACCCAAATAAAGCCTGCTCCGTGGTGGTTCTGACCGTTGAAGGGCAACAGACGGACTATATTGTGTACAGTGAGTGTGGAAACTATGGCTGATTGGTTTATGATGCTTGAAAGTAACATTCACTGCTAACATCCTAAAGAGAAGCTAATGACGTTGTGCATAATTAAAAGAGAAGAAACCGGTACAATCCCACACCAGCAGCACTTTGTGAACACATGTATGTTTGTGACAAATAACTGCAGAGTACATGCAATAAAGCGGTACCAGTTTGACAATATTCACTTCAGGTTCGAGTGTACAACAGGTTGGTGACGTCCCTTCATAAACATCTGTTTAATGAAACCTAAAATCCGAAGTTTCCAGATCTACAGTGATGTACCGATGGCTTTTACAAAACATAACATAATGCCAAGCCAGCTAGTTTTGGAAATGGACACTGGTAACAAAGAAAATGGGGTGTAAGAAAGGTGCTTTACATCAATCACACGGTGTCCCTGCTCTTCTTGTTATTCTCTGCAACACGTACCTTACCCTGTGTTTCTCTAAACCAGATCTAAACTCAGGCTTGTTTCCCAGAACCGCTGTGGTGTGACAGGCCGTTAATGACCAATCACAGGGAGCTTATCCAGAGCTACTTCAGCTGGCCTCACAGTGGAGACAGATTGGGAGATTTGAGCGTGACCCAGGTGTGCACTGCTACTGTGCAGGAGCCTGCCACAAACATCATTACAGCCTGGGCGCTCTGCTCACAAAGCTGCTCTACCTGCATCTAAAACCTGTCACGTCCTTCCATTTAACCGACTGCCTTTCCTTTATCCGAATATTCCCCCTTCTCCACCTGCTATTAGACCTAAGTGCATCCCGCACCGCCCCCCTCATCCGCCTCCTGCGACCTCGCCGCAGCCAAAACTCCAATAAGAAAAAGTTGTTTTTTTTTTGTTACCTCTCATCTTTTCATTTCGCTGAAAAAAAAAAAAAAAACGCTCGGCTTTCACTGCAAATCCCCATTATGATCCATTCAATTTCCTGGATCAAAAGGGAACTAATGGCTTTTTATTTGCGCTGCGAGGGCTGAGATGTGGCACTGATTCACCTAGGAATAAAAGAACCGGACGCCTCCCCGGGGGAGGAGAGCCTGTCAGGCTTTTGACCCAAAATTCAATGGAGCGCCAGGGAGGTGGGGAGGGTAGCGCCTGCTTCCACACCTGCGCTACACAGCGCCTTATGATTCAACCTGTCAAACGGAGACCACCGGGGAGGAGCGGGTTCTGCCAGAGACCTCCATTAAAAACTCACTTCCCTAATTCTAAAGGCAGAGATAGTAATCTCACAATGCCATTGTCACGTCCCAGGTTTCATCTACATATTTAACATGGAAAAGGAGGAACAGTTCAATTGAGTCGTGTTGTTCAGACCCTCCTCCGAATTGAAAAAAATGGTTCTATGGCACTGCTATAAATATTTTAAAACCAACGTTAATTGCTTGTGTGAGCCGGAGGCTGACCTCTTTTTCATAGCCATAGACATGATCTTAACTTTGTGAAAACTGTACAAAAACCTGACTAAGTCACACACTTCGTGCCTGGTGCATTACTGCAGTAACTTAAAGACCTGAGCATTATCGCTACATGACGGAAATCAGGTAGTGAACGTCTTAATAGTCTCGGCAGAGTCAGGAGTGTCTCATAAGTTGGGTTCTCAATGGATCAGCAGCCATTTGCCGTTAGCTAATGTTCCTCCGTCCGTTGCTTAGTAACAAGAGACTGGTAAAAATTATAGAGTGTAAGTTTTAATGGCAAAAAACTAGACACTTTTTATGCCTTGGTGGATTAAATGATGTGTTTATGATAATTTGTTGTCAATGTTTCTGCCATGAGATTTGATTACCACTTCACACACTTCAGAATCATCTATCATTCTTCACACATCCAGTTTATTTATTCATTCCATTTTTTATTTATATACATGCTTCATGTTGCACAAAACTTACCAGAACCTTTCTCATTTATCTCCAAAGCAGATTAGATTTACATTACTCAAAAGCGCAGACAGCAAGGTTCAGAGCGATGATTAAAGTGTGTATTGGTAGGAAAGAGAGAGAAATAGCGATAAAGCAGAAAAGCTGCTGATTCTATAGAGATGCTCGTGTACTACAGCGCCCTTGTGCCCTTTATGACAGAAGGGAAAAAGAACTGGAGCAAGCAATGTTGACAGACTGTTTCTCTCTCACCTTGGGTCAAACAGCGCTTCTCTCTCTCTCTCTCTCTTTCTCTCTCTCTGTCTCTCTCTATCTCTTTGTCTCTCACTCCCTCTCTTTCTCTTTTTTCTCTCTCTCTCTCTTTCTTTCTCTCTCTCTTTCTTCTCTCTCTTCTCTTTCTCTTTCTGTCTCTCTCTCTTTTTTTCTCTCTTTCTCTTTTTTTCTCTCTCTCTTTCTTTCTCTTTTTCTCTCTTTCTTTCTCTCTCTCCTCTTTCTCTCTCTGTCTCTCTCTCTCTTTCTCTTTTTTTCTCTCTCTCTTTCTTTCTCTTTTTCTCTCTCTTTCTTTCTCTCTCTCCTCTTTCTCTTTGTCTCTCTCTCTCTCTCTTTCTTTCTCTCTATCTTTTTCTCTCTCTCTCTCTTTCTTTCTCTCTCTCCCTCTCTTTCTTTTTCTCTGTCTCTCTCTCCCTCTCTCTTTCTTTCTCTTTTTCTCTCTTTCTTTCTCTCTATCTTTTTCTCTCTCTCTCTCTCTTTCTTTCTCTCTTTTTCTCTCTCTCCCTCTCTTTCTCTCTGTCTCTCTCTCCCTCTCTCTCTTTTTCTCTTTCTTTCTTTCTCTCTCTCTCTTTCTCTCTGTCTTTTTCTCTCTCGCTCTCTCTCTCTCTCTCTCTCTCTCCTGTGTTCCATATCTTGCTGGCTTTCTCTGCTATCTCCTGCTGGGCAGTGAGTGGCAGGCCTGTTGCCACCGTCACCGTGAGACTGTCTGCAGTTTCCTGGCTGGAAGGAAGCCCTGTCCGGCCGTGTGTTTCTGACAGTGTGTGATGTGATAGTCCGCTGCCCGTCCGAGAAATGAAAGCGAGCGGGGTCGACCTGCACCGACGTGGCTTGGACACTGAGAAAAGAGCGGGATAATTACCTTGATATAAATCAAAATCAAGCAGCAATAGAAGTGTGAGGCGGGCTGTTTGTTTGCTGTCTGCTGGAGCGAGAGAACTGTCAGGGACGAGTGTCACTCAAGATGGAAGCTGCGGATCCTCACAATGCGCTGCATAAAACAGGGGTCACCTCCTGGTTAAATGCTTTATTCAAGAACATTTTAAAGAGTACCTCTGCTGTTGACTTAAAAGACATTAAGCTCTGTCACGCACAAGGACTTTACCTCAAGACCATGACAGTGATAAAGAACTCCATAAATAGATGCTTTACTGTGTTAATATGTCACCGTTGACCTTGATTCTCGAGGGATCCGTGTTGAAGATGCGAGATGTCATACGCTAATTGACAAGTTGCCACAGACTCTCCGCTGTCACCTAATACCTGTCAGGTTTCTGTAGCATGGCGGCGTCTAAACCTTAATCACATCAAGAGTTTACAGAACGCGCTCCGTCAAAAACAGGAGCGCCTGCTCTGTGTCGCAGAAATGATTGGCACATTCTTTTACAACGTCTCTCTAATGGGGTTACTATAAGATTAGCCTGCTTTGCTAAGCTTTTCAAAAGCCTGCCAATGAGATTCGAACAGAGGAACACTAGCAGATCATCAGGCCTCTTCAGAGTTCCTTTAAGAGCACATCAAACAGAGAGAGAGAGAGAAAGAGAAGCATAAAACTGAAGTAAACCCAACAACATGGCTCACCATCAGCTTTTCACAATCTAAAAACATCCGTAAACAGAGCAGAGCAGAGCAGAGGACTAACCGAGTACAGACGAAGCTGGGACTAGTCGTAATTTCATGGCTGAGTCACCCATGACTGGAGTTCTGTAAGCAATATTTAGGGCACTGTTCCTTAGGGCAAATATTTTCATCATTTCAATTACACAGCTGCCATCACAAGTGGCCATTAACCATGTTTTTGTATATATATATATATATTAAGCAACCTGAACCTTGGCAGCAGAGATATGCTGATTCCAGCCTGTTAGCTCAGTGTGGTATCTGTGGTCAGAAGCTGTTATTAAGAAGTCTGGTCACCAGGGGTGATGTATCATACTAGTGAAAGTGCTAAATAATGCAGAGCACAGTAATCAGACATGTCTTTAGGGCCAATATAACAGAGCCGTAGTGCATTGAATCTGCAACACTTTTAAACCCACCTACACAAAAAACCCATGCAAGAATACAGTTTAATATTATTATTCATTCATCATCTGTAACCCTTATCCAGTTCAGGGGCGCCAGTCCCTCACAGGGCAACACAGACACACATTCACTCACACCTACGGACACTTTTGAGTCGCCAATCCACCTACCAACGTGTGTTTTTGGACTGTGGGAGGAAACCGGAGCACCCTGAGGAAACCCACGTGGACACAGGGAGAACACACCACACTCCTCACAGTCTAATATTATTAGTTGTATTTTAAATAAAATACTTAAATATATATATATATATATATTAATTTAAATAAACAAACCAACCAACCTTGACTGGAGGTATTATTCCAGCACAGGCCAAATGCTGATGGGCAGTTCTAAATGAATATGTGATTTTGCCCCACAGCCAGTGAAGGAAATACAGTCCCACAGGCATGGCATCACTGCCCAAAGAAAAACACATACCTCCAAAATAGTAACTCCACAGAAGAAGTTTAAAAAAACAACTTGTATGTATAAATATTATAGTAATTTAATTTTATTTAATTTAAATTACTAATTTTGAGTAAGTAATTTTGAGCATCTCTATTTGTCAATTCATCACGAAATTTTCACACAACGTGAATAAGACTTACAGGGGTTAGACAATGAGACTGAAACACCTGTCATTGTAGTGTGGGAGGTTTCATGGCTAAACTGGAGCAGCCTGGTGGCCAATCTTCATTAACTGCACATTGCACCAGTAAGATCATGTGCATCCAATGGTTCAAACATTGTGTCCTGAAGGCGGTGCTGTGTATCAGGACGACAATGCACCAATACACACAGCAAGACTGGTGAGAGATTGGTTTGATGAACATGAAAGTGAAGTTGAACATCTCCCATGGGCTGCACAGTCACCAGATCTAAATATTATTGAGCCACTTTGGGGTGTTTTGGAGGAGGAGCGAGTCAGGAGACGTTTTCCTCCACCAGCATCACGTAGTGACCTGGCCACTATCCTGCAAGAAGAATGGGTTAAAATCCCTCTGACCACTGTGTAGGACTTGTGTATGTCATTCCCAAGACGAATTGACGCTGTATTGGCCACAAAAGGAGGCCCTACACCATACTAATAAATTGCTGTGGTCTAAAACCAGGTGTTTCACTTTCATTGTCCAATCCCTGTATATAGATACACGTTTCTCTTTGGACAGCTAGAAAGATAGATTAACATATCATTGTCAGAACAAAACCTTACACCTCTAAAATGGTAACTTTTCCGAAGAAGCTGTTGTTGTTGTTCTTGATGTTGTTTAAAAAAACTAAGACGATCTTCCAGGTAATTCTGTGTGAATTTTGTATAAATTTATACTAAGATTTTTAACGAATATAATTAAGAAAAATGTTGAAAATCACGGCTAAAACAAGAGTTATATAAAAGAACTCTTGTAAGCCACATAACCATCTCTTACACACCAACAGTTCAGACTGAATCTTACTCTTCAATACCGTGAATAATAAAGTGTTACAGAAGTTTTTATTCTGGGTGTGTTTTTGTTTTTGTATTTTTGTTTTTTACCTATTTTGATGATAACTGGTATAAAACGTTCATGTAATCCATCATCGTGAGAACAGTATGTGATAGAACACCCCGAGCCCCGTGTAAAGTGTGATTAGCGTTTCTGAATTAGCAAAAGAACAGTGATAACCTTTTAAACTCTGGAAATTCCGAGACCTGTGTAATTTGTTTTGTCTGTGCAAAAGTCTTTAAAATGTATAGGCCTATATTTCTTTGGGCCGATGAAAGGAAGATCTAAGTAACTTGAGTAATGCCCTTTCACCGAAGTGAAAAGGGCACTGCAGAATGTAGTGGCTGTAGTTGGATTATTAATGAGTATTAATGGCTGCTTGCATGTTGATGTCCTCTGGTGGGGAGAGGTCAAGTTTGATACGTTTAACTTTTCCTGCCACGTTCTTTGCAAAAGTGACAAATACCCCCCCACCCCACTCCCCCCCATCCGTTATATAATGCCTGTCTAGAGATTGACTTAAAACTTGTTCCCTGTGTATTGGATTAGCGGGTGTTCTGTGCTTAGGGAGGAAATCACTGACCGGAGCTGTTGCTTTGATTAGTTTTGTGGCCCCACAGTTAAAAGTACTTTTTATTTACAAGCAGGTTCCGGCATGGTGCGCTGTATTATGGCTTAAATGAACTCAGCTCCACACGATAAAATTCAACAAGCAAATCTCATGTGAGAGAAGTAAATCCGCAAATAATTACAGAGTGCCAACAAGGCCAGATGAGCAGGTTGGAGTGGTGGACTTTTTGGCGCGCAGCAACAGCTGTTAGCGCACTCAGCACTGGAGATGGGTGACACTGGTGTCAGGAGGGAGCGAGATAAGGGCCGAGTTGATTGGTAGTCAGTGAGGCGGTCAGAATTCCACTGGTAGGCTCCAATCCCGACTTCAAGCGTTCCTGGCCGGCACATTTGTGAAGTACACAAACCTACACCTGCAAAATCTCACTGAAAAGACATGTGGTCCATATAGTACTTCTTTTATATGAATCTTATCCGAATTTAGTACAAATAAGACTTTTAGGAAGACTCTTCAAACTCAAATACTTGATTGTATACGCCCCGTATCATCTCATTTTATTTTACGACAGAATATTACACTATAATAAACGTTTACCTGTTATTATAGTGTACATTATCTTTAGTGATAATAATGTACCTCTACTGTATCATGACCCCTCCCCCTTGATTTCAGGACAATGCTGTAAAAATGCGCAGTACACTTCGCAACCCTAGGGGGAGCCCAAGAGCAAAAATATAAAATCTTACCTATGCCTGTTTCACACATGAACTCCAGAGAATTTCTAGAGAAACTCCAGAGTATAAAGAGATGTCCCGGAGTGGTCCTTTCACACATGCAGCTCACAGCAGGAACGTTTCTGTGTTAGACGCATTCTCGCAGCGGGGAATGTGCTGCATGCTTTGGCTTGGATGGCGAGCATGAAATATTCCTGATAATTAGTGGATCCACTCTCACATGCGCTGACTCAGACTTTACCCCAAGTCTTTTCTAGGGGGACAGTGGGATAAGTCCGGGTAATGTTTGAACGGTAAAGTCTGGTAACGTCCGAATGGCAATGAACGGATTGTAAGGGGTACATACAGCTCCTCTGGGTTAATGCAGCATTTCTGGGTTACCCCATATAGCACTATCAACTATCAACTCTGTCTATCTGCACTGCCATGTGTATGCATTTCCACTTACAGATTTAGCTAATTCTGCTAATAACACAAAATGCAGAGTAATCACTGTAGACTACGATGCAGAAGTTGGAGTTTCCATGTTCTCCCTGTATCTGCGTGGATTTCCTCCGGGGTCTCCGGTTTCCTCCCACTGTCCAAAAACATGGAGGGTAGGTGAATTGGCTTCTGTAATAACTGTCCTGGTTTGTGTGCGCCCAGATATGGATTGGCGCTCTGTCCTGTGTAAAATCCCAGTGTTCTAAGCAGTCCTCCAAGTGGACGGTCGTTCCTGGTTGTGCGCGTTTGGCTGCTGCTTCTCACCAGTGTGTGTGTGTGGATTGAGTGGAATGGCGTTCTGAACTGTGCTGATTGTAAAGCGTCCTTGGGTATCTAGAAAGGCGCTATATAAGTGTGACGATAGATAGAAGAGCTTTTTCTCAAAACAAGACTGAGGCCCTGCTTTAAAAACAGTCCCTTTGTTATTCAGTGTGTTGACAGCAATACCACTTGTTTCATGTGTGTCTGTTTTTGTTTTAGCACTGTTTTGACATCCACTTCTACCCACAAAAACACCAGTATGTGGTTGTTCAGAAAGCACGTCGCTCAAAGTGCCCATTCGTGTCCGTATTAAGCAACAATAGTGTGAGGCTACCCAGGCAAAGTTGTTTCCAGCTAGTGATATTGCTAGGGCCTTGCAGGAGACCCACCACTCTTTCAACCCTTGTTTTTCCCTTGCTCTCTTTTTCACTCCAGCCCTTTCTAAAAAATCTCACTAACCCACGACTCTGTCTGACCCCTTGCTGTTCCCACAGGTATTAAAAAGGCCTTTCCGCCCGGACGAACCCAGCGACCCATGCGGCGATGGAGCTGGCAGGACCCAGACTCACCCCTGTTTCCAACACCTGAAACCTCTAAGTAGATCACAACTTCTGCTGCAACACTTAAACATGCAGCAGAGCACTGAGGAGAGAGAGAGAGGGTAAGATCTAACATCTAAACATCTATACATAATCTGTCATCTTGGATGGATCCACAGCCCTATCGACAGAGCTGTTCAATCTGGGCTCACACGCAGACAGCTCCCGCAAAGGGTACAGCTATATAAGCGCGTGAGAAACAAGCTACACAAGAGTTGCATAGTAAAGAACGAAAGGCAAGGATGGGAAATGGAGTCTGGGGAGGATAAAGGAAGAAACCAAAGCAGGGTGAGAACAGAGAAAGAGAGTAAGAGAGAGACACTTGTTCTGTTCTATATTCTCTGCCAGCGATGGGTCTCCATCTGTGAGCTTTATTGCTGAGGGAGACCAGCCACACAGCAACCAGGCCACAAAGCACAGGCCTTCATCTAGCTGGAGAAGAGGCGAAAAATAGCTGCAAACAAAGGCGAGAAAGAAATTGTCGTTAAAAAAAGCAGCAACTCCCTGTGTGCAAACGGCATGGGAAATTTGAGGAGAAACCGTGCAGAGCCGTGTGGGGGCTTAGAGGGAGCTTACATAAGCCTGTGGTAAGAATATTATACACTTTTATCTGCTTATAA
Source organism: Hoplias malabaricus (assembly GCF_029633855.1). Taxonomy (NCBI): domain Eukaryota; kingdom Metazoa; phylum Chordata; class Actinopteri; order Characiformes; family Erythrinidae; genus Hoplias; species Hoplias malabaricus. Next base: position 31,911,524 of record NC_089812.1, on the reverse strand, counting down.
GATTCCCAAACTGATTTAGTTTACCAAATCTTTCTCAAACGGCATTGCTGTGCTTAATTTGTTTCCCCTGCCCTCATTTTAGTTGCAGCGGAGGTTTTTAATAGCATCTCAACATTCTTCAAAGCCAAGCGTAATTGTTCCACCAGGACTCAACACGAATATCATCCCACCAGTAAAACCACTCCTTTCCTCACATCCCCTTCGAATGGATGTCATTTTGTGATATCAGTTTACATTTCATCCACGGTTTAGATCGAGCTGACGTTCTTAACGTTCAAAACGGTGTGTCTGCGGTTTAATCTGCTCCATTAATCACTCTGCTCTACGGGAACGCACTTGATATGCAAAGAACACGGCTTAACGAAGCCGGGAATTTGTGGAATTTCATTTGCTTTGTCGCACACTACCACTTTGATCAAGCCAACAAACGGACAGGAAATACGTCCGACTTCAGTTGCTTTTAATTGCGAAGTAAATCGCTAATAAGCCATTAAGACTCCGTTTGCATTTCTGAATGTGTCAGCGCACTTGTTTGGAAACTATCACGGTAATCCTCCAATGGAAAGAATAGATTGGTGATAGATTTCAACAGATTAAAGAGAACACGTTTTATTGAATTGCTTGGGGACAGCGTGTTAGACCAAAACTCCCTGGGAAAGACTGAAATGGATAAAGAAGTGATAACCCGCATAAATACGTTTATGATTTAACTGTTGAGTCAAGTGTAAATGTGGCTTTTTAATGTACGACGATATCATTACAACGAACGATCACTGGATTGGGAACACCGGCCTTGTATCTTCACGACTGTCCATTTTATCGTTTTATCACATAGAGGCACTTTGTAGTTCTACAGCAGGTTCTAAAGTAGGTATGATTGGGTGATGGATCATTCTGCAGTGCTGCAGTCACACTGAAGTGACATGGTGGCAATGTGTTAGTGTGTGCTGTGCTGGTACGAGTGGATCAGACACAGCAGTGCGGCTGGAGTTTTTAAACATGGTGCCCACTCACTGTCCACTCCTTTAGACACACCATACCTGGATATTTCTGGTTGATGGATATTTCTGGTTGCTGTGCTCAGTCCAGCAGTGACACTGAGGGGTTTAACAACTCTAGCAACACTGCTGTGTCTGATCCACGAGCACTGTAGCGCTGAGAATGATACACCACCAAATCATACCAGCTCTGTGAGGGTCCCAACCATCGAAGAAGGTAAGAACGTATCCAGAGAAACAGGTGGCCTACAGTCTGTAATTGTGAAAGTACTTCTCCTGCATGTTCCTCTATGGTCAGTGGAGGGTGAGTCACTCCCCACCACAGGCTGACAAAGGAGCTAATGTACTTATACGTATACCAAACCAATACCTCCATGCTTTAAAATCAAGTCAAGTATTGCTGGTCACATCAGATCAATACAGTTTTAGAGCCTACTTGTCTCCTTTGACAGAAGGGATATAATCAAAGCTAGACATAATAATCATCATTAAAGCACACGTGGAGAGGGAAGCAGTCCAGAAATTGTGCTTCTTACAAAGAATATGATTTTCAATGGCACCCAACAGCACATTCAATATTCATATTTCACAATAATGAACTGCACAGCGAGGGCTGTGTGTGGGCACTGGGATTTAACGTGACTTTTATGCAGTGACTGTCATTTGATCCGTTATAGCAGTCAAATACACAGCGCATAGCTGGGGAATTAAGTCGGATTTTAATCACGGGTGAGCTAATTGTTTCTGAGAGGGAATGACACCGAGCCCTGCCTTCAAAAACAGGATGAAAAGCAACGCAGGATGTTTTCTTTAACATATTTGTCAGCATCGTTTTGCATAGTGACTCCCCGCATATATTAAGACATGTCAGATAATTGGAAACGGTGCAAATTACTGCAGTAATTATATTTCAGGGTTAAGAGAATTAAGGGTCATTGTGATTTTTAATTAGAATTGCCCCAGGGTGTCAGGGGGGAAGATTACAGTGCATCGATTCAATTTTCTCTCTCTCTCTTGCACCTTTCTCTCGTCGACTATAATTGACACTGTCCCCAGGCTGTGGCTCGCTGCCTGCTGTGGAGATACAAGCTTCTGTCTGGGTTTGCCCCGCACTGCCGGCTTTCCCCAGCAGGTCCGCTGTCGAGGCTCTCTGTCATCACTCTCCTACAGACCTTTTCTGATCCTCACGACTGTCCTTCAAGCGGCAACTGGAAGCCAACCTGCCTAAATTATAACCCAACTTGTAGGGTATGTGTCTAAAAAATGTCCAGAATCTCCGTCTAATTATGGGACTTGAACATAGTTCGACACTTATAAGACGAGAAGGCAAGAGCTATTCCTGTCACTAAAGCTCTATCGGCTGAAGGCACTCACATCCTCGTAGAATAGAAGTGGACAAGCTTGTAATTAATACCTCTGATGCAGTTGTGTGAACCAGGTAATGAATGAGAGCACCGATAAGAATCTTAAGAGTTACAAAATGTTGACGACTGCAACAATATCCTGTACTTGCAGCTTGACGTGAAAAGGTCAGGCACAGCGTGACCGAGAAGAGACCCAGCACTGAGGCCTATTAGTGGACCGCACTGTTAAATGCCACCTTTCCTTTGCCATGGGGTGTTTGGACCGTGCACCTCTGAGCCTCCTTTGTGGCCTCCTGCTGCTGGTTCTGACAGAAGGGATAAGGCTGGGGTGGATGCCAACAGAGCTTTCCCGCCAGCAAACCCGCTGTGAAAGCACATATGGGAGACGTGCCTCTCAGGGCTGCTTTAATTAACAAGGGTGCGATATAGACTAAGCTGCGAATCAGCGGGAAAATCCCCAAACCGTGCAGACAGCGGCAGGCTTGCGTTCAGCCGCCGAGATCCCCGAGGCCCGAAACACTAATGAGTTGGAACTTATGGATGAAACTGGAAATACCTCAAAGGACACACTAACTTCGACATTACACACCCAGGCTGGTTTGCCGGCTCGGCCTGCTCCATTTCCATTTCTCCGGCGTCGCACCGAGCTCAGTCCGAAAATAGAGCGACAATCGTAACACGAGGTGTGCCGGCAAGGCATTTCTCACGGAGAAGAATCTTCTGGGCAGAGCTGGGAAAGACAAATCCCTAGGTTCTATTCTCTCTGAGACTTCATATGAGAAACCATGCCCTCGAATAAACTTTGCTTCTAATACAGTGCTATTTTGTATTTGTATTTATGGTATTGTTTTGCTTCGCCTCTCTTTCACAGTTTGTTAATCTCTTGGGCAATAAACCTCTTAAATCTGCAGTCCTGTGCTTAATTCCCCCAACGACTCTTGCTTGGGAGTACTGCATGATTTAAAGCTTCCTCTGTGCATGACTGAGGTGCTCTGTGCATTTACCATCTCTAAGGAGATGCTGCACGGTACATCTCCACCACACGTCTTTACATAATTCATAATCCCCATCTTTAAATGGATTTCTTGGAAGGCAACAGAGGGAGATTCTCCTTTTTCTCCTGCAAGCTGGCAACGTGTGTGTGGTAGCAGGAAGGTGGTGAACGTAGTTCTCAATGATGCGAACAATGGCCTGGAACAAATGAATTTGGGAATACACTGGGTTCTTTGTTTGTTTTGCAACTTACCCTGGGCTGAGTGGTCAAATCGAGGCCAACCAAACTGTTACGTTGGGGTTGTATCAGCCACACGTTTTGTGAGAATAACCTCAATGGGTTCTCCAACAGAACTGCTGCGATTAGCTTGATGTTTGTTTATTCCTGTATGGCTGGTCTGCATTGTCGGCTCCCTTTAAAAGAATGAAACGAGAGACGTGCAGTGGAACAGCGATCAAAGTGCACTTTTCAAACATCGGGTTATGCTTCCCTATGTTTACCAACAAGCGGATTAGCTGTCAACTACAGTATAAAGGGTACAGAACAACGGAGCAAACTCCTTCTTGGCCCGAGGATGCGCATTCCGAATAGATATGAAGTGCCTAAACAAACATCCTTTGGATCATATTCCAGTCAAAACGTCTGGAGTACAGACAATTCATTCCGACTCAGGTGCTTACATTCCACCGGCTGTGTTATCATTAGATAGCATTCTCTTTTGAAGAAAGGCACTGTTCCTCTGCTATCGCACCTCGGTGCAGCAGCAAAATAACAAGCCGTATGGGAAAGTTAATAGATGAGCTTTGTCGGGCCGCCTGAGAAAGGCTCTCCATTCAGGAGACACACGACCAGACCATTACAGAGACTGAGATAATGAAGCTGCAGTCAGGGTTTCAGAGCGCCTTTGGCTGGTCATTCTTCCTCTTCCCAAAGCCACCTCCCCTCGCTCACAGCCCAGATTTACTAGAATAATGGGCAGCACAGTTCCAAAGGAATTCATCTCCAGCCCAAACCCTCCTCCCCTTCAACCCCCAACCCACCCCTGGAACACAGCAGTCAGAAGCTTCAATCCTTCACAGCGTTAGAGCAGAGGCTGGATAGTGCAGGGAACGCAGGCATGTACGGATGGCGCGGCGACAGAAGGGATCCGAGTCCTTTAGCGCTTTAGTGTCAGTCCCGAAGCTAAGAGCCAGATTTGGCTTTAAAAAGAAAAGCAAATGCGAAGTCGTCTTCGTCCGTGACACGGTGGGTTTAGCAGCGACAAAGGCTGTAGGGAGCAGAGAGCAGTGATCAGGAGCAGTAATGAAGACAAGCCTGGGCACTTGGAGCTGCTTAACTCCGATAGGGATCTTAAGCACTTTTTTCCTGTGTCTTCCCCAGCACACAAAATCAATTGGTATTTATCAAGCTCTCGTCCCGTCGCGGTCTTGCGTATTGAGCCGTGGCCTTTTAGCATGCGCTGCGAGCCAGACCGGCCGTCGATGGGAAAGTGAGCCACTGCCGCCTTGTGAAACTGCAGGAATTGCAAAAGACCCCTGACGGCTATAGAGAAAGGGTAGAAAAACACATCAGCGCTGTCTGTAGCTCCCATCCTGCCAGGCATCGCCCTCAAAAAGTCATTAAACAAAACAAACAAACAAAAAAACAAAAAAAACCCCAGCTATTTCAGTTTCAATGTTGCAAGAATGTGTTTATCGCTCGGACTGTGTGTTTCTCTCACGTCCACAGAAACATCACAATAGGACGGCCGTCCCTCGAGACCGCTCTCCAGAGAGCTGCCGTGCCATGGTTTCGCCTGGCGAAAGACTTCATGGGCTCTATGTTTAAGAGATGTAATCTCTTCAATAAATACTCTTATTATAGCGTCACGGAACAGTGGCTGAAGACAAATCCTGGACTTTTTCCTAAGACATTAATGTGGAAAGTGGCAGATATAGAGTGGGATTTGAGGAACCACTTGCAAAAGGACAGAAAACCATTTCAGTGAATAATGACTCTGGAAAATGAGGTGATTTTTACATACTGTAGCCTGTGCTATCTTCAACTAATGAAATCCAGTTCACTGACTTTGCATAAAAGGCACAGTTTTATACTGTGGATATATATATAATTTTTTCCCACATGAACCGAATATGACCTTTTTTCTTTTATTTTTTAATAATACATTTTATTGCCCCACGTTTTTGCTGATTCCCACCAACCCTTATTTTTTTATATATCTCCAAATCAGTGAAACAGCCACCAAGCCTTTGGAGGTCAGCAAACATGTGCTTCCTTTGAGACAAGTGAGGCAGTTTAGAACATTTTAGGAGAATGGAAAGTGGTCCAGATCCAGACAGAAGCACATTCTAGCCAGCATCAGGTGGCGGTGATGGGAAGAAGGGGCCATCCTACATCCTACCTGCCCAGAACTGCTCTCCAGAACTCCTGGAGTCCTCAGCTGTAACTCCTGGTAAAAACAAGGCCAACTCCTAGATGCCACTCAGGCCCTCAGCCCACTTCTGAAGAGTCTTAATATAATGCCAAAAATGGCAGTCTAATTGAGGAGCAGAGCCTCTGAATCACTAAGGGACAAAACAATGAGCTTAATGCTTTAATCTGAGTAATGAATTTTGGGAGCAGATTCATTCTTAATTGTTGTCATGAAGGCCACACCAATTACAAGCGAAATGGATCTCAGCTGGGCATTTCAGTCACCAGTTGTATCTTTTAAATCCATCTCAACACTGATTAATATCTAAAGCTGCCCTTTTAAGCTAACTCCTAATAGCATCGTCCCTCTCTGCTGGATTTCTACATAACACAACTTCTGATGCATGAATCAGCAGCATCAGAAATGGATTTTTTGGGTTGGGTTTTTGTTGGTACTTTTTGATTTGAATCTTATTTCATGAATCAGGAGTAAACATCTTTAATTTAAAAGTGGTTTTCCCTAACTCTAGGCCGCCGTGAAATTGTTGCTAGCATGGACCCAGTGAGTATCAGCACAGCTGTCCTTTCCATGCACTTTCCATGGTGTGAAAACTGTCGGATTGCAGTTGATCCCTATTAGTGGTCAGCTCAGAGTCATGGGAGACTGGCAAGTGGTGACGTTAGTGAGAGAGAGAGAGAAAGAGAGCGAGAGAGACACAGAAAGAACATTCCCTCCACGCACCATCTGTGTCTACTTACACTAAACTACTTGAACCACACAAACGTCCTCGACGACAGCGAAGACTGTTGCAGCTTCCAACTCCGGGTTCTGTCCGCAGAGTCCAACAACAACCTAAGAATATCCTGCTGTTTTCTCCAGCGGCTCCCGCGCTCCTAATTAATGCAACGTGAGGCTCATTAAAATGCTATTTACCGGTGGCGCATGAGTGATAATAGAATTGCAGTTGATTTAGGAGCGCTGTCTTTTATTTAGCCGCCTAATGAATGTGTTTATTAATTACTTCAGAAATGCACACTTTTGTTGTTGCACAAACCCTGATGCGTCCCAGACCACGGGAGCTATACGCTCAATTTCAGCTCCGACTGCATGACCATCAATTATATCCTTTACAACTTGTCGCGGAAGAGATTGCTTTAAACCAACACCCAGGTAGCAGCAGGGCTCTCTCTGCATCCTCCAAGATAAAGCAATAGCTTGGCGACAAATCACATCTACTCTACGTTCCCTTTACCCCAAATGTAGTCAATCAGACATGACATGTTTGGCTTCCGAATGTTGTTTCTTTGGTTCTGCACAGGAAGCTTATACCTCAAGCTGCGTGTCTGAATGATTACACACTCGTGTCAGAGTGTGCCGAGTTACGTAACGTCAAATAGCCTTGTTTATGTGGTTTCTGACACTTTAGGACATGTTGTCTATAAAAATGACCAAAGAAGCATCAATCTTACAGTTTATCATAGTGTTTAGAAAAGCAAATAAGACTTTCTGAGGTTGTTCCATGAGATACAACTCAACAACATGTGTTAATCTGTCTATGATGAGCCCCAATTACTTGTTGGCTTCTTTATGCTTGGCCCACACTACGGGATAATCAGGGCACTTACGTGCAAACGTCTCCCGATTTCAGAGTGATCATAAACGATGATTTTCCCAGATTATCCTAGTTTGTGGTGAGTCCATAACCCAATCTTTGCTCATCCGATCTTCTCCCAGTGCGGTTGTGAAACGTAAATATAAAACATGTTCAATATTTATGACTGAAAATAATAAATGCAGACGTGACGTTAATGTCACTCCTGAAAGACCAGTGAAAGTAAACCAGTGAAAGCAGATCTGTGATTATGCTTGCACTGCCATCCGCCATGTTTGTTTACATCTAGTTTGCCAGAAACTCCAGCTTCCTCTCCAGCAAAAGACTCTTGTGCGGTTTTGAGGACCGGCGCCATCTGTCAGGTGTGAGTAATCTGAAAGTGTGTGGCGTTTCATTCAGGACAGATTGGGCAGTGTGGGGACTCGGGGAAATCTGTGAAAAATGTTATTTGTGACAGGTGTCTCACATTTTCAACATCGGTTAGGAATTTTAAAATCCTACAGTGTTGGCCAGGCACTAAAGCCTTTTTACATGAAAATAAATAAATAAATAAACAAACACGCGTACATTAGCGATGTCTTTCACACCAATTCCAAAACTGACGAACTGTTTATACTGTGTCAGAAATCTTAATTAGAACCTGTTTTATTTTCTGCGATTTACAGAAGCGTTAATATCAGACCGACCAATCAGAGTGCTGTTGTCGTGGTTGCAGGCCAAACAAATGAGCAGAAAGGAAGTGACTGTAACAGAAAAGCTTAAAAAACTATCAACACGCTGACTAACAAAATGTGTCGGTTAAAGAAAATTTAACCCCTTTTAATGAGGAGCAACAAGTAGAAGTACAGCCTCAACTCCCACCAGTGACCTTCAGAAACACTGCTGAACTCCGTGTTGTTTTGTAGACTGGGGTTGGTTGCAGTGTTTAAATTAAAAATATATTAATTACTACACCTACACATTTAATCAATTCCAATTCCACTTCTAGAGTCTTCCTGCGATTTCAGAGTTTTGAGAAAAAAAGGTTCCATTACGTTAACAATCGTATCTGTTTGTTTTTGTGCGAAAAAAAAACATACTCAGTGTTATCATGCCTTTACTCTCCAAGCTCAAGTGCTAAATCAAACCCACTTTGGCTGATCAACTGTATTTTATTTTTCTAAGGGTACAAACTGTCAGTCAAATCCCAGACAAGTGCTCAGTGGACTACACTGAACTTGAGTCCGCCTCTGAGGTTTAGACCTTCACCATGTGAGTCCTAGAGGGGTTGTTCACTTCTCTGCAGTGTTTTCTTTTTCCTAAACCTGTCATCTTCCCAGAAACCAGTGGCGGTTTCTGAGCATCCTCTTCTTAAATAGAACAAATGCACAAACAGCACTTAGTGGATTGTGGCTTCCAGATTGTTTGCTGGAATGCGGATGGATGGCGGTGGTAGCCCAGGCTGAAAGGGTTTAAAAACAGACTCCCACATTTGGGGCTTGTTTTTTCCTTCTCTCTTGTATAATTGGGAACCGCGGTCTGCTGGAACAGGCACAAAAGTTCACGGTCCTGCTCGGCCCGCCCAGATTCTTTGCACCGGACTTGAGGGCTATTTGCTGGGGAAGTGTTGGAAAGCTTGACACGAGGTCTCGCTGGGTCTGCTCATACTTGCCTCCAAACTGCAGTGACTCACCGAAGCTTCTCTCCGGTGCTTGAAGGCACCACAATATGCAGTTAGGGGGAAATGTGGCGAGCCCGAGGAGCCCACTGGCAATCGTCTCTGAGCAGAAAAATGGCTCCTAAATAAAGGCATTTTGGCATGATTGCAGAAGGCAGGTAGTGCCATTATAACACATCACTGTGTACCACTTTAGAGCTTCAAACTGAGAGGCAGGTGTGTTGTATTGTTATGGAGGATTACAGAGAGCGAGAGGGGGGGGGAATAACTGTCCCTCTCCCATGGCAATTCAGCTGTGCCTTGAAGCGTAGCTGGTCACAGCACGGACAATGGCTAAATGTTAAGGAGAATTGCAGCACAGAGCCTCTTCTGTCTGAACTCCTGCTGGAGCCAAGGTAAGCAGGGTGGAGGGAAAAAACAAAGATAGAAAGAAAAAAAAAGAAACGGTTTGTGGGATCAGATTGCCGTAGCCACAACCCACTGATACATGACCTGATAATCAAAATCCCACCTACATCCTGCCTCTACGGAGCCATGAGCCCAGAAGAAAGAAGGTGCGATAGGAGAGATAATGATTGCTTTTATACTCTTTCCTCGAGAGGGACGTGGAGTTAATGAACGGCTTCGGCCGCCGTCCTCCACTCCGATGACTTTGAGAAGTCTTGCCCTCCTTTAACGGAGGTGTTTACTTTTCTTTATCTTTCAATGGGTCTAAGCGCGCAGCCTTATCTGCGAGAGCACGCTGTTTGTTTCATTAAAGGCATTCTTTGCCGAGCCAAATCGCCCGAAACCACGACTACAAAGTTAGTTTTGTGGATGTTCTGAGGGTTTTTATTTCTATTTTTTCCCCCCTCTCTCCATTTCGGGTGATTAAATAAAAACCTTCCTCCATGGTGTTAATTTAACAATCACCCGAAGTGCAGGAGCAATTCCATTCTTTTCGTTTTCATATTCCAGCTCCTAATTTGAATTTATTCATCCAGAACAATCAGACTGATTAGAGCGCCCGTGTTCAAATGGCATGTCTGAAAGGGTAAACCATTAGGACGATCAGACTTGCACGCGTTGTGTTGTTTTGCACCTATGCATGATTAATTGCAAAAACAGGGTGTCATAATCATAGACATTAAATCCCCTGGCTCAATTAGGTGGTAATTAAGGTCTGCAATTTTCTCCGTTAAATACAATGCAGCAAAGGGTGAAGTGTTGCCTCTCAACCTAAATGACTCTCAGCGCGAGAACTAAGTCAGGCCTGCGCCAGTTTTCCTCGCGCTGTGAGAAGTTGTGCTAAAGTCGCTCTCCTGCTCCTGATCGCAAGCTCGGGCCCGTCTCTGGCTCCACAGACGCCACGATTTGTCACTGCAATTTGTCCTGTCCGCTTTTGGCATTAAAATGATAGAATTAATGAGCCTGTCAGATGGTGGTCTTTACTCTCACTCAGTCTCCAGAAGCTCAGCAAACTACAAAATACTTCACCATCTGATTTCCATCTGAGACGCAGCCACTCGTTTAGATATCGGAGATAATAACTAAGGAGAATTGGAAAGGAGGACACCTGCTGAGACCTGCATCAGGGATCCAGCTGATGTATAAAACAATTGTGATGTTGGGACCAAAATATAGCAGTATTCAATATTTGTATTGCCTCATATCCAGTTCCGCCTGTCAGCTACGGATCCCCCACACAACCCAAGCTGCAGAGGGAAAGGATAGCACATGCTTCCTCCATCCACGTAAAGGCAGGGCATCGTTTCACGCTGGACACACTTGGTGGAGAACATTGTCATGGTTGCCTCAGCCAACCCTTAGGGCGTTTTCACACCTGCACGGTTAATTCCGGTTAAAATCAAACTCTGGACCCTTGGTGTGGTTCGTTTGGGGAGGTGTGTATAAAAGATACACTCAGATACAAATCCAAACAACCGTACCGAGACCGCTGACAGGCTAATGGTCTTTGTCCGGTCTCAAATGATCTTGAAGAGCCGACAGACCCATTTACCGCTGACCTTCTGCGTACACGTTACAGTTGGATCACACTCACCAAAAACGAAACGCACCAGTTTGTTTGGGGCTGGTCCGAGACCACTTCCTCTCGGGGGTCTTGGTATGGTTTAATTTAACTGGTTTAAAACATGCAAGTATGAACACCCCTTAAAAACACCTGATCCAATAGGAAGCCAACATTCATTTATTATCTGTAACCCTTATCCAGTTCAGGGTCGCGGTGGGTCCAGAGCCTACCTGGAATCATTGGGCGCAAGGCAGGAATACACCCTGGAGGGGGCGCCCTTCCTTCACAGGGCAGGAAGCCAACAGAATTTGTTAAACATTTTGATATTAAATTGTCAGTTGCCAGGTTTTCATGTTGCATTCACACCAGTGCTGTAACAGAAGTGAGGTGGTGGCATTTCATTTCAGTTACAGGACCTATCTGTCGGGCCCAATTTCTGTTTTTAGACAGTCCAAGGACTTTCACCCCAAGGCAAAGCGTTCTAAAGAGCCAACAGAGCCAAGCGGGTGCACAGCCGGACTCATAAACAGTCCAGACAAATACTCAACTCCAGAGGAAGCGTTCAGGAAGACCAGAGACAAACACGGCCATGATGAAAGATTTATACGACTGGTTTCAGACTCTGAGCAGAAAACAAAAGGAAGGTGGGCAGGGAGGTATAGAGGGCTTGTGTGTGTGTGTGTGGGGGGGGGGGGGCTGACATTCAGAAAACAGTTTGAAGAGATGGAAGATGACAAATGAGGGCTATGTTCCAGTGGAGAGGAGGTCCTTTTTCCCACCCTCCATCTCAGCCCCCACCCCCACCCCTCCTGTGTTCAGAATGGAAGGAGAGGGTAATAAAAGCCTCAGCCAACAGCCCACCAGCTCCTGATGTTTAGCAGCGCAATGCGGGGAAACACAGATGGGAGCGATTGTCCATCAGAAGTTCAAACTGACAGTTCACATTAAGGATGAGTGAAGCTGCAGGCTTCAGTGACGTCAATAGTGGCAGGTGAAAATGAACAGATCAATCTTCATATTCTTATTTAGTTCATGTTTTCCCCCCCTTCTTCCCGTAAGCAATGTATAAAAAAATGAGTGCAAATGAAAGGACATGATCTCTTTAAAATGACAGTGCCGTAAAAGGATGGCACTGTTTCCTTTAGAGGAATGGCATAAAAGAACTACTTTTGGTTTCAAAAAAGAACATTTCCACCCTGAAAATACACTAAACATGTCCCAAAATTAGTCTTTACATGCTCCATTAATCCACTTCAGGATTATCCACCTGATTGTCCTCCACACTGAGTTTGCTGAGTCTCTTTTTATACGACTCCACCAATTGCTTCTGACACGCACTTCCCTTTGTCACATACAATCGGACAGTTTTGGAGTGAAAGAAGCAGGCAGCCGAAAGGAACAGGAGAAGGAGGGAGAGAAGGTAGGCATGCTGAGAAAGAGAGAGCGTGCCAGAGAGTGTGATAGAGAGAGGGAGAAAGACAAAGCAAAGTGAAAAAGAGGTAGACGTTCGTTCATTCGTTCGTTGTCTATAAACGCGTATGCAGTTCAGGGTCGGGGTGTACCCAGAATCACTGGGCACAAGGTGGGAACACACCCTGGAGAGGGCGCCGGTCCTACACAGTGCGATACACACTCACACACCTAGGGAATCTTGAGTAGAGAGGTAGACATAGATAGAAAAAAGAAACACAGGTTGAGAGAGGGAGAAGACACAGAGTGAGATATGAGTTAGAGTGATTTGTTCAGTGCTAAGTGTTTTCCCTAAGGGGGCGCTAGTCCTTCACAGGGCGGTACACACTCACACATTGACCCACAGCTAGGGACACTTTTTTGAGTCGCCAATCCAACTTAGGACCATGGGAGGAAACAAGCTCCTGGAGGAAACCCTGGGAGAACACACCAGACACTTGGAGCGGGACTCAAACCCAATATTCTTAATAGCTTTTTTGATAAAATGTCACTGCTCTTTTAATGATATATTATTATATCAATGGCAAAAATGATCTTTAAATTACAGTAAAAATGCCCATTACTGTGCAGCACCTGAGAAAATTACAGGAGGTCCTCGGGTTACGTCAGTCCCGAGTTACGATGTTTCGTGGTTACGACACATCTCCCATTTACTGTATAAACCTTGTTTCGACGTAAGTGGTTTTGCGTTGTAAATGTCGTAACGTGAACTTCATGTTTGGTGTGCGCGGCGGAAGAATACACGGTTACGCGGCTCAGGACCGAGGAGGATAGGTGTAGGATAGGATAAGTGCTTACAGTATGTTATTTACGTACAGTATGTACGTGTGTTCCGACTTACACCGAAAATCGGTTTACGACGCGACGTAGGAACGGATCAACGTCGTAAGTCAAGGACCCCCTGCATTTATATTAAACTAATGCCTTCTCAGTGAGCGTGGTGCTTGTATAAAGTATAATTACAGTAAATACAAACATAATAATAATAGAAAACATTATTTTTTTCGACAAAGTAGTAGGTGTGAGTGAGTTTGAAGAACGATGTTTTGTTCAGATTCTCCTTGATTTGCATAAATTTGTTAAAACTGGTAAAACTAGGTACTGGATGATAACCTCAAATAATACGGACTCCACGAGGAGAGATTTGGACAAAGTTAAACCAACACATTCACACACAGAATCTCACACTGGAATAATGTTATTTGGTTTTATTCTAATGTTGGGTGTTATTTATTTCTTTAGCAAATATACACTTACTGCTCAGATTAATAGCTTTTTAAATCTCATAATCTCTGTTGCTTAATACTTTAAACTTTTGCACAGTGGTGTGTATATATACACACACACACACACATTTTTTATATTTATACATGTAATTATAAGCACAAAGAAGAGGCTGTTATCAAAATGTGTTTTGACTGTTCACCATTTTATAGATTTGCACGGCATGAAATGAGAGGATGAGAAAGTGGGGGATAAGGGGTAAAGGGGGGGTGGGGCAACAGGAGGTCATTTCAGATGAGCAGTCCACATCAGATCAGCTTAAGCGAGAGAGGGATAAAGACGGGGAAAAAAAATCCAGGGCTGTGGAGATCCAGGAAGAAGAGCTGTGTTGGTTTCAGCCTGAGCTGCGGAACAGATGTCTTCAAAGCATTACACACACAGCCTGTGCCACTGGGCTTCGGGGGTGGGGGATGGGGGGGGGGGGGGGGGGAGTAAGTGGGGGGCACTCTTTGAAATGAAATGCATCATCTGGCCGTTTGGCACTTGTGATTCGCTGAATTGGCCACAATAAAGGGGCACAGACTAGTGAAACAAAAAAAGCAGAACCTACCCTCATTATTTTCCATGTTATCTTTCACACATTACGAGTGGGCTTAAGCTGATAGACACACATGGTAATTTCCTGCCTTTTGCAGTGCCTAATATTTTAGCACAAAGCAAATTATTTATTCATATCCTCGCATAATCACATAACCGCCAAGTGAAGGATTAAAAAAAATAGAAAAACACATTTTTTTTTTCCACCCGGGCCTAAACCAAGCTGACAAAACTTCATTAAACCTTGTTGCTTCTCCTGGCATCGAGTGTTGGAGAACGTTCATGTTCTGCAAAGAGCTGCCAGTAAAGGCCTGATCTGACAAATTGATGCTTGATGCACTCAGACAGTCTATCGCGAGCGCCCTACTTTTCTGCCAGCGAGGGAGGCTGTGTGTGTCTCACGCTGAAGGAGCGCGCTGAGAAACCTGACCCTACACACTCTGACAGAGGAGCTGGCTTTGACCCACCACTGCGATGGCGATCTGAGAGAGGGAGGGAAGGATTATGGCAATGGTAGTCAAAACAAAGGCCTGGGACTGAGCGATATGGCCAAAATTGTAACTTGAAATTTTAATGCTATTCTGCACTGATCATTGTCTAGAAGAGGACTTTCTTAGCATGGTCAGACTGGAATGTTACCATACTCCAGTAGTAATAGTGATGTATATGACTATCAGGTATCAACCAAGGAATAACAAATTATTACTCTCATGCTATGTGGGTGCATCAGTGCCCACGGCATGGGTGACTTGTATATGTGTGCAAGTAGCATGGAGATGTATATCGGTATTTAGCAAGACATGCTTATCATGGGAAGTCCATGGTTGTTTCAGCAAGACAGTTTCAGGCCTCGTTCTGCATGTATTTCTTCCCTTTATGTGCACCATGAAGCAAAGAATCAGACAATGGCTTTGAGTCAATTCTGCAAATATTCCAAATGCAAAACTTCGACACACTGTATCCTCAGTTCCCAAATGATTATAAAGTGTCAATTAAATGAATGGTAATAGTAAACAGTAAAATAGTAAACAGGTCTCTGTTCCTAATAGGCCTGAGTGTGATGCAGGCATCAAATTCTAAATAAATCAGGTTGATCAGTGGAAACCAGGAAATCTTTTCTTGTTCTTTGTACACTGGTTAGTTGAATAAAAGTTCAAGAGAAGTAACAGTTCACAGATTCTGGCTTTTTTCACTTAATAATAAAGCCCAGTTTTTCAAGAAACAGAGGTAGCTGTTCATTACTATTTAAACCAAGACATGCATAAATGTGTTTCCAATAATATTCAATTCATATAGACATCATATTAGCATTTAACCAACCAACCATTATGGAGTTCAGGGCCGCGGTGGGTCCAGAGCCTACCTGGACTCATTGGGCGCAAGGGGGGAATACACCCTGGAGGGGGCGCCAGACTTTTGAGTCGCCAATCCACCTACCAGCGTGTGTTTTTGGACTGTGGGAGGAAACTAGAGCACCCGGAGGAAACCCACGCAGACACAGGGAGAACACACCACACTCCTCACAGACAGTCACCCGGAGGAAACCCACGCGGACACAGGGAGAACACACCACACTCCTCACAGACAGTCACCCGGAGGAAACCCACGCGGACACAGGGAGAACACACCACACTCCTCACAGACAGTCACCCGGAGGACACCCACGCAGACACAGGGAGAACACACCACACTCCTCACAGACAGTCACCCAGAGTGAGAATCGAACCCACAACCTCCAGGTCCCTGGAGCTGTGTGATGCTACCTGCTGTGCCACCGTGCCACCCTTAATAATAATAATAAACAGTTGATAGAACTTGTGATCTTTATTTGTTACAATCTTCTCTTGTTCTTGGGCTTCTTATGTTCTTTAACTCATAGACTTTTCTGCTCTTAAAAATTTGATCATCACAGTAAATATTTAGCTAGCTCTCCTAACTCCAGCTGACACAAAGACTCTCCTGCTCTCAGGGGCTTATGGGAACAGGGCCGTAGCTCTGTCGACCCGAAGTGGCTCGAATAAAGTTTTGGCCTGTCTCACAGACATTCTTTCAGTGCCGTCCTCTCCAGGGCCTACAGACAGATGAGGAAGGGAGGAGAGCCACGACACAACAGAAGCATGTAGACACAAGACAAGAACGACACAGTTCAACTGCAGCACAGTGAAATTTGACACAACGCGATATTTGTTGTGTCACAGGTAGATACTGTCAGGACACTGCTGGCTTTCTGATACCAAATAACAAGATAAGAGTGGGGATTTCAGAAAGCAGGATTTCTGTGGAAACAGAGATAACTTTGCCAAAATCAAGACCATTGGTTTGTGCTCTGTGCAATGAAAATGAAACTGAAAATGAAAGGATTCACATTGTCATTGTACACAGAAGTTGGAAGTTTACAACATCATTTGAACACAACAGCTGTCCTTCACATAGTTTGAAAGTTTCATGATGAATGAAATAGAAATGCTTCAAAATTACTTGGAATAATATCTCTTTATATTGACTTGAAAATTATCATGGTGGTGCAGCAGGTAGGTGGTGCAGTCACACAGCTACAGGGACCTGGAGGTTGTGGGTTCGATTCCCGCTCCGGGTGACTGTCTGTGAGGAGTGTGGTGTGTTCTCCCTGTGTCTGCGTGGGTTTCCTCCAGGTGACTGTCTGTGAGGAGTGTGGTGTGTTCTCCCTGTGTCTGCGTGGGTTTCCTCCGGGTGACTGTCTGTGAGGAGTGTGGTGTGTTCTCCCTGTGTCTGCGTGGGTTTCCTCCAGGTGACTGTCTGTGAGGAGTGTGGTGTGTTCTCCCTGTGTCTGCGTGGGTTTCCTCCGGGTGACTGTCTGTGAGGAGTGTGGTGTTCTCTCTGTGTCTGCGTGGGTTTCCTCCGGGTGACTGTCTGTGAGGAGTGTGGTGTGTTCTCCCTGTGTCTGCGTGGGTTTTCTCCAGGTGCTCCGGTTTCCTCCCACAGTCCAAAAACACACGTTGGTAGGTGGATTGGTGGCTCAAATGTGTCTGTAGGTGTGAGTGTGTGAGTGAATGTGTGTGTGTGTTTGTGTCTGTGTTGCCCTGTGAAGAACTGGCGCCCCCTCCAGGGTGTATTCCCTGCCTCGCGCCCAATGATTCCAGGTAGGCTCTGGACCCACCGCGACCCTGAACTGGATAAGGGTTACAGATAATGAATGAATGAAAATTATTAAGGTTTTTCCTCTTATAAAGTTACTATTTTGGAGATGGACAGTGGACATTTTTATTTGGACAGTGACTATATTTTCATTCAATATTTTATCTGAATCTGCTGTGTTTTTAAAAATAAACCCAATGCACAAAGCTTCGTTCTGTAACCATCTTTGGTCGAAGAATGCGCCGGCGCGTCAACCACCATTCGCGATGTTTCTATTAATATCTTAACGAGAGCTTAGCGCAATTCAAACACTCTGTGAATGTGCAGAAACTGCTCTTTCGATCGCATATTATCGCGACTGTACGCGATCCTGTACATCCTGAGTTACGACCCTGTGTATAAGCCTGAGACACGCCTCCTCTGCCTCTCGCCATGTTTAACTGGTGGATTCACTTGTTTTTAAGACTATTTCAATCACCAAAACAATTCATCCACACGAAGAAAGGGGTGTTAAATCGGATTTAAATTTCTCAGGGTTAGAGACAGATTATCTCTTCATGAAATGCTCTAGGTCACATGGGCCTCTCTTAACGAGAGATTGTTCTGAACGTTTTGATATAAATCATGTGGGCATTATATTATAATAGAAGTACTTTAAAGGTGAATTTCAGAAAATTGAGAAAAGACCCCAAAGGGATAATGCACCTTGGTGTACAGTTGAATGGCAATAAAGTTAATTTTCAATCTCTTGGATCTTGACCTGAAACATATTTCCACAAAAGGAACTATCACTAAAACTAAACATTAGTGCTGGTATGTGACAGTGTGACTGCTATACATCGTTTGGTTCTACCGTAGCTGTTCTCTTGTTGGGCTTCATTGTGCCTTCTTTGTGAAACACCCCCTCGTTTCCCACCATTCACAGAAGAAGGATACAGACTGAGTTGACTTCTCTGCATGCTGCAGTTCAGTGGTTAGGTGGGGAACAGACTGCTCTTTTCCCTCCATGCTTTGCCAGCGCTTGTGAGTAGGGTGGATTTGGTTGGATCAATCCTCCAAACTCTGCAGCTGGATTTGATAGTGCGCTTGCCTGGGGCTGTAATCCCCACACAGCACAGCTTTCAATCAGACGCCTGTTTAACGGTCGGCAGCGGCTGTTCTGAGGAGAAGCCTGGAGAGCTCGCACCGTGCAACACATACACATGGCCCAGTGGCCCATTCCTCTTGAATTAACCCCCTCACCCCAGACCAGGCCATCTTCATAAAATAGATTTACATCAGCGCTTACCAGCCTTCCTCCTGGAGATCTAACTTCCTGCAGCTTTCACCTCCAGTCCAAGCCCAGCACACCTCATCCTGCTAATCAAAGACTTCAAAAAAGAGATAATGAACTGATGGATCAGGTGTGGTGGATTAGGGCTAGGGCAACACTCTGCGGGATGGTGGGTAGATCTCCAGGAGCAGTGCTGGTAACCACATAATCCACACCACACTTAGATGGACTCAGATGGATGTTCAACCCTGAAATTGCAGGAATCCTTTGATGTCTATGTACTGTAGCACTATGGAACTGTATGGGCTCCCAGTTCAGTTTCTCAAACTTAACCTGACCTATATATAGGTCTCCAAATAATTTCAAGAAACCTGTACACACTTAAAACATCACGATTCTACAAAATTCTTTACTTAAGAACCTTGCACATTTGTAGCTATTAGCTATTAGCTTGACATCCTAATAGAAGAACGCTTTTTGATGCCAGAAGCCTTTTCTGAAAGGTGCTATATGGAACCAGTCTTTGTATCATTTACATTAAAGCAATGCTGTTGTTAGTTTAAATAATTTCGACTCCCTATGGTAAGGGAAACCATAGCAACCAGAGGAAACCCACACAGACACGGGGAGAACACAACAAACTCTTCAGAGACAGTGACTCGAGGTAGTGACTGAACCCACATCCTCAGGACCCTGGAGACACTACCTGCTGTGTCACAGTGCTCCCCATGTAGACCTAACTTATTACATTATCAACTGTGGAGTTATTCATATTTAAAAGAGAAATCAGCTCATTTTCAGCTATTCAAAGATTCTCTTCATATTATGAAACAGCTATTATACTGACAGCAGGCAGCCTGGATGTCTAAGAGATTCTGTGCTTAAGCTATTTAAAACACAACCAACTCTATTGCGTTGTACATACATATGAAGTATAAATCAAGGGCCAAGAAACATGAATTTATCATTTTAATTTAAATCATAAATATAATTTGCTACTTTTTGGTGGTCCAAAATGACAATGCGCCTTGGCAATAATAGTTCCTTTCGCTTTTAAAATATAAACATATCCAAACAGAGCATGGGCTTGAATGTGATTGAATTATGAAGCCTCCGCAAGTGATGGCATTCCGAGACTGGCATCCGTGAATCGGCCTGCTCGCTTTGAAGCCTAGAAAAATGCACAGGTTTTGACATCCCCAACGCATTAAAACATGGAAGAGTGTGTTGCATAACCACTCCATACACGTTAGCATCATGGAGGGATTCCGAGCATGGCGTCCTTGGATCCCTTGGCCCCCATAAGTATGCGGATGCCTGAACGTGGCACGGAGTTGGCCCGTAGAAAGAGCACGAGGCTTGGGGTAAAAACAGCGAGGAGGCCACAGTCTAGCTCCTCACAGGCAGCGAGCACTGACACACTGTCATCTGCAGTAGACCTCATGAAGGTGTTGCTATCTTCAATCCCTGCAGCAGAGTCTACAGTACAGTGTGAGGGGAACGCTACTTTCTGCAAAAGAATCTATTCTGGACTAGAGCGGGAAGACACACTGGTAAACGTGTATCAGTTATGACTGACAAGGTATATGGAATACTTCAGTCTTGGCCTTGTGTGCCCAAGGTATCCAATGTAGAGTACACACAAAAACTAATGTTCCCAATGTCAAGAAATGATTTATTTATATCACCTGAGTTTAAGGGGTTAAAACTCAAAACAAAGCTATATGACTAAATGCCATTACACCTAAAAGCACATGATCATGCTGAAAGCCTGTGCTAGCATTTCTCCTGCGGTGTTGCTATCAGTGTGTGAAGAGTGGGAGAAGAGGGTTGTGTTGACAATTCAACACAATGGGCAGCACTTTGAACACATTTTAAAAGTGGTCAGAAAGAATAAAATTACGTTAAAACCATTGTTTTTCTTGTGAAATTCCCAATAAGTTTGATGTGTCACATGACCCTCTTCCCATTGAAAAAACAAAAGTTGGATCCAAAATGGCCGCCATGGTCACCACCCATCTTGAAACGTTTCCCTCGTCCCATATACTAATGTGCTAGAAACAGGAAGTTAATATCACCAACCATTCCCATTTTATTAAGGTGTATCCATATAAATGGCCCACCCTGTGGTTGTGTACTATGGGTAAAAATATCATGTAACACCCCCTTTTTAACCCTTTAATACAAAAGCAAAAGATGGTCTTTTCCGCTTTTTAACCTAAATACAGCTTTCCTCTTTAATCTACTTTCAAATATTTTTAGATTTTGCATCACTGTACTGCATTTTGCTAATCAGTTTGTATGATTGAATGGTCAGAGGACAGATTTAAAGGAATCAGAATGGTTTATGCAAAATCAGAATATGTATTGTTTGCTATGCGTTGTTTAGAATGTTAATAGTCCAATGTTTGATATAAATATTGCTACTGAATGCTGCAGTTCCTAATAAATACACACAAAAAAGTGCAGACTCTCTTGATGTATGATTGTGTGACTGCACACAAGGGCACACAAAGCTCCTGTGCAATCCAAGACAGACTCCTTGTATGTGCAGAAATACATGGCCTATAAAGCCTGACGCTGACTCTGAATGTGCAGCTGTAGGGAGAACACTCAGTCTAGCTTTTGTGATGGATCAAATCAAAGGCCCGATTTTTGGTGGCAGTGCAGTCATTCAAGCTGAGAGAGTATATATATAAAAAAAGAAAACTCATGGGGATCAAAGGAGAGAAGAGCTCAGACTTGGCTGTGTGTGCTTTAGGACTGGGGAGTGTTTCTGCTGCATGTGAACGGAAGGGAGATTTTATTTTATTTTATTTTTTGGGCTCTGCAGAGACATGTCCAATTAGTTTGGCAGTTGATTTGAAGCATCATCCAAGCTCTTCAGCTCAGGAGGAAAGCAACACTGCCAAAGTTGGGTTCACACAGTGCCGTACACATACATACACATGCATGTTTGTTTTTATACCATACCACGACACATACTGTCTGTTATATATCACAGAAAACCTTGTTTTTACCCCTTTCCAAAATGACATTGAGCATTCACATTGAGCGGAAAAATAGAACAAGATTTGGAACAGCTCTTCCCTACGTGTACATACATCAGTCAAGAAATTCTGAAATTTAAAGGGGACATATCATACCTCTTTTTAAACAAGTTAGAATAGATCTATGGGCTATAAAAAACATGTTCATGAAACCACTCTCACATAAAGAGATCCCACCTATTCTCGCCAGTTTCAGTCTCTTTCAGAATTAGCCGTTTAAGGGCTCTGTCTTATTTATGCAAATAAGCTGTTTCTGGCCACGCCCCACCCATCCCATGTTTACGCAGGTGAAGGGTGGGGCCAGGGTTGTTCTATGCAAATCTCCTTATTGTGACATCACAATAAGAGAGCCATCCAAGCAAATGATTCCTGACACAAAAATCTTTAAACTCACAGAAAACAGAAGGATGTTTTTAATTTTTGTTTTTGAAGTGAAAGCACGCAAAACGTTTTGCGTAATATGTCCCCTTTAAAACTTAATTCTAATTGTGTCTCATTTGCCA